>NC_138294.1:52539106-53256606 GCF_965601325.2 Salmo salar | reverse complement strand
TGCAGTGTTGCGGCGTCACTACAGGCTGGTGTTCAATCCCAGGATGTGTCACAACTGGCTGTGACGGGGAGTCCCATAGGGCGGCGAACAATTGTCCCAGCCTCGTCCGGGTATGGGGAGGGTTTGTGGCAGGCTGAGCGCCCCTGACTTCTGTCATTGAACGATGTTTCCTCCAACACATTGGTGCAGCTGGCTTCCGGATTAAGCGAGCGGGTATTAAGAAGCGCGGCTTGGCGGGTCATGTTTCGGAGGACGCATGACTCAACTTTCACCTCTCCCGAGCCAGTTGGAGAATTGCAGCGATGAGACAAGATTGTAATCACAAAATTGAGGAGAAAAATGGGGTAAAAAAAAAGAGTCAAAATGTTGGCTACATTTGGTGTAGGCCTATCATTTTACTGCAAGAAATGCTTAATTCTGCAGGAGTTAATAGGCTATCAGGCTATGTGAGACGTTATACAGTAGATCTAGCCTACAGTCAGCGTCCAGATTTTGGGGCGGCAGGTAGCTTAGTGGTTAGAGCATTGGGCCAGCAACCAAAAGGTTGCTGGATTGAATCCCCGAGCTGACAAGGTAAAAATCTGTCGTTCTGCCCCTAAACAAGGCAGTTAACCCACTTTTCCCTGGTAGGCCGTCATTGTAAATAAGAATTTGTTCTGATTGCCTAGTTCAATAAAAATGTAATCCATCTGAACAGTAGGCTCCAGTTTCCTTAACATGCCATATTTGAAGTCCCGTCGTGTGACTGTTGAATTTGTATAGCGCCTAACACTGTAATCCTCTTTTACCACTTTGTCTTTTACAATCTTTCCCAAACTGTTCTAGCCCTCCCTTCTCTTTATTGTCAATTCTCCTTTTCACAGCTTTTCTCTTATTGAATTAAACTCCGATATATTGTCCTTTTTTCCACAGTGGATCAGCATTAACTTTTTCTGTCCAAGTTCCCAAAAGCATTTAGCGTGTATATGGTGCGGATATAGTCAGCCCTAAAGTTTAGGTTTATGCACTAGCCTAACACCGGATACAAATAATGAAAGAAAATCGTCAATATAGCCTATAGATGTGAATTGCACAAGAATTATACATTTATTAAAAAAAAAAGATGCATTGTTTTCTCGCTTTATTCAAATCACCCGCACTTCATCCACAAAATATTTCATGACCCTAAACCCGCCCGTCCAGCGGATATAACCGTGGGGACTGTGGGTTATGACTCAACCCGCGCATCACTAATGCACGCACATGCACAAATGTGTGAACACACACACAGAATAGCACAAAAAATCTATCCAACATTTACGCATCAATCCTGAGTAAAGCTCTACATCTGCTGATGTGGTTGGGCAACACTTTCACAGAGAGGTCTGCTTCAATGCTGAGGAGATCGTGTTCGTGATATGACTATTTGGAGAAAAGCTGGGTAGTGTGAGAGACAGAGGGGAAGTGTCTGGCCTCAGTGTGTATATGAGGTGGAGAGGAAATGCCTGTCAGCAGCTGGACGACACACACTTCTCTCTGAGAGGAGAGGAGAGGAGGGAAGTGCTAACAAGCAGCCGTCTAGCCGGCTAAAGTAATGGGTGCAGCTAACTGGCCCTTATAATGGCTGCACTACTGTGGCTTTTTCAGTCACCATACTATCCATCACATCAGCATTGCTGCACATCACTGTGGACCACAGAGTCTGTTGGCTGTATATCAGGTCTTTTAGTGTCTTTTAGCCTGCAATTGGTAGCGTTTCTGGCTGTGGAAATGGTACAATTGTACTGCAGGGAGAGGAAGACGGAGACAGTCTGTCTTTGGAAAGTCCTCTGCTTTATAGAGAAACCTCCCCATAATCCCAGATAAAGAGCAGATAAGAGAGAGATAAAGGCAGCGCCGCTCCTGGGCCTTATCTCTACTGTTATCTCTCAGCGCAGTGAGCGGTAGTGCTAGAGGCAGGCAGACAGGCAGGCAGCACCCACGGCTGGCTCCATAACCCCCTACATACACCCAGAGAGAAGGAAGAGCCCATGCCTGTCTCTACACGACACCCACCACCACTACCACCGTCTGTAACATCAGTCACACCTCAGCCTGCCATAGGTTTTAAATAGCATTCTATTGATTTTTAAAGGACGTTTTCCAGTGTCTGGATAAGCACTGTAATAGGTTGGCACCTTGTGAAATGAATCACCCAGTGTTGTTTAACAAGGGAAAATGCCACAGAAATGTGCTATTTTCTGTCCCATGAATACACGTAAAAGAAAAACACAAGGGATGTTAACATACAGATGGTGGACTTACCTCTATGTCTGTTAGTAGTTTTATCAAACATGAGCATGGCGTCTTCTACCTGAAAGACAAAAGAGGAAAACAGACATTAGTCTAAGGTCAGATAGGAGAGACATGGACGAGACATACAAATAATGAAAGAAAATCGTCAATATAGCCTATAGATGTGAATTGCACAAGAATTATACATTTATTTTAAAAAAAAAAGATGCATTGTTTTCTCGCTTTATTCAAATCACCCGCCCTTCTGTACTGTAGAAAATATGCAAAGATGGGTAAAGAGGTTAAAGAGTGTGTATTCTTCAATGTGGGACAACGGACAGTCTTCCTCAGGGAACAATAGACAGTTTGAGCCCACCAGGTAGACACACCTCACTGCAACAACCAACCCCAGCCTCCTGTACTCCACCAGGAAGCAGCATGATCCATGGTGATATCAACTCTCATCATGTCGTTCAATAAAGCCACACAGAGAGAGACAGACGGCAAATGTTTATCCTCACACATCTCACGACAGATTGGAAGACAGAAATCTGTTCCCTATAATTCAGCAGAAGTGGTAAAAACAACGTTGAATTTAGGCAGCCTAATTTTCATTGTGGTTTCTTGTTGAGAGAAAAACACAAAAAAGAGGAGGAAAAAAACAGCACCAGACAAAATCACAGAGGGGGAGACAGGGCAATGTGGCCCCGCACCACACATTCCCCTGTTACGGTCGCTAGGTAACGTGTGGTGTGGAGCGGAGCAGGCTGGGTCCTGGGGAGGTTTTGGCAGCGCGGTGTGGTGTGGTCCGGTGGGGGTGGGGGGTGGGGGGGTGAGAGGGGCGAGGCGCGGTGGGAGGGTGGCAGGGCGGGAATGCGGGGAGGGCCATGTGGAGCGAGGGAAGAGATGAGAAGAGAGGATCAGGGGGCTGGCTCAGATGGAACTGCCTGCCTTGATAAAGAGGAGCTCTGCCAGGCCCTGCCACACTGCTGCTGCCACGCTGCAAACCTACCACAGGATATAGGCACTAGTCTACTGCAGCTCTCTACCACCCACATGCTAGGCCTGCTGTACTATGACCACCTCCAAATGGACATTGACCTAAACCACCTGCTTAGCTCTGTAGTATGTCATTCATACGGTCTCATGTATTTGTCAGTTGGTAGAACCTGGTGCTTGTAAGGCCAGGATAGTGGGTTCAATTCCCAGGACCACCCATATGTAAAATGTATACACGCATGAATGTAAGTTGATTTGGATAAAAGCGTCTACTAACTGGCATGTATTATTGCCTAGGATTTACTGTTTTCACACCTATAGTCATCCAATTTCCAAGAACACATCCACCCTGCAAAACACATTTCCTATAAATAATATACAGCCTACACTGGTAAATAGTAGTATGTGCCCTGAAGCTGATAGAATTAAACAATAAGGCCAGAGGAGGTGTGGTATATGGCCAATATACCACAGCTAAGGGCTGTTCTTATGCACAACGTGGTATATTGGCCATATACCACAAATCCCTGAGGTGTCTTATTGCTATTATAAACTGGTTATCAACGTAATTAGACCAGCAAATATACTTTTTTTGTCATACCCGTGGTATACGGTCTGACATATAATGGCTTTCAGCCAATCAGCATTCAGGGCTCAGACCACCCGGTTTATAATGTCTATTATAAAACTGGTTGTTTGGATCCTGGATGCTGATTGGACAAGCAGCATTTCAAGCCGTGCTGTATTGGCCGTCACAGACATACCTATCCCTGCTAACAGTTCCATCTGATAATGATCACTTCATAAGAGTATCATGTTCATGTAGCTGTCCCAATCATGTCTTGTATTTATCTCAACGAGCACATTATTGACCCTTGCTTCCAGCCTAGCATTTAGTTTGGTACAGTGGGGTTAATATAAGCCTCACTGTCTGCCTGTCCGACCTCAGAAACGATGTTTCACTTTTGAATTTCGGTGCCCAGATGAGACAACTTTTTTTGAGCCAGTCAAAATCACGCATCAACGTCATTATCATGGACATATGCAAGTAATGCAGATAGAAAAAAAGCTTGAACAAATGAAAATGCTCTAGTGTACTGTCATTCCAGGTTCAATGTTTGACGTGACTGAGTTAGCAGAAGTTGGCTAGCTAGCTAGCAAGTGACAAGAACGTAATACAGCATGCTTAGCAACCATTTTGTTTCAAATCAAATCAAAGTTTATTTGTCACGTGCGCTGAATACAACAGGTGTAGACCTTACAGTGAAATGCTTACTTACAGGCTCTAACCAATAGTGCAAAAAAGATATTAGGTGAACAATAGGAAAATAAAGAAATAAAACAACAGTAAAAAGACAGGCTATATACAGTAGCGAGGCTATAAAAGTAGCGAGGCTACATACAGACATGTACACCAGTAGTATGTACATGTAGATATGGTTAAAGTGACTATGCATATATGATGAACAGAGAGTAGCAGTAGCGTAAAAGAGGGGTTGGCGGGTGGTGGGTGGGACACAATGCTGATAGCCCGGTTAGCCAGTGTGCGGGAGCACTGGTTGGTCGGCCCAATTGAGGTAGTATGTACATGAATGTATAGTTAAAGTGACTATGCATATATGACAAACAGAGAGTAGCAGCAGCGTAAAAAGAGGGGGGGGGGGGGGGGGGGGCACAATGCAAATAGTCTGGGTAGCCATTTGATTACCTGTTCAAGAGTTTTATGGCTTGGGGGTAAAAACTGTCGAGAAGCCTTTTTGTCCTAGACTTGGTACTCCGGTACCGCTTGCCATGCGGTAGTAGAGAGAACAGTCTATGACTGGGGTGGCTGGGGTCTTTGACAATTTTTAGGGCCTTCCGCCTGGTGTAGAGGTCCTGGATGGCAGGCAACTTAGCCCCAGTGATGTACTGGGCCGTATGCACTACCCTCTGTAGTGCCTTGCGGTCAGAGGCCGAGCAATTGCCGTACCAGGCAGTGATGCAACCAGTCAGGATGCTCTCGATGTTGCAGCTGTAGAACCTTTTGAGGATCTCAGGATCCATGACAAATCTTTTTAGTTTCCTGAGGGGGAATAGGCTTTGTCATGCCCTCTTCACGACTGTCTTGGTGTGTTTGGACCATTCTAGTTTGTTGTTGATGTGGACAACAAGGAACTTGAAGCTCTCAACCTGCTCCACTACAGCCCCGTCGATGAGAATGGGGGCGTGCTCGGTCCTCCTTTTCCTGTAGTCCACAATAATCTCCTTAGTCTTGGTTACGTTGAGGGATAGGTTGTTATTCTGGCACCATCAGGCCAGGTCTCTGACTTCCTCCCTATAGGCTGTCTCGTCGTTGTCGGTGATCAGGCCTACCACTGTTGTGTCGTCTGCAAACTTGATGATGGTGTTGGAGTCATGCCTGGTCATGCAGTCGTGGGTGAACAGGGAGTACAGGAGGGTACTGAGCAACTATGCAAAAAGAGTTAACGACTGGGTGGCGTCCGTAGCAACATGACCAAAAGTCAATGCCATTTACCTGTGACTGTATTCATGACACAGCCCTGCCTCTTGTGCCTTATTGCTTAAGTACAAACGCCTAGTGGAAATACTAATAATGAAGAGGCCTATAGGCCATCAATGCAGTGTTTTATAGGCTTCCCATGTTCAGTGATGTTAAGATAGCCGTGTGTCTGTCTGTTATTATGACACTGCAGTGGGAGGACAGGTGTCAGGCAGCTTATTCAACGCAGGACACAAGTTCAGCAGTGATGGGGTGTTTCTCCTCTGCTTCAGGGCTCTTCAATGCAGCCATTCAGGCAGAGCACAACTCTATGGCTCTATCTGATAGAAGGTTAAGGACCTCTTCACCGCTCACACAAAACCCCTCCACACAGTCTCACTCCAGGGAAGGAGAAATCTCTCTTTCTCTCTCTCTCTCTGCCCTCCTCCTCTCTCACATGCTTCCCTTTCTCCTGGCTGGGTGAAAATAAAAGTTCAAAGGATAATGCATCTTATCACTATGTAAAAAGGGAGTGGGGACCCCAGTGGAGTGGCTGGCCTTTTGTGACAATGAAGAAAAGAGCCCTAGTCTATTTATTCAGTGTGTGTTACGTTAGCTATAGACTGGAGCAATGCAGTCCTCTGGCTTTGTGTCCACCCAGAAAAAGCACCAAGCTTTACAAAGGCGGTCTTGGGCCAAGAATCAAGACTAGTTCACCTTTAATAACTAAGGATCATGAAAACACGTATTCATTGAATTACTGCTACACAAACACACTTTTGCCTACAGGAGAGCATGCACATGACTGTTGAGCTAACGACTACATGGCAGATTCTAGCAGCCAGTTAGGATGAGGCAGTGCAGGCGACAGACGCACAGTGCCACCAACACTTCCCACCAAGCAGAAGTTAAAATGGCAATCGTTACCTCATTCTTGTATTTAAGTTGAATATAGAGCTTGTGCTAGCTAGGGTGATTTACTAAATACCTGTCGAGGTTCAACCTGAGGACAAGATGGGTTGAGAGTGTTGGGGAATGCAGATTGACCCAGGTGGAGGGGGTTTGCACTCTAAGCAGGAAAAACACAAAGGGAAGGTAATCAAACATTTGTTTAGATCCCAGGACCCCTGGGGGAAGACTTATCCTGTTCCTGTCAGATAATATGATGCTAAACGTCCACTCCCGGACAACCTTTCCACCCGGGCCAATGCATCAACTAAATCCATAAGTATGAAAAACCTTACAAAAACGCCCAGTCAGTCTCTGTGGTACATGTCTCTGTGCTTATTGATGCTTCTGTCCTTGGATAAATAATTCAAACGGCAGCCAATTTGAATTATTTATCCAAGGACAGAAGCATCAATAAGCACAGAGACGTAGCGTTTTTGGGCTGAAAAAGCGGCAAGGGGATATTTAAGGGCTAAGGAAATGCATTATGACAGCAGTTTAGATCAGCGGCAATCACCTCATTATTTACATTCAGCACACAACAGAAAGGAATCAGTGGAGCTTCCCCGGGATCTGGGGCTAAGAACACCACAGCTCTCTGTCCACTGGAATAGGAACACAGTGAGGTCTCTGCTGCAACACAATGGGGGATGATTTGTATGAGACTATTTTGAATCCCTTCAGGTCTATGAAGGGATTGTGGGTTCGATTCCCACGGGGGGCCAGTACAAAAAAATAAAAAATAAAAAAAATGCATGAAATGAAATGTATGAAATGTATGCATTCACTACTGTAAGTCGCTCTGGATAAGAGCGTCTGCTAAATGACAAAAATGTAAATGTAAAAATGTCTATGTCAAGGCCCAGTCGGTGTCCCTGTGAAACGTAGACTTCCAGAGGAAAAAGAGGGAAAGATTTTGTGGTGGTGAAGGAGATGCTGAGTCATAAGATTTATATGTTTGATTAGTCATGAGGGGAGGCAGAGTGCAGACTACCACTGCTCTGGGCCACAGAATGGTAACAATGCATTCGGAAAGTATTCAGACCCCTTGACTTTTTTCATATTGTGTTATGTTACAGCCTTATTCTAAAATTGATTAAATCAATCTACACACAATACCTCATACAAATTTTGGAAATGTTTGCAAATGTATAACTACATTAAAAAAAACATATTTACATAAGTTTCAGACCCTTTGCTATGAGAATTGAAACTAAACTCAGGTGCATCCTGTTTCCATTGATCATCCTTGAGATGTTTCTACAACTTGATTGGAGTCCACCTGTGGTTAATTCAATCGATTGGACATGATTTGGAAAGACACACACCTGTTAATATAAGATCCCATAGCTGACAGTGCATGTCAGAACAAAACCCAAGACAAGATTGTGTCGAGGCACAGATCTGAGGAACGGTACCAAAACATTTCTGCAGCATTGAAGGTCCCCAAGAACACAGTGGCCTCCAGCATTCTTAAATGGAAGAAGTTAGGAATCACCACGACTCTTCCTAGAGCTGGCCGCCCGGCCAAACTGAGCATTTGGGGGAGAAGGGCCTTGGTGACCAAGAACCCGATTTTGACTCTTACAGAGCTCCAGAGTTCCTCTGTGGAGATGGGTGAACCTTCCAGAAGGACAACCATCTCTGCAACACTCCACAAATTAGGCCTTTATGATAGAGCGGCCAGACGGAAGCCACTCCTCAGTAAAAGGCACATGACAGCTCGCCCGGAGTTTGCCAAAAGGCACCTAAAGGACTCAGACCATGAGAAACAAGATTCTCTGGTCTGATGAAACCAAGATTGAACTATTTGGCCTGAATGCCAAGCGTCACGTCTGGAGGAAACCTGGCACCATCTCTACGGTGAAGTATGGTGGTAGCAGCATCATGCTGTGGGGATGTTTTTCAACAGCAGGAACTGAGAGACTAGTCAGGATCGAGGGAAAGATGAACAGAGCAAAGTACAGAGAGATCCTTTATGAAAACCTGCTCCAGAGCGCTCAGGATCTCAGACAGGACAACGACCCTAAGCACACAGCCAAGACAACGCAGGAGTGGCTTTGGTACAAGTCTCTGAATGTCCTTGAGTGGCCCAGCCAGAGCCCGGACTTGATCCCGATTGAACATCTCTGGAGAGACCTGAAAATAGCTGTGCAGCAACCATCCTCATCCAACCTGACAGAGCTTGAGAGGATCTGCAGAGAAGAATGGGAGAAACTCCCCAAATACAGGTGTGCCAAGCTTGTAGCGTCATACCCAAGAACACTTGAGGCTGTAATCGCTGCCAAAGGTGCTTCAGCAAAGTACTGAGTAAAGCGTCGGAATACTTATGTAAATGTGATATTACAGTTTTTATTTTTAATACATTTGCAAAAATGTCTAAAAACCTGTTTTTGCTTCATCATTATGAGGTATGGTGTGTAGATTGATGAGGGGAAAAACAAAATGTGGGAAAAAGTCAAGGGGTCTGAATACTTTCCGAATGCACTGTAACTGAACACGCTGTCAATGACTCTGAAGTACTATGGGTCTTCTTTCACATTTTTTTTTACAAGACTCATATTATTTAACAATGATCTCGATGAACAAAGCGGAAATAGCTGCTTCAATGACCCTGGACAAGCTTGTGACAACCCTCTCAATTAATTGTTTTACAGAGAAAATGAATATCGCTGTCTCTCGGCTCTTCTCCCTGCAATGTGCAGCATGCACACTCCAGTGGTTTTACTAGTAGTGCTTTACTAGTAGGAGCAGCGGGCCAAACTTCACATCCAGGAAACACTTGTAATTACACAGTGAGAGACGTAAGAGAGAAACCCAAAATGTCTGACACAAAACAACTTCAGTACACCACCTCCTCCCCTTCAGTACAGGGACACCATGAAGACAGCTGGGATGTCTCATAGTGACCAGGCATGGTGGTCGTTGTCAATAGGAACAGGAGAGCAGGCCACTGTGTCCCTTAGAAGAGTAGAGCTGGAGATCCAGTAAACACAGAACTCCTGGTATGTAAGGAACCTGGAACCTGAACCAGGGCTGCTAGTAATCTCCTGACCTCTTAGGCTGGGAGGCAGCTGTTCAATAGAGTATTCAGTCACTAATGTCCCATACCTGCTCTGCTCCTATCTTGACTTACTGTACTTTCTAGACTAGTCTGTGTTGGTGGAAATTCTCATGCTGGAAAGCATCACTTCATGGGATCACTTTCTCCCCAGTAAAAAAATGTGATGGCCCTCACTGCAGTCCATTGTCCTACACCTTTGACCCCTTTCACACTCAGCTGGTCATGACGACACAAATCAGTGACCTGTAATATATACAGCCTATAAGCATGATATTCCTTCATAACGCTAAATGTGAGTGTTGTGAGCCAGGCAAAAGGGTATCCGGTGCATTTAAAGGTCATTTGGTGTCTAAAGCTGTGCTTTGACCGGAGGAACAATCAACAGTGAATTGCCTGAGTGATAGTGGATTGGAGAGGCGTATATATTTGATTTACATTTTGAGTTCCATTACTGAAGACACAGGTGGCAGAAGAAAAGGCTATATACTGTAAGACTATAAAATATTCAGTCAACCTTTATTATTCAACCAGAATCATTCAGTAAATTATACAGTATAGGCTATATGACTCCACTAAGGCTATGTCACTAACTTTTTCTTATGTTGACATTAACAAAATGGCTGAAGAAAAACACTTGAGGAAGACAATTCCTCAAATCTGTCAGAATTAAATATTTATGAGGTCCCACGCTCTGCATCCAACGATGTCGCTATGATGCATATTCAAGCAGGGACCTTTGTGTGTCATAGAATGCCTCCGAGCGCCTCGGCGATGGCTTCAACAGATCCTCCTGCAGCACTGAGCAAAGCCATCAGCACAACAAATATGCAGAATTAGAGAGAGAGTCACAGAGTGGCAAGTCTGACCAATGGACTGACACAGAGAGCAGTCAGACAGACTGCTTTACTACTATGATGGAACAATGTCTTCAGTTCACAGTCCTCCCCTAGCCTAGCTCTGGCTCAGTCAGTCCCGCGTGCCAGTGCCTGGCCTTGGGCTGGGAGAGGAGTAGTCCATGCAGTTAGCTAAGTATGCAGGGAGGAGTAACTAGGATGACTAGGCCCTGTCCATCAATCCCTCTCTCTGTTCCTGTGCCAGGCTGCAGGGAACTGTGCATTACGGGGTCATTTGATTAATAAGGCTTCATTGCGCCAGCCAGGCAGCCCGTTCCCCCTCCACCACACTCGAGCAGAGAGCCTCCTCTCCTCTTTCTGTCGGAATGGAGTATGCCTGCGAGCCACCTCCGCGTAACAGCCGATCGAGCCCTGGCCCCTCCCTCATGAGAAAGAACCAGACAGGCTGGGAAATATTGTGCTTTCCAGCTCAAATAGTAATTGGAGAGGTGAGAAATCCCTGTGCCCTGGAGGTAACAGTTTAACATGGAGGACTTACTTAAAGTGCTGCCTTTTTCCCTTTGCCAAGGCAAGGCAATCAGCTTTCTCTTTTAGCAGACATATGAATTTCACGGCAGTCTCACAAGCTGCCCCCATCCTCTTCCCTCTCCATCTCTCTCATATGCATGCTTGTGTATATGGTAATTATATTAATCAGTAGAAAAGGTGGTTAGTAAATCTGCTAATTGGTATGTAAATAAGATCCTCCTGACACTGGCAGGCCCACAATCATGTTAATTTCAAATAAATATAAATATGTCAGTTTTCATTTAGACCGAGAGCAACAGCAGGCAAAAACATGTTCAGGAGATGATGACCAAGGTTGCTGTTTTCCTCTCCTCTCTCCCTCCCTCTCTCCTCTCTTCTTTCTCCTCTCTTCTCTTCTCTCCCCTCTCCTTTATTAAATGAGGATTTGCACTATCCGTATTATATAATTCAGCAGCCCTTCTCTGGTTTTTAAAGGCTGGTTTAACTAGATTTCCATTTCTTGAAGCCGATCGATGGCTAACCAAAGAGACAGGGTGTAAGGAACAGAGTAATAATAAAAACATTTTTTTAAAAAGGTATCTTTGCCCTTTTTTCCCAAGCTGTGAAACTAGGTGATGGCCATGAAGCAGGGAGCTGCACTTCAATTCCCTCTTCGTTACCAGTGAGAATGCTCCTCGTGGATGCAATAGGCTCTCTGCAGTGCCGCTAGGCCGATGTCTGCGTCTCTGTGTGAACTAACAGTATGACATCCCTATTAACGTTGTGGTGCACACGTTCATTGAATAACCAACTGGAAAATAAAATGTGATAACACTATTTCTCTTTTCATGAGTAATCATGTTCAAGATAGCGTGCTCTGATGTACCCGCATCCAATCAACAAAAGCTTGGTCCTCTCAGCTGAGCTAGTCATTGTATACCGTGTTATCTATAGGTGTATGATACGGATAAAAGGCTTTAGAGTCTTCGGTTGAAAAGCATTCAATTCAATTACAGCTACCAATATCCCCCAATATCCCAGCCACCTGCAGTGTTTAACTTAGATTAGGTTTAAGTTATTTTAAAGGCCATTTCAATAATATGACATTTCTCGTCACAATGGGAAGGAATGAATGCCAATCGAATCTGTTTTTTTCTCCCTCTCTTTAATGCAAAACGCTGTCGTCTGTCGTTCTTGATAGCTCGTCTCTCTTTGTCAGCATAAATGCAGGAGCCCCTATTTGAATACAGTATCACATCCCTCTATTTATTAAAGCTTGGATTAACATGACAGACGGTTTTGTCTGGGGAGTCTTTAATATGGCTCAGAGAAGCGATCCCAGCGACAGTAATAGGCTCCAGCTAATATACTTGAGTGATGCTGGTTTCCCAGAGTTAGAAAGCAGAACAATAGGAGGGATCTGAAGCATGAACACAAAGGTGGGATTGTAGGAGGGGGAACCAGGGAGGAGCTGGCCCACTGGAGAAGATTAAAACAAAGGGACGGGGAGAGAAAGGTCGAAGGCAGCAGGAGAAGAAAGATGAGGTGGGAGCTTGAAATCTCTCTCTTTCTCCAGTGAGACAAAGTTTACTCTAACCTAACGCCACTGCAAACGCAGGAGCAGGCTCTAGACATTCTGCGCACTTTACACTGAAAACTATCCCTGCTTGCAGGAGTATTCTCTCTTTCTTAAAGCTTTAGGTGGAATTTGAAAAGCCGTTCCCTGTCCTAAGGAATTATTTCCATCATGAACATGTAATGGTGTAACACATTAGAGAAAGGCTTCCATAGTATTTGGTGTAATAACGAGGCATTACGCTCCTACTTTGTCTGGCTCTATTTAGAGGGCAGTTCAAGGTTACACAGAGCCTCATGTTACTCAGTGAATGAAACACATTCCATCTCCTGACTCCCGGTTCAAAGCAGTCTGTGAATAGCCTCCTACTTCCTGGTCTCTTCTCTCTATTTGAATAATTCTGGAGATTAAAGACAGAACGTGCTGCATCCCAAACACTGTTGAATCACCCTGGAGCAAATCATAGTACTGATTTGAACTGAGCCGCAACCGGCCCAGCTCTCTTTCCCCAGGCTTTTCACTTTGCATCTTCTCTTCATTCCCCCAGTCCATTTTCTCTGTCTCGCACATTACCAAGTCCACGCCAGAAATCAACTGTGTTTTTCCTCCCTGTTCTTAGGCCGGCTAGTGATCCGTAGGGGAGAGCGGCAGTAAGGTTTGTTAAAAGATCAAACACACATCTGTTAGTAGTGAGATTGGGGGGATTGTTGCTCATTCCCCAAACCTCTGGACTCTAATTACCTCCCCTCTGATGCTGGCCCCATGCCAGCTGCCATTAGTGCAGGGCAGAGTTGAGGCACACACATGCCTGACGGACGCATGGACACACATGCACTCGGTACACACACACACACACACACACACACACACACACACACACACACACACACACACACACACACACACACACACACACACACACACACACACACACACACAACACAGCCTCAGAATAGCCCACAATAAGATACATTGGTCAAGCAGTGATAGAGACGCCAAAAACATCTCCACTGATACAGATAATCCCATCCTATCCTAGCTCTGCACCCCACTGTAACCCTGCCTACCAGGCACATGTACAGAGGAAGGGAATGATTCACAGGACACATAGGATTTACCTGAGGTCACATCCTCTATAGTTGTACTACAGCCTACATGTAAGATAGAGAGCATCTGGTGCCAACTGAAACAATGTGCTGCTGTATATTTACCAGTCCTTCATAGTCCCTCACCTAACACACCAGAGCCAATTTTTAATTGTGTTGGTTACTCTCCTACTCAAAGAGGTGAGTGAATATATAATACATAAATAATTATAAACTGGGTGGTTCGAGCCCTGAATGCTGATTGGCTGACAGCTGTGTTATATCAGACCGTATACCACGGGTATGACAAAACATTTATTTTTACTCTTCTAATTACGTTGGTAACCAGTTTATAACAGCAATAAGGCACCTCAGGTGTTTGTGGTATATGGCCAATATACCACGGCTAAGGGTGGAATCCAGGCACTCCACGTTGTGTCGTACATAAGAACAGCCCTTAGCCGTGGTATATTGGCCATATACCACACCCCTTCGGGCCTTATTGCTTAATTATAATATCCCCACCTGAGCCAGCAGTCATACCTGAGCTGTAGGGGTTTATAGGGTGTTTGATTTATAGATGTATTATGAATATAGATAATACCATGTATGGTATTTAGCTCAGGGAGGTATGGTATTGGATGTAGTCTATATAGCTGTATATAAACAGGTGTATGAATGACAGGACATCATATCAGCAGGCTGATGGTTGATGCCATCCCTGTCCCCAGCCCTGCGCTGTACTGTGGGCTGAGGGTGAGTCGTGCTCCTCTCTCTCTGACAGGCGGGAGGCCTGGGTCCCGCGCCATCCTCTCTGAGCTGAGCCAGACAAGCAAGTAATTCATCATCGTGCTGAAGGCTACCCAAGGTGCCTGATCGGCCCTTCATAAGGATCCCGCCTCCCACAGCAAGGTCTCTGTTTGGAAAGTGACCTGCAGTCTCTAACCGTCCTCCCCACATCCCCTCCCACCCTCGCCCCATATTTCCCAGCTCCAAATTACCACGACAACATTACAATTCTCATGCTGGCTGATGACACAGGTCTGCAGAATGTCATTTTAGCCCCAATTTATACATTCACATTATGAAGCCACAGAAAGATGCAGGAAGAAGGAGAAATGTTCACCAAACCACCCAAGGCTAGGGGTTTAAATGTGTTTTTGTATCCCACTCTTTGTACAGCGAACGCAATATTAGACGAACCCAAAGATTACATGCATGCAAAGAGAGATTTTGAATAGACCCATTGTTGCTACACTGTGAATGTAATATTCTGTTATTCATTCAGAAGCCAATTCCAATACTGTCGCATTGTCAATTTTCTCTCATTGAAGACTGAAAATTTGAAATAACAATGACAGCTCAAGGACAAAAGACATTAATAAGTCCTTTGATGGTATAGAAAGGTATAATCATATATTTTCCCACTCTGCTCAGCCTTGTTAGAATGGCAAATACTCATTTTGAGAAATAGAGTTTAAAATGATCCAAAGGCCCATCGGTAAATCATTCCCATAGCTCTGCTCATGCCCTGTCTGTCTGCCTCAGCACAGAGTAAACTATAACAGTAGGTGGTTGGTGGTGAGTGACTGAGTGAGGTTGTCCCAATCAAGCTCTGTCTTGTTAGGGCTCTAGTCTGCAGTCAGGGGCTGTGGTGTCTGCCTGCCTGGGGCCTGGGGAACAGAGTCAATCAGAGGGAGCACCAGTTTGGGGACTCAGTGGGAGGTGTGCAACTGCAGGCAGAGGAGGGCCTCTCTACGTGGCAGGCTCAGCACGTCACCCAGCACACACACACCGGGAGACCTGTCAATCAGTCTGAAGACTATACATCACCATAGTAGATTGTACCAGACGGGCCAGGAGATACAGGATATATGGCTCACTGCCTGCTTGGTAGTGTGTTATGTTGTAGTGTAAATTTGCTCTAAAGGGAGTTTGAAATCCCACTACTTAAAACTAATAAGGGCCCCAATGAGTGTTAATGTCAATGAACTTTGAATACAATTTAACCCATTGTTAAAGTAACTGTCTAGTGAAAATCTCACTTTTCATACCCAAATAATGTTGTTGATTCATCCTATAACCGTATTTGTGGCCAGAGCATAAATTGAAGAAAAAACTTTTTTTTAAAACAACCTCAAACTGAGCTGGACAATCAGCGGTCTAGAGGAGGATGAGCTGGCCAATCAGCGGTCTAGAGGAGGATGAGCTGGCCAATCAGCGGTCTAGAGGAGGATGAGCTGGCCAATCAGCGGTCTACTCACATTAATATTTTTAATGACTGGTATACGCCCACACCATTATATTGTTGGGGTATGCCCACACCATTCCAACACAGAAAATATGCTTTTTAACATTTAACAGTTCATTTTTTGTAAGGAAAACTATTTCACTCATATTGAAAGTAATTATACTGTAAGTCATATTTCATAGAAAACATCTGAAAACACTCAAAAGTTAATTTAACAAATGCTTAAGGGCAATTTTTTTGTAGCTATCTTTTTTTGTAGATATCTAAACCCTTACACTAAATTCATATTCTGCTCACAGATTCCATTCTTTGTTAGTCTCGCTGTTGCTCAGCCCAGAACATGATAAAAAGCAGAATGCAATGACAGATAAAGGAGACATAGTAGCATCACGTTGTTCCTGAAAATACAGACGGATTCCCTGTCTCTCTCCAGCCTGCCATCTCATGACACCGGCACACCCGCTCACGACAGCCTCGCTCCCCCAGCCCTGTGATCTCCACTGTGTCAACAGGCAACACAAGCCGTCACACTGAATCTCAGACGCTTTATCCCACCAAGCACTGCAAATGATCTACAAATGCATTTAGCATTGTCGTCGTCTACAGAGATTCATGAGATGGTGAGTAATCATTCCTGATCTCTTTACACCTGACAAGGCACCTCTTGAAAGGCGTCATTTCTTCCCTCCCTCTTCCCTTCACTCTCTCCCCTCAGAAACACACAACTATATGTTAACACAAATCTGCAGGTATTCTCAGTGAGGCTGAGAATGTTGGAGCAGCTCAGGCAGAAGGGAGATCAAAGGCACCACCGACAGAGTAGGTAAACATGGAAATGTATTCAGCTCATCAGGAAATGTCACAACGTCCTGTCACTGGCTCCCCTATCACAGTCTATATATCTCTCCTGATCTGGCTGTTATTAGCCAAGCTGGGCTGGGCTGGTCCGGGCGGGAGATGTCTGCCTCAGCCTCAGACAGGCCCCAGCACTAATCCAGGGGTTTGGACAGAGGAGATGCCAGATCCAAGTCGACCGTGTTACTCAACCAATGGACCTCACAAGCATCCTCCCCCTCCTCCCGCCTGACGGCCTCACCCCACCTCTCTCCCAGTGATCGTCAGGGTCGGTGATTAGCTGTCACCCCTCCGCAGAGGCAGATAACACCCCACACAGCCTGCCTCGATCCCCGCAGGGAGAAACACACATGCACAAAGGCAAACGCATACAAAGACACTCACAAACACACATATTCCAAGAAGTAACACAATTGCACATGCACAGATACTCTAACGCTAACTCATAAATACACAATCACACATAGCTTACTCACCAACACTCACACAGATGCACACATTGCCCAAATGGTTAAATATTTACTCTGTATTTTAGTACTTTTACTCAGACTAAAGCCTTTCTGGTCTACACAGTCTCTCTGGTAACACTTCACTCTTGCCAGTTGATGCAAAAATCAACGTGAACAGAATTCTTTTCAAAAGGTGCGTCTCCCAAAGAAAGGGTATCTGAGTCACTGAGGACTCAGAGAGAGAGAGTACATCCTCACATCTAGCCCACGTTCATTCATTCCTGCTTTTAAAAAGGGGCCTCATTTCAAACAGAGACAGATAGAGAACTTCCACTGTTCAAAAGTTTCCCTGTGACTAATTGGAAGTCTTAATCACCCATTCCTGTCCACAAAGAGCCGACAAACTGAAACACGGTGCAGAGTTCAATCAGCTTCAGAACTGTCAGAAAACCCTCGGTGAACATCTTTGATCATTTATATGATCATCAATGGAGAAGGCTTTAAGCTAAGACGTTATAATGGTTGAGATGATCTCTCCGGGTCTCCATAGAGCTCCGTACTATTCCAGTGGGTCTCTGAGTAGGAGGAAACGTGTGTACAGAGCTTAGTCCAATGTAAGCACAGCTCCCCGTCAGATCCTTTGACAAACATGTCAGCGTGGCTTTTCCAGTAGCCAGCTCGCTTTTTATTTTGCTGGAAAGAGCATGGGGCTTTGACTTAACTCCCTGGGAAATTAGCCTTGGAGTGGGTTTAATAACTTTTAGTTAACACAGGGCTGTGTACCATTCTGTTAGAGGAGCTCCAACCCACAGTATCTGCTGTCCCTGCTCTGCTCTCCATCCATACTGTAGCAGACCACACAGTATGTTACAGTATGTAGCCCTACACTGGCCTGCCATCTAAATCAATAACCCAGGATGGGATCAATTTAGCCTCCCTCCCTTCCCTTATTGTCCCCTCCTGTCACAATACAAGGCAGGATTAAAATGTACAGTAGCAGATAAAAATACGTTTTTGCCTGCAATCCCTTATCTGGTGCCTTTAAGCATCTTTTCTCAAGGGAACCTTGAACAGTATTGGCTAATCACAGCATTTCTAGAATCAACATATCATCTGTGGGAATCACAACAAAAATGCCACACAGTGATGTGATGTCATTGTGAGGCTACAGTCTGCAGACAGTGATGTGTGAGGCTGGGCGCTAGCTGCCCTGCCTCTGTGTGTACAGTACATATGGTGAGGCTAACATTGCGCTGAGAAAGAGCAACACTAGGAAATAAGCCCTCCTGCTGAGGCCTGTTTTTAAGGCTGATTTGGCACCTCAGCCCCGTACCAGTTGGCAGGCAGCAAGGCATGCCCCCAATCATCTGCTGATCATTGAATTACAACATGTTTTTATTTTATTTCAATTTAACACTCTCGGATGATTTGTAGAGAAATTTGTATCACATAGAAATGCCTGCATTTGTATCACGTAGATGTGCATTCCTCTTAAAGCTAGAGCTCACTGTGCTGTCCAGAGAGGAGACTATAGATATAGTGTTCTGGTTACAGAAGTGATGAACCATCAAACCATTGAATATCTAGTTAATAATGGTATTTGTAAGTAATAGTTAATAATGGTATTTGTAAGTAATAGTTAATAATGGTATTTCTAGGTAATATTTGAGTAATATATTGATTATATCATTAGTTTACGATTATACATTTACCCAAATGAACATGCAAAACGAGTTATTACAGCTTACTAAACTCTATATTTTGCAGTTCCAGAAGTAAATGTGAGTAGCTGAACCCAGGTCAGTCAGAAGGTATAGCCCCCTAAGATTCCTCCCTCCCTCCCTATAGGCCAATAATGGCCTGTGGGATAGCTAAGTATGAAGTGTGACCATGTTTTTCTCAGCAAAATAAGCCGTATGATCCAGATCGAAGGCCTAATGGGTTTTATAGATCAACAGCATGGATTTTCTCTCTGTCTCCATTCCTACCTGGCTTAAGTTGAATTCAACTCAATTAAATCAACCGGTGAGCCCAGGAGTTCACGGAGAACGCAATCACTCATCTTTGGGGCGGGCCACTTCATAAGGGCAAAAACAGCCCTATTTCACACCCACTCAAACAGACACCATTAAGCCATTCACTTCAGTAGAGTGGCTTGGTCAATACGCTTTCCGTTTTAGAGCCTCTGTTTTAATTACTAGGGGATCTCAAGGTGACATCTAAAACTCTCCTTACTGAGAGGGACAGATACTAGGAGGCTTTAGACCAAAGAAACTCAATTTAAACTCTTACTTGAGATGCATTTAGAGTGTCAATGTGAATTCCAGCGATATGAAGTGAGAATATGAGAGTAAAACCTTGGCAGTTGTGAAGAGGGAATCTCCTTGACTGAACCTTCCGTCTCTCTCCTCACGGGCAACCAGCAGTCAGCAGCCAGCACAGGAAACCTCTCATACATACATCACGTCCAACGGCACTTCTCCTGCTTACATGACGCATGAACGCCCCCTCCACCAGTTCCATATTTCATGAGCTACTATGGTAAATAGGCAGGCTATAGTAAACACGCAATTTCCTTTTGAATAATGCATCCCTGTGGGTCTCCTAATGGATTGAAAGCTTCCCTGTTTGAAGAGACAGGGAGCAATAACCAACGCTAAAAGAATAAACAGAATTAATGAGCAGTGGTGAATACCCCTGGCCAGTTCTATCTTCCACCTAACCTTTGTCTTTGGTCAGATTCATTTATTAATGGATGCGAGAGCGGGGTTTTTGAGTCTTGTCCATGATTGCACATTTGACAGATATGTAAATGATGCAGTGGGAGATGGAGGCTGTGAAACAGGCTTTGATCTGCTATTCCACCAGCCACGTTCGACAACAAAAGAAAGCAGAGAAAATCCTGAGCTCCGACAGGCCCTAGCTGTCTCTGATCCTGCTGCTCTCCATCCTGGCTGGTCCAGCTATTGCCCTGACATCACTCTACCTGTAGCCTAACACTCAGCACCTCACCCTACATCACTCCACCTGTAGCCTAACACTCAGCACCTCACCCTACATCACTCTACCTGTAGCCTAACACTCAGCACCTCACCCTACATCACTCTACCTGTAGCCTAACACTCAACACCTCACCCTACATCACTCTACCTGTAGCCTAACACTCAGCACCTCACCCTACATCACTCCACCTGTAGCCTAACACTCAACACCTCACCCTACATCACTCTACCTGTAGCCTAACACTCAGCACCTCACCCTACATCACTCTACCTGTAGCCTAACACTCAGCACCTCACCCTACATCACTCTACCTGTAGCCTAACACTCAGCACCTCACCCTACATCACTCTACCTGTAGCCTAACACTCAACACCTCACCCTACATCACTCTACCTGTAGCCTAACACTCAGCACCTCACCCTACATCACTCTACCTGTAGCCTAACACTCAGCACCTCACCCTACATCACTCTACCTGTAGCCTAACACTCAGCACCTCACCCTACATCACTCTACCTGTAGCCTAACACTCAACACCTCACCCTACATCACTCTACCTGTAGCCTAACACTCAGCACCTCACCCTACATTACTCTCCCTGTAGCCTAACACTCAGCACCTCACCCTACATCACTCTCCCTGTAGCCTAACACTCATCACCTCATCTCACTTGGGATCATAATACACAGGACAGGCAGACAGTGACATGCAGGCAGTGCAGACAGTGACATGCAGTCAGGGTAGACAGTGACGTGCAGTCAGGGCAGACAGTGACGTGCAGTCAGGGTAGACAGTGCCGTGCAGTCAGGGCAGACAGTGACGTGCAGTCAGGGTAGACAGTGACGTGCAGTCAGGGCAGACAGTGACGTGCAGTCAGGGCAGACAGTGACGTGCAGTCAGGGTAGACAGTGACGTGCAGTCAGGGTAGACAGTGACGTGCAGTCAGGGCAGACAGTGACGTGCAGTCAGGGCAGACAGTGACGTGCAGTCATGGTAGACAGTGACGTGCAGTCAGGGTAGACAGTGACGTGCAGTCAGGGTAGACAGTGACGTGCAGTCAGGGTAGACAGTGACGTGCAGTCAGGGTAGACAGTGACGTGCAGTCAGGGTAGACAGTGACGTGCAGTCAGGGTAGACAGTGACGTGCAGTCAGGGTAGACAGTGACGTGCAGTCAGGGTAGACAGTGCTTACCCTGTGATAATCCAATAAAAAAAGCTGTTATAAAAAGCCCCCCCCCCCCCCAAAAAAAATTCAAAACCTCAGGAAATGCGACACCAGGGTATTCATGCCTTTCTTTTCATCCATCCAAAGCTATTAAAATCCTTGACGCGCACAGTGTGATCTCTCGTCAGTCACTGTTAACCTGTCTGGGCTAGGGGGCAGTATTTTCACGGCTGGATGAAAAACGTACCCAATTTAAACAGATTACTACAGGAAGTGGATTGTACTTTTTCAAGACTGGGCCTATTCAGTATACAGTGACTTAGGGTTCAATTTGCACTTCCTAAGGCTTCCACTAGATGTCAACAGTCTTTAGAACGTGTTTCAGGCTTTTGCAGTCAACAGAGAGCGAACAAGACCTCCTGGAGTCTGATAACCGAGAGAATGACAGGCCACAATTACGCACATTCATGTGAGGAGGTAGCTGTGTTCCATAATGTTTTTCAAGACATTGGAATCGTCCGGTTGGAATATAACTGAAGTTTTACGTTAAAAAGGCCCTAAAGATTGATGTTTTACAACGTTTGACATGTTTTAACGAACGTAAATATAACTTTTTGTCGTGAAATTTTCGGTGCGCTTCCTACATTTGGAGTAGCTTACTGAACGCGCAAACAAGGAGTTATTTGGACATAAATTAGGGACTTTATTGAACAAAACAACATTTATTGTGGACCTGGGATTCCTGGAAGTGCCTTCTGATGAAGATCATCAAAGGTAAGTGAATATTTCTAATGCTATTTATGATTTTAGATGACTCCAAAATGGCGGGTATCTGTATTGCCTGGTGTATTTTTCTGAGCGCAGTACTCAGATTATTGCAAAGTGTGCTTTCCCCGTGAAGCTTTTTTGAAATCTGACACAGCGGTTGCATAAAGGAAATGTTCATCTATAATTCTTTGAATAACAGTTTAATATTTTATCAACATTTATGATGAGTATTTTTGTAAATTGTTGTGCTGATTTACCGGCAGTATTGGAGGCAAAATATTTTCTGAACATCACGCGCCAATGTAAAATGCTGTTTTTGGATATAAATATGAACTTTATCGAACAAAACATACATGTATTGTGTAACATAATGTCCTAGGAGTGTCATCTGATGAAGATCGTCAAAGGTTAGGGCTTCATTTCGCTGTGTTTTGGGTTTATTGACACATGTCCTTGCTTGGAAAATGGCTGTGTGATTATTTTTGTCTATGTACTCTCCTAACATAATCTAATGTTTTGCTTTCGCTGTCAAGCCTTTTTGAAATTGGACAATGTGGTTACATCAAGGAGACGTGTATCTTTAAAATGGTGTAAAATAGTCGTATGTTTGAGAAAGTTGAATTATGACATTTTGTTGTTTTTGAATTTGCCGCCCTGATATTTCACTAGCTGTGTCCCGCAGGTGGGACGCTACCGTCCCACCTAGCCCATAGAAGTTAATGGGTAGGGTCAGCATAGGTTTAGCTGCTTTGCCTAGCTTGAAGTAGCTTCATTCAATCCAATTTCATATTTTGCACATGCGTATTGCCTTAACATGTTGTGTGGGTATTGCTGGGGTAAGCTGTGCATAAGCAACCAGGCACCATGACACCTTCTCCCTCACTGCTAGCTCTAGAGCAGGCGAACAGAGTGAGAACTGGACTGTCCACTTGTCTGAAACGTCATTCCTAATTCATACATTTTATCCAGACTTCTGGAAATGTACTTTAAGGAATGGGAATTACTTTTTATAACAGTGTCGAGAGTGAACCTCATATTTGCGTTCACAAAGTGGAAAGAGCTTCCTAGCTAACTAGCTAGCTAAGGGATTCAAAAGCGACATGCTGAAAAGGTAAAACATCCTGTACTCCCTGTACACCCACGACTGTGTGGCCGCGCACGACTCCAACACCATCAATAAGTTTGACGACACAACGGAGGTAGGCCTGATCACCAACGACGATGGGACAGACTATAGGGAGGAAGTCATTGACCTGGCAGTGTGGTGGCATGACAACAACCTTACCCCCAACGTCAGCAAGGAACAAGGAGCTGAAGTCTGGAGCTTACTGTTTCTTTTAATATACAATGAAAATAGCCTCAATTCGTCGGGGCAGTTGTGTTAAGTTGTCTGGATGTCCTTTGGGTGGTGGACCATTCTTGATACACATGTGAAACTGTTGAGCGTGAAAAGCCCAGAAGCGTTGCAGTTCTTGACACAAACTGGTACGCCTGGCACCTACTACCACACCCCGTTCAAAGGCACTTAAATGTTTTGTCTTTCCCATTCATCCTCTGACTAGCACACACATACACAATCCATGTCTCAACTGTCTCAAAGTTTAAAGAAATCCTTCTTTAACCGTCCCCTTCATCTACACTGTTTGAAGTGGACATCATAGCTTTCACCTGGTCAGTCTGTCATGGAAAGAGCAGGTGTTCTTAATGTTTTGTACGCTCAGTGTATATGGATAACATGGGTTCATGGTAGCCAACAATGAATTTGAAAAAGAAAGCAAGTGCCATGATCTAATGGGAAATAGGCCAATGGGAGTTCTTTAAATGCTCTGGAGTTAAAAATATTGGTATATCCAAAGACCAAAAAGCTGAACAGATGAACACATTTTTGATTTGCAGGAGGGGGGAATTGGATTAAATTGAATTATTAATTTCCAAAGATTTACTGTCCGTACAGACGGGGTGCCGAAATATAATACAGATAACCCCCACAGCTTGACTGCAAATTCCCTAAATCAAACAAATATAATTTTTCAAAGCTTATTTTGACTGAGAGACTCAGCAAACCCACAAGTCTAAGGGAGATTGATGAACAGAAACATGTTTTTCCATTTTCTTTATTTTGTTCTTTCTCTTCTCTTAACCAAGATCAAATCTGTGCAATCACAGCAGTAGCCACTACCACCTCACCCTGTGGGAATACTTCACATCCACTTGAAGAACCAAAACAAAGCCAAGCTTTACTCAGTCTGCTCCCGTACTCCCAACGCGCATCACGCTGCATTCTGGCACTGCTTAAAAATAAATTGCCCAGCCACCTCTGATAATTCCCAAGCTGAACGTAATGAGAAGAAATGGACTGTGTGTTTTTTAAAGGGTGAAATAGGGTATGTCTGGGTTTATGCACCAAAATAATGGTCTGCACAGCAACAGAATATTAATCTCCATTAAAGGGGGCATTATTATTGCTGGGCATCATCATCTGAGCAGGGGATAGAAGAGTAATTGACTGTTCTGGGTGAGGTAAGAGCATTAAGGTATAAATACTATGGGCTTATATTGTACTCCAGCACCAGCATCACCCTGGCCCTGGCACAACCTGACGATTAGGCCTTTTAATAAGATGAGCAATCAGGTGATACAAATCAATTAGCCCCCTAGTAGCAGACACAGCAGACCAGGGTTAGAGAGCGCTGGCTTTACAACAAGAATACAGACAAAGAAGTAGGTCAGCACTGAAACCCAAATCCTCCTATGTCTGCATAGGGTTGAGCTCTGATCTTTTAAATACAGGGGCTGACTGCTCACAGAGAAAGGTACATTCTTACTGCCCAGCCAATCGGAACTGCTTCTTATGAATACACCACTTTCACCTTAACGTCTAGCTGTAAGCTAGAACAAGAGTGGCAGGCAGAGCTAGCTTTCCAGAGGGATGAAAAAGAGAGACAATAGCTGTGCTTTCTGGCATTTGGGTCTTTAGCATAGCTGTGCTGTGACGGCAGCAAGCGTGCTGCCTGGAGAGTCTTTAAACCAGGGCAAAGCGTCCCAGGCAAAGTGTCGCGGGAGAGGGCTATGCTGCTGAGAGACACAAGACACAGCTCTCTCCACTCTGACACCTCCAGAAGGCCAGAGCTAGACTCTCTACTGAGCTCGACATACCAGGCCTCAGAGCCTCACATAATCACAGCACACAGACCATGGATCTGTCTGATTGGAGCTCCCCATCCAACATCCAATCAAACTTTACTGCCAGTCCAGTGGGAGCTGAAAGAGGGGAGCTTCATGGGAAGTGGCAAGCGAACAACGCAGGTTTCAGCTCAACTTTCCCAGTGATTGTAGCAGCGCTGACTGAGAGAGATACATACAGTAACAGCACTGAGGGGAAATTCCACGTCCATCAGCTCCACTAATACCTTAATCAAACACCGGATATTATGAAAGGCTTAGGGAGCACAGCGCAGGGCTCCGGTGGGACCAGGGGGCCGACGTGCACGCCAAACAAAAGAGCGGGAGTTGGTTGGGGAGGCTGGGAGGACCAGGCAGTGCGGTGCCGGTGATAACCAGAGGTCTCGGTGGGCGCCTGGCTAAACTAATTAGGATAGAAACAGGAAAATGTGTCTCAGATCAGAGATCACGCAGTGAAAAATACATTTCTCTCTCTGAGATCCCTGGCCTTTATTGATCGCCACTAAATGCTCCAGCTGGCACTCCATGAAATATTCATATCTCAATTCTGACAGCTATTTGGTGAAATTCTTTCAAAATATTTCAGTTCAATAATGGCTTGCTAAAAGGGCATCAGTAACCGCAGGCAGGCGGAGGCTGTACAGTAAGTAAGTAGGAAGGAGGAGGCCACTCCCAGGCCTCCCTCTCTCAGCCTGGCTCCTTCTGATCAACACACACACTGCTGCCACACCATTAGGCATCCCACAGTCCTCTAGTCCTTTAGTCTGAGGGGCAATCAGTGACTCATCTCTCCCTACAATAGTCCAGGGGGGCAGTGGTGGGACGATGGCGGCACGGTGGCGAGGAGTGTATGGGTTTCTGGAATCACTCACTGGTCAATGAGCACGCAGTGATATTCAGCCAGCTTTAGCATAATGCTCCAGCTTAACGTGTGCTGGCTAATTTGCCAACAGGCTCATTTGTGAACAATCTCCCTGGCTGTTCTGGATGGTAGCATGGCATGATGGGATGGCAGAGCCCCCATTAGCAGAGACAGACTGCAGGGCCTGGGTGTTAACATTAGAGATGTGCACCGGAGCGTGTAGAAGTGCACGAGCCCCTCCGTCTCAATCTCCATCGCCCGCCCGCCTCGCCTGCGTTCCTAATGCATTGTGGTCAATACGATAATAACATAGACACAAGGCCATAAATATTAGGAGAAAAAAGCTTGCAATTAGAGCAGGGGGTATTAGTTTTTGCATAACGGCGCAATTATATTTTCCCATTCTCTATCAGCCTTGGTAATCACTTGTCTCCAACAGTTTAATTACGGCCTGGCGATGACTACTTAAAGTGATTAGATGTTATACCTTATTGTTGCTTATGGCATATTACATCAATTATATTAACAGTCTTTTTTTTCATGGGGGAGCAGGCATGTGATATGGCAGTGGAGAAACTTGTTAAGGACTTAATTTGAACAAATAAAAGAATTAATGTAAACTGCAGCAGTAACACACCACACCACCGCGAGGCACACACAGAGCTGCAGGTCTTTTGCATAATTGCAATGAAAAAGTGTATTGGCCTGATTGATTGAATTCAATCTTGGTAATTGTGGCATAAACAATGTAGTTGACTGTCACGGCGACCGTGCCACTGTGCTGTCAACAATCCAGTCAGTTTTCTCCTCACTCGGCCTGCCTGCCTGCCTGCCTGTCTGTCACTAACCCAGTATGCAGATACACCGCAGCCTATCTGCATGCCGTGTGATCAACATAATTACCCTTGAGACAAGAGTAACCCCCACCACCACTACCCAGCAGCCCCCTCCATCCACTAAAAACCACTATCCCTCTATACCCTAAACCTACAGCACTATCATCCACCAAGATCGCAGCCACTCTCCTCTATCGATCAATGCAACCAGCCCTCGCCCTCTACCCAGCCCCCCACCTCCCTCCATCGATATAAACCCCATAACCATCCTCCACCACTTTACCTCCTCCTTCCTCCATCCTCTCCCAGTCATCAGCGCAGAGAGGAGAGCTCGCTGCCACAGTGAAAGTCTGTATCCTAGCTTCCCCTTGTGCTAACTGCTACAATATCCAAAACCATTCCTTACTGCTATTAACAAATTGCAGAGCCAAACAAAACTGTACATAGAAGGGCTTAAACGTCAACAGCAAGGCTTTCCCAAGGATTAGGAATAAAGGCGCTGATTTGGGAGAAGACTGCTGACAAAGATAAAATGTTACTGATCTAATTCCTAAAGTATTTGTTCTGCTGTACGGCTGTATGCTGTGATTTACAGACCTAGGAAGTACATATCTCATGTTGGAGCTTCAGTGATGCTGCTGTCATGGAGACACAGGGGTATTTGAAATCAGTGGATATTTGGGGGGTGTAAAGGAAGAGGTACAGCTCCACCCCTCTACCTCTGGGGTGGGACAGCTCCTGCAGAGTACTGGTCCAAGTGCCTGTATGTGTGCCCCTGGCCCTATGGCCACCTGCCCAGCATCCAGCTGGGTTTCCGGGGGCGACCCGGGGGGAGCCGGTGCTGGAAAGGGCACCCAGCGGTGGGGCTTTTGTATGCTAATGTGACCTCCAGCCTCCCAGGAGTCCTCAGTCCTCAGCCTGGGTCTATGGCTCGATGGCTCTATGGCTGTCACTGGCTGCAGGCGACCAAGCACAGCAGCATGCCACACGCCATCTCAACCAATTCCAGATCGAGATTGGAAATGTCAGGAACAGACTCTGTCTGTGTCATGTGCAGCCCCCACCCCCATTTTACTTATGTCTATTTATGTATCCATTAATAAATGCAATTATGAATGGTTGCCTTGTTGAATAATGCATATCTGCCTAACCCCCGAGGGTGTGAGGGGAGGAGATATAGAGAGTGTGGTGAAGAGAGAGAGAAAGAGTGTGAGAGAGAGAGAGAGAGAGCGTGGTGTTGGAGAGAGCGTGTGTGGTGGAGAAAGAGAGCGTGTGGAGGAAAGAGAGATAGCGAGAGAGAGAGAGCAAGAGCGAGAAAGAGAGAGAAAAAGAATATGGTGGAGAGAGAGAGAGAGAGAGAACGAGAGAGAGAACGAGAGAGAGCGAGAAAGAGGTCTAGAGGGGAAGCAGTGGACGTATTTTGCACAGGTTGTCAACCTGTCTTGAGTGTGTGAGTGAGCGATTGAGAGAGTGAGTAAGTGAAAGGGTGAGTGAGTGAGTGAGTGAGTGAGTGAGTGAGTGAGTGAGTGAGTGAGTGAGTGAGTGAGTGAGTGAGTGAGTGAGTGAGTGAGTGAGTGAGTGAGTGAGTGAGTGAGTGAGTGAGTGAGTGAGTGAGTGAGTGAGTGAGTGAGTGAGGGAGGGAGGGAGGGAGGGAGGGAATGACGGAGAGAGGGAGGGAGGTACCGAGTAAGTAAGTGGATTTCTAAGAAAATACAGGAGAAGATGAATATACAGTGGTGTACAGTATATAAATAGATTAAATACCCTTGGCTGCTTCCCTGGCTGTATTTCAATGTTCCTTCAACCCCACGGGAACCTACTGTAGTCCTGTAGGTTATTGTCATTCTGGATCCACGGGGGGTCTGCTTATGCACTTAGTACTTATTACAATCTCCTGTGGCATATTCTCTCTCTCTCTCTCTCTCACACACACACACACACACACACACACACACACACACACACACACACACACACACACACACACACACACACACACACACACACACACACACACACACACACACACACACACACACACAGGCCAAGGAGTCGTTTGGCTGATACAGCACCATTTCTAAAAGCTCCTCTGAAGGTCCTGGCAGCCAGCCATGGTGAGACATGACTTTGGAACCCATTCATGTCCTCATCAGCAGAGTAAACTGTTTCTAAGTGTTGATCCACGACAGCCATTAATGGACAGCCTGACTATAAATTGTCTTTTATCACTGTCAAATTTTAGAAAAGGGAAAATAAACCTTTCTGCGCAATTGAGCAGATTGTCAACACACTCCGGCCAATCCAAACAGCTGGCGAAGGATGATTTTCACATTCTAAGACGCTTTATGGAGAGAGGAGGGGCCACACTAACCTCTCCCTCTCTCTCCTCCGTGCCTGGCCCGCCCTCCTCCATCTCTCTCCACACAGACACTTTATGTGTTCGGCTGTATTTGCATGTGAGCTGCTGCCGTGGCAGGTTCATGGCCTGTCTAGTGGCACACGACAGCTTGCAGCTCCACCACAATGACAGATGCTGTGCACACATCTCTCTTTGAAGCCCCAAGCATTTCCACCTGAAGTCATTCCTTCCTCCCTAACAGCTTTATTTTAATACCAGCCCTGTTTAATTAAATCCACAGTTTTAATGCAAAGCTGAGCTGCATGTAACAGTCCCATAATGAAGGCTGACCCTGACGTCTGCTGCCTGCCTGCCTGACAGGCTGTCTGTTCCTCTGCCTACGCCTACCCTACTGCCTGTACACTATATCTAATTTACCAGTAAAGTTATTAGAGAGCAGCTTTGAAGAGTAGTGGGAAGGTCTCCATTATACTCTGAGAAATTCATCATTTTCTCTCCGAGTGGAGCCTGAGGTGTGGAGAGGCTGAGGTTGGGTGGGAGGTTGTGGGGGCGGGCAGGCAGGGAGGCTGGGGCTCACTCTGCAATGTGGAGCCGTGGGAGGGAAGGACCCCTACTGAGGCTGGATCCAGACTCCAGACCCCTCTCTGTCTCAGGCTCAGCTACTGAGCTGACTGGCCACTCTCTCACTGGCCAGCCACTAGGAAGGACTGATAGTGGAACAGAGGAGAGGACTGGGTCACTATGACTTTAGAGGCATGAGATCCTCCTCTGTCTCTCTCTCTTCTCTCTCTCTCTTCTCTCTCCTCTCTCTCTTTTCTCTCTCTTTTCTCTCTCTTCTCTCTCTCTCTCTCTCTCTCCTCTCGCTTCTCTCTCTTCTCTCTCTCCTCTCTTCTCTCTCTCTCTCCTCTCTTCTCTCTCGTCTTTTCTCTCTCTCTTCTCTCTCTCTCTCCTCTCGCTTCTCTCTCTTCTCTCTTCTCTCTCTCTCTTCTCTCTTTCTCCTCTTGCTTCTCTGTCTTCTCTCTCTCTCTGTCTTCTCTCTCTTTTTTCTCTCTTCTCTCTCTCTTCAATTTAATTTCAATTTAAGGGCTTTATTGGCATGAGCTCCTCCTCTGTCTCTCTCTCTTCTCTGTCTCTCTCTCTTCTCTCTCTCTCTTCTCTCTCTCTTTTCTCTCTCTTTTCTCTCTCTTCTCTCTCTCTCTCTCTCTCTCTCCTCTCGCTTCTCTCTCTTCTCTCTCTCTGTCTTCTCTCTTCTCTCTCTCTCTCCTCTCTTCTCTCTCGTCTTTTCTCTCTCTCTTCTCTCTCTCTCTCCTCTCGCTTCTCTCTCTTCTCTCTTCTCTCTCTCTTCTCTCTTTCTCCTCTCGCTTCTCTGTCTTCTCTCTCTCTGTCTTCTCTCTCTTTTTTCTCTCTTCTCTCTCTCTTCAATTTAATTTCAATTTAAGGGCTTTATTGGCATGAGCTCCTCCTCTGTCTCTCTCTCTTCTCTGTCTCTCTCTCTTCTCTCTCTCTCTTCTCTCTCTCTTTTCTCTCTCTTTTCTCTCTCTTTTCTCTCTCTCCTCTCGCTTCTCTCTCTTCTCTCTCTCTGTCTTCTCTCTTCTCTCTCCTCTCTCTTCTCTCTGTCTTCTCTCTCTTCTCTCTCTCTCTTCAATTCAATTTCAATTTAAGGGCTTTATTGGCATGGGAAACATATGTTTACATTTCCAAAGCAAGTGAAATAGATAGTAAACAAAAGTGAAATAAACAAAAAATTGACAGTAAACATTACTCTCACAAAAGTTCCAAAAGAATAAAGACATTTCAAATGTCATATTATGTCTATATAGTGTTGTAATGATGTGAAAATAGTACAAAAGGGAAAATCTCTCTCTGATGCATTGGCTTTGGGGCTTCATTCAAATCTCCAGAGGGTTCAGGCCCTGTGGGTGATTTGTGTTTTTCTTTCCGTAGCAAATCATTTCAAGGGAAGACTACACAGCTGGTGTTGGTGCTGTGCTACTTCCTACTGGTGCTGTTTATGTGTTTCTTCTCTATCACCACCTCTCTAATTGTTCTTAACCATATACTTCTGTACTGACACCTGGTTTTGAGCAGTGAGCAGTGAAAATGTATAGATACTGAGCAAGTAAATCATCATATGGACCTGTATACTGCAGGCTGTGGTTGGGTAAGACTCGTCTCTGACTGCGTCACTCTGGCTCATGTTTTCACACTGACTACGTAGGAATAACCACACTGGACCTGACCTGCCAGCTCACACTAGCTTCAGAAACCACACCAATTACCATGGTGCTGTACAACTCCCCAGCGTGAGCCCAGCACACACGCGCGCACGCACGCACACACACACACACACGCGCGCGCATGTACACGCACACACACACGCACGCACGCACGCACACGTACGCACGCACATACACACACACACACGCGTGTGCACGCACGCACACACACACACTCACACACACACACACACACACACACACACACACACACACACACACACACACACACACGCGCGCGCATGTACACGCACACACACACGCACGCACGCACACGTACGCACGCACGCACGCACACACACACACACACACACACACACACACACACACACACACACACACACACACACACACACACACACACACACACACACACACACACACACACACACACACACACACACACACACACACGGCTCACAGCCCCACATGGAAACACAGAAAACAACACGTCAGGATACTAGACGTTGTAACAGAACCAGATGTGTTTTAACAGTATCTCCACCAATCCCCAGGAGGCCTCTACCCACAGCCTTAACCCTCTGATCACCACACAGAGGTATGCATACATATAGTTACTGAAGATCACAGACTACTGTACACTATTCATTACCCTATCACAAATTCTGTACCCTAAACTCCGTAACCTAATCATATTTCACTTAAATTAATGATGGCATAAGTTGAGCGTTATTGCTTAGTTTCATAAAACAACAAAGATTGTAGATACTGCTGGAAGTAAAATACTACAATCCAAATCTACTTCTTATGCATTTGCAAGAGCTTCCCTGGGTGGTGAGATGGACAGACGTCTGGTTCACTTCAGTGGTTGGTGGAGGTCTAATGCGTTTGGTAGAGGTTAATAGCAGTGAATCCCTTTTACACCGAGCACTTACAGGGAATTACAGGTCTGTTGAAGGGAATATCTGAGCTCTTTAGTCTGGGGTCTGAAGTAAAGGCCTCTCTATCGCTCGTACACATTTTGATCCATGTACACTGAAGCACCCGATCATTTCAAACCTCTGCTCTGGGTCTTTCCAGTTCACTCTGAACACGTGCGTTCATACATTCTGCTTTACAGGAATCGATTGCTGCCTCGCAGGCAAAGGCCTCTGGCTAAAGCAGGCTGATGCCAGGTTACCCTGGATACGGGGAGGAGAGATGGGATGTGGACTAGGGAAGGAGGGGAGGGGCCAGCGGGAGAGTGATTCTGGTGTGGGATGGAAAGGACACCTCTTCATGTAATATACCTAGCCCAGGGCTCAGTCTGTCCCTCTGCCTCCCCTGTCCTTTATGCCACTTTATAATTTACTCTGCATTACTCTGCATCATTTAGCTTGTCAAGGCCCACTGTCATTACTACATGATCTGTGTCCCAACAAGAGGCAAGTGATAACATAGGACAGGCACTCTGGTGTCTTGCTGCTGGAGAATGACATTCATCTGCATGTGACCAGACAGAATGTAAACACATAGCCACAGCCTGGAAAAAGGATGCTTTCAAATAAAAGCAATACAGCATGCTCAAGAAGCCCCCACATTTATAAGGACTCTGATCTAACACCTTCTATGTTTCCACTTGTGCTTTTCTAGTGATGAATCGGTTTACTGGTATGTAGTCTCAATGGAGACAAATGATAACAAACACACCCCACATGTTTGAAATCTGTCTCTCGTTCCAACACTATTTGCCTACTTCAAAATCTTTCAACCATTTAACAAGTGTATGAATACATACTGTACTATAGGTGCCTGCCCTGAGATTCTAACCGCAAGCTTAGGGATGGGAGGCCAGAGAAGGACACTCATCCAGTCCCTTGTAGAATACAGCAGAGTATTATAACTCTCTGTGATAGCCAAGGGGAGTGAATGAATATGAGCGGCTGAGGCTACGTTCTGTCTCTGCAGCAGTCACAGCCCCGGCTCCGAAGTGCTCATCTCACTCACAGCAGGGGGTAAATGTGAATTCACAGATGAATATATGAATAGCTGAATAACTAGTTATTGTTATTCACCTGCGCGTACGCTTCCTATCCCGCAAAGTCGTTTGTCGGAGGAGCCTGTCTTTCTGCTGAGTGCAGGCGTTCTGACAGGACAAGGATGTGGTGGGGGCCGGGCGCGGGCGGACAAGGCTGACCGGGAGCACAGGTGTTGCTGAATGGGCCTTTTATGTAAAAAAGATGACCCGTGTCTACCAATGCCCCCCCCCCCCCCCCCCCCCCAGGGTCTGTGTGCCCTGTGCCCCATCCCTCAGCGGGCACCGAGCTAGCGCTAACACCTGCCATTTGGCCAGATGGTGGGCAGCAGGGGTCCTCTTCATCCCCCCAGTGCCACTCCAGCGCTGCCCCTGGGCTCTTTCTGAGCCGTAGCCTTGGCCCATCTGCCCTGTGGAGTGACTGACTGACGGATGGGAGCAGGGAGAGTGACATCATCAGCACTGGCCAGAGTGACTATCTGTGAAGCAGAGGTAAGCTAGCCATGTGATGTTATCTTCCCTTAGACCTGAGGTAACTGTCGCATCCAAGCCGTGAGCTAACCTGGTTTAGTGGCAGGTCTACTGATGAGCGGGGACTGCTGGTTGGAACATGATATCGAATACAGCAGTATTGGTAGCTATATGTGGCTAACTTTACCAGAGCAGATGATGTCATTATTGCAGCCACACATAAGGGGTAGAGGTGATTCCCCAGAGTGCCAGGGAGCTGCCACCAGTTTAGAACCCAACTGATGCAGAACCCACAGCCTGTATGAGTGAAGTGCTTGGCAGTGTATCTGAACAACAAATGGTGACATTTTAAAAGCTGTCAATTTGTAATCTAAAATGTGGTCTTGGCTGCAGCCGGAGAGGGAGCACTGCTGCAGGGGTTTCAATCTGCCAGTAATGGGAAAGATGGAGGGAGATAAGATTTCTGCACATTTCCAATGTGATCATATTGCCATCCAATGCATTTGGAGAGTCCATAGAATTCTTTAAAAGGAGGAACATCTTCAAATACTCTCTAGTCTATTCACATGAATCTAATCAGGATCCCTGACTGTTCAGCTAATTGGGCATGAACAACTATTTGTGGTATAATCTGGGGGTATTATGTACCAACACCTCATATCAAAATGGTGCATGCTTTATCAGAAGTTAGGCGAACTTGATGTGGGACAGATTTCAATATTAGACATAATGTAATTCACATACACCCATGACCTCATTAACACTGTCACACATAGGGATTAGGAATCTATTTCTAGCATAAGGTAGTCAGTAGAGACATGGGCACAGAGAGCGAGTGATAGAGAGAGAGATGGAGGGAGGGGAGGGAGGGGAGGGAGGGGAGGGAGGGAGGGAGGGAGGGAGGGAGGGAGGGAGGGAGAGAGAGAGATAGAGAGATAGAGAGAGAGATGGACAGCACTCTGGCCCAACCAAATCATCAAGAAAAATATATCACCTATTGGAAAGACACCACAAAAAATCTAAGTAAACTTCAATGCTATTTGTCTCTAAACAGACAGTACATGGTGGCAGACTATCTGACCACTGTGACTGATAGAAAACTGAGGAAAACATTGACTAGGTACAGACTCAGTGAGCACAGTTTGGCCATAGAGACCAGTCGTCACAGACAAACCTGGCTGCCCAGAGAGGACAGGCTGTGCTCACTCTGCTCCAGGGGAGAGGTAGAGACAGAGCTGCATTTCCTATTACACTGTGACAAATACTCAGACCTAAGAGAATATTTCTTTCCCAAAATTATAATTCAATACAAAGAATTTGAAACTATAAAAGATGAAGAAAAAAATCTAATATTTATTGGGTGAAAAGCCTCAATGTGCAGTTTTGGCAGCCAAATATGTGTCCTCCTGCCACAACCTGAAGGACAGCCAGTGAAAAGTGCAATGTAATGTGGATAATATTTCCCATCTTGTTTTGTTTTGTCTTTCCTACCATGTCATGTGTCTTCTCAGTCATGTTGACACTGGTCTACTACCATTGCTTTAATGTATTGTTGTTCTGATTAATATTGTTGTTGTAGTTGTTGTTAATCTTAATCCCATGTCCACTACTACTATTATTATTGCTGTTGGTCCCACCATTTATTTATATATAAATATATATATATTTTTTTCTATATGAATACTTTGACAATGTGAGTAGTCATGAACTTGCCATTGTCAATAAAGTCAATAAAGGCAAATGAATTGAATTGAGATGGAGGGAGGGAGGGAAAGAGAAAGAGAGAGAGTGCGAGGGAGGGAGGGAGGGAGGGAGGGAGGGAGGGAGGGAGGGAGGGAGGGAGGGAGGGAGGGAGGGAGGGAGGGAGGGAGGGAGGGAGGGAGGGAGGGAGGAAAAACAGGTTAAGGGCCGATGGGTGCCATGGGAATGATGTCAGTTGTGGAGAGAGGGAACAAACAATTTCACCGCACAAACAAGAGAGAAATGTTTGTCTGCTTTATTGACTTTTCAGAGAAAGAGCAGTTGATTATATTTGACAGGGCCACTACATCACAGGTATGTAGGGGGTAGAGTTTGCTATCTACTTTAATTAAATCTATGTACAGGCTTTGTGAGTGGATGGGCCATGGTGAGAGCAGGATTTCAATCAATCACATTTTATCTGACAAAGACCCCTGTGGTGTCTCAGGGGGCAACCCAACGCAGAGAGAGGAGGGGCTTTAATGAAAACAGAAATGAACAGCTCAGACAAGAACATGAAAAGTGAAAACAAACAATTAATGTGCTGCAGTACAACATGCATTTGAAATTTGAATTCATTATTTCAGTAATCAAGCGGCGCCAGGAAAAACAAACGAGTGAGTGGCATGTAGACGGGCGGAGAGATAGACAGACAAAACCAATGGGGAGACATACGGTGAGAGACAGAAAGAGAGAAGAGGTAGATGGGACAGTGTGAGCGTTCACTGGTTATTGAACAGTTCCAGTGTGATGAGGAGGCCAGCCATGTTAAGATGTGTGACTAAAAGTTATGCCACTGGACACAAAGGACTTGAAGATACAAAGAGCCTTCACAGAATTTTAATTAGCCACTCCAAGAATGAAAGATTATGTTCCCAGTTGTCCTTGCATTCTTAATAACATAAAAAAATACTTTGAACAGTTTTCACAGGCACTGTGCCAAAGCACACTAACTACTGCACCACCCCCAACCCTCCATCCCCCTCTCCTCACTCAATTCACTCCTTCCACAGGCTCTCACACCCACACCACACCACCCTTAACCATTTCTTTTACCTTTATTCACAATCAATTTGTACTTTTGTTAGAATGCCCTGATTAGACTCACTAAATGGGAGCACAGAAAAGGCCTCGAACACAAGCAGAGAAAGAGCAACGGGAATAAAACCTCTTTCCTATTATGAATCCTCTAATTTTTCGAACCCAAAACGTACAAGTTCTCAGAAACAATAGCCTCTTGTCTGTGAGAACTGGCACAGTTTCCCCTATAGCTCCCATTTATTAGGGCTTATTCAGCTTGTACAATACAGAGCATAACACACAAGGCTGCTCTGTCGTTGTGGAGAAAACTGTGTAGATTGCTGTGGGGTTTGGAGTGGCCCACTGAGAAGACTCCAGACTCCTGCTGTCTCCATCTACACAGCTGTGGCTTAGAAACATGTACTGGTCCCTACAAACCTAAAAACCCCAGTCCCTACTCTCCGCCAGTAGTGTTGGGCAGTGTTTTCTTACACAATGCTACAGATCCTAGACTTTGTAGTGACGTGGAAAGTATGGCGCCGGAGGGGATGGCTGCTGTTTTACGAGCTCTTAACCAATTGTGCTTTTTTGTTTGTTTTTTCGCATTGTTTATAACTCATTTTGTACATAATGTTACCGTTTCTTATGACCGAAAAGTGCTTCTGGACCTCAGAACAGCGATTACTCACCTCAAACTGGACGAAGATTTTTTTCTTTAATGAGTCTGACGCGAAGGATATACTGCTTTGTCAAGACAAGGCCCAAATCCCTGTCATCAGTGTGAAGAAAAGACAGAGAAAAAAAGGTGGAGAAAAGGGGGGAGGAGGGCGGGGTGCCTAGTAAGGATTTGCCAACGAGTAGGTAAACCACCACTTCCCTTCGTATTATTGGCCAACGAGCAATCATTGGAAAACAAACTGGACGATCTACGATTAAGACTATCCTACCAACAGGACATTAAAAACTGTAATATCTTATGTTTCACCGAGACCGAGGCTGAATGACGACATGGATAATATAGAGCTGGCTGGCTTCTTCGTGTTTCAGCAGGACAGAGCAGCTACGTCTGGTAAGATGAGGGGCGGGGGTGTGTGTCTATTTGTCAACAACTTCTGGTGTGCGATGTCTAATATTAAAGAAGTCTTAAGGTATGAGGTAGAATACCTCATGATAAGCTGTAGACCACACTATCTACCAAGAGAGTTCTCATCTATATTATTCGTAGCCGTCTACTTACCACCACAAACCGATGCTGGCACTAAGACCGCACTCAACCAGCTGTATAAGGCCATAAGAAAACAAAGAAATGCTCATCCAGAAGCGGCACTCCTAGTGGCCTGGGGACTTTAATGCAGGCAAACTTAAATCTGTTATACCTGATTTCTAACAGATTTCTACCAGCATGTCACATGTGCAACCAGAGGGAAAAAAACTCTAGACCACCTTTACTCCACACACAGAGATGAATACAAAGCTCTCCCTTGCCCTCCATTTGGCAAATCTGACCCTAATTATATCCTCCTGATTCCTGCTTACAAGCAAAAATGTAAGCAGGAAGTAGCAGTAACTTGCTAAATACGGAAGTGGTCAGATGACGCGGATGCTACGCTACAGGACTGTTTTGCTAGCACAGACTGGAATATGTTCCGGGACTCATCCAATGCCCAGCGACGCGAGCCTACCAGATGAGCTAAATGCCTTTTATGCTCGCTTAGAGGCAAGCAACACTGAAGCATGCATGAGAGGCACCAGCTGTTCTGGGCGACTGTGTGATCACGCTCTCCGTAGCCAATGTGAGAAAGACCTTAAAACAGGTCAACATTCACAAAGCCGCAGGGTCAGACGGATTACCAGGACGTGTACTCAAAGCATGCGCGGACCAACTGGCAAGTGTCTTCACTGACATTTTAAACCTCTCCCTGACCGAGTCTGTAATGCCTACATATTTCAAACAGACCCCCATAGTCCCTGTGCCCAAGAAAGCGAAGGTAACCTGCCTAAATGATTACCGTCCCGCAGCGCTCACGTCGGTAGCCATGAAGCTTGTTGAAAGGCTGGTCATGGCTCACATCAACACCATCGTGCCAGAAACCCTAGACCCAATCAAATTCACACACCGCCCCAACAGATCCACAGATGATGCAATCTCAATCGTACTCCACACTGCACTCCACATATAGCCTCATTATTGTTTTGTAAATTTCTTGTGCTACTTTTTGATTGTTTCAATTTTTTTTACTTTAGTTTATTTAGTCAATATTTTATCAACTCTATTTCTTGAACTGCATTGTTGGTTAAGGGCTTGTTAGTAAGCACTTCACGGTAAGGTCTACACCGGTTGTATTAGGCGCATGTGACAAATAAGATTTGATTTGATTCGATTTTTGAGGCAGTTGTTCACTACACATTAGTTCAAATGAGGACAACAAATCCTACCAGCCATCCTCCTCTGCATCTTCCAGAGTGGCAGACAGGCGGTATTAAAACTTTCAACAGCCCAGTTAGTTGGCAGAATTAAAGCTTTCAACAGCCCAGTTAGTTGGCAGAATTAAAGCTTTCAACAGCCCAGTTAGTTGGTGGTATTAAAGCTTTCAACAGCCCAGTTAGTTGGCGGTATTAAAGCTTTCAACAGCCCAGTTAGTTGGCGGTATTAAAGCTTTCAACAGCCCAGTTAGCAGAATACATTTCTATCGTCAGATTATAACAGTGAGAAAAGGAGCCTCCCAGCAGAGAAACACAAAGACTGCTGCTATTCTTAAACACCTTTATCTGTGATGAACTTCCACCACTAATACATCTAAAACATGGTGAACACATTCAGAGAGGAGAGGGCAGCAGGTAGCCTAGTGGTTAAGAGTGTTGGCCCAGTAACCAACATGTCACTGGTTTGAGTCCCCGAGCCGACTAGTTAAAAAATCTGTTGATGTGGCCTTGCGCAGGGCACTTAACCCTCATTGATCCAGCAAGTTGCTCTGGATAAGAATGTTGGCTAAATGTACAAATAAATGAAAGCAGAGCAGGAAGGCAGCCAGATGTGTCTGTCAGACCAAGGTCTCCTCTCCCACATCCTCTCTGATCCAGTCAAACTGTCTCAAACCCTTCTGGGAATTTGGCAGCATCCTACAGACTACTTCTTAGACACACAGAGCATCCACAGCCATTTCCAGCACATCTCAGCACAGGCTCTGAAGATGTAAGTAAGGCTTCACCAGTGCCTCAACTAAGGGCCAGGGCCCTCAGGCATGTGTGGGGCTACCTATGGACCTCACTGTTCCTGTTATTACCAGAGCAGACTACTGTGTTATGGGGTTTCATGTATCAACCCTGGGAGAGTCCTTGAGCTGAGAGTTAAAGTGAACTTGCCAGGCACAGCATGATGGGGCTGGGAGAGATGAGGGAATGTTCATCATTATGATGTTCCACAGGATAGACTAGAAGACAACATTTTAGAGATCAGTCTGTGTCCAGAGCAGTTTTATCTTTAATGTGCAGTGTGGAGACCCACCGGGGTGAGGGATGAGGGAGAGAACCATAGATGGAACAAGGCCACAGGGCCCTTAGGCATGCTGGGATATGAAAACCTACACATGGGGAGAGCCCCCACGATAAAGAAAAGGTGTAATGGGTCCGCATTCAAAAAGATACCACATAAAGCTTACTTCATTTGTCCATTTTTTGTATTCTTTTCACTGCATCAGGGATAGCATACACAGACATTTTGGCTTCGCAGCCTTCTTCAGTGTGTAGGTACAATTGTCTTTTAATTCAAAACAGCATTCCCCATGGTCCCTGGGAAAGCAGCCCCAGGGGAGATAGAGACACTGTGGATATTCCTCTCACGTCACCACCAGTGCAGCTCATAATAGGACATGTCTTCAGGGTCAGTAATATTAACACAAACAGAAGACGAGATAGAAGACAAGATAACTCCATGCCATAACAGAATGATAGTGTCTCTTACTATTTGCACCTTTTAAATTGTGTTGTTTTTCTTCGGATTTGTATTTATATACTTCATTGTGGCAATAATAATACCAATGCTAGGGTATCACTGTGATGTGACCACATATCGTACCTTGATGCAACTTAAATGATTGTCCTTGTACCAATGGTTTCCTCTAGAGAACCAATCATTCTGCTGCAGTGAGAGCTCTATGACTGACTGAATGAATTGGTGAGTTATTTTCCCATCGAGGTGTATATTTCCCTGTGAGAGGCCAGAGAAAGACATTTAAACCCACCGTGCCACAGAAGAGACATTATAGTTAAGTAGTGTGACATGCTTCACAGAGAAAGCAGGCCTCAGAGTGTCCTAGCCCTGCGCTACAGTGACATACTGGAGCAGCCTTTGATGTTTTTGATGTTTTGGGGAAATTGTGTGTGTATATGTGGGTTTGTGTGTATTTTCCAAACTTTACATTCTGTGCACATTTGGGAGTGCTGCATTAAAACTGATTCATGACACGCTGCTGTCTACCGTGGAATGGATTGGTGCACAACGAGAACAGAAGAGAAAGAGTACATGTCAAGTGATTTGAGAGACTCGTTTGTGAGGTAATTTCCTCCTGTGATATTAGCTGTTATACAGGGGTGGATCTAATCCTGAATGCTAATGGGTTAAAACCGCATTTCAGCCAGGGTCTATTCCACAATTTACCACTCTGGCTAAATCTATGACGTTAATCTGCTTATTTACTGTTCCATCTGACAACTAGACATTATCTCACATTTCTTTTAGACTAACATTTCGTTTTCAACAGCGAAGATTTCTTTAAACCTTGCTGTCTGTCTCTACGACATTTGCAACATTGTTTCAATATTTTCAAATTCGATCTCAAGCTGTCCCATAGTGTCGTGAGTCGGAACGAGACAGACAGGCAGGCAGCGTTTCTCAGCCAGCCGAAATCATGAATCAACTGGCATAATTTTTAGGGATAGATACAAAGAAATGTCAAATGAAAAGAGGTTCAAACAAAACAAAGTGCAGCTAGTTTGCAGTCTTTCCAGCTTCAGTTTGAAGTGATTGTGTTAGCTGTGATGTTGGCTAGCTCCTGTGAACAACAGTGTCCTGACGAGAGAGTATATTTTCTATGCCAGGCAAAATCGTGCCTCATTAGCCTATTGTTATGGATGTATCCAAATAAATGTAACTAGAAAAAAGATTAAACAAATGCAGCTACTTCGTTGTTATTCTGGCTGCACTGTTTGACATGTCTGTAAGTTAGCCATAGTTGGCTAGCTAGCAAGTAAGGGATAAGAACGTTGCCAGCCAGTATGGCAATGGACCATTTAGAACAAACGACTGGGTCACGTCCATAGATACAGAACAAAAAGACTGAACAACTGGGTCAAGTCTCTGGCAACCCAACTGAAAAAACGAGTGACCAGCCGGCTTGCGTAGCAACTCTAGATTTGTGTCAGGACTATATCTTGTGGATGTATGAAATAGTATGAATACATTTATAAAAATACTGTTTTTAATGAAAATATGTCAACCATTATTTGAATATGTTGGTAACCCGTTGTATAAAAGTGATGATGCCCTAGAAGCCAGTGCTTAGAGTATATATTGACTTTGTCTCGGGCCTAACAACACTCGTGCCAATATATCCTCCAAACACCGGCTTTGAGGGCATTATCACTTAATTAACTACTGAGTCCCCTTTTCAATCAGAAGACAAACTATACTGAACAAAAATATAAATGCAACATGCAACAATTTCAAAGATTTTACTGAGTTACAGTTCATAGAAGGAAAACGGTCAATTGAAATAAATAAATTAGGCCCTAATCTATGGACTTCACATGACTAGGCAGGGGCGTAGCCATGGGTGGGCCTGGGAGGGCATAGGCCCATCTACTGGGGAGTCAGGCCCAGCCAATCAGAATTTGTTTTTCCTTGGGGCCCCTCTCAGACGATCCTGCAGATGAAGAAACCGGATGCACTGCCAAATTCTCTAAAAGGATGTTGGAGGCGGCTTATAGTAGAGAAATGAACATTCATTTCTCTGGCAACAGCTCTGTTGGACATTCCTGCAATCAGCATACCAATTGCACGCTCCCTCAAAACCTGAGACATTTGTGGAATTGGGTTGGGTGACAAAACTGCACATTTACATTTACGTCATTTAGCAGACGCTCTTATCCAGAGCGACTTACAAATTGGTGCATTCACCTTAAAGTGGCCTTCTTTTGTCCCCAGCACAAGGTGCACCTGTGTAATGATCATGCTGTTTAATCAGGAGAAATGCTCACTAATAGGGATGTAAACAAATTTGTGCACAACATTTGAGAGAAATACGCTTTTTGTGCATATGGAAAATTCCTGGGATATTTTATTTCAGCTCATAAAAAATGGGACCAAAACTTTACATGTTGTGTTTATATTTTGTTCAGTATACATGCAGCACACTGTTTGGTCAGAAGAGTAGCACCAACACAGTATATATTTTGTTTCTCCATCTCCATCTTTGGAGCACAGACAAGATTGTTTTGATCACGCGGACTGGGATATGTTCAGAGTAGCTTAAGAAAATAATATCGACACATATACCGATACGGTGAATGAGTTTATCAGGAAGTGCATAGGAGATGTTGTACTCACTGTGACTATTAAAACCTACCCCAACCAGAAACCGTGGATAGATGGGAGCATTCGCTCAAAACTGAAAGCGCGAACCACTACTTTTAACCAGGGCAAGAAGACTAGGAATATGGAAGAATACAAACAGTGTAGTTATTCCCTCTGCAAAGCAATCAAGCAGGCTAAACGTCGGTATAGGGCCATAATTGAGTCCCAGTTCAACGGCTCAGACATGAGACGTATGTGGCAGGGTCTACAGACAATCACAGATTATAAAAGGAAAACCAGTCACATCGCGGACACCGACATCTTGCTTCCGGACAGGCTGAACACCTTCTTAATACAGTGCCACTGACGCTGCCCACTATCAAGGACTGTGGACTTTCCTTCTCCGTGGCCGACGTGAGTAAGACGTTTAAGCGTGTTAACCCTCGCAAGGCTGGCAGCCCAGATGGTATCCCTAACCGCGTCCTCAGAGCATGAGCAGACTAGCTGGCTGGTGTGTTTACAGATATATTCAATCTCTCCCTATCCCAGTCTATTGTCCCCACATACTTCAAGATGGCCACCATTGTCCCTGTACCTAAGAAAGCAAAGGTAACTTAACTACAGCACCTCTTCAACCTCAGGAGGCTAAATACATTTGGCTTAACACCTAAAACCCTCACAAACCTTTACAGACGTACAATTGAGAGCATCCCGTCGGGCTGTATCGCCACCTGGTACGGCAACTGCACCGCCCACAACCGCAAAGCTCTCCAGAGGGTGGTGTGGTCTGCCCAACGCATTACCGGGGGCAAACTTCCCACCCTCCTGGACATCTATAGCACCCAATGCCATAGGAAAGCCAAAAAGATCCTCAAGGACATCAACCACCTGAGCCACTGCCTGTTCACCCCGCTATCTTCCAGAAGGTGAGGTCAGTAAAGGTGCATCAAAGCTGGGACCGAAAGACTGAAAAACAGCTTCTGTCTCAAGGCCATCAGACTGTTAAACAGCCATCTCCAGCACATTAGAGGCAGCTGCCTATAGACATAGATTAGGAATCACTGGCCACTTTAAGGAAATTAATCACTAGCCACTTTAATAATGTTCTGTATCTAGCATTACTCATCTCATATGTATAAACTGCACTCCACACTATTCTACGGTATCTTTGTCACTTTTAAATTGTGTTTACATATTGCATCACCCATCTCATATGTATATACTGTATTGTATTCTATACTACACTACTGACTGTTAAACAGCCATCTCCAGCACATGAGAGGCTGCTGCCTATAGAAATAGATTAGGAATCACTGGTCACTTTAAGGAAATGAAACACTAGCCACTTTAATAATGTCTCCGTATCTAGCATTACTCATCTCATACGTATAAACTGTACTCTATAATATTCTACGGTATCTTAGACACTTTAATTGTGTGTAAATATTGCATCACCCATCTCATATATATATAGTATTCTATACTATGCACTGTATCTTAGTCCAACTTGTTTTTCAACCACTCCACAAATTTCTTGTTAACAAACTATAGTTTTGGTAAGTCGGTTAGGACATCTACTTTGTGCATGACACAAGTAATTTTTCCAACAATAGTTTACAGACAGATTATTTCACTTATAACTCACTGTATCACAATTCCAGTGGGTCAGAAGTTTACATACACTAAGTTGGCTGTGCCTTTAAACAGCTTGGAAAATTCCAGAAATGATGTCATGGCTTTAGAAGCTTCTGATAGGCTAATTGACATCATTTTAGTCAATTGGAGGTGTACCTGTGGTTGTATTTCAAGACCTACCTACAAACTCAGTGCCTCTTTGCTTGACATCATGGAAAAATCTAAAGAAATTAGCAAGACCTCAGAAAAACAATTGTAGACCTCCACAAGTCTGGTTCATCCTTGGGAGCAATTTCCAAACGCCTGAAGGTACCACGTTCATCTGTACAAACAATAGTACGCAAGTATAAACACCATGGGACCATGCAGCTGTCATACCGCTCAGGAAGGAGACGCGTTCTGTCTCCTGGAGATTAACATACTTTGTTGCAAAAAGTGCAAATCAATCCCAGAACAACAGCACAGGACCTTGTGAAAATGCTGGAGGAAACAGGTACAAAAGTTTCTATATCCACAGTAAAATGAGTCCTATATCGACATAACCTGAAAGGCCGCTCAGCAAGGAAGAAGCCACTGCTCCTAAACCACCATAAAAAAAACAGACTACAGTTTGCAACTGCACATGGGGACAAAGATTGTACTTTTTGGAGAAATGTCCTGAGGTCTGATTAAACAAAAACAGAACTATTTAGCCATAATGACCATCGTTATGTTAGGAGGAAAAAGGGGGAGCCTTGCAAGCCGAAGAACACCATCCCAACCGTGAAGCATGGGGGTGGCAGCATCATGTTGTGGGGGTGCTTTGCTGCAGGAGGGACTGGTGCACTTCACAAAATAGATGGCATCGTGAGGAAGGAAAATTATGTGGATATATTGAAGCAACATCTCAAGACATCAGTCAGGAAGTTAAAGCTTGACATACTTCCAAAGTTGTGGCAAAATGGCTTAAGGACAACAAAGCCAAGGTTTTAGAGTGGCCATCACAAAGCCCTGACCTCAATCCTATAGAAAATTTGTGGGCAGAACTGAAAAAGCGTGTGCGAGCAAGGAGGCCTACAAACCTGACTCCGTTGCACCAGCTCTGTCAGGAGGAATGAGCCAAAATTCACCCAACTTATTGTGGGAAGCTTGTGGAAGGCTACCCGAAACGTTTGACCCAAGTTAAACAATTTAAAGGCAACGCTACCAAATACTAATTGAGTGTATGTAAACTTCTGACCCACTGGGAATGTGATGAAAGAACTAAAAGCTGAAATAAATCATTCTCTCTACTATTATTCTAACGTTTGACCCAAGTTAAACAATTTAAGGGCAACGCTACCAAATACTAATTGAGTGTATGTAAACTTCTGACCCACTGGGAATGTGATGAAAGAACTAAAAGCTGAAATAAATCATTCTCTCTACTATTATTCTGACATTTCACATTCTTAAAATAAAGTGGTGATCCTAACTGACCTAAGACAGGGAATCTTTACTCGGATAAAATGTCAGGTATTGTGAAAAACTGAGTTTAAATGTATTTGGCTAAGGTGTATGTAAACTTCCCACTTCACCTGTATATGTATATATTCTTAATCCATTCCTTACTTAGATTTATGTGTATTTTGGGTACATGTTGTGAAACTGTTAGATATTACTGCACTGTCAGAGCTAGAAGCACAAGCATTTCACTATACCCGCAATAACATCTGCTAAACACGTGTATGTGACAAATACATTATTTGACACACACACACACACACACACACACACACACACACACACACACACACACACACACACACACACACACACACACACACACACACACACACACACACACACCATCTCTATCTTTTTCAGAAGTGAAATGGTTCCCATCTCTCAGGGGTCCAGTTAAGCTCTCACAAAGCCACAGTGCATACAGCAGGTAGATTGATTCTGACTTATTAGCTGTGAGTGAATGTAACAGAATAGCATTAATACAAAAAAAAAGTGATATCTTGAGCCATCGACAGCTCGTTAGCGTTTTAATCAAATCACTTCCAAACTTGCTTATGGAGTTCTTGTCATGAATTCTTAATGGCGGCTTTGGAGATGAGAGGAAAAGAAGCACAGCGCGCCTCGCAACAGGAGCCACTAAAGATATTTCACACAGGAATTCCTAACAGTCTTAAAATGTGAAACGTTTTCAATTGATGTGCCTCTGGCCCTTATTGTCTTTCACTGCAGAGTAAATGAAACTTTACCAAGGACAGCTAGCTCAGTTGCATTGACAAGTTTATTTCCTCATGTCCCTCTTTAAGTCATCCTTACCTTTCTAGCCCATTATTATTCCAACAAACACAATGACCTGAAACCAATCCAGACTCAAGTGGCGCGACAAACACCAGGCCGTGGAGCACTGGAGCGAGAGTCCTGTTTGATCATATCTCCTAAATGACAGCTTTCCGGCCAGGCAGTGCGTATAATTGTAATGGCTGGGCCTCTATTTTAAGCCTAGCATAAAAAATGAATGTAACTCAACAGTGGTTTCACTGCCCACCAAGCACAGAGAAGGTGTGAGGCTAAGGTTGAATCTTCTCATTGTCAAACCCACAGTCTGGGAGCTGAGAAAGACACATCAATGACAAAGAGAGAGGGAGATAAGGGGAGAGAGTGGAATCACTAACCAAAATTCTCCAACACGCCAGCTAACGTTTGAAAAAGAGCAAGTGCCGATGCCACTTACGAGACGGCATTGCAGATAATTTCTTGAGCAAATGGAGAAAGGGGGGGGGGATAAATAGAGGGAACAGTCTTAGCATTCATGACACTGTTAATCAAGTTTCGCTGAGAACAACTGCAGCCTCAGTGGATGTCTGATTAAATTAAGCCAATCAGATGAGGAGAAGGTCTCTGTGTTGCCGTGCAGTAACGGCCTCATGGCAGCAGTGCTTTTGCATTTTCCTCACACACAGAGTGAACTGTTAGAGAATCACCACAACCAGTGACACATCTACTGCCTGCCACGCACTACCAAGACAGACCGTTTCTGAGTGGGTGTTAAGATAGATGTGAGTGTAACTCAAAGGACTATTTTTAAGGTCGTTCAGACAGACAAGCGTAGGGAACCACTCTCGGCTGCGTAAAACTCACAGTTTCACAAACAGGCCATTGGTCCCTCTGGTGTGTTGAGAAGTCCCTCTGAAGCACCAGTCTGTTATCCCACTCAACGGTTGGCCTTTCCTTTCTGGAGTTGCTGCCACTTCTGAAGTTGCCATGACGACACGCATGCCATGACAGCTAATGACACCTTTCCACCAGGCCGTGCCAAAGCCGGGGCACTGAGGCTGAAAGGGGTGAGGGAGGGTAGGGAGGTAGGAGAGGAAGGGGGGATACGACAGCTGTCTGAAGCTGGGGCAGAAAGAGACATCTGACTGCCAGCCCTACCGCACATAGCAGACCCACCACAGACCCACATGCTCCCTGAACCTGCAGAGGAAGCTCAGCCCAGAGGTCAAACTGACCCAGCCTCGTCCCTACATCACACACAGCCTTCAAACCAAAGGCTGTCAGCTGGACGAGGAGGGTGAAGAGTTTCAACAGTGCACTGATTATACAACCATTTCCTATCGTGTATGACATTTGTTATTATTTAGCTATTTACAGCTAAATTCATTATCGGCTGCCAGCCTGACAAGATTATTGGACCGATGACCTTATACACTATATATATACAAAAGCATGTGGACACCCCTTCAAATTAGTCTATTTGGCTATTTCACCCACACCCATTGCTGAAAGGTGTATAAAATCGAGCACAGAATCATGCAATCTTAATAGTCAAACATTGGCAGTAGAATGGCCTTACTGAATAGCTCAGTGACTTACTACGTCGCACCATCATAGCATGCCACCTTTCCAACAAGTCAGTTAGTTAAATGTCTGCCCTGCTAGAGCTGCCCCGGTGAACTGTAAGTTATTTTATTGTGAAATGGAAACTTCTAGGAGCAACAACAAGTTCCAAACTGCCTCTGGAAGAAACGTCAGCATAATAACTGTTCGTTGAGAGCTTCATGAAATGGGTTTCCATGAGCAATGTCAAGCGTCGGCTAGAGTGGTGTAAAGTTTGCTGCCATTGAATCTGGGTTTAGCGGAAGCCAGGAGAACGTTCAGCTGCCCGAATACATAGTACCAACTGTAAAGTTTGGTGGAGGAGGAATAATCGCCTGGGGCTGTTTTTCATGACAATGCCCCCTTGCACAAAGCGAGGTCCATACAGAAATGGTTTGTTGAGATCGGTGTGGAAGAACTTGACTGGCCTGCACAGAGCCCTGACCTCAACCCCATCGAACACCTATGGGATGAATTGGAACAGCGACTGCGAGCCAGGCCTAATCGCCCAACATCAGTGCTCGACCTCACCAATGCTCTTGTGGCTGAATGGAAGCAAGTCCCTGCAGTAATGTTCCAACATCTAGTGGAAAGTCTTCCCAGAAGAGTGGAGGCTGTTATAGCAGCAAAGGGGGGACCAACTCCATAATAATGCCCATGATTTTGGACTGAGATGTTTGATGAGCAGGTGTCCACATACTTTTGGTCATGTAGTGTATCTGACAGCCCCACAACAAAAACGTCCGCTCCAAATTTAGAATGACTTATTTCTCATTGACAGGGAGTGTTCTAGGATCAATCAAGTCCACTGTGTGAGTGGTTTTGTTGGCAGGGCCAGTAGATAATTTGTGAGGTTTGTTGGAGGTCAGTCCTTACCTGCAGACGGAGGGAGAGCTCCTCAGAGCCATCAATGACTAATCTATCAGCTTGTCTCAGGGGTCCGTACTGTAGCCCACTGCTGCTTCCTGCCAAACGCTGGGCTATTTATACCTCTATCCTTTAGGCCAGGGCACAAACAGCTCGCTGAGTCTATTAACAAATACAATCAATCTATTATTCATTCATTAGGACTAATGCTGAGTCTGGGCTTGACAGCACAGCCAACTAACCCAAGTCAGGACAGACAGCCTGTTCTCTTGTTATGGCTGATCATCTGTCAATGGTGCAACAGACTAGATGTAGTCTAAAAAAATACACTGTGATATTAGTGTATCTGTGTATGTGAGATGAAGCGTGTGATTGGGGTTAGGTATGGCGATAGGTAAAGTGCAGGACTGAAGGTAGTGTAGTGGTGTAGCAATTAGAGTAGGGTCAGATAGCGGTGGGTAGGCCCTGGTAGGGAGGGAGGGAGGGAGGGAGGGAGGGAGGGAGGGAGGGAGGGAGGGAGGGAGGGAGGGAGGGAGGGAGGGAGGGAGGGAGGGAGGGAGGGAGGGAGGGGAGCAGGACAGAGACTCTGCCACGCTCAAGGGGCCCTCCAATTATCCTTACCACTGCTCTTCACATCCCCCAGCTGACACACGGGGAGCACCCTTCAGAGACATCACACACACACTCTCTCACACACACGCCGAGAGCCCAGATGCTACTAAAAATAAGGGGAATCTCAGCTTATGTTATCACCAGTGGGAGTTCAGTGTCTATGAGCTTAGCATTTCCTTAAACACAGAGTCTGAGGTGAGGCACTCCATTCAAAGTAATCGCGCACAGTAGTGAATAATATCAAGATTGTATTAGTGTTGATGGTGATGAGGTGCTGCTCTTGACAGTCTATCAGCGTCTCTATCTTCTCTCTCTCTCTCTCTCTCTCTCTCTCTCTCTCTCTCTCTCTCTCTCTCTGTGTTAGGAAACTGCTGTGTCGCCCTTCTGCTTTCCTCCCCAAAAGCTCCCCAAAGTCACGTTCACAGGCTTTGCTTAATAACCAGGCGGTAAGGAGACGCCACAGAGGTCAGGCTGGCTAATGAAGCAGTCTGTCGCTGCTAACGGTGATTAGGACTCGTCATCTCCCTGCAACACACAACACACGCCCGCACAAACACACACACCTCCATTATACCACTGCGTCACGGGGCCAAGTCAAATTGACACGCACAGTATATTTCCAAAAGATTAGCAGTTTAGAGGGAAAATGTAAATTCTGTATTTAAGAAATTGTTATTTTTTTACTTTAAACTTAGCCTAGGATCTATGCTCTTTCAGGTTCTCCTACACTCTGTCTGAGTTCAGTTGATCTTGTTCTGTCCATGGCTCTGGTGAGTCACTAGATCCCCAGGCCCTGCCTACACTCTTGCAAAGGTTAGCTGTGACGCTGCCGCCTCCTGCCCACTCCCTCTCAAGGAGTTCTATCCGGGAGTGGAATGATTGTTTATGGAATAATTCCCCTGGTGCCTGGGCCCGATTAAAACACTTTCGAACAAGTCTGTCACCGACGCTAGATGAGTGGGGAACAGATGTGGCATATGGGCTTTGGAATATAGTCTTCAGTCGCCTTCAACATTGGGCATGAAGATATTGAGCCGATAGGGGCTTTGTCAAATGGAATCAAGTGCGATGCAGGGAAAGGAGGGAGGGAGGAAGGGGTGGAGGGAGGGAAGAAGGGATGGGGAGAGTAATGGAACAGCATGAGCCCTGCCAAGCTCTCCTTTCAGAAGCAGCTGTGGAAGACCAAAACACAGGCTCAACTCTGAGTGGAACAGCCCTGGCCATTGGATACTGATCCTCAGCTAGCTAGATAGATCTTATCTGACTTGGGACTGGAGTGTTAAAAATCACTGAGCATTTACATGAGCACACTTCAATTGCGGATAATTTCATAAGCTTATTGAAAGGTTACATATGAATTATGTGAAATGTCATGAAGTGTGATTTTATCGGAGGTGAGACATTCTCTCTACTCTTTTGTGAACTCTGGGGTCTCTCTCATTCTACCGTTATTTTTCTCTCTCTAAAAACTAGCACAAGGTGAGAAAAAAAGAACCGTTAAGTTCCCGACTGGAGCTCTTGAAAGAAAAGGTCGTCATCTGATTTATATTTTGGCCACAGCCACAGAGCTGCCAACGGGTTACTACATACAATACAAGGCATTTGGGAGCCAGCCAATGCAGGAGAATGGGTGAGAGTGTCAGCAAGGATATCCATGGATTTAAGAGTTTGACATTCGCATTTAAAGCTGTTATCACAAACATATTATCACCATGAATCTGAAAATACATTTCCAAGCCGAAATCTTCTAAGACATACATGATTACTTTGTGGATGTGTTAGCTAGAATGCAAGATAATAAAGCTGGATTGACACGATTTAGTAAGATTCTAAGGGAATTCACAATGCTGAGTGTGCATGCTAACACGCAATGGTGTGAGTGTGGACTGCTCCACCGTGGCTTGAATGTGTGCTGCTGACACTTGCATTAGGCATGATGGGTCTGGGCTAAATCACATTATCATTACTGCAGGCTAACACCTCTGGAGCCAGACCCTGGGCTCTCTCTGGGTTCTCTCTGGGGTTCTCTGGGCTCTCTTTGGGCTGTGGGTTGGCAGGGTGGGTTGAGGCTCTGGATGGAATAGTACATTTGTGTTGTTGTGTGTTTGGCCCAGATGCCTCACTGGCCTGTCCATTGGACTGTGGTGCTCACCAGGGACATCACCTCTGCCATACAGACTCAGTACACAGACCCAACGATACAGTGGCCAGTAACTACATCCAAAGACATGAGGTAAACTCACTCTCCAACAGCTCTATTTAACACATCATAAGGAAAACTAATCCAGTTAATATGAATTTTGTGATCATGCCATAGGCTGTTGCCATAGGCAACCACACAACAGACTTGGGCAGAAAATAGTGCTATTTTGTAGTTTATTTGAAAATACTAACTTTTAAAATACTTGAGGTAGTCTAATATAGTTTTTAAATAAACTAAAAGGCTGTAGTGGTCTGGGTGTAGCTGGTGCAGAGGAGTCAGGCGCAGGACAGCAGAGATGAGTAACACAAGTAACTTTACTCAAATATTCCAATAACATGTCGTAATACCGAGCCCACAATAACGGACCGAACATACATAAAACAATCACGCACAAAAACCATGGGGAAAACAGAGGGTTAAATAATGAACATGTAATTGGGGAATTGAAACCAGGTGTGTAAAACAAAGACAAAACAAATGGAAAATGAAAAGTGGATCGGCGATTGCTAGAAGGCCGGTGACGTCGACTGCCGAACGCCGCCCGAACAAGGAGAGGGACCGACTTCGGCGGAAGTCGTGACAAAGACAAATATTTTCTTTGATATTCAAACACACCTGAGAAAAACAAATAATATTTGAAAGTATTTTGAATACCTCTCAGAAAACCAAATAATATTTGAAGGTATTTGAATACATGCAAGTTATTTGAAAACAAACACAAAAAATAGTTGATGGACAAGTACCAACAACTAGCATAAGCCATTTAGCAGACGCTTTTATCGAAAGCGACTTACAGTCATGCATGCATACAAAGGAAACTAAATATCAAAACTGCTGTCTTGGATCAACTACAGCAAAGGTAGGTGAAAAATCATGTTAGTTTGTATTCTGAGTAAACTATCCCTTTAAAGATGGTATAATATGTTTGAAACAAGAACACTTCCACTCAGATGGACAAAGAGTTTGCAATGTTTGCAAATGGCTTTGAATGTTTCTGCAGTAATTTCAGGTATCAAAAAATGTATTGCAGCTTCCGACCTTTTCAGTGGCATGATGAAAGAATCATACAGTAGTTGAGCATCACAACATATTTATACTTCTCTGTAGATAATACCACTGGTTTTTGATTGACTTGATTATGTACACCTCAGGTAGGGCTGTGGCGGTCATTAACTTTTGTCAGCCGGTAACTGTCATGCAAATGTCCGCCGGTCTCATGGTAATTTACAGTAAATTAACAAACACATTTAGCATCTCCAGGCCTCCATGGATACAAGCCGCTGATGCGCGCCTTTGGAACATCTCCATTAAAAAAGTATAATAAATCCATTTAATATACACCATCACAATAAATCCATTATTTATTTTAGGCAGGTGTAAAGAAACATTACGATATGAAGAAAATGTGTTTCAGAAGAAGAGAATAGAATATTCTGAGTCAGCCTACATTATGTTATCTGGCAATGTGCCATGCCAATGGCAGCCGAGGCTGTAGGCTAGTTCATTAAGCAGACACGATATGCTTATAAATCTTGTGCCAATATTTTATATTATGTGACTTTATTGTAAGAAGAATATAATTGAGTTTAGCAATAGCAAGGATATATTTCCCATTCCAAAGCAAGTGTCGATATGAAGTGGCTATGTTGAGCGTAATAGTGATAATTAGAAAAATAGGTCCTATGTGCTAGATTTAGAGTTATTTGGCAACTTTAGTTGTGAATGATACAAACCATAGAATGTCTTAGGAATCAACACATATATGGGCTGCATGATGCCACTACCTTAAGTCGAAAAGAAAGCTTGCGCTCTGTTCTTTGCCTCGGGCTTCACACACTATTCTTTCATCAAGTGATCATATTTTCACCCATCAGACTATTCTCAATTTAACCTTATCTTTACTAATATGTAAAATGTGTTTTGATTTAGAATGGCCCATTATTAATTGTACAGGAACAGGAACAGGGGCAGGGCAAAAAGACATGTCATCTGTATGCACTCTAATAGCGAATTATTTTTATTGAACCTTTATTTAACTAGGCAAGTCAGTCAAGAACAACTTCTTATTTACAATGACGGCCTACCAAAAGGGGGCTGGGATTAAAAAATAAAAAATGTAATCATTTATTATTGCTCCGTTTTACAATGGAGCAATGTGCTTAATATCAGCAGCTGATAAATAAATATAGTAGCAATAGAAAGCTGGGATCCTCCTATTTTTAGTGGCAACCATTAAAACTCTGCTTTCACACGGGATTGCATATAAAAATGCTTATAAGAACACTTAGGCCTATTTCACCGCACGCATCAACCGCGGTTTGAGGAGCAGCCTCTCACCGCATGAAAGCTTTTTGTGAAACCAAGTGAAACCAGGTCGGAAACATCAATAGTATGTTTTCACAACAAAGTATACTGTTGACAACGCCTCTCTCTGCGCACTCGAGAAAGGAATGAAGGAGAGTGAGGAGGAGATGGAAACACACGGTAGTGAGATATTCTGTAGCTAAAGGTAATGTGTCAGCCTTTTAACTATGAAAATATTTAAAAAATGCCTTATTATAAGGTTATTCAAAATCAAATACAAATTCACTATAATTATAGGCTAACTATTTGTCTTGCCTAGTTAAATAAAGGTTAAATAAACATTTAAATAAATAGGCTAACTATACTCTGTAAGCCACCCTGCATAATCAATGAACCAACAGCATGGCTTAGGCCTGTACGTTTGGAGCATAGCATAAGCTAACCAGTCCATCCAGTATGCATCATAATACAGTCCACACTCAAAGGTGATTACTGGAGTTTGTTTAAGTTTGGAGTGTAGGCTAGACCAATTATGTACCAAAGACAACTTAAATCTATGTTTTACAATGTTTTCCAGCTGTGTGCAATCTGCGGTAGGCTATGTATTGAATAAAAGCACAATCATCATTTTAATTGAGGATTTTCTTTCTGGCTTGGGCTCATATATAGGCCCATGCGTATGCATAAGCTCTAATATGCGTATGGCTGTTCTACATGCAACGTCTTAAATGCTTTGAATGAATCATCATCTGAGAAAGCGCTGTCCATTTCGTTGTGTTTGGCTTTAAAACAACATCCACAACGAGCAGGTTTTCCACTGAGTTTCAACCTGCTGCTGAACTTCTTTTTTAAATTGATCGATCAACGTGAGGTCAAACAAACGGCGAGTTTTAAAAGCTAACGGTGAGTTTTAAAAGTAAGAAAGGCCTACTGTTTTGATGATAAGTGTTTTCAAATGCATTTGCATTGATGTCAGAGTGATTAGAGGGACAATAGAGTGCTGAGTACCAGGCCATTAGCGACCTGATGGTTGTTAGTGAGTTGGGTACTACCAACGGATCAGCGCCATTCTATTACAGAGTGCCTAGGAGGATTTTACGTGACTCAACGGTCACGTGTAATTTGACTGCAGTCATGATACATGACTGCCGGTGTGGCAGTAATACGGTCACCACAACAGCCCTAACCTGATGCAATAGACATTCAGGAGAATGGACGTTTCACATGTAGCTTCCCTGTGGCTCAGTTGGTAGAGCATGGTGTTTGCAACGCCAGCATGGTGTGTGCAACGCCAGGGTTGTGGGTTCGATTCCCACGGGGGGCCAGTACAAAAAATATATAAATAAAATGTATGAAATGTATGCATTCACTACTGTAAGTCTCTCTGGATAAGAATGACTGTAAATGTACATCATTTAGCAGACACTCTTATCCAGAGAGACTTACAGTTGGTGCATCCATCTTAAAATAGCTAGGTGGGACAACCACATATCACAGTACATTTTTCCTCAATAAAGTAGCTATCAGCAAAGTCAGAGCTAGTAAGGGGGGGACTGAAGTGTGAGTGTTACACAATACATTTCTATTTGAAAGACTTCTCCATCACTGTTGACAGGGAGGGGCAGTTCCTCTCGCTGCTCCGTAGGCATGTGTGTGGAGGAGTGGGGTGACATGGGAGAACTTGGAAAGGTTGAACACCAGGCGGGCTGCAGCATTCTGGATAAGTTGCAGGGGTTTGATGAGACAAGTGAGGAGTCCAGACAAACACGAGTTGCAGTATTCCAAGCGGGAGATGACAAGTGCCTGGATTAGGACCTGCGCCGCTTCCTGTGTGAGGAAAGGTCATACTCTACGGATGTTGGAGAGCATAAACCTGCAGGAGCGAGTCACAGCTTGATGTTTGCGAAGAATGGCAGGGTGTTGTCCAGGGTCACGCCAAGGCTTTTGGCACTCTGGGAGGGTGACACTGTGGAGTTGTCAACTGTGATGGAGAGGTCTTTCAGGTAGAAATGTATTGTGTAGATCAAATATGACCGTCAGATTGACTGGAATAGTATAGGAGACTGTGTTCTATTCATTCTATTTCTACATTCAGCATGCAGTTCCAGATATAGCCCTACCATTAGTTGAAGGCAGCCAATCCAATAGTTTCTGAAAAGTAGTAACTTCCTGAGATCTGAATTAAAATATTTTGCAAAAGTAGTTGCATTCTCAGATCTGTATTCAAATAGTTTTAAAAAGTAGTCATTTTTGGGAATCTGTATTCAAATAGTTGTAGTCACCTCCAAAGTAACAATTTGTTCCCCCACAAAAATAATTACTTTCCCCAAAGCATAGTTAAAACTATAGTTATCCCCAGTCTGCCACACAAGGAATGCATAGGCCTACAAACAGACTGTAGCATTTGACCTGGTATTGCACTACTGTGGTCAAGCTTTTGACCTCTATGTGGCTCCGTGGGAAGTTTCAATCTTCCGGGTCAGTAGAGGACTAGATAGGGAGTAGCACCAGCAAACACACACAACCTTTGGTTATACACATACACATCAACACGCACAAACATGACTGGAGCAAGTCCTCACTAACAGGCTGTCAAGCCGATTGCCTCCTTGACTGCTAAAGTGAAAGTGAATCTGAAGGCTGAAAATTACTGTGATGATACAAGTTAGATGAGTGGCATTAACCCCTTCATGCATGCTGCTGTCAGAAGACAGAGTGGAGAGATACAGGGCCATGAGGACAGAAGGTAACATTTTGACTGTCTAAAAAAGCTGTGATGCTGTCAAACCAAACTATCTCACTTGAAAGGTTCTATGAGTAATCGGTATACTTTGAAGAAGCAGGATTTTTGAAAATGTTTTTTATAAAATGTTGGGCGCAGTGATGAGTCAATGATGATGAGCAAGCAATGGCCACATATTTTAACGATGAACATACCACATAAGCCGATGTCCAAATCATATACAAAAACTAATTTAAGTGTTTGTGTTCCACTATGTATTACTAACAAAGACGAGACAGCCTACAAGGAGGAGATGAAGGCACTGGGGTACTGGTGCCAGGAACATAACCTCTCCATCAATGTCAACAAAATTAAGGAGCTGATCGTGGTCTTCAGGAGACAGCATAGGGAGCTGGAGTGGAGAAGTTGAAAAGCTTCAAGTTCCTCAGCGTACACATCACTGACAATCTGAAATGATCCACCCACATAGACAGTCTTCAACCTCAGGAGGCTAAAGAAATTTGGCTTGGCCCCTAAGACCCTCACAAATTTTTACAGATGCATCATTGAGAGCATCCTGTCGGGCTGTTCGGCAACTGCACCGTCCGCAACCGCTGGGCTCTCTAGAGGGTGGTGCGGTCCGCCCAACACATCACTGTGGGCACACTGCCTGCCCTCCAGGACAACAACAGCACCCGGTGTCACAGGAAGGCCAAGAAGATCATCAAGGACCTCAGCCACCAGAGCCACGGCCTGTTCACCCCACTACCATCCAGAAGGCGAGGTCAGTACAGGTGCATCAAAGCTGGGACCGAGAGACTGAAAAACAGCTTCTATTTGATGGCCATCAGACCGTTAAATAGTCACCACTAGCCGGCCTCCACCCAGTAGTCTGCCCTGAACTTAGTCACTGTCACTAGCCGGGCACCACCCGGTTACTCAACATTGCACTTTAGAGGCTGCTGCCCTATGTACATTGACATGGAACACTGGTCACTTGAATAATGTTTACATACAGTTTAACCCATTTCATATGCATATACTGTATTCTAGTCAAGTCCATCCTATTCAACTATTGCTGTACATATACTATTCTATCCTATGTATTCTTCAGATATACAGTTGAAGTCAGAAGTTTACATACACATAGGTTGGAGTCATTAAAACACATTTTTCAACCACTCCACAAATTTCTTGTTAACAAACTATAGTTTTGGCAAGACGGTTAGGACATCTATCTTGTGCATGACACAAGTAATTTTTCAAACAATTGTTTACAGACAGATTATTTCACTTATAACTCTCTGTATCACAATTCCAGTGGGTCAGAAGTTTACATACACTAAGTTGACTGTGCCTTTAAACAGCTTGGAAAATTCCAGAAAATTATGTCATGGCTTTAGAAGCCTCTGATTGGCTAATTGACATCATTTTAGTCAATTGGAGGTGTACCTGTGGATGTATTTCAAGACCTACCTACAAACTCCTGAAGGTACCACGTTCATCTGTACAAACAATAGTACGCAAGTATAAACACCATGGGACCACGCAGCCGTCATACCGCTCAGGAAGGAGACGCGTTCTGTCTCCCAGAGATGAACGTACTTTAGTGCGAAAAGTGCAAATCAATCCCAGAACAACAGCAAAGGACCTTGTGAAGATGCTGGAGGAAACAGGTACAAAAGTATCTATATCCACAGTAAAACGAGTCCGATATCGACATAACCTGAAAGGCCGCTCAGCAAGGAAGAAGCCACTGCTCCAAAACTGCCATAAAAAAGCCAGACTACTGTGTGCAACTGCACATGGAGAAATGTCCTCTGGTCTGATGAAACAAAAATAGAACTGTTTGGCCATAATGACCATCGTTATGTTTGGAGGAAAAAGGGGGAGGCTTGCAAGCCGAAGAACACCATCCCAACCGTGAAGCACAGGGGTGGCAGCATCATGTTGTGGGGGTGCTTTGCTGCAGGAGGGACTAGTGCACTTCGCAAAATAGATGGCATCATGAGGCAGGAAAATTATGTGGATATATTGAAGCAACATCTCAAGACATCAGTCAGGAAGTTAAAGCTTGGTCGCAAATGGGTCTTCCAAATGGACAATGACCCCAAGCTTACTTCCAAAGTTGTTGCAAAATGGCTTAACGACAACAAAGTCAAGGTATTGGAGTGGCCATCACAAAGCCTTGACCTCAACCCTATAGAAAATTTGTGGGCAGAACTGAAAAAGCGTGTGCGAGCAAGGAGGCCTATAAACCTGACTCAGTTACACCAGCTCTGTCAGGAGGAATGGGCCAAAATTCACACAATTTATTGTGGGAAGCTTGTGGAAGGCTACCCAAAATGTTTGACCCAAGTTAAACAATTTAAAGGCAATGCTACCAAATACTAATTGAGTGTATGTAAACTTCTGACCCACTGGGAATGTGATGAAAGAAATAAAAGCTGAAAGAAATAATTCTCTCCACTATTATTCTGACATTTCACACTCTTAAAATAAAGTGGTGATCCTAACTGACCTAAGACAGGGAATTTTTACAAGGATAAAATGTCATGAATTGTGAAAAACTGAGTTTAAATGTATTTGGCTAAGGTGTATGTAAACTTCGACTTCAACTGTACTATATATTCTACCCATATACTGTCCATAATGTCTATACATCCCATCACATATATACATATATATACAGTACCAGTCAAAAGTTTGGACACACCTACACATAATAGTGAAGACATCAAAACTAAAATCTAAAATATATTTTTATTTGTTTAACACTTTGTTTGGTTACTACATGATTCCATATGTGTTATTTCATAGTTTTGATGTCTTCACAATTATTCTACAATGTAGAAAATAGTAAAAATAAAGAAAAAACTTTGAATGAGTTGGTGTCCAAACTTTTGACTGGTACTGTATATATACACTATATATACACTACTGTTCAAAAGTTAGAAATGTCCTTGTTTTTGAAAGAAAAGCACATTTATGTCCATTAAAATAAAATCTAATTGATCAGAAATAGAGTGTAGATATTGTTAATGTTGTAAATGAATATTGTAGATGGAAACAGCAGATTTTTTTTATGAAATATCTACACAGGCAAACAGAGGCCCATTATCAGCAATCGTCACTCCTGTGTTCCAATGGCACATTGTGTTAGTTAATTCAAGTTTATCATTTGAAAAGGCTAATTGATCATTAGAAAACCCTTTTGCAATTATGTTAGCACAGCTGAAAACTGTTGCCCTGATTAAAGAAGCAATAAAACTGGCCTTCTTTAGACTAATTGAGTATCTGGAGCATCAGCATTTGTGGGTTTGATTACAGGATCAAAATGGCAAGAAACAAAGACCTTTCTTCTGAAACTCGTAAGTCTATTCTTGTTCTGAGTAATGAATGCTATTCCATGTCAGAAATTGCAAAGAAACTGAAAATCTCGTACAACGCCGTACACTACTCCCTTCACAGAACAGCACAAACTGGCTCTAACCAGAATAGAAAGAGGAGTGGGAGGCTCCGGTGCACAACTGAGCAAGAGGACAAGTACATTTGAGTGTCTAGTTTGAGAAACAGAGAAACAAGTCCTCAACTGGCAGCTTCATTAAATAGTACCTACAAAACACCAGTCTCAACGTCAACAGTAAAGAGGCGACTCCGGGATGCTGGCCTTCTAGGCAGAGTTCCTCTGTCCAGTGTCTGTGTTCTTTTGACCATCTTAATCTTTTCTTCTTATTGGCCAGTCTAAGATATGGCTTTTTCTTTGCAACTCTGCCTAGAAGGCCAGCATTCCGGAGTTGACTCTTCACTGTTGACGTTGAGACTGGTGTTTTGTAGGTACTATTTAATGAAGCAATAACATGGATAAATACAATTTTAATGGACAAGAAAATAGCTTTTCTTTCAAAAACAAGGACATTTCTAAGTGACCCCAAACTTATGAACCGCAGTGTATATACACATATATATATACAAACATATACATTGTTAGATACTACTGCACTGTTGGAGCTAGGAACACAAGCATTTTGCTACTGCCTCAATAACATCTGCTATATATATATACTGCTCAAAAAAATAAAGGGAACACTTAAACAACACAATGTAACTCCAAGTCAATCACACTTCTGTGAAATCAAACTGTCCACTTAGGAAGCAACACTGATTGACAATAAATTTCACATGCTGCTGTGCAAATGGAATAGACAACAGGTGGAAATTATAGGCAATAAGCAAGACACCCCCAATAAAGGAGTGGTTCAGCAGGTGGTGACCACAGACCACTTCTCAGTTCCTATGCTTCCTGGCTGATGTTTTGGTCACTTTTGAATGCTGGCGGTGCTTTCACTCTAGTGGTAGCATGAGACGGAGTCTACAACCCACACAAGTGGCTCAGGTAATGCAGCTCATCCAGGATGGCACATCAATGCAAGCTGTGGCAAGAAGGTTTGCTGTGTCTGTCAGCGTAGTGTCCACAGCATGGAGGTGCTACCAGGAGACAGGCTAGTACATCAGGAGACGTGGAGGAGGCCGTAGGAGGGCAACAACCCAGCAGCAGGAACGCTACCTCCGCCTTTGTGCAAGGAGGAGCAGGAGGAGCACTGCCAGAGCCCTGCAAAATGACCTCCAGCAGGCCACAAATGTGCATGTGTCTGCTCAAACGGTCAGAAACAGACTCCATGAGGGTGGTATGAGGGCCCGACGTCCACAGGTGGGAGTTGTGCTTACAGCCCAACACCGTGCAGGACGTTTGGCATTTGTCAGAGAACACCAAGATTGGCAAATTCGCCACTGGCACCCTGTGCTCTTCACAGATGAAAGCAGGTTCACACTGAGCAGGTGACAGACGTGACAGAGTCTGGAGACGCCGTGGAGAACGTTCTGCTGCCTGCAACATCCTCCAGCATGACCGGTTTGGCGGTGGGTCAGTCATGGTGTGGGGTGGCATTTCTTTGGGGGGCTGCACAGCCCTCCATGTGCTCGCCAGAGGTAGCCTGACTGCCATTAGGTACCGAGATGAGATCCTCAGACCCCTTGTGAGACCATATGCTGGTGCAGTTGGCCTTGGGTTCCTCCTAATGCAAGACAATGCAAGACAATGCTAGACCTCATGTGGCTGGAGTGTGTCAGCAGTTCCTGCAAGAGGAAGGCATTGATGCTATGGACTGGCCCGCCCGTTCCCCAGACCTGAATCAAACTGAGCACATCTGGGACATCATGTCTCGCTCCATCCACCAACGCCACGTTGCACCACAGACTGTCCAGGAGTTGGCAGATGCTTTAGTCCAGGTCTGGGAGGAGATCCCTCAGGAGACCATCCGCCACCTCATCAGGAGCATGCCCAGGCGTTGTAGGGAGGTCATACAGGCACGTGGAGGCCACACACACTACTGAGCCTCATTTTGACTTGTTTTAAGGACATTACATCAAAGTTGGATCAGCCTGTAGTGTGGTTCTCCACTTTAATTTTGAGTGTGACTCCAAATCCAGACCTCCATGGGTTGATAAATTGGATTTCCATTGATTATTTTTGTGTGATTTTGTTGTCAGCACATTCAACTATGTAAAGAAAAAAGTATTTAATAAGATTATTTCTTTCATTCAGATCTAGGATGTGTTGTTTAAGTGTTCCCTTTATTTTTTGAGCAGTGTATATATGTATGCAACCAATACAACTTGATTTGATGTACAAAGAGGAAGTCTAGTTAAACATGATTAATTCCTTCATGAACTGTATGAATCATCTTTCAGTAACGTTAACTAACGGTAAGCTAGCGGAGAATCATTTGATGCACACCCATCCGTCTGTACTTACGACTGTTATTATGTCCTGCATTAGCATTGTAAACCCAGTAATCCTTCAGCGTGAACACACCGATCACATTTTGACACAGATAGTGTTGTAATGATATGACTAATCAACTTCTTCAGGTTGCCACAGTAACTCAGGGATTAGAAAGCTTAGGGGGATTTTCAACACCATTTTGTAAATAATTTGAACCAACTGAATTGCAGTAAGGTCACGTAAGACAGCAGTTGACTTACTTATGCTTTGAAAATACAGCAAGAAATTCACCTCCCCACCAAGAGTCTGAGTCTAGAGAATGGTCTACTGCTGGGCAGTGAAATACAGAGTGCAGGGTAGTGGCTGGCTGATGTAGGGGAGGGGAGGATGAAGATATACAGTACTGTAGCAGTGGTATACTAATACAATTGCTCAGAGAAAGAGATTTTGTTTAACAAGTAATGAAAAAAATCGAAAAATATCAGGGTCAAAATGATTGGTACCTCTATTTTCAGTACTCCAGCACCCTACCCACAGTGTAATGACACTGAGCCTTTTTCTAAAATGGTTTATGAGATTAGAGAACATTGGGACGGATCTTGGACCATTCCTGTATACAGAATCTTTTCAGATTCTTGATACCCTTTGTCTGCGCTTATGGACTGTCCTCTTCAATTCAAACCAAAGGTTTTCAATGGGGTTAAAGTCGGGAGACTGAGATGGCCATGGAAAAATGTTGATTTTGTGGTCAATTAATCTATGTGGATTACTGATGTGTGTTTGGGGTTATTGTCTTGCTGGAAGTGGAAGCAATACAGCCCATGACATCAAAGAAGAACCACCATATTTTACAATTGGATGATGTACTTTCTGCATATGCTTCCGTTTTAGGCGTTAAAAAAGTGCACATACAACCCACACACACATAGGACTATACACACCTCCCACACACACATAGGACTATACACTCTCCCACACACACACATAGGACTATACACACCTTCCACACACACACACACACACACACACACACACACACACACACACACACACACACACACACACACACACACACACACACATAGGACTTTCAACACCTCCCACACACACACTCATAGGACTTTACACACCTCCCACACACACACATAGGACTTTGCACACCTCCCACACACACATAGGACTTTACACACCTCCCACACACACATAGGACTTTACACACCTCCCACACACACATAGGACTATACACGCCTCCCACACACACACACAGGACTATACACACCTCCCACACACACATAGGACTATACACACCTCCCACACACACATAGGACTTTATACACCTCCCACACACACATAGGACTATACACACCTCCCACACACACACACACATAGGACTTTACACACCTCCCACACACACAGGACTATATACACCTCCCACACACACACACATAGGACTTTACACATCTCCCCCACACACACACACATAGGACTATACACACCTCCCACACACACATGACTATACACACCTCCCACACACACATTGGACTATACACACCTCCCACACACACACACACACACACACACACACACACACATAGGACTTTACACATTTCCCACACACACACACATAAGACTATACCACCTCCCACACACACACACACACACACACACACACACACATAGGACTATACACACCTCCCACACACATAGGACTATACACACCTCACACACACACATAGGACTTTACACCTCTCCCACACACACATAGGACTATACACACCTCCCACACACACATAGGACTTTACACACCTCACACACACACACACACACACACACACACACACACACACACACACACACACACACACACCACACACACACACACACACACACACACACACACACACACACACACACATAGGACTATACACACCTCCCACACACATAGGACTATACACACCTCCCACACACACAGGACTATACACACCTCCCACACACACAGGACTATACACACCTCCCACACACACACAGGACTTTACACACCTCCCACACACACACAGGACTATACACACCTCACACACACACATAGGACTTTACACACCTCCCACACACACACAGGACTTTACCCACCTCCCACACACACACAGGACTTTACACACCTCCCACACACACACAGGACTTTACACACCTCACACACACACACACACACACACACACACACACACACACACACACACACACACACACACACACACACACACACACACACACACACATAGGACTATACACACCTCCCACACACACACACACATAGGACTATACACACCTCCCACACACACATAGGACTATACACACCTCCCACACACACATATGACTATACACACCTCCCACACACACATAGGACTATACACACCTCCCACACACACACACATAGGACTATACACACCTCCCACACACACATAGGACTATACACACCTCCCACACACACATAGGACTTTACACACCTCCCACACACACATAGGACTATACACACCTCCCACACACACACATAGGACTATACACACCTCCCACACACACACATAGGACTATACACACCTCACACACACACACAGGACTTATCACACCTCCCACACACACATAGGACTTTACACAACTCCCACACACACATAGGACTTTACACAACTCCCACACACATATAGGACTTTACACAACTCCCCCACACACACACACATAGGACTATACACACCTCCCACACACACACACACACACACACACACACACACACACACACACACACACACACACACACACACACACACACACACACACACACACACACACACACACACACACACGGACTATACACACCTCCCACACACACACAGGACTTATCACACCTCCCACACACACATAGGACTTTACACAACTCCCACACACACATAGGACTTTACACAACTCCCACACACACATAGGACTTTACACAACTCCCCCCACACACACACACACACACACACACACACACACACACACACACACACACACACACACACACACACACAGGACTATACACCCCCCCCCCCACACACACACACACAGAGGAGTATACACACCTCCCACACACACACACACACCCCCACACACACACACACATAGGACTATAGACACTTCCCACACACACACACACACACACACACACACACACACACACACACACACACACACACACACACACACACACACACACACATAGGACTATAGACACCTCCCACAAACACACACACACACACACACACACACACACACACACACACACACACACACACACACACACACACACACACACACACACACACACACACACACACACACACACACACACACACACACACACACACACACACACACACACACACACACACACACACATACCCTGGGAGCCCTTACATTTCCAGAGCAGGCAGCCTGTGGTAATAAAGGCCCGATGCTCCCTGGATCCCTGGTAGGGCTGATCCGAGGCTGGCTGGCCAGCTGGAAGACAGCAATGATGGGCCCGGCAGGAGGCGTATCCAAAACAATTTGAGGTTCACATTCCAGTAATAAAGGAGGGAAGACAGCCATCCTTCCGGTTCACTCCCCAACAGAAATAATTACCCGGGGATAGGATTTGGGAGCCCCATGTAGGGTTCAATGTTAGCCAAACTGAAGCCCTGCGTGTGTCTAACAGAGCTCCCAGTGCCACTCCCACTGTGACTGTCAATGTGGCCCTGATCTAAAGGCAGGTAGGGCTGAAAAAGGTGAGGAGAGGAGGAGGCTCAGGGCCCACAGTTTCAACCCAGAACCCAGCAGGCGTGTTTACCCTTTAGACCTGCAGCATCATTCTCTCTCTCTCACTCTACACACAAACACACTGTGGATTCCCTTCATCTAGACCTAACTTCACGCAAAGCACATAACTCAAAACACTGATTAAAACTGATGGGCTGGTACAGGCTCTAATGGGGGAGTGGTGGAGCCACTAAATCATCTCAACTCCCACCTCCTCCTCATCCCCTTCTTCCTTCTCTTTCATCTTCAGAGCTTTTGTCCTCATGGTTCCAGTTTTAGTCTGTCTAGTGAATCTGAAGCGCCGGTATTGAAGGCCAGATAGCAGACCTGCTCTTTATGTGGAAGCTTCATTCCATTCGAAGATGCCATGGTTCAAAAATGCATTCTAATTAGTTCCGCTAACATTCAGGACACAAATACAGTACAGTGCATCCATATTTCACATACCTCCTTCCTTTGTCTTATCTGGCAAGTTGCAACATCCTGCCGCTGTAGCCCTGGAATGCGAGGAATCTGCAGGTGTCTTCAAACACTCTCTCATGGCCCAGTGATTCTATTAGCAACACAGTCTGTCAGGGCTGGAGTTGAATGGCCCCGTCCGCCTTTATATTAATATGAAACACTTTCAGTCTTTGAGTCCTGTCCTACCTTGTCAGTTATCTCTTTATGGTGTGCTCAGTCTAGAATTTCAATGAGAGCATGACAATTCTGAACATTCACTTTCTCTTCGTGTCCTTCCTTTAAAATTCCTTTCAGCACTGGGAAATGTTTAAAGGACCGTTTAGTTTTTTTCCTGGCTGACCTGAAGTGCTCTTAAAGTTCAGGAAAGAGCACATTTGATATTGCCCTTTGATGAAACCCTGGCCCAACCCTGGCTTGACTCTGCCAAATCACTGGTCCAGAGGCACACAAACACCTTCAACCAAACCTACGCGACCATGTTACAAATGTGCCACAGTAGGCATGTCCAGTTGTATCTATACAGCTGTCTTTGAAAATATTTAAGATGGATTTTGTACTGTATAGTTTTTTTCCCTTTAAATTGCTTTCGTAATCAAAAAAGCTTTTTTCCATTACCCTTTAGTCGACTCCAATACACCTATCGACCTATAGACCTATCGACCTATAGACCTAGGTGTAATAGTAAATGGACACTAAATCACTTTAGTAAATCTAAAGTATGTTGTTGACATATCTACTCTAAAACTCTGGCTTCTTCCCCCTGACACAGCTCAGTGTTCAACATCATAGTGCCCTCCAAGCTCATCACCAAGCTCATCACTAAGCTCATCACTAAGCTCATCACTAAGGAGCATGGGACTGAACACCTCCCCCTGCAACTGGATCCTGGACTTCCTGACGGGCTGCCTCCAGGTGGTGAGGATAGGTAACAACACATCCAACACGGTGACCCTCAACACGGGGGCCCCTCATGGGTGCGTGCTCAGTCCCCTCCTGTACTCCCTGTTCACCCACGACCGAGTGGCAGCGCACGACTCCAACACCATCATTAAGTTTGCAGACGACACGACAATTGTTAAAGACTCCAGCCACCCAAGTCATAGACTGTTCTCTCTGCTACCGCACGGCAAGCAGTACCAGAGCCCCAAGTCTAGGACCAAAAGGCTCCTGAGCAGGTTCTACCCCCAAGCCATAAGACTCCTGAACAATTACTCAAATGGCCACCCGGACCATTTGCATTGACCCGCTTTATTATTTATTAATTTATCTTAATTATTTTGCACTGACTCTCTTGCACTGGGTCATGCACACTCACTAGACTCTACCCACACACTCACACATACTACACTGACACTCCAACATACACACACACAAACACACACACATACGCTCACACACACACATGCATATTGACGCCACACACACTCACACATAGACACACTTTCACACACTTTACATACGTTGCTGCTACTCTATTATATATCCTGATTGTCAAGCCACGTTTATCCCTACCCACATAAACAGTGCATTCGGAAAGTATTCAGACCCTTTGACTTTTTCAACATTTTGTTACGTTACAGCCTTATTCTAAAATTGATTAAATCGTTTTTTACCCCCTCATCAATCTACACACAATACCCCATAATGACAAAGCAAAAACAGGTTTATAGAAATGTTTTTTTTTTTTAATTAACGGAAATATCACATTTCCATAAGCATTCAGACCCAAAGCACCTTTGGCAGCAATTACAGCTATAAGCTTGGCACACCTGTACTTGGGGAGTTTCTCCCATTCTTCTCTGTAGATCCTCTCAAGCTCTGTCAGGTTGGATGGGGAGCGTTGCTTCACAGCTATTTTCAGGTCTCTCCAGAGATGTTCAATCGGGTTCAAGTCCAGGCTCTGGCTGGGCCTCTCAAGGACATTCAGAGACTTGTCCCGAAGCCACTCCTGCGTTGCCTTGGCTGTATGCTTACGGTCGTTGTCTTGTTGGAAGGTGAACCTTTGCCCCAGCCTGAGGTCTTGAGCGCTCTGGAGCAGGTTTTCATCAATGATCTCTCTATACTTTTCTCTGTTTATCTTTCCCTCAAACCTGACTAGTCTCCCAGTCCCTGCCGCTGAAAAACATCCACACAGCATGATGCTGCCACCACCATGCTTCACCGTAGGGATGGTGCCAGGTTTCCTCCAGACGTGACACTTGGCATTCAGGCCAAAGAGTTCAATTTTGACTTCATCCGACCAGAAAATCTTGTTTCTCATGGTCTGAGAGTCCTTTAGGTGCCTTTTGGCAAACTCCACGCGGGCTGTCATGTGCCTTTTACTGAGGAGTGGCTTCCATCTGGCCGCTCTACCATAAAAGCCTGATTGGTGGAGTGCTGCAGAGATGGTTGTCCTTCTTGGAGGTTCTCCCATTTCCACAAAGGAACTCTGGAGCTCTGTCAGAGTGACCATCACCTCCCTGACCAAGGCCCTTCTCCTGTCTCGTTATAGTTGTGTTATTATTTCCTTTTTTATTTAGCAAATATTTTCTGTACTTTTTAACTCTGCACTGTTGAGAATGGGATCGGAAGTAAGCATTTCACAGTAAAGTCTACACCTGTTGTATTCGGCGCATGTGACCAATACAATTTGATTTGATTTGAGCTGCTGAGGGACAGCTATGGTATCTGCTTCACACACACACACACACACACCTCTCTAGGGTAAGGGCAGTCACTGCTTCAGATGTGTAATACCACAGAGGCTTCATTAGGCCTTTGCATTTAACCACGGTAGCGACAGACAGACAGACAGACAGACAGACAGACAGACAGACAGACAGACAGACAGACAGACAGACAGACAGACAGACAGACAGACAGACAGACAGACAGACACACAGACAGACAGACAGACAGACAGACAGACAGACAGACAGACAGACAGACAGACAGACAGACAGACAGACAGACAGACAGACAGACAGACAGACAGACAGACAGACAGACAGACAGCACCTTTCCATGCAAGGAGAGGAGAGGAGAAAAAACAACAAGGACATTTACCCAGTGCATTTACTAGGGCTGAGCGTGGGAGGTAGTCATCCCAGGAGGCAGCTTGTAGTTGTGTACTTGGATTTGTGGCAGAGAGAGAGAGAGAGAGTATTCTCTGTACAGGTAGACCAATGGGACTGTGCTTAGTCAGTGTGCCCTGTGTACAGTCAGGAGTTTTCCTCAAGTTGCCGCTGCTTAAACCTGCCATCAGCAGCCTTGGAATATGAAGAAAGCTTTTTGATAACGCCACCTTGCTGTTAGAGGATATGAGGGCCAAATATGCAGGATGCTGCAAAAAATACCACAGGTATGAAGGTACAGTGGTTCTCAAGACCCAGGTGGACTGTAAGGCAGGCAGTTACACCACAATGTGTTTCATGTGAAACCCCCAGTTTTCATTTCCTCCTTTACAGCTGGTTGTTCAGTGTGTAAATGGCCTAACTCAGTCATTTCCTAAAGCACTCCAGCACTGGAATGGAATGTTGCCTTTGACAACCCGCTGTTAGGGAAAACCATCTCATGAGAGATTTTTTTTATTTTTCAGCACAGCCCCACACTTAATAGTAGTGGTACATTTGGGAGAGAGGTAGTTTCACATCTCTTCAGAAGCCTGTCAGATGTGAGGTGAAATATAACACCGTAATTTTGTTTCTCATTTGTCTCTGCCTTGGCATTGCTTGCTGCGGCAATGCGGGGCCTGTCACTCAGAGGCCAGCGCCTGCCTTTGTGGCTCTCGACACCACTCTCCAAATACCACCTGTCACGGCAGCCCCCTCTTTAAACACACACACACGCTCCATCGAGGGAGAAAAACACACACACTACCGCTGCGGCCAAAAGAGCCCTTTTCGGGGATGTATTAATTTCCGACCGTGATCTTGGCAAGTGCCTCCCTCATTTAAAGATCAAGTGGCCCCAGAGTGGAAAGTTATTAGCGCCCCTGGGCTTATGCTTACAGGTTAATGCACTGCATTCATGGCTGTGAAATTCCATATATCTGAGGAAATAGGCTTTTTTCAGGGCTAATCGCTTCCTGCGCCTGTTTCTATCGGTGTGTTTTCCCACCTGGGCTACAGCTCCACACAGTGCACAGCAGAGAGCAGGTTGTGGTTTGCCTGGTTGTTTAGGAGCTCTGATAGTCACAGGGAGGAGGATGCTGAGTGGCAGATGAGTTCTGACAGCTACTTTGACGAAGTGCTCAACCCACCAGCCGTTTGAAAGGCTGCTGTAGCCTCCCTCCCACCTCACACGTCCATTTCCTCCTTCCTGACACAATACCACAGGGAAGATTGCTGCTGCTGCTGCTTTCTGCCTTGACCAGATTTACCCCAGTGAGCAGGTGCTGGGAATCCCATCCAATCACAGTCAATCTTCTTTAAACAGATCGTTCTTTAAGCAGCACTACTGGGGCCTCTACGTTCCATCAGCCATTGACATAATGAGTCACTGTAACGCAATCAAGGCAATCCTGGCTTATCCAGGGGGAGCCATTTCAGGGAGGGACGCCGGTAGACAGTCTGCACAGACGCACCTCCACCGCATGTCAATCCCCCATGATGCACTGTCCTAAAAGCAGGATACACCACAGAGCTCCATCAGAAACTAGATAGGTAGGTAGCTATGGCCTACAGATAGTGAGGAATTTTGGCTCGTGAGCACTACTTTCAAAACGACTGGCTGAAACGATACAGAACCTTTATCATGCATCTCTAACACCTCTGTTGTATCACTGATCTGATCATCACAGGAAACATACTGGCTGAAAAATGCAGGAGGACTAGAAGTCAATTATCCTGTGGGTGTTAAATATTGACAAGCAACTGGGCAAATGAAGGTCAGAGCGGATATTAAGTCATTTGTCTAACTGGGCTTTTTTCCTCTTTCTGTCTGTCCCTGCAGCAGTAGCAGGTTTAGGGCCAGTTCATTTCCAATGCTCTGCTTTGTCTCAGGTCCTAACTACAAGTGACTGCAGGGAGAGTAAAGAGCCGCAAGCCCTGCATGCTGCAGATGAGAGCTCCTATGGACCTGATGCTGGCTTATCAACCCAGCTCTGACCAGCAATAACACTGGAGCTGTGTCCTTCTGGCCTACTTCTATAGAGACCACAGCCTGGAGGGAGAAATCCAACACAGTGCTGAATGGAGAGTTTAGGCCACATACTGTAGGCAAATGTTCAACTAGACTCTTAGAGGTTAGAGGAGATGCAGAGGGATATGGAAATGTCATGCAAATGTCCACCTGCTTGTGTGTGACTGGAGAGAAATGAGCTACTGTGATATCTCGGAAGCGATGCAGGTATGATGTATCACAGAGGATGTCTCCTGCATATCAAAGGCTTGAAAAGAAAACTGGTTTAGAATTGAGTAAAGTGAAATACAGGATTTTAAGTGTTTTTCATGTTGTAATACTTCAATATCACAACCATCAAAAGGCTAAGCTTGAAGGATTTCATATTTTACTTCAATGCAAAAATGTCTGCATGAGCAACAAAAAAAAAGAAGGAAACTCCAGTAGTCTGTTGATGTTTTTATCTGATGCATTTTAGCAAACAAACAATAACTCATCAAATCCCAAACAAAGATTCCCTCCACTGCGTCCCATATTTACTGGTTGGGAGCGGGGATCTAAACGGTGTTGTTTGCGTTCACTGGGGCAGGAAGCTTGGCAATGCACTAATGGACATCAGCACTGTTTTTATTTGGTACGCCTGAAAAACTCAAATGATGTTATTAAATGTAAGCGCTTGGGCAGGTATGCTAAATGAACTAACGTGGAGTCCTGGATGCAGCCGTTACGGACAGTCACACATTGTGGTTTTCTGCCATTTACAAAATCTCAATGCACAACGAAATGTCAGCCATGATATTAGATTACCGGAGCACCAGAACAAATTTCCTGTCACTAACCAAGGCATCCTTTTTTCATTATTTTATTGTTGCATTTTTTCTCTCATCTGCTTCCTGTCAGGGGAAGTCAGTGTGTGAGAAGAAGACCTAGTGTTGAACTGAGGGACAGTGAGATGACACAAACCACAGGCTTTCATACTGTTGTGCCTTCCTGTTCACCTACAGTATTGTACCCTCTCTACCCTCAGTGTGTGAGTTTAGTCCCTGTCCTACGGGAGCAGTACGACAGGATGTGTAGACAGATATTCAGCTAATCTTAGAGAAATGGAAAATTTTCTGACAGAGATCTCAGGATCAAATGTCCCCGCGACCCTCCCTCAGTCTGACCCTATGACCCCACCTAACCCTCCTGCAGACCCATCAGCTCAGTGGCAGTGAGCATGTTAAGAGTCCAGAGTCCTCCTCCTGGTACAACAGTAGCTGGCTCCCACCCAGTAGGACATGGGAACCGGGGCAGAGGAGGACATTAAGGCCTGATTATGGCGGCCCACTGGCTTGGAAACAACTGCAGGCTGGGGCTGATGAAACTAAGCACCAGACCCCCAGTCAAACCACAGCGCAGAACACAGTGAAGGCCAGGGGCAACAAAGCGGCAAGCAGTTGTTTCAGCTTAGCCAAATAAGGACACTTTGTTTTGAGATGCACTCCAAGCCGATTACAGTAAACCAATAAGCATAAGCCATCCCAGATAATTAGGCCCTTCACTGTGGTTAGGCTTTCACTGTTGTTGGGGCCTTCACTGTGGTTAGGCTTTCACTGTTGTTGGGGCCTTCACTGTGGTTAGGCTTTCACTGTTGTTGGGGCCTTCACTGTGGTTAGGCTTTCACTGTTGTTGGGGCCTTCACTGTGGTTAGGCTTTTCACTGTTGTTGGGGCCTTCACTGTGGTTAGGCTTTTCACTGTTGTTGGGGCCTTCACTGTGGTTAGGCTTTTCACTGTGGTTAGGATCTTCACTGTGGTTAGGATCTTCACTGTGGTTAGGATCTTCACTGTGGTTAAGACCTTCACTGTGGTTAAGATCTTCACTGTGGTTAAGCTCTCTTTTCTGGCCTGGTTTCTAGTTGTATTGTTATGTCAGGCTGTAATTAATTATGAGGGTGACCACTGGCCCCCTTATTTAATCAAAGGTCTGCTACCAGTTGTTTGCTTCTTGATGGTAAGTGTTTTTAAACAGCTGCATGCAATGTAAGAATGATTACAAATCTGCTGATGCAGAGCTCTCACATAATGGTATTATACCAGGAGATAAGTGTTTATTTTGAACACAATCACCCCTAGACTTTTCCACAGGATACAGACATACCTGTTACTGGGCCTTATGTGAACCTAATGCATCAGTCCTACATGAAGCCAGTACAGTATGTTTTGCCCTCAACACACAAAGACAGTAGAAATGTGCTGCCTCAGAGGAACTGAGAGGAGAGATCTTGTCGCTGTCAGTCACACGGGGGTATTGGGATGCATGAGAATCAGTCTTTACACACTGATACTGTACTTCAGGCCCATTCATCTGGCTGTCAGCGACACATTACCCGGACGTATTCAGTGTACTCTGGGTAACACAGTAATACTATGTAGAGCAGGCGGGCCTCTCTGAAGTTGTGCTGGGGGTTTGGATATGTGCACTTTTACTAATGATGACAGGTGGGACAGTGGGAGAGAGTGATGTATATGAGAGCTGTCAGTTCCCTTCCTCTCCCTGTATCCTACCCTGTCAGAGGCTGAGGGAAGAGAGGAGAGGACAGGAGAGGAGAAGAGAAGAGAAGAGAAGAGGAGAGGAGAGGAGAGGAGAGGAGAGGAGAGGAGAGGAGAGGAGAGGAGAGGAGAGGAGAGGAGAGGAGAGGAGAGGAGAGGAGAGGAGAGGAGGAGAGTGGAGAGGAGAGGAGAGGAAAAAGAACAGAGAGAGATCTTGCAGTGACCCCAGTGTGATCACACCACCTGTTTCGAACACCTTATCCCCATAACAACCATCACCTCCGCTGCCTGCTTTGCCCACATCCTGCTAATTGGCCTATGTCGCCTAGACCTGAACACACACACACACATACACAGATACACACACGCACACACACACACACGGCACCTTGCCCAGTCCACACAAACACAGAGCCGCACCCAAAGACAATTCCCAGATAGCTAGCCTAGTGTGTTTACCTGAGTCCTGAGCTGCATTGGTACAGAGGAGAATATCTCTCTCTCAGTCTCTCTTTCTCCTTTTCTCTCTCCTCACTAAAGCATTCTAGACATGTACATCCCAGACATCTGAATGACGAGCCCTGCTGCCACTGCTGTGGCCACATCCCGCCTTCTTCCCCCCTTCTCCATCCTTCTGTAGAGGAGAAACTAAATGAATTGGTTTTCTTTCTCCGGGCGACTCCTAAGAGCGCAGGCGTGTGTGTGTGATAATGGCGGGTTGCATTGGACAGCCAGGTTATTTAATAAATGGTGGGATGCGTGTCACAGAGGGGATGCAGCGGAACAGACAAAGACACCATCAGCCAGGCAGGCAGAAGAGACAAGACACTTCCTGCCCACCTCCCCTTCTAATAACACCTAGACTAACAACTGTGATCTCCTCCCTGTCTGTGACACGCGCACACACACACACACACACACACACACACACACACACACACACACACACACACACACACACACACACACACACACACACACACACACACACACACACACACACACACACACACACACACACACACACAGAGAGAGCGACTCCCTGAATCAGACTGATTTGTTTGTCTCCTCACAAGTGTTTGAGGATTCCTTAATGAGGGAAAAACTTTGTATAATCAAGTCAATCATGTCATTCAATCAAGTCGACATTTGTGTTGAGCCCTTTTCAGTCTCGATGATTACAACCAAGCCCGCTCTGAATATTTACTTGCTGCTCCACGCTGCTGGGCTCAGCAATGGCTTCACTGCTACTTCCTCCCCTTGTGAGTCATCTTCTTTTGGAATAACATTCCAGCTGGTGCCCTGGCCTGTGCTCTGCTCCCATACCCAGGAGCTAAATTACCACTGACCATAATTACCATGGAACTACATATCACTGGGGAGTTATACGGCCGTAGTTAAAGGATTTACATACCCATGATTGACTTAACTGGCCATTCAGAAATACAGAGATTATATCACACACAGAGATGAGATGTGCAGTACATGCTTAAAGGACAATTATTGAGGTCAAGTACTGAGCTGATATTGTAGAGGAAGCATCCTCAGTTACACACAAGGTGACCTTGAGCTGAAATGTAATATCAAATCAAATCAAATTGTATTGGTCACATACACATATTTAACAGATGTTATTGCGGGTTGTAGCGAAATGCTTGTGTTTCTAGCTCCAATAGCGCAGTAGTATTTAACAATACATATGTATCTGAGTACAGTGGGTGAGTGAAGGCACTATGGATGTAATTCTGCAAATCTCTTGCAGTATGTTTGGCTGTTGTATTTGCATTGTCCATATCGCCTTCACTCAGAATGGAACTGGGAGGTTAGTCATAGACCACAGCCTGGAAACAGCAGCCGAGGACAGCGACAGGGTATGAACACCCTCCAACCCACACCGACACGGTTCGCCTACTGCCAAACCATACAAGGGAGGAATCCAAAATTATTCTCCTTACCTTCCCAAAACTGTTCAAAATACTGCTTCACATCTTCCACTACCGTGTTGGCTGACAATCCGCCCACAAATATTTTCTTTGTTCTTAGTGACCATCTGGGGAGAGAGAGAGAGAGAGAGAGAGAGAGAGAGAGAGAGAGAGAGAGAGAGAGAGAGAGAGAGAGAGAGAGAGAGAGAGGAGAGAGAGAGAGAGAGAGAGAGAGAGAGAGAGATGAGAGAGAGAGAGAGAGAGAGGAGAGAGCGAGAGAGAGAGAGAGAAGAGAGAGAGAGAGAGAGAGAGAGATGGGTGATCAGGCTTCCATCGCATCACAACACCTTTAATGTGAGTCCAAACATAAGATCAGCTCTAGACTGGCCCCTCCATAAGGGATGGAAGAGTAAGGGAGATAAAGCGAGAGAGAAGAGAAAGGAGGGGCCTCTCTATTGTCATGGTGAGACTTCATTTTGTGGAAAGCATTGTGCACACTCTTAGAAAAAAGGGTTCCAAAAGGGGTCTTCTGTCCCCTCTATCACAGAACCCTTTTGGGTTCCATGTAGAATTCTCTGTGGAAAGGGTTTTACATGGAACCAAAAAGGGTTCTGTAATAGAGGGGACAGACAAAGAACCCTTATGGGTTCTAGATAGCAGTTTTTTTCCCAAAAGTGTATGAGAGGGACCCATTTCCCTTGCATGCTATGAGAGAAAATATAATACTTATTTGGCATGGTCTTTCAGATCTAATGTTGATGCAAACTCTAAAGGCACCCCCTAAAGGCACTCTCTAACCTCAAAAACAGGCAAGAACTCATAGCAGTGCTCCAGCCTGTGGTGAGAATCTGTCAAAGAGGAATGTTTTATTATACATCTAACAATGTCATTTCAGATTGCACTTTACTTTAACAAATACTGCTATCTCTAATCAAAACATATTTCATTTAAACAGGGCACAACAGAGTGTGGCACAATTAAAGCCTCCATTTCATCATTTTAAACGCCACTGACATGTTTGTTTTTGCTCCACAAAACATTAAGGTACTTTACATTTGATCCAAAACACTCAACACTTAAGACAGTCACAAAGAAATACATAATTTATTATTTTTCAAAACACAATTAGCTTGTGCTGGAGGAAGGAATCAGAGTGCATTAAAGCCTCAATTAATTCCAAAGTAGCAGAAATATTAAGGATTATTACCCACGCCATCAGAAAGGGCAACATGGCACAGCTAAGTGCATCTGCAGCAGAGTGTGCACAGAGCATTTAAAAAACACAAGGAGTTCTGGGGGAAATAGGAAATTGTCACAATAAGATAAACAGCGTTAGAACACTGTTCCTTCTGAGATAACGAATGACTCCAACCTCATTACTCACAAGCTGTTACTGAAATGTCCAGAGAAATGATGGCACTCCTTAACATGGTAGTTCCACACATTCATGTATGCACGAGTGCACACACGCATACATACACATACACACACGCACACACCCCAGCACTCTCTTTTCTCCTCCCGGGCCGCAGTTCTCAGGACAGGCCTGCTGGTTTTGACTAGCAGAATTGACTTTTCGTAACAGGTGAGGAGAACATACACAACAGGTTAAGATAATTAACGTGGCAGGTTAGGATAATTAGGTAAAGGTTAGGAATAAGGTTAGGGGCTCCCGAGTGGCACAGCGCTCTAAGGCACTGCATCTCAGTGCTAGAGGAGTCACTACATACCCTGGTTCGATTCCAGGCTGTATCACAATCGGACGTGATTGGGAGTACCATAAGGCGGCGCACAATATGCCCAGGGTCGTCCGGGTTAGGGTTTGGCCGGGGTAGGCCATCATTGTAAATAAGAATTTGCTCTTAACTGACTTTAAATAAAGGTTAAATAAAAAAATAAAAGCTAAAATGTAAAAATTGTCCCTTATGCAACTGCAACATATCCAACTCCAACCAGGCCAGGTCTGAGAACACCCTGCATTTGCACTAATGTGATTCTGCTTCCGGGCCATTAGCATGGAACTCATCCCATTTGTGTGACACCCGGTCACCATGCAAATTGTGGCGGCGGGCTGTTGTGCCGTAGCCCAGGCTGGGGTAATGCAGCTGTATCCTTCCCCCTCCTCCCCAGGCCCTGAGCCTCCAGGGTTATCAGCCCCGCCGTCGTCGCCAGCAACCACAGCCACGACAGCTGGTGATAAAAGGCTATGTGGGTATTTATCAACATCACTCACTTTTATCACTGGCAATCTTGGTAATAGAAACACAAGCCAGTGTTCATCTCTGCTAGCCCTCCTACATCTTTTACAGCTGTTTCACCTGCTTCCCTTGATAGATAATCTGACTGTCTTCCCCAGCCATTGTAAGTCATTTTCAGCGAGGGTGCTCCCCCAGCCTGTCTGTAGCCAGTTAAGTTTTTAGCGCTGTCTTTATACTTTCTGACAGGGCTGCCCAAAGGCTGATGGGATTTCTAGAGCCCTTGAACAACGCAATTACTTTCCCTATTTCTCTCTCCATGGTGACAACAGACAACAGGCCTCTCTCGCTTCTTTCTCCTCTCTAGGGAAATGGCTGCAGAGTGTTTGGTGTTTCCACTGAGTGACTAAGGAGGAGGGGGGCTGTTTGTGTGTGTGTGTGTGTGTGTGTGTGTGTGTGTGTGTGTGTGTGTGTGTGTGTGTGTGTGTGTGTTAGAATTCCAGTCAGAACAAACAAGCCAGTTGTTAAAATCCAACAACTCTGACGGCTCGTAGAACAGAATAAATCTGCATAGAGTAAAACAAAGTGTTGTGAGACTGTTTTCTGGGAGACTAGCAGGACCTAGGGATGTGTTCCCTGTCCATAGGGATCACTGTCAATATGTCCAGCACACCCTGTAGTCAGTCCACAGACATAGAGGACAGAGGGGAGCTGCAACCTTAACTTCCCCCTCAACTCAACATGCATCAGGCCAGGCTGAGGACACCGACTGCAGCCTCCAAGGACACACTTACCCCTGCAATCATCCACGCTGTCTCTGAATGCATTACCAGCTATGATATATTGTGTGATTAGCTCATTTTAAAAGGACTATTCCTAATCTAAAAAGCAGCAGAGAACTCAGATGAGATAGGGGCTGATTGGTGGGAGGGCGACTCTCCAGTGTGTGTGTGTGTGTGTGTGTGTGTGTGTGTGTGTGTGTGTGTGTGTGTGTGTGTGTGTGTGTGCGTGAGCGCGTACACACTTCCTTGCCTTCTCCCATCCAGTCAGCGCAGGGATTGAGAGGTGGAGGTGATGGAGGGAATTGCAGCTCCTTTTAATAATGTGTTTTAACAGCGAAATGGGCGGCTGTGCTGTACTGTTAATACTCAGGGATTTGTGGATTCAGCGACTGCAGTTAATATGGCAGCCTTTCATTATCTGTATACATTTGAGGAGTTCTATGTGGGCTATGAACAGCGGGAAGGGAGACCAGGTCCAGCAGCAGGACTGCTATAAGATATGACAGTTATGAAGATGTATACAGCACAGACAAGCCAGAGCAATTGTTACCTCCAACATTAAACAGAAAGTAGGTCGGCAGATAGCCTAGCAGTTAGAGCTTTGGGCCAGTAACCAAATAGTGGTTTGAATACCCGAATCGACAAGGTGAAAAATACGTTGCCCTAATTTGCTCCAGGGGTGACATACTACTATGGCTGACCCTGCAAAACAACACATTTCACTGCACCTATCCGGTATGTGACAATAAAAAACATTATCATTAAGATAAATATACTGTACGGCAGTGGAAAACCAGAATGACAGCACAAAGAGCGTATCAAATATTAGATAATTACTTTTTGCACTTACAAAACAGAACAAAGTTCTCGCTCTGAGTTCGACAGGTTTTCAGCTCATTTTTCCAGAGACACAACTAGTGAAGGACACTGACAAGCTGAGAAGGTTCCTACTATGTTTCCTGCAGAACCTGCAAGTTCAGTTAAAAACTATATGACGTTGAGACAAAAGAGGGACAAATCCCCTGTAGGAGAGGAGGTGAGCCCATCCTCCCTGTAGGCTAGTCCGCCCCAGCTTCCCACCAACCAGGGAGACCCTGTAGTGTTCTGTTCTCCCAGAGCCCCGTGTTCCCACGAGTGTATATATTGATCTACTACAGTCAACTACACAGGGCAGTGTGATGGGTTACTATCTCTCTACCTAGGCCAGGGTTTAACCCTCCACTTCCCCAATCAACTGGATACGCCAAGGCACCACAACAAAGACAAGTCACATTTGTCATCACAATTTCCTTATCTGAAAAATGGACACTCCAATATTCATCTAAGATACCGCGTATCAAATCCAAATCAAATCAAATTTGATTGGTCACATACACATGGTTAGCAGATGTTATTGCAAATGTAGCAAAATGCTTGTGCTTCTAGTTTCGACAGTGTAGCAATATCTAACAAGTAATATCTAACAATTCCACAACAAATACCTAATGGAATAAGGAATGGAATGTAATAAGAATATATAAATATAAATATATGGATGAGCAATGACAGAGCAGCATAGGCAAGATGCAATAAGATCAAAGTAGACTATAAACGCCAGAGGTTTCTCAAGGCAGTCTTGGTCCAGAGCACAGCTGCAGTAGCAGCAAGGCTCAGAGGAGGTCTGACAGTGAGGGGTTAAAGCTGGGGAGGGAGCCCCTCACTCTCCCCTCCATCCTCTCCATCAAACCCTTAGGGCCCAGGCTTAGCATCAACAGCACCACTTGATACTGCCATGCTCCTGATTAACTGCAACAGCGTTTGTTGACAACAGATTTTTTAGCCAGGTAACTTTGACTCTTTTCTAAAATAAGGACACTTGTCTGACAACAAGCAATCCAGGCTAAAGCCCTTGCTTGATAAGAACGCTACCCCCCCCCCCCCCCCCCCCCCAATCCTTAATCACAGACAGTCTTGATTATTTCCAAAGCTAGCTGATTACACCGCCAACAACAACCCACTATAGGACCCCCCCCCCCCATGAGTGCTTAGACTCCCCATCCCCACTCCCACCCCAGCCACCTCTCACCCCGGTGTCTAAGATCACATAGCCAGCTCTGATTACAGGGTATGGTCCCCTCGTCATAGTCCAGAGCCTCTCAAGGCTACAGCTCACAGCCACCGGGAGGGGGAGAAATCATCCCAGTAAGTTGTGTGTCATTTCTCATGATAAGAGATAGCGGAACACATAAAATAGAAAGGCCCCCATAGCAGTTAGTTGTTTTTAGCTCCGATTCATCTAATGGTAACAGGAAGATTACTGGCATGGGGAGAGACGTCGACTGGCCTTGTTGATGAGCGAGCGGGTGAGAGCACAGAGAGCATCTGTCAGAGCAGTGTAGACCTGATCAAAGCCCTCAACCCTGGGGACACATAAACACTCAACACTCTGTTACACCATGGCCAGCCCAGATAAATATGACATCTGTTCTGTTTGACGACGAATTCGTGCAGAATATGTACTACTGCCGCTATATCAATAAAAGCTTTGTTTAATGTGTGAGTGCATTATGAAAAGAAGAGAGAGAGAAAGTGAATGAACGACAGAAAGATAGAGAAATGGGACAAGAAGCAGTAAGTGTGAATTGTCCTGTGCTAGTGTTCTGTAGCTAGGAGAGAGGTCAGGATAAAGAGGGAGCATTGGGCCAAGCTTCTCCTCTCTCCTCCTGCCCTTTTTAGAACTGGTCCAATCTCAGCTCTAGTGTGCATAAATAGATGACTAATTTGATAATTACAATACAATTAAGGCTGAGGAGATGAGAGAGGGAAAGATGCTTAGTGCAAATGCGGACTGACAGGCCCAAGAACTCAAGCCCAGGATTACACCAGCCATTTGCACAAGGACAGCAAACAAGTGCTGCCACAGATAGGCTGGGACGGGAGAGAGAGGCTGTTAAGCGCAGGGCGCAGGCTAATGAAAGGCCTGGATCCAACTAGTAAAGACCTTTTCAAGCCCCGGTGCAATCAGCAATCTGATGCTAAAGCTTCAGGCCAGCCACCTCCTGGATCAAACTGCAATGCTGCTGCTCTACCAAGTCATTCAGCTAGCAGGCAGGCAGGCTGGCTGGCTGTTCCAAAATGTGCTTTTGAATAAGCGGGTGGGGGGCTAATGATGTGAGCTGTTGTTGTTGTTCACACAGGGAAAGTGATGAGAGTCTCAGGGAGGGAGAGCGGTGTGGAGGCTGAGGGTGACACTGTGATTTAGTGCTTGAGAGAGGCCGCTGTGTGTAGATGGCGCTTTCTGAAAACGTAACGTTGTGTAGTAAACATGGTGAGGTATGGCCCAGGTCTCCTTTTAATCTGACGGATTAGCTGTACTTCACATTCTGCCTGTACAGTTATGAAGATGGATAGGAGCAGCTTATGGCTGATGATAGGACCCTGGAGATGCATGGGCCCATACACAACCAGAACATTCTCACTGCATTCCAATGAGCCCCTGTGTGATTAGTAAAACATTAGCATCCCAATAACAGGCAAGTAAGACGAAGCGGCCAAATCCAGAATGACTCTTAAGAGCTGTTCTGAAATATGAATGTTATGCTAATGAGATACTTGCTTACGGACATATCTTGAGTACTTGAGCAAGGGGAGTTATAACCATTTAACAAATTACCTAGACAATGAGGCTCGGAGCAGTATACTAAAGAGACTGGGTATCTCTGCACCCTTACTTCCTTTACTGGCTATGCCTGTTAGAAAACACAGCATGTCATGTGTCTTCAGAGTACAGAGAGAACATTCTGGTTATTATTTGTAATTTTGAATTAATCTTTTAATGATGCACTTAAAACAAATATTCTAAACTAGCTGGCCTGAGAAACTAGCCTTATTGCCAGTCTATTTAGCTAACATTCCAGTCCTTGTACTCCGTGACATGTGCCAAAGACATTGTGACAATTTCACACGTGACATGGAGTACAAGGAGTGTATTGTTAGCTGAAACAGACTGGAACCAGGCTACTGAGAAGCATGAGAGTCTAAGGGACCCCACGTCAAACCCCATGTCAGACCGAATGTCAGACCCCACGTCAGACCCCATGTCAGACCCCATGTCAGACCGAATGTCAGACCGAATGTCAGACCCCATGTCAGACCCCATGTCAGACCGAATGTCAGACCGAATGTCAGACCCCATGTCAGACCCCATGTCAGACCGAATGTCAGACCCCACGTAAGACCCCATGTCAGACCGAATGTCAGACCGAATGTCAGACCCCACGTCAGACCCCATGTCAGACCGAATGTCAGACCGAATGTCAGACCCCACGTCAAACCCCATGTCAGACCGAATGTCAGACCCCACGTCAGACACCATGTCAGACCGAATGTCAGACCGAATGTCAGACCCCATGTCAGACCCCATGTCAGACCGAATGTCAGACCCCATGTCAGACCCCATGTCAGACCGAATGTCAGACCCCACGTCAGACCCCATGTCAGACTGAATGTCAGACCGAATGTCAGACCCCATGTCAGACCCCATGTCAGACCGAATGTCAGACCCCATGTCAGACCCCATGTCAGACCGAATGTCAGACCCCCTGTCAGACCCCATGTCAGACCGAATGTCAGACCGAATGTCAGACCCCCTGTCAGACCGAATGTCAGACCGAATGTCAGACCCCATGTCAGACCCCCGTCAGACCGAATGTCAGACCGAAGGAACAGACCCCCTGTCAGACCCCCTGTCAGACCCCATGTCAGACCCCCTGTCAGACCCCATGTCAGACCCCCTGTCAGACCCCCTGTCAGACCCCATGTCAGACCCCCTGTCAGACCCCATGTCAGACCCCATGTCAGACCCCATGTCAGACCGAATGTCAGACCCCATGTCAGACCCCATGTCAGACCGAATGTCAGACCGAAAGTGTCAGACCCCATGTCAGACCCCATGTCAGACCGAATGTCAGACCGAATGTCAGACCCCATGTCAGACCGAATATCAGACCGAATGTCAGACCGAATGTCAGACCCCACGTCAGACCCCATGTCAGACCGAATGTCAGACCCCATGTCAGACCCCATGTCAGACCCCATGTCAGACCCCCTGTCAGACCGAATGTCAGACCCCATGTCAGACCCCATGTCAGACCGAATGTCAGACCAAATGTCAGACCCCCTGTCAGACCGAATGTCAGACCCCATGTCAGACCCCCTGTCAGACCGAATATCAGACCCCATGTCAGACCGAATGTCAGACCCCATGTCAGACCCCATGTCAGACCGAATGTCAGACCGAATGTCAGACCCCCTGTCAGACCGAATGTCAGACCGAAAGTCAGACCCCATGTCAGACCGAATGTCAGACCCCATGTCAGACCCCATGTCAGACCCCATGTCAGACCCCATGTCAGACCCCCTGTCAGACCGAATGTCAGACCCCATGTCAGACCCCATGTCAGACCGAATGTCAGACCAAATGTCAGACCCCCTGTCAGACCGAATGTCAGACCCCATGTCAGACCCCCTGTCAGACCGAATATCAGACCCCATGTCAGACCGAATGTCAGACCCCATGTCAGACCCCATGTCAGACCGAATGTCAGACCGAATGTCAGACCCCCTGTCAGACCGAATGTCAGACCGAAAGTCAGACCCCATGTCAGACCGAATGTCAGACCCCATGTCAGACCCCCTGTCAGACCGAATATCAGACCCCATGTCAGACCGAATATCAGACCCCATGTCAGACCGAATGTCAGACCGAATGTCAGACCCCCTGTCAGACCGAATGTCAGACCCCATGTCAGACCCCCTGTCAGACCGAATATCAGACCCCATGTCAGACCGAATGTCAGACCCCATGTCAGACCCCCTGTCAGACCGAATGTCAGACCGAATGTCAGACCCCCTGTCAGACCGAATGTCAGACCGAATATCAGACCCCATGTCAGACCGAATGTCAGACCCCCATGTCAGACCCCCTGTCAGACCCCCTGTCAGACCCCATGTCAGACCCCACGTCACAGACCCCATGTCAGACCCCCTGTCAGACCGAATGTCAGACCGAATGTCAGACCCCCTGTCAGACCCCATGTCAGACCCCCTGTCAGACCCCATGTCAGACCCCCTGTCAGACCCCATGTCAGACCCCCTGTCAGACCGATTGTCAGACCCCATGTCAGACCCCCTGTCAGACCCCCTGTCAGACCGATTGTCAGACCCCCTGTCAGACCCCATGTCAGACCCCCTGTCAGACCCCCTGTCAGACCCCATGTCAGACCCCCTGTCAGCAACAGTGTCCTGGACCCCTTTCCCTCCCTGGCCCTACCGTGTCAAACCCCCTGTCAGCGACAGTGTCCTGGACCCCTTTCCCCCTCCGGCCCTGCCGTGTCAAACCCCATGTCAGCGACAGTGTCCTGGACCCCTTTCCCTCCCTGGCCCTACCGTGTCAAACCCCCTGTCAGCGACAGTGTCCTGGACCCCTTTCCCCCTCCGGCCCTGCCGTGTCAAACCCCATGTCAGCGACAGTGTCCTGGACCCCTTTCCCTCCCTGGCCCTGCGTGTCAAACTCTGAGGAAGTAACAGTGTCCTGGACCCCTTTCCCTCCCTGGCCCTGCGTGTCAGACTCCAGCGTTGAGCGCATTTTACGTCGGACGTACAGTTACAACCCACTTACGACCAACTGGTGCAACCCGGCCCCTGAGGACTCAAGCTCCACAGCAGCATTGTCTTACGTAAAAGAGCTTTGCTGCATTGCGTAGGAGTGACGCCACCTGACGTAAGACAATGCCACAGCAGAGCACTGCAGCCCCTGCAGGCTATAGCGGTTATACTGTTAACTGTTATAGCCATTACACCGCCTGATTAGCCTGACTGACTATTACGTTTAGACCTAGGCATCATGTTGTGAAGTGTACAGATATGAACAGAAACCCCATCAGGACACAGTAAAGAATGCTTAGTGATGTACAACAGTACGCGCTGAGTAGCCCCTAGCCAGGCAGGGCAGGTGCCCCAGACAGAGGCCCCTACTGCCCCTTGTCTCCACCCAGCTGTGGACCATGTTCCAGGGCCAGTGATACAATACTACATAGAGTGCCAGTGCCCTTCTCTAACTGCACCAGCATGAAACAACACCCTGCAGAGGGAGAGAGAGAGAGAGAGAGAGAGAGAGAGAGAGAGAGAGAGAGAGAGAGATAGGCTGCATCAGAGGTTGTCAGCTCTCTGACTGACCCCTACATTAATGGGTATTTTGTTTCACTGGACCTCCATCCCTCACTGTAAACTGCCTGTCAATCTGGCCCCACCCCCGGCCCCTGTCGGCCCTTGGCCCAGTGCCATCCTGAGGGTGGCCTGGAGAGCGGGCCACCTAGGCCAGATCCAGACTCTCTCTAACAAGCTGCCTTATAGGCTGGAGAACAGAGGTCTCGAGCTACACACCACTTCAACCCTTGTGTGAGGAAGGGAGGGAGGGCGCCTGTAATAAATCAAGCGATATGATTTGTGCTCATTTGTGCTTTGACAATTCTAGAAAAAACTAAACTAAATTTCAGAGAAATAGGCTCTATTCTGTAAGCAATAATGTTTTTGATAAAAACCTGATTTGCCTGTAAATCATTTGTGACTTAAAACCATAAAGGCTGGGTGAGATAATAGTCTTCGTCATAAACAGACATTTAAACATGGAACGATTAGTCAGTGCAATAACATACGCCATCTCTTCTGCTGCCTATGGATCTGTAATATAAACGCCGCTGCAACAGCAAAGCAACTCCCACCCAGTAGTGTCACTTTCTGACTTCTTCACTTCTCACAACTGCTGTAGGAGGATGTGCTCTCATGTGTCCCCATATAACATTGATACGACAGAACATTTACTTCAGAAAAAACCTTCTTGCCTTACCACTGTTGCTAAGGAGTAGGGGGAAAAACAACAACCAGGGGATTAACTTCCAATTACGACAATGGTTCTTGTGACAACCCCCCCCCCACCCCCCCAACCCCCCACAGCCCAGGATGGAGCTGTGCAGCGTAGCAAGAAGTACTGCAGCTGCTCTGCCTCTGGGGGCCAGGGACAGATGAGCAACAACACTATGGCAACAGCAGGAGCAGAGCAGAGGAGCAAGAGAGGAGAGGAGACAGGAATACAGCTTCCACTTCTCCAACTCTCTCTCTCGCCCATCTCACTCTCTTTCCCATTCCCTCTCTATTTTCCATACTCTCGCTCTCTCTCCCCTCTCTCTCCTCCTCTCTCTTCCTCCACCCTGTTCATTCTACCTCACTAGCATCAATATGTGGCTTGCTAAGGTAATGTCTAAGTGGGTCCTCTGCAGCGTTTCCACTTCACATACTCCAAACCGGTTGACCCAGGAATATCTCTGAGGTCAAACTGATCCTAGGTCAGTGAACATTACTTTAGTCTTATACTTATATAAAAAAGAGACAATGATAAAAACGACTGAGAGAAAAGCACTTAAGGAACAGAGAAAAGAGGGGTAATGTTAGTATCTGGGGGGAGTGGTTAGGTTGAGCCACACTTGTTTCGAGGAAACCATACATAAAATGAATTATTTTAACAAATATTTAGGAAGAGGTCCTTATTTCATGAAGTTTGTAAAGGAAGAAACCTCATATAAAAAGTGGTAAGCAAGTTAGGTCCAAAAAATAATTTTCACAAAGTCAAATTAATGTATTGTGTTATAGGTTTCATGATGCTTGTACTGTATCTAAACCAATGTAGATAGTTTTATATATCAGTTGGGGTCTCTATAAGATACATTATGAGGTCCTAAATGTAGCATGAAAGGGCATCCTTGTAGCTATATGGGCTAATATAGCCAAAATGTTTGCCTTGGGGTAGGTTGAGCCAACGGCCCCCATACCGCATACAAATGATGATTACATTTTTTTGCAATGTGTCATGCATATCCAGGGTTTTTCTGCCATTGAAATCCTTGGGCGGGGCACCTACTGTAAGCATTTTTTCGGGTAGCCTAGAATAGTAGGAAATGTGATTTAAAATTGTAACATTTTCTCTCAGCTGCATGGCGAAATGTGTAGAATTTCAGGAAATGTGCTTTAAAACTGCAAAAATGTCTCTCAGCTCCATGGGAAAATGTGTAGAACTGCAGAAAATTGGATTTAAAATTGTAACATTTAGGGCCTCCCGAATGGCACAGCGGTCTAAGGAACTGCATCGCAGTGCTATAGGCGTCACTACAGACCCAGGTTCGATTCCATGCTGTATCACAACCAGCTGTGATCGGGAGTCCCATAGGGCGGCGCACAATTGGCCCAGTGTCATATGGTTTAGGGGAGGGTTTGGCCGGGGGGCTTTACCTGGCTCATCGCGCTCTAGCGACTCCTTGTGGCAGGCCAGGCGGCTGCAGGCTGATCCCCGGTCGTCAGTTGAACGGTGTTTCCTCCAACACATTGGTGCGGCTGGCTTCCGGGTTAAGCGGGCCGGTGTTAAGAAGCGCGGTTTGGCGGGTCATGTTTCAGAGGACGCATGACTCGACATTCGCAGCAATAAGACAAGATCGAAATTGGGGAGAATAGGGGGGTAAAATGTCACACCCCTGTCACACCTACCACCTAAGCCCCTATTTGATCAAGAAATAAAACCTAATATGAACTCAATGTGCATTTTTATTGTTACAGAGCAGACATCATCATGCCCCATGTATACAAATACAAAACAAGCAGGGGTCTAGCCCCCTTGAGGTTCTTGAGAGAGCAGTCAAGGAAGTGAGACAAGGGAACAGTGGCGGCCCGCCCATTAGGGCATTAGGGGTGGCACCCCACTTGTGATTGGTCAAGGTACAAAAAGTACAAATACTTGTATTTAAAAAAATCTATATCTTTTATAATTTAGGTTTTATATTTTATAAATTAGGTTTTATATGCTCACAAAAATGCAGTAAATGGATACATTTTCCTGTTTAAAAAGAATATTGTTCAAAACAAGTTACTTATTACTCTGCCCCTCAGTGAATCTGCTAGCAGCAACAGATGAAGGTGAACTGCCCCAATGAAATTTCCGGATTTCATTGCATAAACAGCACAAAGTAAATGGACAGTCCTGGGGCATTCAAATGTGCGCTCAGTCAGAACTTCTAGGTTTACTCTCCCTCCCAATGAGTCTCTCGTGCCAAACGGCTTACTTCCACAAGTGAGACTAGATCTGCTCTATCATGTACAAATGGCGCAATAGCAAAAAGCTAATTATAATTAACTTGTAAATAAATAATCATAACAGTCATGGGAGCCTGGGACCTGATAATCCGGATATCTACATCCAACAAGAGTCGAAGGACAGAGGGATACACTAGCTAGAACCTTCTCAGTGCTGATCTTGTATGACCAAAACCATGGCCAATATTGTTTCCCCCCATGTTGTTCAGCAGGTTCTACTGTAGGTGACAGGGGAACAGCATAAAACCTGGTGTATCACAAAACATGATCATATTAATTAGCCAGCTACAGTCATTTTGAGAAACATTGAGAAATAGTTTGGTAGATGTCTGGGTCAAAAGAACCAGTTATCTACCTTTGATAAGCAGCTAGCTACCTATAGCTACTTTAGCTGGTAGCTTGCTACTGTAGCTAGTTAGCTCCCATGCCAATTTCAAGTCTTTCTAAACTAATATCTGACTAACTCGGAAATATGAAGTTACTTCAGAATGAACGTTAACTGGCTAGCGCATCATGCTTTGTGACATTATGTTAGGTATCCTTAGCTAGATCATGTATTTTCACTTATTGCATCTGCATGCATGCTTTGTTCGTTTGTTCGTGAGCTGGCTGCTCATTCTAAATAGTATCATCGAATCTGTTCAAAACAGTGGCAGCACGTGCAGCAGTGTTCATTCAGTGAAATAGGTGTATTTATGGTGTTGTTCAAATGCACAGATAGCTTTATATATCTTCTCAAAGAAACTACCGGTAGCTCGAAAACTTGGCATCATAATTCTGTCATGGTGCTTTGTTGACAACTCCAACCACCACCACCCCACCCTCCCCGAACTCCCTTCAAGCAGCAGCAAGGGATGAAAGAGGTACATTGTACCTGTGTGAAAGAGAGACAATGATAAAAACGACTGAGAGAAAAGCACTTAAGGAACAGAGAAAAGAGGGGTAATGTTAGTATCTGGGGGGAGTGGTTAGGTTGAGCCACACTTGTTTCGAGGAAACCATACATAAAATGAATTATTTTAACAAATATTTAGGAAGAGGTCCTTATTTCATGAAGTTTGTAAAGGAAGAAACCTCATATAAAAAGTGGTAAGCAAGTTAGGTCCAAAAAATAATTTTCACAAAGTCAAATTAATGTATTGTGTTATAGGTTTCATGATGCTTGTACTGTATCTAAACCAATGTAGATAGTTTTATATATCAGTTGGGGTCTCTATAAGATACATTATGAGGTCCTAAATGTAGCATGAAAGGGCATCCTTGTAGCTATATGGGCTAATATAGCCAAAATGTTTGCCTTGGGGTAGGTTGAGCCAACGGCCCCCATACCGCATACAAATGATGATTACATTTTTTTGCAATGTGTCATGCATATCCAGGGTTTTTCTGCCATTGAAATCCTTGGGCGGGGCACCTACTGTAAGCATTTTTTCGGGTAGCCTAGAATAGTAGGAAATGTGATTTAAAATTGTAACATTTTCTCTCAGCTGCATGGCGAAATGTGTAGAATTTCAGGAAATGTGCTTTAAAACTGCAAAAATGTCTCTCAGCTCCATGGGAAAATGTGTAGAACTGCAGAAAATTGGATTTAAAATTGTAACATTTAGGGCCTCCCGAATGGCACAGCGGTCTAAGGAACTGCATCGCAGTGCTATAGGCGTCACTACAGACCCAGGTTCGATTCCATGCTGTATCACAACCAGCTGTGATCGGGAGTCCCATAGGGCGGCGCACAATTGGCCCAGTGTCATATGGTTTAGGGGAGGGTTTGGCCGGGGGGCTTTACCTGGCTCATCGCGCTCTAGCGACTCCTTGTGGCAGGCCAGGCGGCTGCAGGCTGATCCCCGGTCGTCAGTTGAACGGTGTTTCCTCCAACACATTGGTGCGGCTGGCTTCCGGGTTAAGCGGGCCGGTGTTAAGAAGCGCGGTTTGGCGGGTCATGTTTCAGAGGACGCATGACTCGACATTCGCAGCAATAAGACAAGATCGAAATTGGGGAGAATAGGGGGGTAAAATGTCACACCCCTGTCACACCTACCACCTAAGCCCCTATTTGATCAAGAAATAAAACCTAATATGAACTCAATGTGCATTTTTATTGTTACAGAGCAGACATCATCATGCCCCATGTATACAAATACAAAACAAGCAGGGGTCTAGCCCCCTTGAGGTTCTTGAGAGAGCAGTCAAGGAAGTGAGACAAGGGAACAGTGGCGGCCCGCCCATTAGGGCATTAGGGGTGGCACCCCACTTGTGATTGGTCAAGGTACAAAAAGTACAAATACTTGTATTTAAAAAAATCTATATCTTTTATAATTTAGGTTTTATATTTTATAAATTAGGTTTTATATGCTCACAAAAATGCAGTAAATGGATACATTTTCCTGTTTAAAAAGAATATTGTTCAAAACAAGTTACTTATTACTCTGCCCCTCAGTGAATCTGCTAGCAGCAACAGATGAAGGTGAACTGCCCCAATGAAATTTCCGGATTTCATTGCATAAACAGCACAAAGTAAATGGACAGTCCTGGGGCATTCAAATGTGCGCTCAGTCAGAACTTCTAGGTTTACTCTCCCTCCCAATGAGTCTCTCGTGCCAAACGGCTTACTTCCACAAGTGAGACTAGATCTGCTCTATCATGTACAAATGGCGCAATAGCAAAAAGCTAATTATAATTAACTTGTAAATAAATAATCATAACAGTCATGGGAGCCTGGGACCTGATAATCCGGATATCTACATCCAACAAGAGTCGAAGGACAGAGGGATACACTAGCTAGAACCTTCTCAGTGCTGATCTTGTATGACCAAAACCATGGCCAATATTGTTTCCCCCCATGTTGTTCAGCAGGTTCTACTGTAGGTGACAGGGGAACAGCATAAAACCTGGTGTATCACAAAACATGATCATATTAATTAGCCAGCTACAGTCATTTTGAGAAACATTGAGAAATAGTTTGGTAGATGTCTGGGTCAAAAGAACCAGTTATCTACCTTTGATAAGCAGCTAGCTACCTATAGCTACTTTAGCTGGTAGCTTGCTACTGTAGCTAGTTAGCTCCCATGCCAATTTCAAGTCTTTCTAAACTAATATCTGACTAACTCGGAAATATGAAGTTACTTCAGAATGAACGTTAACTGGCTAGCGCATCATGCTTTGTGACATTATGTTAGGTATCCTTAGCTAGATCATGTATTTTCACTTATTGCATCTGCATGCATGCTTTGTTCGTTTGTTCGTGAGCTGGCTGCTCATTCTAAATAGTATCATCGAATCTGTTCAAAACAGTGGCAGCACGTGCAGCAGTGTTCATTCAGTGAAATAGGTGTATTTATGGTGTTGTTCAAATGCACAGATAGCTTTATATATCTTCTCAAAGAAACTACCGGTAGCTCGAAAACTTGGCATCATAATTCTGTCATGGTGCTTTGTTGACAACTCCAACCACCACCACCCCACCCTCCCCGAACTCCCTTCAAGCAGCAGCAAGGGATGAAAGAGGTACATTGTACCTGTGTGAAAGAGAGGCTATGATAGAGTAGCAGAGACACACAAGGTCTTATCTGATGACATGGAGTCTGTGCTTGCTAAATCTCGCGGACAAGTTTCATGGGCTTAGTAGCCTCAAATGCAGAGAAATTGCCTACGAATTGGTATATTGTAACAATATTCCTGTCCCAGACAACTGGGTCAAGAAATGGAAGGGTAAGTGATATTGAACAGAGAGATATATATCTGAATCTAGGGCAGCAGGTAGCCTAGCAGTTAAGAGCGTTGGACCAGTAACCAAAATGTTACTGGATTAAATCCCCGAGCCGACTAGGTGAAAAATCTGTCGATATGCCCTTGAGCAAGGCAGTTAACCCTAATTGCTCCTGTAAGTCACTCTGGATAAGAGCGTTGACTAAACATTTCAAATATACAATGTACGACACCTCCATTCCATGAGTTTGACTTACCAACACACACTTACCCCAAGGCGGCTCAATTTACCCTGTCCCTATGCTCAATTTACCCCATACCCGGGGTAAGTTGTGCCAAGAAACAACTATTTTTGAACAAGCTATGTTTTCAAAACTGTTATGTTTACATCAATTCTGATTATTTCCAGGGATACACAACATCCTGAAATATATGTAGATATCTTTGTTAGAAAGAATACTATATTTCCTTTGACGTAGTGATGCTAAATGTAAAAAAAAAAATCTCTACTTATCCCACTCTCACCTATAATTTAAAGGCCATCATAAAGAACTGTTGACTTTTATGTAACAAACCATTTGGAAGAACAAGATAAATCTTTTTTACAGTAGGAATCTCTTCCCCTCCATTACGGGAACAGTCTGGCTGTTTTTACAGCAGTAATATTTTACATTAACAATCCCCTGTCCTCCAGAGTCTTATCTCGTTATTGTTCCCACTTCTATCATTGCAGCTCTAACACTGTGCGGTGTTAAAGTAACCCCAGACAAGGTTTGCAGTCCACTTAATTGATATGATTAACGTTCATCACTTAGAGTACGTGTGAGTGTGTGCGCGCGCAGCTTAAAAATTACAAAAAAATCCTCATCCTTTCAGAGAGAGGAGGATTGGGAGAGCATATAAAACCCTCCAGTTTTTGGTCATGCTTCACAGGGCCTCCAGAATAGAGTGGAATAATTCTCAGCTCTTACCATGCTCAGTAGAGCTCAGCCGCCGCAGCTAGAGCACGCCACAGATAATTGAATGGCCTCATTCTCAATGCTCAGTCATGGCTCAGAGGCAATCCTGACCACAGAGCTAGCTCATAACTAGGACACACAGTCACTTGTCCAGCGGCACAGTCGTTAAGCAGCAGCAGGTATACTGCTTGAAGACTGATGCTGATTATTTATGTTGTGGACACAACTGGTTTCACTGCCTGAATGCTACTCAAGGAAAGCAAACAATGGAGGTATTTTCTTTTCAAATGAGGCTAAATCTGGTGGGTGGTATTTTATCAATGCATATTTTACCATGGGAATGTGTATGTTGTATATTTGTGGCTCGTTTCAGGTCAACTAGGCGTATGTCACGTGTCACTACTTCACAGGAACGCCATTTGAACATAAACTTTTTTTTAAACATTTTTGGGCAGAAATGCCTTCTGGAACATGTGAACTTTCATTTTCCATAATAACTTCACGTGTATGCCATCTGTAAATACGAATAAAATAGTTACATTTTTGTTGTATAAAACACCCGTCTCCAGATTACATCTTCAAACTAAGGGCAACCATAGCATCCATGTATGATCTGTGTAGTAATATCATTCGTATCTCAGAGCTATTTGCATTGCTAGTTATAGCCTAATGTTAGCTAGCTAACATTGAACCTGGTTGGTTAGCTACCTGCAGATTCATGCATGGTAGTATCATTAAGAGTTGGGATTATGGTTCATTGTTTAGCTAGCTAGCTACATGTCTAAACCAAAAGACTCCACCACACAAGTAACTATTTCAATAGAATGTATATGAAGTCACTGCAACAACTGTTGATAGACATAGCTGGTAAATTCGCTCAGGCTACCTACTCTGATTTCATAGCACTCTCGTCTGAGTGTGCCAGAGCACAGAATAACTGACAAATTTACGAACACTCAACACCTGTTGAATATGGTCGGTGTCAGTAAACGTTGGCAAAAAAAATTACTGAAATTGTTGCCAGCAGCACAGTTACAGTCACCAACGCTCTGGATAACATGAAAACAGCCTAACCAGCTCTGATAGGGCAAGTAAAATGGTCAGTGAGTTGTTCTCTCATTTGTGTCTGGAAGTAGCTAGTCAAAGAAAGCCAGTTAGTTTGGGTGCTTGACTGCTGTTGTTAGGTCAGAACGCTCTGATCAACCCTACTCCTCAGCCAGAGCGGCCAGTGTGTGCTCTGAACGCTCCGATTGCGAAAGGCTCTGTACTTACGAACGGAAAATCTGACAACCCTCTGAGTTTAGGAACGCCAGGAACCCCAGGAACCCAGGAAGATTAGCTAACATTACAGGGTTAGCTAATCGGGATCCTAATAAAAATTCACAAATTCACACTCCGGCACTCCAGATTAAATTTACAAACACACCCTAGTATAAACCAGCCTTTAGTCTTGAAATCTTTGGTTGTTTAGTACATAGCCTCACGTGAATCCTTAAAGATATGGGTGGGGCTAAAGCTTAACACCGTGTGAACGATGCTGAATGGGTGTAGACAAAGAAGAGTTATCCAGTAGGTACAGTTGAAGTTGGAAATTTACATACACCTTAGCCAAATACATTTGAACACAGTTTTTCACAATTCTTGACATTTAATCCTAGTAAAAATTCCCTGTCTTAAGTGAGTTAGGATCACCACTTTATTTTAAGAATGTGAAATGTCAGAATAATAGTAGAGAGAACGATTTATTTCAGCTTTTATTTCTTTCATCACATTCCCAGTGGGTCAGAAGTTTACATACACTCAATTAGTATTTGGTAGAATTGCCTTTAAACTGTTTAACTTGGGCAAACGTTTCGGGTAGCCGTCCACAAGCTTCCCACAATAAGTTGGGTAAATTTTGGCCCATTCCTCCTGACAGAGCTGGTGTAACTGAGTCAGGTTTGTAGGCCTCCTTGCTTGCACACGCTTTTTCAGTTCTGCCCACAAATGTTCTATAGGGTTGAGGTCAGGGCTTTGTGATGGCCACTCCAATACCTTGGCTTTGTTGTCCTTAAGCCATGTTACCACAACTTTGGAAGTATGCTTGGGGTCATTGTCCATTTGGAAGACCCAAAGTATGATCTTTCTCCCTATGTGCAATTGCAAACTGTAGTCTGGCTTTTTTCTGGCGGTTTTGGAGCAGTTGCTTCTTCCTTGCTGAGCGGCCTTTCAGGTTATGTCGATATAGGACTCGTTTTACTGTGGATATACAGTGGGGGAAAAAAGTATTTGATCCCCTGCTGATTTTGTACATTTGCCCACTTACAAAGAATTGATCAGTCTATAATTTTAATAGTAGGTTTATTTGAACAGTGAGAGACAGAATAACAACAAAAAAATCCAGAAAAACACGTAAAAAATGTTATAAAATGATAAGTACCACTCCACAAATCAACCACTCCACAAGAAATTTGTGGAGTGGTTGAAAAACGAGTTTTAATGACTCCAACCTAAGTGTATGTAAACTTCCGACTTCAACTGTACCAAAACATTCAAGGGCCATTTTCTCAAAAGTGAAGTTACAAGTTTATCAACTTTCGAAGCATAATTCATTTCCCATTGTTCCTCAACTGTAGTGTATGATATACAATTTTATAACTCGGATTCTCTACTTTTATCCAATGTAAAAAACGCACTTTCAAATTTTGCTACATAAGACCGAATCGAGCTGGTTGGTGTCACGTCCTGACCAGTAAAAGGGGTTGTTTGTTATTGTAGTTTGGTCAGGGCGTGGCAGGGGGTGTTTGTTTAGTGTGTTTCGGGGTTTTTGGTTGATGTTCTATGTTTTCTATTTCTATGTGGTTTTTCTAGTTTTTCTATTTCTATGTTGGGGTTTTGGAACGACCACCAATTAGAGGAAGCTGGTTGTCACTGCCTCTAATTGGAGGCCATATTTAAGTGGGTTAGTTTTCTCTTGTGTTTGTGGGTGGTTGTTTCCCTGTATAGTCTGAGCACCTTACGGGACTGTTTTCGTCGTTTGTTTTGTATGAGTATTTTTTCCCTTCTAATAAAAAGAAGATGAGCATTCTAACCGCTGCATATTGGTCCGATGATTTCTCCTCTTCAGACAACGAAGTTTGTGATAGTCGGTCACATTTCCAATACAGTGCCCTCAGAAAATATTCATACCACTTTACTTATTCCACATTTTGTTATGTTACAGCCTGAATTCAAAATTTACTTAAACAATAATCATATTTTCATCCCTCTACACACAATACCCCATAATGACACATTTTAGCAAATTTATTGAAAATGAATATATCTTATTGATAGTCTTATTCACACCCCTGAGTCAGTACATGTTAGAATCACCTTTGGCAGTGGTTACAGCTTTGAGTCTTTCTGGGTCTCTAAGAGCTTTCCAAACCTGGACTGTGCAACATTTGCCCATTATTCTTTAAAAAAAAATTATTCAAGCTCTGTCAAATCGGTTGTTGATCATTGCTAGACAACAATTTTCAGGTCTTGCCATAGATTTTCAAGTAGTCCAAATTCTAACTTGGCCACTCAAGAACATTCACCGTCTTCTTGGTAAGCAACTCCAGCGTAGATCTAGCCTTGTGTTTTAGGTTATTGTCCTGCTGAAAGGTGAATTCATCTCCCAGTGTCTGGTGCAAAGCAGACTGAACAATGTTTTCCTCTAGGATTTTTCCTGTGCTTACCTCCATTCCATTTATTTTTTATCCTGAAAAACTCCCAGTCCTTAACAATCGCAAGCATACCCATAAGATGATGCAGCTACCACTATGTGTGAAGGAGAGTGGTATTCAGTAATGTGTTGTGTTGGATTTTCCCCAAACATAACACTTTGTATTCTGGGCAAAAAGTGAATTGCTTTGCCACAGTTTTTTGCATTATTACTTTAGTGCCTTGTTGCAAATAGGATGCATCTTTTGCAATATTTTTATTCTGTACAGGCTTTTTAAAATCCTGTACAGGTTAATATTGTGGAGTAACTACAATGTTGTTGAAACATCCTCAGTGTTCTCCTATTACAGCCATTAAACTCTGTAACTGTTTCAAAGTCACCATTGGCCTCATGGTGAAATCCCTGAGCGGTTTGCTTCCTCTCCGGAAACTGAGTTAGGAAGGACACCTGTATCTTTGTAGTGACCATCCAAAGTGTACTTAATAACTTCACCATGCTCAAAGGAATATTCAATGTCTGCTATTTTTATTGCGACTTTTTACGCAAATGTTTACTCCTGAACATATTTAGGCTTGCCATAACAAAGGGGTTAAATACTTATTGACTCAAAACATTTCAGCTTTTCATTTTTACGAATGTCTCAAAACATAATTTGACACTATGGGGTATTGTGTTAGGCCATTTTTGGGGGGTAATTCTGGCTGTAACACACACACAATGTTGAAAAAGTCAAGGGGTATGAATACTTTCTGAAGGCACTTTAGGTAAACACAACATTGATGGGCTGGGACGATACAGAGACAAACAGTCTTTCACAGGTATCTCATTCTATTCAGCTCAATAGCCCATACACACAGAATACCCCATTAGTGAGGTAATACGCTACCATTATTCCGACCTTAGAAAATTCAATAGAATCTTCATGGCTATATAAAGCCACAAGGCTTTGTGTTGTTCTCGATGTGCTGAACCACTTCAGACAGGAGGTGATGGGAGTGGTGGTGGTGATGGCAGTGGGGGGTGAGAAACAAAATCGGGCTTTTGTGCGATAGAGGATATTTTGTTCTCTCATCTTTGGAATGAGAAAAACAGCTTGTGGCTAGTTGAAGCCTCAGCTGCAGTGAAAATAGGCCCTGACTGACTCGCTCCCTGCCAATCCACTTCACACCCCCAAATCTCCCATCTCTGCCCCTGAGCACCGGCAAAAACAAACACAAGCCTTCTATCCTCTCTTTCTACTGTGTGTTTCTTTATTCACTTAATTTGTGCTGTCATTTTTCCCTCAGAGGAAGAACATTACTAAAAAAATATTCAGTAAAGTCACATGCAATATTACGATACTTTAATAGTATTTTCTTTGATAAATATAATCATTACCTGTATGGTATATCAACATCAGTTTAGAGCAGTAGAGAAAGATAAACCAATAAAAATGTTTTATAGTTTATAAAGCAATAAAATGGCATGAGAAAAATACCACTAGTGAGAGCAGTGAGCTTCCAGCATTAGTGTGGCCGAGGTGGAGCGGGCTGGCTCCACTGTGGTCAAATGGGTTATCCACAAACCAGCCCCCTGACCGCACCACCAGGCCTCCCACCCTTCCTGCACTGTAATTTACTCCCCACCCAGTGCTTAGTAACAGGCCTGACCCCCACTGCTCCGGCCATCAGTTACCTCAACCGGTGTGCCAATGAAACCTGTTCATTGTGTGGTGAGCAGAACAAACTGGCTAACCTCGCTCTTGCTGGGATCCCAGCCTGCACTGCCTTCCAAAGAGCAGGACTTCTAAACACTAGCTCACAGCTTTACAGCCAGCCTCCTACCCTCTAGCCCTTTCTAAACCTCTAGACTGGACCACAGCAGCTAGAGGAAAAGGCCTCCGCTGAAGAAGGGGAAAATAATACTGGTAGCTAGCTACTTCTCTTATTGGAAATGAAGGTTTCAGAATAAGACTGGAGTAGTATCCAAGCCATAGCATACATTGGTCATAATTTCAATGGAAATGCATGCATCCTAACATACGTATGGATAAAATGTTGCAACTATTAATCAGTAATAAGTAACGAGTAGTGGGTAGATATCATTCAAGTTGGGTTTAGAGATTTCCTTGTTAGCTCTTGTTGCACTACAAAGGGCCATGCAGGGATGGGGTAGTTAGTTCAATCACATCCCCAGCTCTGCTCCAACAGACCAACCACAAACTCTGCAAATGTTCCCGAGCTCATTTAACATCTGTCCCTCAGTGATATCGTCAGAAAGAAAAATAATACATGAATTGAACGCTGAAAAAAGACAAAGTCAAACAGAACGCTCAGTTTTAGCCCTTTAATTAATAAAGTGAGGGAGTCACGTGAATCACTAGGTTTACAGTGTAAACAGCGCATAGCACTGCTGTACTCCGATAACGCTTGTTCAAACCCATTTGGAGTGCGGCTGTAGAGTGAGCCTGCGCCTGCCGCACAGTCTACCACGTCCCTGTGGCATAAACCAACATGGCTAATGGCTGCCATTATAGAACAGCCAGGCTCCTCTCTCCTCTCTCTCAGTCTTGAATTACTGCTCTTTAGAATTATACCTGGGGTGAATACGTTGGAAACGGAGATTTGAAGTGGCACGGGTGCAATATTTGGTTGAATGATTTGAGAATCTTCCAACGTTGTATCCCCCAGTCAGTGGCAGAGAGAGAGCGTGCAGCACGGGCCAACTCATCACACACCCACGGACTGAGGAGAATTACCATACATGTGTACACAAACCCAGATCAGCTCAACCGTCCTGCCGACAGTCAGTCAGACAGTCAGTGTGCCTCGTTAAGGAAGCTCACACAAGGGTGCAGGAGGAAACCAGCTCAGACACGGAGTGCATTCAGTTCAACATGAAAACCAATTTTTTTTCCATGAGCAGATCCTCTTTTGTTCTGCATAAATGCCAATTACCTAATTCTCCCTAGCATGCAAATCAGATTAAATGAGGTCACGGCAGATCGCCCATACAGCCATACAGTGCTGTGCAGTGCTGCCTACCTCCCTCCAGAGCCAAAAGCGTAACTCCCTACTGCCAGCAACATACCACCCTGCATCCCACTGCTGGCTTGCCTCTGAAGCTAAGTAGGGTTGGTCCTGGATGGGAGATCAGATTCAGCTGGAGACCAGATTCTGCTGGAAGTGGTGTTGGAGGGCCAGCAGGACGCACTCTAAAATAAAATATCCCAATTCCCCCTGGGCAGTGATTGGGAACATTGACCTGTGTAAGATGTCGTCTTTCGGATGGGATGTTAAAAGGGTGTCCTGACTCTCTGTGGTCACTAAAGATCCCATGGCACTTATCGTTACAGTAGGGGTGTTAACCCCAATGTCTTGGCTAAATTCCTAATCTGGCCCCTCATACCATCATGGACACTTAATCTCCCCAGCTTCCAATTGGCTCATCCCTTCCCCTTCCTCTCCCCTGTTACTATTCCCAAGGTCGTTGCTGTAAATGAGAATGTGTTCTCAGTCAACTGACCTCGATAAATAAAAAAAACACTAAAACAATTTAATCAGGCTCTTGTTCACCAAACTGATTCCTTTTTTTCTATTCCAAAAATGACAATGATAATCACTTACACTACAAACCTTTTGCCATCCAGTTCACTGACAAGGACTATCTGACATTTATGTCAAGATAATTGTATTTTACCTAATACAATTACATTAATCATGCTTTTCTCTGAGCATGAAACATCCAAATGAGTATTTCTGTAACCCCATAGCCACCTCACATCTGCATTTCTGTAAGCATACATATATTTGCATGACATAATGTCAGAGAGTAATTGCTATTTGTGAGAGGCACTGACATTTGGGAGCCATATCAGAGAGTGAGCGAAGCGGTGACCAATCTTTACCTGAGGGGAGTGGAGACCTGGAGGGGCCAAAACCCACACACTGCACCCTGGCTTCAGTACAGTACACACACTGTACTAGCACTGCCAAAGCCCTTCAGTTAGCTCCAGTTAGGTCGCTGGTTTCCCTCTCTCCTGGAGGGGAGAGACAAGGCTGCTTGCTGATGGAGGAGATCGCTAAAAAGGGCAGGCAGTGCATAAAAGCCAGAACTGCACACATGAGCATCCCTGCCGCAACGCCTCACATCCCTGTCTGCCTCTATTTTCTTCTCTCTCTCTATCTTTCTGCCGGTCTCTCTCTTTCTCTTTCCCTCCCTCCCTCCCTCCCTCCCTCCCTCCCTCCCTCCCTCCCTCCCTCCCTCCCTCCCCATCATACTGAAGAGGGCACTCCAGAAGTTGCCTGACTAGCCCCAGACCATGTCCCAATATGAACCGAGAGAGGGATGGAAAGATACTGAAGGAGGGACGGAGAGAGGCATGGAAAGAGGGGAAAAAGGATGTTGTGACTGCAATGCGTTTCTCTGACACGTTGTCAGGCGGTGTCAGAGCCGACGTGCTCTCAGGGCCCAGGCCGGGCAGCTAACAATAAATATTATATTTTGTATTAATGCATGGGAGTCTGAACCCGCATTCCTTCAGGCTCCTTTTATGTTTAGTATAAAGAGCACACTGTGCCAATGACATTATCAAAGTCAGACTTGAAATTCACTTTCCATCTTTGTAGGCACGGTTCCCAAAATAAATATATTGGTGGAAATAAATAAATATTTCATCAGTGGCTCAGTGGTTATTTAGTATAATTCATCTGGTTTGGCCATTCCAACCAGAAAATAGGGTGGGCACTGAGAAAAATGCGAAAACTTGAGGTGGCCATTTTCATGTTAAGGTTATCTTATGACTTTCTGATGCTTTAACCCTTTCTGCAAAGAAGCAAATTCAGTATTGTATCTCAAAAGGATCTTACTGTATTAGCTGCAGGGGTTGCAGCCCTGTCTGGTGTATCACAGCCAGACACACCCTCTCCTGTCCTACAGCCAACAGGAAGCAGACACACCTGGGCTGTGGGTAGAGAGTAAATATCCTCTATACAGGGGCCTGTACTTCCTCCAGGTCTTACCAGCCTTATCTCGGCTGTGTGTGTGTGCGTGCGCGTTTGTCTGTGTGTATGTATGCTTGCACGTCTGTGTGTCAGTATGTATGACCATGCAGCATTCCACTAGCTGGCAGCACTGCGCTCCAATGTATCTGATACACTCAGTGCGTCCAGGTTCAGTCACGATATTCAGTGATGGGCCATCACACCAGACAAACACTGTGCCCTATCTAGCCCCAGCCAAGCCCCTGGGTTACATTGGGCCCCAGCCAGAGCATGTGAGCGGAGTTGAGCGGTTGGAAATCCTGCGCTCTTGCGCTCCGGTGCTCCATGTCCTTTCCAACCGCTCCGCTAAAAACTGCTCCGTGCTCACAGGAAAAAAAACTGCCTCTCCAAATTCACCCCTAGTGGCCGGGGACTTTAACGCAGGCAAACTTAAATCAGTTTTACCTCATTTCTACCAGCATGTCACACGTGCAGCCAGAGGAAGAAAAACTCTAGACCACCTTTACTCCACACACAGAGATGCATACAAGCTCTCCCTCACCCTCCATTTTGCAAATCTGACCATAATTCTCTCCTTCTGTTTCCTGCTTACAAGCAAAAACTAAAGCAGGAAGTACCAGAGACTCGCTCAATACAGAAGTGGTCGGATGACACAGATGCTACGCTACAGGACTGTTTTGCTAGCACAGACTGGAATATGTTCCGGGACTCCTCCAATGGCATTGAGGAGTATACCACCTCAGTCATCGGCTTCATCAAATCCCGCTATGCCCTCCGACAAACCATCAAACAGGCAAAGCGTCAATACAGGACTGAATTGAATCCTACTACACTCTGACGCTCGTCGGATGTGGCAGGGCTTGCAAACTATTATGGACTACAAAGGGAAACCCAGCCGCGAGCTGACCAATGATGCCAGCCTACCAGATGAGCTAAATGCCTTTCATGCCCGCTTCGAGGCAAGCAACACTGAAGCATGCATGAGAGCACCAGCTGTCCCGGATGACTGTGTGATCACGCTCTCCATAGCCGATGTGAGCAAGACCTTTAAACAGGTCAACATTCACAAGGCCGTCCTGGTACTCCAGACGGATTACCAGGACGTGTACTCAGAGCATGCGGGGACCAACTGGCAAGTGTCTTCACTGACATTTTCAACCTCTCCCTGACCGAGTCTGTAATACCTACATGTTTCAAGCAGACCCCCATAATCCCTGTGCCCAAGAAAGCGAAGGTAACCTGCCTAAATGACTATCACCCCATAGCACTCACATCAGTAGCCATGAAGTGCTTTGAAAGGCTGGTAATGGCTCACATCAACACCATCATCCCAGAAAACCTAGACCCATTCCAACTCGCATACCGCCCCAACAGATCCACAGATGACGCAATCTCAATCGCACTCCACACAGTCCTTTCCCACCTGGGTAAAAGGAACACCTATGTGAGAATGCTGTTCATTGACTACAGCTCAACACCATAGTGCCAACAAAGCTTAGTCCCCTCCTGTACTCCCTGTTCACCCATGACTGCGTGGCCGAGCACGACTCCAACCCCATCATTAAGTTTGTTGACGACACAACAGTGGTAGGCCTGATCACCGACAACGATGAGACAGCAAAGAGGGCACGACAACACCTTTTCCCCCTCAGGAGACTGAAAAGATTTGGTATGGGTCCCCAGATCGTCAAAAAGTTCTACAGCTGCACCATCGAGAGCATCCTGACTGATCGCATCACCGCCTGGTACAATATGGCAACTGCTCTGTATCCGACCATAAGGCGCTACAGAGGGTAGTGCATACTGGGGCTGTACATCACTGGGGCCAGGCTTCCTGCCATCCAGGACCTATATACTAGGCGGTGTCAGAGGAAGGCCCAAAGAATTGTCATAGACTCCAGTCACCCAAGTCATAGGTCCAAAAGGCTCCTTAACAGCTTCTACCCCAAAGCCATAAGACTGTTGAACAATAAATCAAATGGCCACCCGGACAATTTACATTAACCCTTCCCCTTTGTTTTTTTCACTGCTGCTACTCACTGTTTATTATCTATGCATAGTCACTGTACCCCTACCTACATGTACAAATTACCTTGACTAACCTGTACCCCCGAACATTGACTCGGTACCGGTACCCCCTGTATATAGCCTCATTATTGTTATTTTATTGTGTTACTTATTATTACATTTTTTTACTTTAGTTTATTTTGTAAATATTTTCTTAACTCTATTTCTTGAACTACATTGTTGGTTAATGGCTTGTAAGTAAGCATTTCACGGCTTGGCTGTTGTAATCGGCGCATGTGACAAATAAAATTTGATTTGATATGAAAACCAAGTTAACCAACACCCATTTATTCTTGTGACTACCTGGACCTACCATTTGGCTTTGAAGTATTGAAACCAAACAATATGGATATGAATGAAAAGTATTTGAATAAACATGAAAAGTTGAAAGTAAGAAGCGCACATAATTTCAAATAGGCTACATGTCATATTACACAGCATATAAACACTCTAAATAGGCTACATGTCATATTAAACAGCATATAAACACTCTAAATAGGCTACATGTCATATTAAACAGCATATAAACACTCTAAATAGGCTACATGTCATATTAAACAGCATATAAACACTCTAAATATGCTACATGTCATATTAAACAGCATATAAACACTCTAAATAGGTCAGGAGCCAGACAGGGAACCTAAGAAGGAACGAAAATGAATTATTTAGGCTATATTATTTCAATTATTTCAAGGCTGTAGCCTACAAATAAATACATTGTGAAGCATTAGGCTGGTAGGGACATAAAACGCTCAGCATTTAAACAACATTTTGTTGTATTCAATCATTATACTTTATATATTGCGCATATAGGCTCTATGACTTACATAGAATAAAATACAAATGAAATGAAAAATGACTTATTAGTTCCCTTGAATTCATTTTTAGAAACAGTAGTTTGGCCAGTCTGTGGCTTCAGGCTCATGTGATGGTACCTGGAGAGCAGGTCAGCAGCAGAGAACATCCTCTCCTCACTGGCAGGGGATGCTAAACACCCCTTTGGCCACTTTTGCCAGGCTGCGCAGAGATGCAGAGCAGTTTTGTTTTTCTATAGGTAGACCTAAAGATTTTAGGCAAAATAACCTAATCAAAACGGAAAGCTCCTTGAACGTGGGAATATGCCAGGCCTATTGGGCCAAAATCAATTGTGGCCTATTGTATAGATAATAGAAACAAAATGAAAAATATTTTTTGTTTATAAATATTTAGCTACATTGACACACTTAGTTATCTACCCACCTCATTCCTTTCTTTTAGCATGTGCACGTAGTAAGTACAACATCATGCTTTGGGGATACGTGTCTTTTCAGATTCCACAATGATTCTTTAGTTGTGGACACTACATCACTACACTCCCTCTCTTGCTCTTGGTCCTCATCTTTGTAAGTCACCTTGATTTAGCACCTGTGTGTTTTATATCAGTTTCTTTATGAAAATATTTTGTTAACTCTATGACAGTAGCTAAAGCAAGGGGTTATAGCAGTACACAAGTAGACTACAATTGCATGCTGGGCCGGGCATGCCCTGAGCTCCTGAAGTGAGCGCTACTGGAGTGCAACTAGAGCAAAATCGGAGCTTGCAAGAAGGCCGACACTCCAGCCTTTGGGAATCTCACTCTTCGCTGCAGTCAAATTGGGTACGCTCCGCTCCCGCTTTGCTCCAGCTCCACTCACATACTTTGGCCCCAGCCACAGCCAATCCTGTGGCCCCTGGTTCACAGACATACAGCCTACAGCAGGGGTCTCCAACAGGTCAATCATAGCTCGCAGCCCACCTATGAGTAGCTCGCCAAACAACTATGATTTTATATGGTCCCCCTTAAGAGTTGTTTTTATTGACACAAAACATAGTGCACTACTTTCTCTTGCACACTAAGGACATAGTGCACTACTTTCTCTTGTACACTAAGGACCCGGGGAAGAGATACAAGGGAGTGGACAAGAGATGAATGTGCCTGTTTGAAAGTTAGAAAAAAATGAGTAGCTCGTAGATTAAAAAAAAAAAAGTAGCTCTCATGCTAGAAAAGGTTTGAGACCCCTGGCCTACAGGATTATGGCCGTACTGAGGAAGGCCACAGGGCCCGGCGCTCCATGCAGAGCCAGTCATGGTGATCGAGGGCCCATGTAGCCATATCAGAGAATGTTACTCACCCCCCCACCCCCCTCCTCCTCCAGGCCTTTTTGGGCCGGCTGACTGGGAGGAAGCAGACAAGAGCAAGAGCCTGCTGGTGACAGCATGTCTGTGACTGTGGGTGTTCCTCCCACCAGTTCATGGCAAATACTGTACACTAGTCTGAAACCACGCCTAGATCTGCCAGTCCACTGTCCACACAGGAAGTTTATGGTTGGCTTAAGGGATAGTCAATGGATCATTAGGGCAGGGTACAGAGTAGCCTTAATCAAATATTGCTGTTTCTTTACATAATCTAACAGTATTTACTCTTGTCCCTCAGAAGGATACATGCGAAAAACACATCGAGAAATGCCAATACACAATGTACAGGCTTAACAGAAAATAAACTATCCAATGAACAACCAGCAGACTGTAGTATGAGCCAATATGTGCCACATTTTTCATGCAATTCTACATGGAAAATTGGTGCGCACTCGGTTTGAAAATTACGCTCAGAGATGCTAAGTATTCTCGGCCAGGAAACGCTATTGGTGTGTCTGAGCCCTTATACAACTGTCAAAACTAACAAGACATACAGCTGGAATCCCTATGACTCACTCGCCATGTCATACTGGGTTAGTTCTGTGGTGGCCAAAATATTGCCGATCGTATGAAGCCTCAGGTGGTGATTTCATGAGTGTGTTAGAATAGATGTGATTGGTTCAAGACAAGCCTCTAGCTCGGATGGTGAGGCTCTGTCTAACAGAAACAGTTTACATTGGCATATTCCAGGGCCTTGAAGTGTGTTAAAATGTGTAAGAAACAGTGAAAACCGGATGTCTTGATCTCCCTCCTCACAATAAGTCCCTTCGGATACCGTTATCTCTCTCTCATTCATAAGAGCTAATACCCAATCAAGCAGAGCAATCCAGAAACTTTCCAGATGCCACATAACATTTTTTCAAACAATCACTTTACCTTAGGAGAGATAAAAGCTTAAGGATTTGTGTAAGAGGCAAGTTAGGCCAAATGGTGACACAAATAAGAAAGCAGAGAGAGAGAGAGAGAGAACGAGAGAGAGAGAGAGAGAGAGAGGAGTTTAGGGAATGGTAGGATAATGGTCGCGTAAACACAAGTCTTTGTGCCTGGGAAACCCAGAGTGAAGCTCCTTCTCATCTAAGCTGGGTGTGCCCCCGCTGCGAGAGGGACTTCCAACACCTTCGGCTGCAATATAAATGTTAATAGAGTTCAGGAAAAGAAAACGAGGCGTAAACAAACAAATGTGGTATTCCATGCTTTGGGGCGGCGGGAGGGCCCTGCCATTGATCGGGAGTGTGTGTCTGTGTCTGGGGTGTGGAGGGACGAAGATTGTGCTTCTCACACACTCAGTGTGAGCTCTGCTCTATTGGGGTACGCAGCAGAGGACTCTATCCTGACTGTCTCAGAGACCGTCTCTGTCGCAGTATGACTGAAGACGGACAGATCCCTCCCTCCCTTGTAGACTGCACAGCACAGAGCTTTGGGGATGAGAAGATGGGATTCAATGGGACTCAGCTTCCACTGGTGAATGAAACATCTGTTTAAATGACCAACTTATAGTATGTTTTCATGAGGAAACTCAATGCTTGACTTCATTACTTTATGAGCTCATATTGATGTGTTAAACCACTGGAGTGGGTTTGAAAGGGTTTAAATCCACACATCTATTTGTCTTCTATTTTGGTATTTGGTATTTGGTATTTTATTAGGATGCCCATTAGCTGTTGCAAAAGCAACAGCTACTCTTCCTGGGGTCTACATCTTCTACAGTACTATTATAACATGACCTATCCTGTTGTCATGACGTGGCCCTTTCTGGGTGTAGATCGTGGCTTCCCCCTCTCTCACTCTCTCCTACACCTAGGTTCTGTTATCTCAGGTCGTAAATTCCTGGCGGAGATTCTCTCCCCGTTTTCATACAGAGAGAGAGAGACCACAGAGTGAACAAGGGATTTCACTTGGCCAAACTCCTAAATCCCCAAAATGGGAGATTTAAACAATATGTCCACCTTGAGAGTGTGGGAATGGTCCGTGGACACTTAAGGGACAGTTATGTTGAGTGTGTTTCATTTTGTGACCTCATGAAGGACAGGAAACACACGTAACTATATCTCTGAATGTGTACATTTCTCAATTATGGGGTTTGCATCTAATTCTTGTATAAAATGAATGAGTAAAGATTAAACTATTTGTGAAATGATGTAATGTGATGTTAACTTTTAATTTTGAGAGAATTGTATTCCCTGTAAAGTTTAACTAGTCAGTGGCCACGCCCCCATGAGCACAGACATGATCTGGCGTCATGGAACCACCTTTTCTATTGTTACGAATAAAACCTCATCCTGAGGAAATACTCTTCAGACCACGCATACCTGGTCTGAAGACATAACCTAGGTGTAGGAGAGAGTGAGAGAGGGGGAAGCCACAATCTACACCCAGAAAGGGCCACGTCATGACACTGTGCTACACTGTTACAGAATTTTGTTTCCACAATGTGATTCTAGCCAAGCTTTCAGCCCTGAGATAAAGAGGGAGAGGGAGAACGAGAGAGAGGTAGAGAGAGAGAGCTGGGGCAGAAGAGAGAAAAGAAAGAGATAGAGATGCAGAATAAAGACAGCCATCCTCATTCTGAGCACACTGCAGTTTGCAGGAGCTCTCCGTCCTGACTTGTTCAAAGGGTTGGCAACCTTCAGACCAATTACACATCACAGGGCAGCCTGTGCAGCAGCCTCCGCAGTGGCCAGCGCCTCATATAAACAGCTACCCATGCATTTTTTATAAGCTATAATTTAAGGATTTAAATAAAGATCAAATTATTCCGGCTGCACCCAAGAGAGGTGTGTGTGTGTGTGTGCATGTGTGTGGGTGTGTGTGTCAGAGAGAAGGGGGGTCTCTCTCACCACCACAGCTGCCAGCGTTGTGCTGTGAGGCACACAGAGTTCTCTAACCCAGAGAAAGCTGCATCTCCAGCCTAGATGGCTGCTGTGAACATTGAGAGAGATCCGTGGGGATTCATTGACAGGTGTAATTAATGAGGTCATACTTGAGGTTGGCAGTTCCCTGGATATCCGATTCCTGCCAATCGGAGCTGATGCACCTGCAGCTTTCACAGTGGGGTGGGCCGGAAGACACCCCTACATATCAGGAAATGGGGCGGGCAAAAATCGATGGGATATATAATGCCTTTCATAACCACCCATCATCTTGCACCTTCCACCAGGGTTCAATGACCTTCCTCCTAATGATAGAATGATTCTAGAGGTTCTACACTCTTAGAAAATATGGTTATACCTAGAACCAAAAAGGGTTCTTCAAAGGGTTCTCCTATGGGGACAGCCGAAGAACCCTTTTAGGTTCTAGATAGCACCTATTTTTCTAAGAGTGTACATCCCTGTTCCACATCCACAAGAAGTTAGAGAAAATATTACATACGACGCATACGGGCCACACATATCATACATACAGTGTATTTTATGAAAGCGTTATGTAAAAACACTTCACCTAAAGGCGTCCGCATGCTTCCCAGCCGAAACAGTTCAGAACAGTTTGTGAATATATTGTGACAACATTTTGTGAAGTTTTTGTTTGTTTTGGACTTGGGCAAGGATTTTTTCGGCTGTTTGGGCACACCAAAAATGTTCTTGAGGTAAGCCGAAGTCAGTAGCTGAAGTCTACACACCCTCGTCAGAGATTGGTCAACAGTAGGGATCCTTCAATGAAGAGCCTGTTGTCATTCAACGAGAGACCACTTGTCCTCATGCTAATTTTTTCACTTGAGAAATACTGCACCAAACATCCTAGTCAGATACAAAATTGGCGACGAAGATCTCCTCTGCAAAAACGTCAGAATTAATTCTGACTATTTTGAGGAAGTGTATACTGGCTACGGCATCAAAATGGACAAACAATACTATTGCTGCTTTATTCTCATTTTTCAAGTGAAAGTCTTTTAAGGGAGTATGCTAACACACTCATTAGGTTTGGCTAGCCGAGCTTGGCTAGGCGCCAGCCGAACTGAAGCATGCTGACGCCTGAACAGGTAAGTGCAGGCCAGCCCCACTCCCTCTACTCTGTGCTCCTCCTCACTGTCATATAAAGTGCATGGCGGGGCAAGTGTCCTTTTGCGCTTTCTGGATAAAAAAAAAATGGTATAATTTTTTTTCTGGTAAAGGTTAACAGCAAATCTCATCGTTCCATAAAAGCTGTGACTCCGTGGGTTCATGTCACTGCCTGTGATCCCCCGGCCTGATGACTGTCCTCCACTGAGTGCCGCTGATTTGGACGGCCTCCCCCAGCCTCTGACTCAGTCAACTCTGTTTATCCCTCTGAAGCCCTATTGCACTGTCTGCACTGCAGCCCCATTGACAATTCACTGTGCCTAATCTCATCCAACAGCATTGTGGGTGTGAAACTCGGAGCAAAATAACAACATTTCCTGAGATAGATTGAGAGTTACTCCCTGAAATCCCCCTGCCTGTCCTTGTTCCAAACCTCAGGGCTGTATGTGTTTATTACCTGTAAACGTGTGGGAAAACCGCTCTGGTCACACCTCACTGGGCCTCCCTCAGTCATCACTAATATGTGAAGATACTGATGTATTGAGGACAAAGAGTCAAACCAAGTGCCAAACATGCCGAACCTTAATTATGGCCATGGCTCCTCCTCTCGCCTCCCTGTGCTGCTGCTTTGGCTCACCCTAACCCTCACCTCCTCCTGCTCTGCAGACTCAATACTCCTGCACGCCCTCAACTGTACGGGCTGTCACTCTGCCCTGAAAACAAAGGAAGCCTTGGCTGTGCTCTTGCTGTCCATCAACACTGTCAGCCTTGCATAAATAGCTGTTAATTAAAGAGCAGATCAGCTGTGGGTGGAAGAAAAGGACCTGTTCTCTAAGAGCTTTCAGCAGTGCAGCCAACGGGCCGAGGCCACGCCACTCAGTCCTATACCCAGCCTTCCCAGGCCCTCTCTGTTATTCTTCTTGTTTTGCATTTGGGCCTTCTCAGTATAAATCCAGAGGATAAATAATACCCCTGAACACAGAGCACCCCTGTGGGCGAGCACGCACATATACACACACACACACACACACACACACACACACACACACACACACACACACACACACACACACACACACACACACACACACACACACACACACACACACACACACACACACACACACACACACACACACACACACACACACACACAGAGGGCCCTGCACATCTGAATGGGAATAGAATACATCCTAGGCAGTGCCATGAAGATATGAGCTTCAAAGGAGGTGGCTTATCCCTTCATTTCAGAAGGTGACAGATGACTAGTCAGCCGGAGGAAGACCTCGGGCCTCGTGTCCAGAGCAGAGCTGGTTCACTGACGTGCTCTCCTCATGGGTTCATGTTTGGCAGACCCCCCCACCCCCATCTCCCCCCCACATACACCACGGTGCACTCTCTGCTTCAGCAACTAGTTAAATATAACATCCATAACACAGCCAAGCTGCAGCCATTACCCACCACAAGTCACCTCCACCAGCCATTAATCAACAATGCTGTATGTAAGCCTGCCCTCGCTCCCTCTCTAGTCTCTCTTGTCTCTCTCTCTCTCTGTCCCCCCCTCTCTCTCTCCATGATGAAGCACAGCAGTCCAACACGATCACACATTCTAAGTGCTTCCATTTCTTTAACATGGCTTTGGATCGGTGTTCCCGCTCCCAGTAGCTCTATGCTCCGTCAACATCTGAAATGGGCCCACACTATGTTCCCTTGCTGTCACCTGACGTTGCCAGGTGTCAATAGGTGAATACAGAACACTGCTGAGGTCGGTCATATCCAGCCAAACACACTGGTTCAACCACAGGGTTTCAGACCTGACCATCTCAGGCCCCACACACACACACACACACTCACACACACACACACACACACACACACACACACACACACACACACACACACACACACACACACACACACACACACACACACACACACACACACACACACACACACACACACACACACACACACACACACACACACACAGACACACAGAGACACACCTGGTCGAACTAACAAAAGATCAGATGAGCCAAGCCATTTCATATAAATAGGTTATTCTTCCACAGCAGGCATAAGTGAAAACCTTTACGAGAGAGAGAAACCTGCAAGGTTACCATGTCCTTCTGATAGAAGGTTTGGCTAAAATGTTAGGACAACCTCTGTTTCACCTGCATCAGTGCACACTGTAGCTCTCCCTGCAGCTCTCTCTCTCTCTATATCCCTCTCTCCTTCTCTCTATTCCTTTCCTTATATAGACCAATCTCTCCTGCTTGGGTCCTGACCGCCATGTCCCAGTTATTTACAGTGCCTATAGAGAGTCTACACCCCCCTTGGATTTCTTCACATTTTATTGTGTTACAAAGTGCAATTAAAATTGATTTAATTTCCATTTTTTGTTAACTATTTAATCAAAATACTCTGTCACATCAAAGTAGAACATTATATTTTTTTATTAATAAGTAATATACCTTGATTAGATAAGTATTCACCAACTTGAGTCATTGTATGTTAGAAACCCCTTTGGCACCGATTAGAGCTGTGAGTCTTCTTAGGTATGTCTCATAAGAGCTTTGCATGCCTGGATTGTACAATATTTATAAGCTCTGTCAAGGTGTTGGGGGATCTTGGCTAGACATTTTCAAGTCTTGCCATAGATGTTTAAGTAGATTTAAGTCAAAACTTTAACTTGGCCACTCAGAAACATTCACTGTCTTCTGGGTAAGAAACGCCAGTGTAGATTTGGCTTTGTGTTGTAGGTAATTGTCCTGCTGAAAGGTGAATTCCTCTCCCAATGTCTGGTGGAAAACAGACTGAAGCAGGTTTTCCTCTAGGATTTTGCCTTTGCTTAGTCCATCCCATTTCTTTTCATCCTGAAAAGCTCCCCAGTCTTCACCGATGACAAGCATACCTATACCATGATGCAGCCACCACAATGCTTGAACATGAGGTGGCAGTTACTGAGTAATGTGTTCTGTTTGCCCCAGGTCTGGCTTTGTATTTAGGCCAAAAAGTGTTTTCCTTTGCAATGTTACTTCAGTGCCTTGTTACATACATATGCATGTTTTGGAATATATTTTGTGTATTTATATTTTTCTTTTCACTAAGTACAATGTTGTTGATCCATCTTCAGTTTTCTCCATTTACAGCCATGGAACTCTGTAGCTCTTTTAAAGTCATCAATGGCTTCATGGTGATATCCCTGAGCAGTTTCCTTCCTGTCCTGCAGCTCAGTTCAGAAAGACCACTGTATATTTTATGTGTCTGGGTGGTTTAATACAGCTTTGTATACTTAATACAAAGCTGCCATATTTAGAATTAAATAAATAAATCCATATATAAAGAGATAAATAAATATTTAAATAAATCCACACATAATTAAATAAATGAGCAAGGACATACACAAATACGGACTCAAATTAATTTATTTTCTCTACATACTGTATCTGTATGTATTTAATTACTTATGTATTATCTAATTAATACAACTTTAATTCATTTATATATTTATTAATTTGTGTATTTCTTCCCCCAATCAAACGTCTGTGGGTGGTATCTAACACACCATTGGATGATCAATGTCACGGCACGTTGCTCAACTGCTTTTGCCTGCTTCTGTACCACCTGTGTGAAGCTGGCCAAAATAACGACTAGGCACAATAGTAGAATTTGCCGGTCCCCTTTAAAAGTCAAGTCCCGCATTGAAACTGTTTCAAACAGAAACAAATCACCTCACTTTTCAGCATATTGAACATTCATATTGCAATGCACAGCTTTACCTATGTATTTGGGTCCATGAAATGGAGTATCAGTCCAGAAGACAACTGTGAAGAGCTTACACAAATATTGGCGTCATTGCTCTTATTGCAGGACTTTGACCCCACTGTGAAATGAGCCACATTAGCTCACCAGCCAATAGGCTAAATGGTTAGGTGATTTCCCAGCAATAAGAGCTACGACGCAAATATTTGTAAACTCTTTCAGTTGTGTTCTGTGGCTGTCACTGAGTAGGCTGATTCCGCATATAATGGACCCAAGATCCATAGGTGTAAAAAAGGCCTTGCATGTGCATGTGACTTTCCCCATAGTAACCTTCTCTGCAGTCTATCATAGCTTCCTGGTTTCCACCAATCAGAGTACCCGAATACACATTTGGATTCTTACCCCTTCCACTCCAGGTCAGATGCCGCCTTCAAAACAACTGGGAACTCGGACCTGGGAACTCGGAAATCTCAAATTTCTTTAGAGCGTCAAAACAAATTTTTCAGAGTTCCCAGTTGTTTTGAACGTGGCAAGAGTGGCTATTGTTGTCGGCAGATGAAGACACAAGTTGTCTGTGTGATGAGTGTTTTGTGGAGGAAACGGTGGAGCATGTGTTGATATTTTGTGAACTGTAAGAAGGGAGAGATTGTGTGAAAGGGTTAGAGAGACTGGACGGGATTGGGGTTTGGGTGGTGTAGTGGGGGGAGGAACGGGGGGAGGAACGGGAAGGGAAGTGGTGTCTAGGGCTCTATTTCACTTTCTTAGAGGAACAGGACTAATAAAGAGAATTTAATGCATGTAGGTCGTGACTGGCCTCACACTCCAGTACAGCAGGTGGCGGTGTAGGCCTATGCACCTTAAAAGTTGGATGCGATCCGCCCACCCAATCCCATAGAAAATGAAAAAGATGCAAGTTTGGCTGCCGACCAAGTTATCAGCGTGTTTATTTTAGTAAGATTGCGTGTGCATTGAAAAAGTGAGTTGTGGGGTTTATTGTCATTTGTGTTCATACTACATTATGGTGATTGACTACAAGCAATTACCTTAGGCCTAATTACCTTGTTACGTCTGTAGCTGTATAGTACTGCTGCAGCTTATGTATATTTCAGACTTGTAACTCTGTGGCACTAGACACAGATCAGATCAGATCACCATCAGTCCTGAGAGAGAGGGCCATACATCTCGCCAGTCTTAATTAGTTCTCTCTCTCTCTCTCCAGCAAGATGTTTCTACACATACTGCTGTAAATGTGTATGCTGTTATGTCAATATCCCTGTAAAAAATGCTCTGCCATACTTTTCTGTGTAAATATTCTTATTGCATATATGTACTGTAAACTGAAGATTTCTGTGTGAGTGTGAATACTATAGTGTGTGGTGGTGATGAAGAGAATAAAAGTCCTGGACTAAGAAGCATCTGTACTGTTCTTGCTGGACAGCCTGTAGCTAGTCAGAACCAATTATATCACATTAAGTAGACATTTTACAATAGGTAAGGCTATACATTTCAGTATGCATGTCCAATACGCACAGTAGACTGACTGGAATATGAGCTACAATGGTAATATTTGTGTACACTCTTAACAACTGTGTTCTGTGGGTGTCACTGAATAGGCTGATACCCCATTTCATTGATCCACACTCCATAGGTAAGGCTGTACAGTGAAATATATGTATGCCCCCAATGCAATTATGAAATCTAATACATCCACAGTTGAATTTCAGCTGATGCAATTTTTTGTCAAATTAACTTATAAACGCAACATGCAACAATTTCGATGATTTTACTGAGTTGCAGTTCATATAAGGAAATCAGTCAATTGAAATAAATTCATGAAGCCCTGATCAATGGATTTTACATGATTTGGCAGGGGTGCAGCCATGGGTGGACCTGGGAGCCAGGCCCAGCCAATCAGAATACGTTATTCCCCACAAAAGGGCTTTTTTACAGACAGAAAAACTCCTCAGCAACCCCCGTCAGACAATCCCGCAGGCGAAGAAGCCGGATGTGGAGGTCCTGGGCTGGCGTGGTTACACGTGGTCTGCGGTTGAGAGGCCGTTTGAACGTACTGTCAAATTCTCAAAAATGACGTTGGGGGCGGCTTATGGTAGAGAAAATAACATTTAATTCTCTGGAAACAGATCTGCTGGACATTCCTGCAGTCAGAATGCCAATTGCACGCTCCTTCAAAACTTGAGACATTTGTGTCATTGTGTGACAAAACTGCACATTTTAGAGTGGCCTTTTATTGTCCCCAGCACAAGGGGCACCTGTGTAATGATCTTGGTGTTTATTCAGCTTCTTGATGTGCCACACCTGTCCGGTGGTTGGATTATCTTGGCAAAAGAGAAATGCTCACCAACAGGGATGTAAACAAATTTCTGCACAAAATTTGAGAGAAATAAATAAGCTTTTTGTGCATCTGGAACATTTCTGGGATATTTTATTTTAGCTCATGAAACATTTGACCAACACTTTACATGTTCTGTTTATATATTTGTTCAGTGTATATAAAAACATTCCAAACTTGCTAAGCTTTGTTTCCAATCTGTTTCAATGCAGGGCCTTTATTTTGAAGGCGAACCGCAAATTCCACTACTGTGGCTAATCTTTGTTGTGGTTTATTGTGGTTAGCTTCACATACAGTGCTGCTTGTCCATGTGGCGGTAGCTGCTACAAGGGACACAAAGGGACACATAGGTGAACAAATATATTTGCTAGCTATTCATCCGAATGATAAAGTTGATAAAAATGCCATTAACTAGCCAAATATCTTGAAACTGCTGGGGGAAAGCTAGCTAACGTTAGCTTACCCCCACCAACAGAGTTTACCTTAGCTAGCTAGCTCCCACCAACAGTTCACCTTACACTACATGACCAAAAATATGTGGACACCTGCTCGTCGAACATCTCATTCCAAAATCATGGGCATTATTATGGAATGGGTCCCCCCTTTGCTACTATAACTGCCTCCATTCTTCTGGGAAGGCTTTCCACTAGATGTTGGAACATTGCTGTGGGGACTTGCTTCCATTCAGACACAAGAGCATTAGTGAGGTCGGGCACTGATGTTGAGCGATTACGCCTGGCTCGCAGTCGCCGTTCCAATTCATCCCAAAGGTGTTCGATGGGGTTGAGGTCAGGGCTCTGTTCAGGCAAGTCAAGTTCTTCCACACCAATCTCGACAAACCATTTCTGTATGGACCTCGCTTTGTGCACGGGGGCATTGTCATGCTGAAACAGGAAAGGGTCCTCACCAAACTGTTGCCACAAAGTTGGAAGCACAGAACTATCTAGAAAGTAATTGTATACTGTAGCGTTAAGATTTCCCTTCACTGGAAATAAGGGGCCTAGACCAAACCTTGAAAAACAGCCCCAGACCATTATTCCTCCTCCACCAAACTTAACAGTTGGCACTATGCATTTGGGCAGGTAGCCTTCTCCTGGAATCCGCCAAACCCAGATTCGTCCGTTGGACTGCCAGATGGTGAAGCGTGATTTATCACTTCAGAATACACGTTTCCACTGCTCCAGAATCCAATGGCGGCGAGCTTTACCATTCCAACCGACGCTTGACATTGCACATGGTGATGTTAGGCTTGTGTGTGGCTGCTTAGCAATGGAAACCCATTTCATGAAGCTCCCAACAAACAGTTGTTGTGCTGACGTTGCTTCCAGAGGTATTTTGGAACTGGGTAGTGAGTGTTGCACCCGAGGACAGACGATTTTTACGTGCTACGCGCTTCAGCACTCGCCGGTCCCGTTCTGTGAGCTTGTGTGGCCTACCACTTCACAGCTGAGCCGTTGTTGCTCCTAGACATTTTCACTTCACAATAACAGCACTTACAGTTGACCAGGGCAGCTCTAGCAGGGCAGAAATGTGACGAACACACTTGTTGGAAAGGTGGCATCCTATGATGGTGCCACGTTGAAAGTCACTGAGCTCTTCAGTAAGGCCATTCTACTGCCAATGTTTGTCTATGGAGATTGCATGGCGGAAAAACACCCCTCCTAATTGTACTGCAAATAATAGGCTGTGTTGTTTTCATATAATTTGGCTCATTAAGGGGCTTTTACACATTTTTGCACATTTACATTACTGTTTCATTAGCTGGTTAACGAAGTTACTGACTGACTAAGATCATTCTTGTTCATGTTTCTGTTGTTGTTGCATTTCAGGTGGAGTGGCATTGCTGACAGACCAGGGACCATATTCACAAAGAATCTCAGGGTTGTACTGATTTTAGGCAAAGTTTTTCCTTCACACTGAGTACAATTACATTGACAAGTGGGAGGTTATCCTAGATCACTAGCCCTATTCTGAGATGCTTTGTGAATATGGGCCCTGGAAGAAAGCTGTTGCCCAATACCTTGCACAGCAGTCGTTTCACCACAGGATCCTAGAGCATGAGTAGGCAACCCTGTTCCTGGAGTGCCGCAAGGTACTGCAGGATTTAGTTTCCACTAGGCACCACACGTTTGCTAAATTGTGGACCGGTTTGTACCGGACGCCACGTTTTCCCAAAACATTCTTGAACAGACTGAGATACGCTTGCTCCGTTTGGTGGGTGTGGCTTGAAGCAATGAGTGACGTATTTAAAGGGCAGTGGTGCATTTTTAACCCACAACTCTCCACCTTTTTCAACTAGTCGTTCAGTACTACACCGTTTCCGTTCAATTACGTTATGTACTGAACGCAGCCCTGACCAACTGAGCTAATTGATCAGTTCAGTGACTGCCTAAATTTAACACACCTGGTCTTCCAGGTCGGTTAAATCAAAACATGAAGTGCCGGGAGCATTCCAGGATCAGGGTTGCCTACCCCTGCCCTACAGGTACTAGTCAATGTTTATGAACTGAATACTGTATGTGAATTTCCATAAATCAGTGACACTAACAAAAGGGTTGAATTGTTCAGCAACCTGTGCAGTAAATGCTAACATGGCTTTGGTGATGAAAGGTACATAATGCATTTATTGTCATCTCCCTATTAGGCATCTGCATGCTGTGACATCAGCCTGGATGGTGACACATCTTTAAGCTGCCTGACTGAAGACTGAGGCCTTCAGTGGTTCCAGAAGAAAGGGCTTTACCTGGGAGTACAGCAACAGTCTCTCTGTCTCGCAGCCATTCTATCAACATGTATTGTATGTAACCACTCAAATTCATACCAACAGCTACGGACACAAGCACTGACATATTCACTTTGTCTACTTGTCCCATTCTTCAAACTTGTCTGAGATATATATTTTAGTTGACACACCTGTGTGATGTATCTGATATACATTAATTAAAAATACATTCACCCTGGACATGAGACTTGCATTTACTTTAGACCTTTTGAATCAGAAGCTCTAAGGGTTGTCTTTGTGTTTAAGTTACCACAGAAGTTAGTAAAAGTTAGTAACAAACACGCTATGAAAAAATTATTGTTTTGTAATCGAACAATCAAATTGAAATTAGTTTATACAAAACTAAATTACATTTGTTCCCCAAAATGTGGTCTTTAAAAGCCTTGATAGTTGCATCCTTCCTCAGGGACCTGTCTGCAGACAACAGAGTGGCAGGTTGTTTTCATGTGCTACTCTAGAGTTCCACAGCCCAGCAGACTCCTCCGGGGATAGGAGGATGGACGTGTTAGTTTTGATAAAAGTCTGGGAGACTTATACAAGGAGAAGAAGGCATGAGTTTGGTGTGAGTACAGTAAATCCAATCCAGCCAGTGGTTCTGGATAATATGCCACAGTGAAGGAGGTTTACTATTAATGGTGGAGCTTACTGCGCTGGAGAGATCGCAGGTAGTTGGTCAGAAGGCTCTGGAGGTCCTTGGACCATTCTGACTCTTTAGCACCTAGAGAGAGATGGAAAGAAGTAATGAGTGCTAGAAAGAGAGAGAGCCCAGGGCCTCCTGCCTAGTATCATGCAATGTAAAGGAACACAATAATATGACTTACTGACAGAGTGCTCCATGTTCCTGCTGGTAGCAAGCCTCAACCTGGATGCAGAGAAATGTCCTGCCTTGTATTATGGTTGCACCATCTCCACCAGGCTCCAAGAAATCAGATGACAAACCTGCAGAGATTAACAAGAAAATGTTACCTGTATTTAGGATTCATGTATCAGTTTGCCTATTTCACATTCATGTCTGTAAATAACAATCGATCTGATTAAAAGTATGCATATGCCATTTTGTGATAACGCCTATGAAAAATTACATGGCATACATGTGAATTTATATCTAGCTAAGATATTATTTATATTTTATGGTACCATATCTCATCTCACTAACAATTGCTAAGGTGAAGCAGTATATTCCACTATTGTGGCTAATCCGTTTACTTCACATATGTGATTTATTCCATCATGATAACATGCTCCTCTTTACTTGGCTGTAGTTAGCTAGCTGCTAGCTTACTAATTAATTATCCACTCTATTGCTTAATAATTGATCTAGTTAACATGAGCTAGCCAACATGCATTGCTTCTGACATGCCACAATCCTGCTTGCTTTACATTTCACAGATATTTAGCTACCTAGATAATAATGGATTATGATAATTGCAGTTTAGTTATATATCTAGCTATCTAGCTAGCTACCTAAATGTAACACTGAGTCTGGCTGTAAAAAGCAGCTGGCTAGCCAACTCGACTTTATCAGTTGTAGCCAAGCTAGCTAGCTTGATACTCAGTAACGTGACCTTACCATGCTTTTCTGGCCAACTGGACATTCCTCTCACCCATCCCGGTCGACTCCTTCTTGTCTCTTGGTCTTCTTCTAGGTTCAAAACTATATGGCTGTAGTCCGATGCCTTATTGTCAAAAGCAACGCACTCGTAACACAGCCATCTCAGTGCAGGCAGGCAATGGCTCAGTGTTCCAAAACTGTTCACCTGTTTCTACGTCAAGCAACGACAATGTTCCATTTGTTCTTTTCATGTGTTTTTATGGTGCACGTGCAGCACAGAAGCATATAATAGATTTGATCTCAATTTTCCCCCCCAAAAAGTGACATCATATTGATACATAGCTATATGTGCAACATATTATTGTTTGGGGGGGTGCTAATGTGAAACCTGGGCTTTAAACACGTTCTGTCATACTGAACACAGCCCAGGCAAATGAAATCGATCAACGCGCCATGGCATTGATCAACCAATGGTGTGTTAGATATCACCCACATACTTTTGCTTGACACCCCCTCATTATCATATTGGAGGAAGAAATACAGAAATAAATAAATGAAGGAATAATATACATGAATAAAATGAAAGAAAGTGGGATTCATTATTTAAATAATTATTTATCTATTTATATGTGCATTTATTTATTTATATAATTATGGCAGCTTTGGTCCTCCATATAATAGATCATCAACAGCATAATTATTAACTTGACCATGCTTAAAGATATATTCAGTGTCTGATTTGTTACCCATCTAGCAATCACTGCCCTTCTTTATGAGGCTTTTGAAAAGCTCCCTGGTCTTTGTAGTTGAATCTGTGCTTAGAATTCAATACTTGACTGAGGGACCTTACAGATGTTGTACACACAGTGAGTCCATATACACTATATATAGAAACTTAAGTGGACAGCCCTTCAAATGAGTGGATTCAGTTATTTCAGCCACACCCGTTGCTGACAGGTGTCTGAAATTGAGCACACAGCCATGCAATCTCCATAGCCAAACATTGGCAGTAGAATGGCCTGACTGAAGAGCTCAGTAACTTTCAACATGGCACAGTCATAGGATCCCACCTTTCCAACAAGTCAGCATCAAATTTCTGCACTGCTATACCTGCCCCGGTCAACTGCAAGTGCTGTTATTGTGAAGTGAAAACGTCTAGGAGCAACAACGCCTCAGCCGCGAAGTGGTAGGGCACACAAGCTCACAGAACGGGACCGCCGGGTGCTGAAGTGCGTAGCGCGTAAACATAGCCTGTCCTCGGTTGCAACACTCACTACCGAGTTCCAAACTGCCTCTGGAAGCAACGTCAGCACAATCACTGTTCATAGGGAGCTTCATGAAATGGGTTTCCATGGCCGAGCAGCCGCACAAAGCCGAACGAATCTGGGTTGGCCGATGCCAGGAGAATACTACCTGCACGAATGCATAGTGCCAACTGTAAAGTTTGGTGGAGGAGGAATAATGGTTGTGGTTGTTTTTCATGGTTCAGGCTAGGCCCATTAGTTCCAGTGAAGTGAAATCTTAACACTACAGCGTCTAGACGATATTGTCAAATAAAATAAAATAAAATGTTATTTGTCACATGCGCCGAATACAACAGTTGTAGGTAGACCTTACCGTGAAATGCTTACTTACAAGCCCTTAACCAACAATGCAGTTCAAGAAATAGGGTTACTTTTTAAGTAAACAAAATGTTCAAAAAATTACATAACAAAAATTACATAACAATAATGAGTACGGGGGTACCGGTACAGAGTCAATGTGCGGGGGTACAGGTTAGTCGAGGTAATTGTGCTTCTAACAGGCCCTTTCCTGTGTCAGCATGACAATGGTTTGTCGAGATCGGTGTGAAAGGACTTGACTGGCCTGCCCAGAGCCCTGACCTCAACCCCATCAAACACCTTTGGGATGGATTGGGATGGATTGGACTGCAAGCCAGGCCTAATCACCCAACATCAGTGCCCGACCTCACTAATGCTCTTGTGGCTGAATGGAAGCAAGTCCCCGCAGCAATGTTCCAACATGTAGTGGAAAGCTGATATTGCAGCAAAGAGGGGACTAACTCCATAATAATGCCCATGATTTTGGAATGAGATGTTTGACGAGCAGGTGTCCACATACGTTTGGTCATGTAGTGTAACTTATTATGTTTATTTATTAAGCCAAATTTGACTTCTGAACTCATTTAGGGTTGCCTCAACAAAGGGGGTGAATATATATGCAATGACTATATTTTAGTTATTTCAATTTTTATTCTTCTGTAAACATTTGTAGAATTTTCTTTTCACTTTGAGTATTTTGTGTGGCTCAAAAACAAAACATTCCTATTAAATCTATTTCAATCCCATTTTGTAACGCAACAAAATGTGAAACAGTTTAAGAGGTGTAGACTTTCTGTAGGCTGTATGTCCAGAAAGACGAATCATCAAATCAAATCAACGTTTATTTGTCACGTGCGCCGAATACAACAGGTGTAGACCTTACAGTGAAATGCTTACTTACAGGCTCTAACCAATAGTGCAAAAAAAGGTATTAGGTGAACAATAGGTAAGTAAAGAAATAAAACAACAGTAAAAAGACAGGCTATATACAGTAGCGAGGCTATAAAAGTAGTGAGGCTACATACAGACACCGGTTAGTCAGGCTGATTGAGGTAGTATGTACATGTAGATATGGTTAAAGTGACTATTGTCCATAGATGGTGAGGGAAAAAAGGACCATTAACCACCTCCGATCAATGTGACATGACAACCACCCACCCAGCATGACGATTCAACTGAAACTAACACAAAATATAATGTCTGAGCCACCCAGCCCTTAGCTATTGTTACACTGCAGGAGGAACGATCAACCGCAGTAACAAATAGACTATGGTGTGTTGCTCAATATATTGGTTTTGCTAAAGTGTGTCGGAGCCCAAGGGCCAGATATGCACGAGGTCATTGAGGCTGTCTATTGGTCAGTGATGAGGGATGATGCAGAATGCTCCAGTCTACTGAACTGTACTGTGGGTAAGCCTGCCTGTTTGGAGAGGTGGGAGAGGGAAGGCAGCTCAGAGACTAGTGTGATCTAGATTATGGGAAATGGGAGCAGTAAACTAACAGGGAAGAGAAAGAACAACATGGCCAGCCTGGGAGACTCATAAAATTACCCAGAATGATGTTAGTGGAGGAGCCGGCAGCATCCTCAGATTAACCACAGTGGCTCCATCTATGTGTTCTCCTTGTGCAGCTTGAACACAGCTGTGGAACTAGAGGTTGTTGAGGAGGGGAATAATGAGAGCAGTGAAGCAGTGCTGCAGGCATACAGGCAGGCAGGCAGACAGGCAGCCTCAGAGCAGTTCCGATCACGTCCCCACGTCATTTTCTTGCAGGTTCTGCCATGGCTGCTGTGTGTTTATTTGTCTGTGTGATCTCTCATTCAAAGCCAGTCAAGGCAAGGGGTTTTAACATATGAATGCACCTCTTTCAATGGCACAACCAGCAGCAGCATCACCCACAACAGCATTTCTAAATATAGCTATTTTTCCATGGTAGTTGAAGCCAGTGCATGGAGCCATGAGCTGGGAGCAGGAACAAGTCAGGGGAACTGCCTGGGGGAAACTTTCCACCCTGACACATTTCACTAGGACTGGACCTGGGGTCACGTCACAGCACAGCTCTGGACGTCCACCCACCCACTGCCAGACCAAAATAACACTGTCACCAACACACTGTCACCACAACATGCCATAACACAGGCAACACACAGTACTGTGTGCATGTCTGTCCCCACATGCGTACGACACCACCTTTCAAGGCTTAATGAGGAATCCACATTTTCCTGCTAGGCCTTTATTAGATCAAATGACCCAGTGATTGACAGCTGGACATTTTTCAAACCACCATCAAGTTCTTAAGACTGTTGATGCTAAATGGCATCCAGTTACAGTATGAGCACATTTCTAGAAGTACTGCTATAGCCCATCAGTTCAAGACCGTGAACGAGAATCCAAAGATCTTTACAGACTACATTACTATCTCCCCACTTCCCTGGATTTGGGAAATCATTGGAAAAAAAATCTTCTGTCCCTTTTAAAACGTTACATAAGGCCGGTCCGACTGGTCGTTGACCTCTGCTTGGGGAACACGAAGAGTTCAGAGAACTTTCACACGCTAGATGGAGACAGAGCTGTCAATCACTTGTTATTTGATTTAATAAAAATATATTATTTTGTCAATATGTCTCGACATGTCTTCACTGCCTGGAGCAAAGCAAGCAATGAGATCATACAGCCGCCATTACTTGTAGGACGGCTCCTAAGAGCGATTCAGCATATCTTAAAGGAATAGACAGATCACAGCAATGATGTGAAATAGGACTCAGAGGAGACCTTTAATGTGAGAGTTCCACTATTCATAGCTGCACTGAAGAGGGGGGTGTGTTGGGATGGAAGAGAGAGGAGGAAGAGAGATGAAGAGAGATGGGATATAGAACAGCGAGAGAAGAGAGAGATAAATAGGTAGTGGAGAAGAGGGAGAAATTATGTCTGAGAGAGAGAACCAGAAAAAAAGGAGGGAGGGATAAGGAGGAGAGGGCTGCTGGGCTTGTCGTGTCCGTGAGCATCCATCCCCAGATGCAAATAGATGGTAATGATAATGACACTCATCTGTGACACACCCCCACAGCCCCTCTCCACCAATCCCGGTGGGGACGCCGAGGGAAGGCAGAGTGCAGCCCACTAACTGCATCAGTTAAAGGCCCATTCCTTAAATAACAATTAACTGGGCCATTTAAAAACATCATCCTGCCCACACGCTCAATTACCACAGCCCACTTCTTCACTTTTCCCCCCATTGTGTCCCAGAATAGCCTAGCCCGCCACTGTTCAATTGGCTCTCAAGCTGTGTCGGTGACGACAGCCTCACGCAGGTCCTGCGCTATTTTCTCAGCGTTCACACTGTTTGTCTGTGTCTTAAAATAAAAGACAGCTTTAGGGATCACATATCAAATGCATCTCTTTCAGGGGTCTAAATGGATGCAATTACTGGATGCTTTTTTGTTGCAGGACAAGGAGGACTGAACACATCTGTCTCGCAAATGATGCTGCCGCACAGAACACACAAAACGAAGTGCAGAGATGATTGAACAACTGTATGCCAGCAAATCGTTCTCTCTCTTTTTTTGAGAAAAGAAAGTCTAGTGCTGCTGAATGTGTGTGTTGGGTGTTTAAACAGTCCTAGCTATCTGAGGGAGACTGGAATTATTGAACTTCCCACTTGTGTAACAGAGAGATACAAATAAGAACGTGACTCTCTATATTACCGTTTTTTTTAAAAACAACAGAATTCACAGGATGAGAAAAGATCAATGGTAGGGGGAAAACATGAATCATAAATGATGCCCAGTATTCAGAGAGAATCTGTACAAAGCCAACAAACAGAATCTACAACACAACAACAAAAGCAAACGGTTTCAACCAAACTTCATTGAGTCAGAAAGACAAACACAATGGCTGACCTAAAAATAACTCTTTATCTCGCAGCAGTCATTATCATTGGAAACACTTCAGAAAACAGCAGCCCAAAGTTGTGCAGAAATAAACAGAGCAAAGGGAGAGGAAGGAGGAAGGAGAGAGAACATAAAGGCAGAGTTCTGTACAGCAGTATGTGCTGATCTATCAGGAGTGAAAATAAATGGCTGTGTGTTTTTTGTGTGGTGGGACAATGAGCGACTTTGAAGCACTGAGATGACAGACCCAGTAGCAAGGCAGCTCCCTCATACTATACTGACTGGTATTCAGTCAGCCAGAGGTAGAGCAAGCCAAGGCAAGGCGCCATGTTACAGTAGCCTCTAGGGGCATGGTGCTATGATCTTATCTTAATAGCAGTTGGAGTTGGTGGGACGACCAGTGGTCTTGTGATCCTATGTCAGCCCCCGCCCCCGAACACAAACTCACATGCACACGCATGCACACACAAAAATGTGCACGCACATACACCTCTTTAAATAAAAGCTCCTACAGCTTGTTGTGTGCGTACTGAAATCAGTGCATCCAGCACAATCAAAACTCATCAGCATGATTACACTGGTAGATTACAGGCTTGCAACGCAACAACTTCCGAACAAACTTGTTTGCGACCCGCCTACATTCCGACCGTGCATTCAAAATGACTCAAGCGTGCAGGAGATTTGAAATCGGGTACTAATTCTAGATGATTGCTGGGCTTCTCTTGACCCCAATCAGCAGTGTGAGCTGTGGAGCTGAGTCTTAGGGAGCTGTAACCTGACGCCAGGGTATTCATTGGCTGGTTGTGCTGTGTTTAAGGTCTGTCTAAATGACCCAGAGATCCAGTTTCTGGGGCCTGGCAGGCAGCAACAAGGCCTGGCAGCCCCGAGCTCAGCCAAAGACATAGCCCGCAGCCCGCATTATGTCAGACACACACACACAACCATCTTTAATTTCACCGGCAGAAAATGGCTAGTTTCAAAGAGCAAAAAGCCGGTCCCTTCACAGGCAAAGAGATTGAGTTGTTTCCCCAGTGTATTACAGTATAACTAGCTGTCAGTATGACGGTAGTAAAAAGAGCCAGGCAACACTATCGCTGACGGTGGGGTAGTGGGTAGAAAGAGGAGGTGAACTCTAGACCAAAGGTTCAAATAACAAATTCACATCACAGGTGGTGTTCTGCTGCTGTGCTCCCGGCCTGCACTCTGCTGCATGCATAAGGGCATCTGTCATGTAAATGAATCATTTTGGGCAGAGCTAATGAAATGGAATGGGACTACAATACAGTGAAATGCAGGTTCAGACAGCAGCAAGAAGATAAGCTGCTTCAGAGGAGCTGCCGGTGACATGTCACTTCAGAATGCGTTGGAGGGACAGAATGAGGGCTTCCCTAGTTAATGCCACATTTAACACCTAAATCATCTCAGACAAACACACACAAAAGCCTTTGAAATAAAATGTCATCAAATCATTGATAGACTATGCAATGGTAAGCCTCCACAAAACGGGGCATGTGAAGGGCACATGCGCGAGAGGGTGAGAGATGAGCGAGGGGGTACAATCAGTTCTCAGCCTGGTCTCGTCTCTCCCTCCCTCACCGGGGGCTCGGAGCTCACCTCGCTGGCCTGTCACAGGGAACAGCTGGAGCTCTGGACTCGACTAATCAAACCTGATTAATGTGGGCTGGCTTTAATCTTGCTGCCGGGTCCTGATTGAGGGAGAGGATCTGGCAGCGCCGGCTTTGAAGTGGGTTACTTCCATTAGATAGAAGCACTCTGATCGAACACAAGAGGCAGCGAGAAAGCCCTGCTCCTCCTCTCCCCTCAGACAGACAACCCCATCTCCACTAAAATAGAACTTTCAGAAAGGGATCAATAAGAGAAAATAGCTGTACTGAGTTTTGCCTGCCTCCCCCTCCTGGACTGTTCCACCTTAACCCACTTCAAGAGGCTGTCGTCATGACTTTGATCCAGTGGAACACCTAGTGGTTAGGAGCACAACACACACAGAGTCGTGATGACTCCCACACACAACCCAACACAACCCAACACATCACAACCCAACATATCACAACACATCACAACCCAACACAACACACCATATCACAACCCAACACATCACAACCCAACATATCACAACACATCACAACCCAACACAACACACCATATCACAACCCAACACATCACAACCCAACATATCACAACCCAACACATCACAACACAACATATCACAACACATCACAACCAACACAACACACCATATCACAACACAACATATCACAACACAACATATCACAACACAACCCAACCCAACATATCACAACACATCACAACCCAACACAACACAACATATCACAACCCACCATATCACAACACAACCCAACCCACCATATCACAACACAACCCAACCCACCATATCACAACACAACACAACCCAACCCAACATAATCCAACCCACCATATCACAACACAACCCAACCCAACATACCACAACCCACCATATCACAACACAACCCAACCCACCATATCACAATACAACACAACCCAACATACCACAACCCACCATATCACAACACAACCCAACCCAACATACCACAACCCACCATATCACAACACAACCCAACCCACCATATCACAATCCAACACATCACAACCCAACACAACACACCATATCACAACCCACCATATCACATCACAACACAACCCAACCCACCATATCACAACACAACCCAACCCAACATAACCCAACCCACCATATCACAACACAACCCACCATATCACAACACAACCCAACCCAACACAAACCAACACAACATAACCCAATACAACCCAACACGAAGGCCAACATGAGATATACCTCCTTGACTAGGAAAGGGGAGCGATGCATGAAAAACAAATACGTGATCTAACCCCCGACCTGATCATTTCGTTCCTGTTTGTTTTCAAACAACATGAGAAACGGCAGCCAGATAGTCAAGCTCAGTAAACAGAGACTACGGCACATTTTCTCATTACCAGGGAGCGAGAGGGGGCCAAAGCATAGAAATTAGGACGGAAAACTGCAAGGAAAGCAAACTAACCAGGTCATCCACAGTGTTGTCATCCTGCTGAGAGTTGTTGATATTCCCCACATGATTTTAATTTGAATATTACAGCCTCAACAACCAAACAGGATTGGATTAGCCGATTGAACCTGCGACTCGCGGATCCTGATACCCACAGATAGCCGTGGAAGCGAGGCCGGCTTACCTTAGGAGAACGCCTGTCTTTTCTTGTCACGGTTAAAGCCTGGGAGGCGGTGAAGGAGATAATATGTACAATGTTGCTGGGGGTGGTGAGAGGGAGACTGGGACACTGGATAAGGTGACAGGCACGTCAGGCAGGGGAGAAAACAGTTGAATCTCATTCAAATGAGACTGTCTCTCCTCTGTTAGTCTAGCCGGTTTGCAACAAGAGAGGACACAGGACACAAAAAAAACCTATCCCACTGCACTACAAGGGAAGATATCCTGACAAAGGCCCACCTGAATGAATGGATGTTCAGGGTGCTGTTGAACCGGTTGTCCAGTACTCCTCTATCACAGTGCTCTTTCTTCCCTTCCATCACAATCACACCCTTTCACTCAACCTGAGGGGCTGCTCCTGTACAGACCCACCCACTATTTCACAGCGCTCCAGTCTGGTTTCAGTTAATGCAGTTGCCAATTGCCTGCCAAGTCTCCCTACAGAGCTGTATAGTCTATGAGGCTCCTCTACCCCGAGGTTAACCACCGAGAGCTGCACAAGACACAGGAGCCCTCTTCAAAGATCACGCTTAGCGCTAGCTGTGAAAATCCACTTTTCACGGCTCCCAGTTCCAACGCTGCCCCATAGATTATAGCCTATAAATATCAAAGCCAAGACCGCTCCATTGTGAGAATTTGCTTGGGGTCAACTAAATCAACTGGGGTAGCATCCCTGCCTTTTGTGTGAGCTCGCAACTCAGTGAACGGAGCGCATCAAAAGAGCATTTAGTCATCTTGAGAAATACAGAGATAAACTAGAAAGCCGGAGAATACATTTCGCCCAAGATAAATTCAAGCCTTTCAGATTTTCACAAAGCAAACACAAAGCTCCAAGGCCGTGGTACCTATTCTGTATTTTCCAAATATGTCCGCGTCTCTTTAACAATGATCTATTGAAAAAGTTTCAAATCTCTCAGTATCATTTTTCACGGTGTAAACTAGAGAGCTGTCAGAACTACAGTGCTGTTCCAACGGCGTACATCATTTAGCCTCCACATAAACCAGCCATGTACTCACCAAAGGCCTGTGGACTCTATTTACATATTATATCGACAGCGTCACTAACAAAATAACCAACACTCAGTGACTCAGAGTGGACAATGATATGTGACTGGAAGTTGTGTCTCCTGCAGTGACGCACCCTTTGCTTTGCATCAGGCTTCAATGTCTCAGTGTTGTCTATAGTTTAGCCTGCTGAATAATAGCATAATAATATAATGTAGCCCTCTGATGTTATTGAGGATAGTTGACATGTAGGGTGTTTGTCTCTTAATATAAATTCTAATCTGGGGGTCTTGTATCTGTGTGCTGTAAGTCACCTCGGGTGAGGCTGCCTTTGAAGTAGAAAGATAACAATAAGGATAATTTAAGGGTAGTGCTGGTTGCTAGGACTGCATAAAGCCTACTCTTCTCTCTGTTTATCTTACCAGCCTGACTGAATAATGCAGCAGTCTGTCCTGAATTACACACATCCCAAACACTCCCAATACCAACAATCTCTTTTTTAATAAAGCAGAACGGGAAGGGAGAGAGAGAGCGGGAGAGCGAGAGCGATTTCTGACCGGGAAAGACCCGGGGCGCAGGGAGAGGCAGAGGAACTTGTGTACACATAGATCCCTTTAATAGCCCTTTAAACCTCGTCAGTCTCTTCTCACTCTGACCTTTCTGCTCTGTGGAGGAGGGAGACATGTTTGTTCTGCCCTTGTAGCAGTAGAGACTGGCAGGCCTGGAATATGAGGCCCAGCTCAGGCCTCTGTCTCCCTAGCCCCCCTTGTCCCAGAGCCTGCCTACTATCGGAGGGATTTCCAGGGGTCAAGCCTAGTGAAGAAGGAACAACTGGTAGAGTTTAAGTGGATTCAGAGCGGTGCCTCCACAAACCTGACGATCCCAGGCCCAGCAAGACAGGCGAATAGATAGAAAACAGCTGCAGACCAAACCCTCTGGTCATATGAAAGTAGAGGAGCACATGTGTCATGTAGCCTGATACTCCTCTTGCGATCATCTCCTGACTGAGTACTGGGAGCCACAACAAAACAACACCATCAAAGGTAACCTGAAATATGGCTATTGGCTGCAGGGGTTTTTAGAAGAGCACGAGGCTGGAGGGGTCAGCTGTCTGGGGCTTTGGGAGCATGTTGATCAGGGTGGTTTGGGGGGGGGGGGGGGGGGGACCAGGGCCCATAGGTTTGGAGCACAGTGGGGGGCCACGGCTGAGCAGGTCTGTAATCAAGGGCCACCGGAGAGAGGCAGATATTGAGAGAGATAGAGGCAGAAAGGGAGAGAGGGAATGAGAGGGGTAGAGAAAGAGGCAGACAGGCAGAGGTAGATAAGACACAGAGTCTCAGAGAGTCAGAGACGGAGAGCAACAAAGCCTCAGAAAAGCAGCGCAGCACTCAGGGCTGTCTGGAGCAGAGGCTTTGAGCACCTCTTCACATTGCCAGCACTTAACGTCTGATTCGAGTGACAGTGCCACAGAGAGGGAGAGGGAGTGTGACAAAGCGAAGGAGGGGGTAACAGACTGACAGTGCCACAGAGAGGGAGAGAGGACAGAGAGAATGAGAGAGAGAGAAATAGATAGATAGAGGAGACAGGGAGAGAGAGGAGATATATATATATATATATAGAGAGAGAGAGAGAGAGAGAGAGAGAGAGCAGAGAGAGAGAGAGAAAGAGAAAGAGCGGACAGGGAGAGAGAGAGAGAGCAGAGAGAGCAGAGAGGACAGAGAGAAAGACAGAGAGAGAGAGAGAGAAAGAAAGAGAAAGAGGGGACAGGGACAGAGAGGAGAGAGAGAGAGAGAGAGTGAAAGAGCAGAGAGGACAGAGAGAAAGAGAGAGAGTGAGAAAGAGATAGAGGGGACAGGGAGAGAGAGGAAAGAGAGAGAGAGAGAGAGAGAGAGAGAGAGACAGAGTGAGAGCGGAGAGAGACAGAGAGAGAGAGACAGAGAGAGAGAGAGAGAGAGAGAGACAGAGTGAGAGCGGAGAGAGACAGAGAGAGAGAGACAGAGAGAGAGAGAGAGAGAGAGAGAGAGAGAGAGATAGCGGAGAGAGAGAGAGAGAGAGAAAGAGAGAGAGAGAGAGACACAGAGAGAGAGAGAGAGAGAGAGAGAGAGAGAGAGAGAGTGTGGAAGGGAGAGAAGTCCCAGTGGTAGTGGCTGAAGTACATGGACTGATTTGTCCCTCCAGCTGTGAAAGACCAAGTAATCTGAAGTTTGGGGGAGAAGGAAAAAAGTAATTGTCTGAGTAGTTCATATGTGGAAAAGTTTTTAAAAAATCAAACAAATGGAAATGGAAACTTGATTTAAGAGAATTTCTGAAATGATTCAGCATAATGAACAGTTTCTGATTAATCTGTTCTACTGTGAAATACCATCCCACTTTCCCCAACTCTCACTCACTCACTGTCTTCCTCCCCCTGTCTCTCCTCCTCCCTTCCTCCATCTCTCTAAACTTTTTCCCCCTCCCTCTCCGGTACAGTGTGTTTGTTTGAAAGGCTCTTACATAACATGTGTTTGTTTAAGCTGTAGATGACGCTGGAGACGAAGCCTGTCTGTCTCTGTCTCTTTAGGCAGCACAGCTGTAGTCTATAGAGGATGGGAACACCACAGACCTACCTCTCTCTCCCCCTCTCCATCTCTCCCCCTCTCTCTCCCTTCCTCTCTCTTCCTCTCACTCTCTGTCTTTCTCTCCCTCTCTCTACTGTACCTCTCCCTCTTCCCTTCATCTTTCCCCCTCTCTCCCTCTCTCCCTTCCTCCCTCTCTCTAACTGGAGGGGAACAGAACATAGAGTGTTGGTTACAACTCCTACAAGCACAGCGGAGCTCCAAATACTCCCACCGCACCTCTGGCTCGGCCCCCTGGGTAATGTACAGGCAGATAGAGGGGAAAACAGCAGCAGCAGTACACACTCTAACAGAGTGACAAGTAAGGAGCAGGAAATACTTATCCCACAACGACATCCAACAACAGACCAACTGTCACAGGAGTCACAACAATGATTTAGCGATTTGATTTATTAGGATCCCAATGGCGACAGCTAGCCTTACTGGGGTCTGACATAACGGAAAAGACGTTACAGACAAAATACTTTGCGGGTTCTGTGAGATTAATAGTTAGTATTTTCCCTGAGGTAAAAAATAAAGAAGCAGAATGATATAGCGACATTGTACATCAGTAAGCGTTTGAGTTGTATTATCTTAATGTCAGGCAGCTGATTATAAAGGAAATAATAATAATATTTAATAATTGCCATACATAGCCTCTTCAGAAAGAGATGTTTCTGACAGAAAAGCTAGAAATGTGACAGTGACTTGTATGAGAATGGTAATTCTCGGAGGTCTGCATGGCTACTGCATCTGGAGCCTCTGCCAGTTCTAGCACAGCAAATAACACAAACTGCAAACCCATCACCTTTCCCACTCTGAATATGTTATGGATTAAAGTCCTGCTATCAGCATTCTACCTCCTTGTCCACAATGGACCTTTTTATCCCTTCCTTCTGACTGTGGACTAGTGGAAAATAGGAATCACTGTAGACCTACTACTTCTGCTGTGCAGACATATTTTCATAAGGAACTCACAAAAGCGCATAAACATACACACACACACACACACACACACACACACACACACACACACACACACACACACACACACACACACACACACACACACACACACACACACATACAAACATGCACGCACACATGAACACTGAAGCACGTGAATGCTCACACACACAAAAGGGCAAACAATCAAACACACAGTGTGTTTTCTCTGGCCTCCGGGGGAATAGCAGTGAGGACTATGGAAGGGACAAAGGTTAAGTAGATAACATGAGTAATGATGAGGACTGGAGGAGGACAAAGGTTAAGTAGATAACATGAGTAATGATGAGGACTGGAGGAGGACAAAGGTTAAGTAGATAAAATGAGTAATGATGAGGACTGGAGGAGGACAAAGGTTAAGTAGATAACATGAGTAATGATGAGGACTGGAGGAGGACAAAGGTTAAGTAGATAACATGAGTAATGATGAGGACTGGAGGAGGACAAAGGTTAAGTAGATAAAATGAGTAATGATGAGGACTGGAGGAGGACAAAGGTTAAGTAGATAACATGAGTAATGATGAGGACTGGAGGAGGACAAAGGTTAAGTAGATAACATGAGTAATGATGAGGACTGGAGGAGGACAAAGGTTAAGTAGATAACATGAGTAATGATGAGGACTGGAGGAGGACAAAGGTTAAGTAGACAAAATGAGTAATGATGAGGACTGGAGGAGGACAAAGGTTAAGTAGATAACATGAGTAATGATGAGGACTGGAGGAGGACAAAGGTTAAGTAGATAACATGAGTCTTGATGAGGACTGGAGGAGGACAAAGGTTAAGTTCAGGTGATTGTTGCTGCTCACTCTGGCTAGTGGAATGGATGAAACAAACCGTTCACGCCGTGTAATGTCACACACAAAAAGGCACAGAGGTCCTTTCTAGACAGGCATGTGAAATAGAAAGATAGATGCAGGCAACTGTCACTTCCCGGCTGAGCCTCCTAAAACCAAAAGGCACCATCCTCTCTGGGCCCAACTGGTTTTCCCTTTGTTTGGATTTGGATCGTTTAGTGCGAGCCATTGTTATCTTTTGTTACATCATTTGATTAATGAACGCACTCAAGAAAGGGGAAAAACAATCGATTTGCAAGCACTTACTACTGTACTTCATAAATAAGAGATGGAGGAAAGGCTTTGAAAGGAGGACTTCAATAAAAAATAAAAAGAGACCCTCTTCTCTTATTGATTCATCCAATGGCTTTCCCTCCCCTATCTCTCCTGTCTGTCTGTCTCTCCTGTCTGTCTGTCTCTCCTGTCTGTCCGTCTCTCCTGTCTGTCCGTCTCTCCTGTCTGTCCGTCTGTCTATCTCTCCTGTCTGTCTGTCTCTCCTGTCTGTCTGTCTCTCCTGTCTGTCCGTCTCTCCTGTCTGTCCATCTCTCCTGTCTGTCCGTCTGTCTATCTCTCCTGTCTGTACGTCTCTCCTGTCTGTACGTCTCTCCTGTCTGTACGTCTCTCCTGTCTGTCTGTCTCTCCTGTCTGTCTGTCTATCTCTCCTGTCTGTCTGTCTGTCTGTCTGTCTGTCTGTCTGTCTGTCTGTCTGTCTGTCTGTCTGTCTGTCTGTCTGTCTGTCTGTCTGTCTGTCTGTCTGTCTGTCTGTCTGTCTGTCTGTCTGTCTATCTCTCCTGTCTGTACGTCTCTCCTGTCTGTACGTCTCTCCTGTCTGTCTGTCTATCTCTCCTGTCTGTCTGTCTGTTTCTCCGTCTGTCTGTCTGTCTGTCTGTCTGTCTGTCTGTCTGTCTGTCTGTCTGTCTGTCTGTCTGTCTGTCTGTCTGTCTGTCTGTCTCTCTGTCTGTCTGTCTGTCTGTCTGTCTGTCTGTCTGTCTGTCTGTCTGTCTGTCTGTCTGTCTGTCTGTCTGTCTGCCTGCCTGTCTGTCTATCTCTTCTGTCTGTCTGTCTCTCCTGTCTGTCTATCTTTCCTGTCTGTCTATGTTTCCTGTCTGTCTGTCTGTCTGTCTGTCTGTCTGTCTGTCTGTCTGTCTGTCTGTCTGTCTGTCTGTCTGTCTGTCTGTCTGTCTGTCTGTCTGTCTGTCTGTCTGTCTGTCTGTCTGCCCACAGCCCAGTGGGCACCTAGTCTGACTATGGGCACGCAGAAATGCATCCTGGGAGGATGTGGTCACCCTGAGGGCCTCTCCTTCTTAATTGCCTGGTTGGATTTCAGTTTCCAATGCATCATTTGTCAGCCACCTCCTCTGACGGACGAATCCACATTAAAACTCAAGTATTTCATTGCGGGAGGGAGCAGCCCAGCAACATATATTGTGATGAGCTATAGATCAACTTTAATTCATTGCCTTCGCGCGGCAATTAATCTTCGGCGTGTTACCCGGGACCACTTAGGACGGACGCCTTTCTCCAGCCCTGCATTAATAAACAGGCCGTCTCCTTTTAATTTTCCTTATTTTCTCCGGTCATATACATGCCACACACGCATGAATCATGTCAAACCATCCCGTCCAAGACTAGTTTGTTATTCTGTTTTTCCAACCCAATCAGTCACTAAGCTCTGAAGAGCTGACTGAACTAAACTAATATTAGCCTGTGCAACAACACTTTGCTTACGTAATATATCTGTAATATGAACACAGTGTTAGTGTTTATAGGGTGATGCTGAGGTAAAGCTTAGGGATTTATAGGATATCTTCTCTATGCTAGTCTAAGGAAAGCTTTAAAGGCACCTTTGTTTCTGTTTTATGAGAACAGTCATACTTCTGCATTTGTATGTGTGTGTATCAAACTGCTTCCTGTCTCTCACCAGCCCACGACCACCAGCCTAATTAAATGAAGCCTGTCCACATTTGGACTTTCCCCCTCATTACAGATCTAATGGCCTTTTAATAGGCAGAGTGATCAGGGTTCAGAACACAACACATTAACACTCTCCCTGGACTGCTCTCAGAAGAAGGAGAAGAAGACAGCCTTCGCTTTCTGGTCCTGGTCGATCACACTCCATCATGGCTCCACATCCTGCCTCTCTCTCTCTTTATCTATCTATCTATCTATCTCCCTCCCTCCCTCCCTCCCAGAGAAAGAGAGGTCAGCGGGGACAACATGCCACTCTCTCTCTCTCTTTTTCTCTCTCTTTTTCTCTCTCTCTCTCTCTCTCTCTCTCTCTCTCTCTCTCTCTCTCTCTCCCTCCCTCCCTCCCTCCCTCCCTCCCTCCAGCAGCAAGCCACTAAACAGCTGTCTGTGGCAAGACGGGTGACTAAAACAAATAGGTTGTAACAATGGCTGTTTAAATGATGTTGTTGTGTGCATGACCCATTGAAATGTTCTGTTTGGCTCGACTCTCCCGGTCTCATTGTTTCTTCATCAAATTGTTAATCATTCCACTCAATTCCAAAGCACCGCGTTGGTTTCAAGAGCCGAGATTCACTGCAGCATCAAACTAATCTTGCTTTAGTCTACGATTGAAACATGCAATAACACTCCTAAGTGACTGCTCAGACTAATGTAGGAATGTTCGCGAGAGGTCGAGGAGAATGCACAACGAGCTCAATCTAACGCTGCAGTAATGACTACAACAATAGGTCATGTTGATCTGCCTCAAAATATGCATCAATAGCAAAGAATCCCAAAGGTCAGTTCAAGGCCGCAAGAACATAAACACACACGTGCAAGCATACACACACACACACACACACACACACACACACACACACACACACACACACACACACACACACACACACACACACACACACACACCCCTCCTCTCTCTTACACTCTCTTGTTAATCTTCTCTCTCTCTCTACCTCCCTCTCCCTTCACCCTCTCTCTACCTCCCTCTCCCCTTCACCCTCTCTCTACCTCCCTCTCCCTTCACCATCTCTCTACCTCCCTCTCCCTTCACCATCTCTCTACCTCCCTCTCCCCTTCACCCTCTCTCTACCTCCCTCTCCCTTCACCATCTCTCTACCTCCCTCTCCCCTTCACCATCTCTCTACCTCCCTCTCCCCTTCACCCTCTCTCTACCTCCCTCTCCCCTTCACCATCTCTCTACCTCCCTCTCCCTTCACCATCTCTCTTCCTCCCTCTCCCTTCACCATCTCTCTACCTCCCTCTCCCTTCACCCTCTATCTACCTCCCTCTCCCCTTCACCCTCTCTCTACCTCCCTCTCCCCTTCACCCTCTCTCTACCTCCCTCTCCCCTTCACCCTCTCTCTACCTCCCTCTCCCCTTCACCATCTCTCTACCTCCCTCTCCCCTTCACCATCTCTCTACCTCCCTCTCCCCTTCACCATCTCTCTACCTCCCTCTCCCTTCACCATCTCTCTACCTCCCTCTCCCTTCACCCTCTATCTACCTCCCTCTCCCCTTCACCCTCTCTCTACCTCCCTCTCCCCTTCACCCTCTCTCTACCTCCCTCTCCCCTGCACCCTCTCTCTACCTCCCTCTCCCCTTCACCATCTCTTCCTCCCTCTCCCTTCACCATCTCTCTACCTCCCTCTCCCTTCACCATCTCTCTACCTCCCTCTCTCTACCTCCCTCTCCCCTTCACCCTCTCTCTACCTCCCTCTCCCTTCACCATCTCTCTACCTCCCTCTCCCTTCACCATCTCTCTCTCTACCTCCCTCTCCCCTTCACCATCTCTCTACCTCCCTCTCCCTTCACCCTCTCTCTACCTCCCTCTCCCTTCACCATCTCTCTTCCTCCCTCTCCCTTCACCATCTCTCTACCTCCCTCTCTTTCACCCTCTCTCTTTCACCCTCTCCATCGATGCACTCCATCTCTATCATAACAGCTGACTTGAAACAATTGAAATGTTACCTTCATCCATCAACCAAGCAGAATTCCCCCCTCCCTCCCTCCCCTCACCTCCCCTCACCTCCTCCCAAGCGTGTGGGCCATAAAGTTGACACAGTGCTGCTCCCGGTAGAGGAAGAGAGGTCATGGCTCTGTCTTTGTTGGCTGGCCAGTCAAATTACAGCCTGCCTCTTCACCCCACCTCTCTACCTGACTCCCCTAGACCCCCTCTAGAGTGATGAGGGTTCTCAAATACACAAAGCAGGTTTCTGCTGGGTTAGACGCACAGCTACACTACTGGACAGTGAACAGCATAGGACAGACCAGATGCTGAACCATAAGGAGTCTGACCTGTTTCTGAGTATACACTGTAAGTAATGGCCTCCCAACCCCCAACACCCCAGAATCACGTGTCTTCAAAGAGCTTGGAGAAAATACATAATTGGCCGGGGTTTTTTGTTGTCAGGGAGAAGGGCAGTCAGTCAGTGTTTTGTGGTTCTAATTGCTTATTACTTCCTGCTCTGGTTGTGGAAGCAGTTAACAGTTAGAAGCCTCCAGCTCTGTGCTTCCTTGAACCCCAGCTGGGGTCGCTCCACACCACACCCCCGGTCTCCCATGCCGTGACCCTCCTCCTCCACCTCTCCCTCCAACCTATGAGCAGTAGTGGAGGTACCACTCCCCTCTCTGTACTCTAGAGCTCAGCCCTGCCCCTCTGTCAGGCCTCAGTGAGGATACCTGCCTCAACAGGCCACTGAGGCCAGTAACAGTAGCATAGCAACCCAGTCAAAGGCACCGGGCGCTGCCTTCCACAGCACCCTGCGGGGAGCTGACATTTACTGCCCCGGCCCAGCCCGGACCCACCCTGGCTCCGGATGAAGCCCACTGTCTGTCGGTCCCCACCATGCTTTTCTACCTCCCTCCTCCTGCCTCCTTCCTCCTGCTTTACAAAAAGGAGAGTCTCTCACAAAGAGAGAGAGAGACTTCCTTTCCTATTCTGTTGTTGTGTTGAGCTAGCAGCTACCAGCCCAGAGGTGCTGATTACAGCACCACCTGATCGCTGTGAATAAGCTTCCAAACCGGCACATGCTTTCAGAGGGGAAGAAAGAAACCACTGGGTTTCGTTCCCCTGTGATTTAGATAGTCTGTCTAGCTAAATGGAAAAGACAAAAACGGCGCCACCTGTCATGCATTATTCACATTTCTTTAAGAAGTTGAGAAGTGAAATGAGCGAGAGACAGAGAGAGAGAAAGGTGTAGGTTGGACATAATTAGTAGGGAGTATTTCAGTAAAACGCACCGCTGTACATGTTTCTTAAGTCAACTCACAGCCATAAGTTAGAGCGGTAAAGCACACCAGTTATAGGCAAAAGTAATCATTTTCACTGTGGTGAGTGAGGTTAGCAGGAGGCGTTATGGGGATGTACACACACACGCAGACACACACACACACACACACGAAGACACACACACACACACACACACACACACACACACACACACACACACACACACACACACACACACACACACACACACACACGACGCAAACACACACACACACGCAGACACACACAGATACACACACACACACGCAGACACACACACACACGCAGACACACACACACAAAGGCACAGAAACACACACACGCAGACACACAGACACACACGCGAACAGACACACCAGCAGACAGACATACACACACAGATACACACACACATGCAAACACACACACACACGCAGACACACACAGATACACACACACAGATACACACAGACACACACACGCAGACACACACACACACACACACACAAAGGCACAGAAACACACACACGCAGACACACACAGACACACACGCGAACAGACACACCAGCAGACAGACACACACACACAGACACTGTAATCCCTTCTTAAAGCTACTCTTCACATTCATGGTTGTGCAGTTTGCCTGCTCCACAACACTCCTTATCCCTGCTATTGATGCAAGATGAGGACACTTCTCTTCACCCTCTGAGCTGCTTTCTCTACCCCCTGGGGTAGTATCTCTGTACGCACATCCTGTTGCATGTTCAGTACAGGGAAGTTCCACCAAATTACTACCTTTTTGGTACTGTAACTTTGTCAACAAAATGTTTTGTTCTGTCATAAAGAGCACATGTTCAACTTAATAAAAAACATGTTTCACCATCTCATGAAGACTATAGTAAGTACATATTAAGTGCCAAATAAGTAACAGTGTTGCCGATTTTATCTTAAGTCAGACATAAATCTCCCTGTGACAGGGGGAATGGAAGCTTGTTGTCTGCAACAGGAAGGGGCAATTGAATGGCAGGTTCACAATATTTTGAATTGTTAAAACATTTGTAGCCTGTCTATTCTATGGGTAACAGGGTTGACGTGTTATGCTCAACCTGCTTCGTTTTCCACAACGAACACAGAAAATGACCAAAAAGAAAAGAACCAGCTCGCCCGCCTTTACACTCTGTTTAATTATATATAAAAAATTATAGTAATAGTTTCACCATATTAAAATGAGAGTTCAGTTCACGTAAAACAGGGTTAACCATAAAATGACGGACAGACATTTCATGTGATTAAATGAATGACATTCAATAAATAAGAATCCTCAGATGTATTGAATTCTCCATGTGGTCTATATTAAAGTGCACTTCATTTAATATAGCAGACTTTTAAAATGCAATATTGGTTCACAATTTCTACTTTAAATATCAAAGGGAAGCCAAAGGAACTCTTTTTGTGGAATGACCATAACGTGCTCAAACCAGGTGTTCACTTCAGTTAGAAACCTCCTTGGATCTCCAGATAGCGCATGTGATCTCAAAGAGAATTGGGGGGGGGGGACGGACCTGAAGGCTAGGGAGCCAGAGAGGTTTTTCCAGAGTGATGGAGACCGGTGGCCAGCTCATCAATCAAACAGTGTGAATTCTCAGAAGACCGAGTACAAAGAAGCTCAGCCAGACTAATTAATCAGTTGGTCTAACTGATTGTTAATTAAGCTGGCAATTATGCCTGAGCAGCAAACCTCACGCTTGGGGTAAGAGAGAGGAGGGAGAGGCACAACCATTTGCTTAGGGAAGGCAAGAGTTCACACACTGGGCCTTAGAAAATAAACACCCGTGTTCCAGTCCCTTCCAACACAGTCCAATGGAAGGTTAAAACACACAAGGGTTTCCTTCCTCAGGGCCCTCATTGTTTACTTAAAGGTACCTTAAGTGTTGTTGAACCTAGCAGATAATTGCACCATAAATCTTAATGGCCAACTAATTACTCTTTACAACGTCCTTTCTCCTTCCTGAAGTGCGTGGCGTGATGGAGTGGTGGAGCCATTGCGTGCTGCTGCTTCCTGTGAGGAGAAGGAGGGAGGAGAACAGGATGATTCATGTCTCTCCCTTCCTTTAGTCCCCTACATAAACAGAAGGGAGAAGTCAGGATGCTATGGAAGGGGAGACGTTCCACTGTGACTGAGAGGATGTGCAAGAGAGAAAAAGAGAGGAAGGGCAAAGAGGGAGAGGGAGAGAGTGTGCGGGAGAGGGAGAAAGAGAGAGGGAGTGAGACAGGGGAGAAAGAGTGTGATAGAGAGAGAGAGAGAGAGAGAGAGAGAGAGAGAGAGAGAGAGAGAGAGAGAAAGAGAGAGAGAGAGGGAGGGAGAGGGAGGGAGGGAGTATATAAGGTCTGAGGTCATCTGCCTTTGGCCTAAAGAGCAGGAACCAGACTTCATCAAAGAAATTGGAAATACAAACATTGTCATTCAATAAGAAACATGGTATAGAGGAGACGGACCCACTGGTTGCCCTCTAGGTTACAGAGAGCTAGTAGTCCCACCCACCAAACTACTAGGTGTGAAACAGGGAAGAGACTCACAGGGGTATGCTCATTTGGTATAGAGCAGACCTAACCCACTCTATTAAATTAGTCAAAACAGGAACATTTTACATCTGGATAGAAATAAATAAGGAAATGATCTCAAAAGAGACATATGTCCTAATGTGTGCTACCTATATCCTCCCAATAGAATCCCCATACTTTAACGATGACAGCTTCTCCAAGAGGGGGAGATCAACCATTTCCTGGCCCAGGGACATGTACTAGTCTGTGGCGACCTAAATGCCAGAACTGGACAAGAACCTGACACTCTCAGCACACAGGGGGACAAACACCTACCTGGAGTTGACAGTATTCCCTCCCAAATATGCCCCCATAGACACAACTATGACAAAACAACCAAGAAAAATGGGTCACAACTCCTGCAGCTCTGTTGCACGCTGGGTCTGTACACAGTCAATAGTAGGCTTTGAGGAGACTCCTATGTTAGGTACACCTACAGCTCATCCCTTGGCAGTAGTACCATAGATTACTTTATCACTGACCGCAACTCAGAGTCTCTCAGAGCGTTCACAGTTAACATCAGATCACAGCAAAATCACAGTCTACTTGAAAAGAGCAATAATCATGAGTCATCAAAGCCAAAGGAACGCACAATATTAAGAAATGCTATAGAGGGAAGGAAAGTAGTGTAGAAACCTACCTAAAAACAATTAGGCAACAACAAATACAATCCCTTCTAGACAACTTCCTGGACAAAACTTTTCACTGTAATAGTGAAGGTATAAACTTGGCAGTAAAAAGCCTAAAAACTATATTTGACCTTTCAGCTTCCCAAACAAATCAAACAATTTCAAGCAGACAACCTAAGAAAATGACAAATGGTTTGATGAATAATGCAAATATCTAAGAAAGAAATTGAGAAACCTATCCAACCAAAAACATAGAGAGCAAGAAAACCTGAGTCTATGGTGAATCACTAAAACAATACTGAAACACACCATGGAAAAATAAGGAACAGCATGTCAGAAATCCTCTCAATGTAATTGAAGAATCCATGAAATCTAACCACTTCTGGGAAAATTGGAACACAAACAACAACACGATGAGTTATCTACCCAAAATGGAGATGTATGGATAAACCACTTCTCCAATCTTAATTGGCTCTATAACAAAGAACAAACAGCAAAAACGTATATACGATAAATAAAAGACTATTAAAGGCTATTATTAAAGACTTCCAGAACCCACTGGATTCTCCAAATAAATTGAAGGAACTACAGGACAAAATACAAACCCTCCAACCCAAAAAGGCCTGTGGTGTTGATGGTATCCTAAATGAAATGATAAAATATACAGACCACAAATTCCAATTGGCTATACTTAAACTCTATAACATCATCCACAGCTCTGACATCTTCCCCAATATTTGGAACTCGAGGACTGATCACCCCAATCCACAAAAGTGGAGACAAATTTGACCCCAATAACTACCGTGGGATATGCGTCAACAGCAACCTTGGGAAAATCTTCTGCATTATCATTAACAGCAGACTTGCACCTTTCCTCAGTGAAAACAATGTACTTAGCAAATGTCAAATTGGCTTTTTACCAAATTACCATACGACAGACCACGTATTCACCCTGCACACCCTAATTGACAAACAAACAAACCAAGTCAAAGGCAAAGTCTTCTCATGATTTGTTGATTTCAAAAAAGCTTTTGACTCAATTTGGCGTGACAAATTGATGGAAAGCGGTGTTGGTGGAAAAACATACAACATCATAAAATCCATATACACAAAGAACAAGTATGCGGTAAAAAATAAATAAAAACAAAAACATGTATTTCCACTGCTGTGGGGTGAGACAGGGATGCAGCTTGAGCCACACCCTCTTCAACATATATAAATGAAGTGGTGAGGGCCCTAGAACAGTCTGCAGCACCCGGCCTAACCCTATTACATTCTGAAGTCAAATGTCTACTGTTCGTTGATGATCTGGTGCTTCTGTCCCCAACCAAGGAGGGCCTACAACAGCACCTAGATCTTCTGTACAGATTCTGTCAGACCTGGGCCCTGACAGTAAATCTCAGTAAGACAAAAATAATGGTGTTCCAAAAAAGGTCCAGTTACCAGGACCACAAATACAAATTCCATCTTGACACTGTTGCCCTAGAGCACACAAAAACTATACATACCTCAGCCTAAACATCAGCACCACAGGTAACTTCCACAAAGCTGTGAACGATCTGAGAGACAAGGCAAGAAGGGCCTTCTACGCCATCAAAAGGAACATACAATTTGACATCCCAATTAGGATCTGGCTAAAAATACTTGAATCAGTTATAGAACCCATTGCCCTTTATGGTTGTGAGGTCTGGGGTCTGCTCACCAACCAAGAATTCACAAAAAGGGACAAACACCAAATTGAGACTGCATGCAGAATTCTGCAAAAACATCATCCATGTACAACGTAAAACACCAAATAATGCATGCAGAGAAGAATTAGGCCAATACCCACCAATTATCAAAAAACAAAAAAAGTGCAGATAAATTCTACAACCACCTAAAAGGAAGTGATTCCCAGACCTTCCATATCAAAGCCATCACCTACAGAGAGATTAACCTAGAGAAGAGTCCCCTAAGCAAGCTGGTCCTGGGCTCTATTCATAAACACAAACAGACCCTACAGAGCCCCAGGACAGCAACAGCAACACAATTAGACCCAACAAAAAGATAATTACTTCCTTGAGCACGAGCCTGTGCGCCCAAACGAGAGTGCGTGTCGTCCGCCCGGACTGACCCAATATTAAGGAAAGCTTTGACTATGTACAGACTCAGTGAGTATAGCCTTGCTATTGAGAGAGGATGCAGTAAGCAGACCTGGCTCTCAAGAGAAAACAGGCTATGTGCACACTGCCCACAAAATGAGGTGGAAACTGAGCTGCACTTCCTAACCTCCTGCCCAATGTATGACCATATTAGAGACACATATTTACCTCAGATTACACAGATCCACAAAGAATTCCAAAACAAATCAAATGTTGATCAACTCCCATATCTATTGGGTGAAATACCACAGTGAGCCATCACAGCAAGATTTGTGACCTGTTGCCACAAGAAAAGGGCAACCAGTGAAGAACAACAACAATGTAAATACAACCCATATTTATGTTTATTTATTTTCCCTTTTGTACTTGAACTATTTCCAAATTGTTACAACACTGTACATAGCCATAATATGACATTCGAAATGTGTCTATTCCTTTGAAATTTGTGAGTGCAATGTTTACTGTTCATTTTTTGTTGTTTATTTAACTTTTGTTTATTATCTATTTCACTTGCTTTAGCAATGTAAACATATGTTCCCATGCCAATAAAGCCCTTTGAATTGAATTGAATTGCGAGAGAGAGAGAGAGAGAGAGAGAGAGAGAGAGAGAGAGAGAGAGATAGGGAGGGAGAGATAGAGAGAGAGAGAAATAGAGAGAGGGGAGAGAGAGAGAGGAGAGAGAGAAAGACAGGGTGAAAGACAGAGAGGGAGAGAGAGATGACCAAAAGAGAGTGAGCGAGGTCAGTTTTCTACAGTGTGCAGACCATTACCCAGCTGCCAGAGCTGAGATATACAGTATATACAGGGTAAGGGAAACCACTGGAACCATAATGTGCTTTAGTACAAAGATAAGGTCAGTGGTTGTTTAAGCCTCCAACTAAATAAACTGTACAGACAGTGATTTGTTTTACATTAAATTTATGCTGATTCATGAACAGTGATATCCTGTGATTTTTGTACCTAGCTAGATAGCTCAGCAGCATACATACCCTGTGCTGTGTTTCAGAAGCCTTAAAGGAAAACCCCAAAACTATCTTTTGGTATTTGTTTCATTAGTCCATTGTTGATATAGTCCCAAAATGTTTTGCATGTCAGCCATCACGTTTTCAAGATATATAACTTTCAAAATACAGAAATACAGCCAGTATCCATTTTGAAAGTTATTTATTTTAAGACTTAATAGGGCATGAGAACCAAAACACTTATGGGGGTTACAAATTCTTCATGAGAAGCCAGACAGGGAGACAGTGCGGGAGGCGGGAGGGAGCCTGTTTCCTACATGCGTGTTTAGACCCATTCTGAAGGCCTGTCTGTTGTTGTTAGTTCAGCTGCACTGGCCATCACTTTGATCTCCACTCAGTGTGAAGCTCATGCAGTTAGCTCCACGGCTGGGCTGGGTTCTGGCCCGGGTTCTGGCCCTGGATGCCTATCAAGGCCCTTCCATAGGCCTGCCTGAGTCTACAGTGCACACGCACTAACGCACACGCACACACCCTTCCATGTGCCTTATTCACATGAAATCCCCCATGCCCACACACACAACCAATGTTGTTCCACTAGATCCCTCTGTTACTGCAAGCCTCTTTTCTATCGATCTCACAGTAATTGCCTCTAAAACGCTGGTGTACCAAGGTGCTTCCGTTATTGATGCAATGTGGGCGTCCTGGGATTTTCAAATATATCCCAATCAAAGCATGGAGTTCTACCCAGCATTATCAAAACATACTAATGGAGAAGGAGTAAAAGCACTCCAAGCAGAATTAGAGAGTAATTCCACTATTCCATTAGAAACTGGGCCAGACCAGTCTATATAGTCTTATGTAGCACAGCACTACTCAACATAGTGAGTAACTCTATGCAAATAGACAACCAGACTCTAGACAACCAGGATCTAAACAACCATGATCTAGACAACCAGGATCAAGACAACCAGGATCTAGACAACCAGACTCTAGACAACCAGAATCTAGACAACCAGACTCTAGACAACCAGGATCTAGACAACCAGGATCTAGACAACCAGACTCTAGACAACCAGGATCTAGACAACCAGACTCTAGACAACCAGGATCTAGACAACCAGGATCTAGACAACCAGACTCTAGACAACCAGGATCTAGACAACCAGACTCTAGACAACCAGGATCTAGACAACCAGGACCTAGACAACCAGACTCTAGACAACCAGGATCTAGACAACCAGGATCTAGACAACCAGACTCTAGACAACCAGGATCTAGACAACCAGACTCTAGACAACCAGGATCTAGACAACCAGACTCTAGACAACCAGGATCTAGACAACCAGGATCTAGACAACCAGACTCTAGACAACCAGAATCTAGACAACCAGACTCTAGACAACCAGACTCTAGACAACCAGGATCTAAACAACCATGATCTAGACAACCAGGATCAAGACAACCAGGATCTAGACAACCAGGATCTAGACAACCAGACTCTAGACAACCAGACTCTAGACAACCAGACTCTAGACAACCAGACTCTAGACAACCAGGATCTAGACTCTAGACAACCAGACTCTAGACAACCAGACTCTAGACAACCAGACTCTAGACAACCAGGATCTAGACAACCAGGATCTAGACTCTAGACAACCAGACTCTAGACAACCAGGATCTAGACAACCAGGATCTAGACAACCAGGATCTAGACAACCAGGATCAAGACAACCAGGATCTAGACAACCAGACTCTAGACAACCAGACTCTAGACAACCAGACTCTAGACAACCAGGATCTAGACAACCAGGATCTAGACTCTAGACAACCAGACTCTAGACAACCAGGATCTAGACAACCAGGATCTAGACAACCAGGATCTAGACAACCAGGATCAAGACAACCAGGGTCTAGACAACCAGACTCTAGACAACCAAGTCTGCATTTACCTTTGCTTAAACTTCAGGCCGGCAGGATTCTAAGTTCATACCTTCATCTACAAATACTGTCTAATGAAATCCAGTAGCAAGTAGGCAGTAGTCAAACTAACTTACACATTCTGAACTACTGATGTGTAAAGACAGTTTTGTGTGAGGGAAAGAGGCAGGGGCTGGAGTCTCTCTCTCTTACATTCCTGCTGTACTCTCTTCTCTTCTCTCCCTCCCTCCCTCCCTCCCTCTGAGAGCCAGTAATGTATTTTTTGCGGAGAAGAAATGCCTCTAAATTTAGCTTCAGATTTATCAAGCTGATGCAAACAAGGAGAACAGGGGGGTGAGGAAGAGAAAGGAGGAGAGTGAAAGGAAGAGGTGTGTCAGTGAGGAGCTGTCCGTTATGAGTTGTCAAGTTGAGAAAGAGGGGGTGTCACGCCCTGATCTGTTTCACCTGTCCTTGTGATCATCCCCACCCCCTCCAGGTGTCGCTTATTTTCCCCAGTGTATTTATCCCTGTGTTTCCTGTCTCTCTGTGCCAGTTCGTCTTGTATGTTTCCAAGTCAACCAGCGGTTTTCCCGTTCTCCTGCTTTTTGCATTCTCCTTTTTCTAGTCATCCCGGTTTTGACCAATGCCTGTTTCTGGACTTTATACCGCCTGCCTGACCATTCTGCCTGCCTTGACCACGAGCCTGTCTGCCACTCTGTACCTCCTGGACTCTGATCTGGTTTTGACCTTTCTGCCTGTCCATGACCTTTCTCTTGCCTACCCCTTTGGATTAATAAACATTGTAAGACTCCAACCATGTGCCTCCTGTGTCTGCATCTGGGTCTCGCCTTGTGCCTTGATAGGGGGAGAGTGAGAGGAGCATAAGGGGCTAGGGAGGGGAGGGGTGTGTCAGTGAGGAGCTGTCCGTTTATGAGTGACGATTAGACGGAACCAAAAAAAAACATTTCTGCCAGGCCTCAAACATAACACACACACACACAGCAAGCACACACATACTCATCACACAAAAGCCTGCCCCTAGCAAGATGCATGAAGGAGAAAGATATGTGAATTTCAATAAAGGGGAGAAGAAACAAAACTAGCACGAGTAGGCAAGCAGCGTAAGGACAGGGAGGAGAGAGAACGCCAGCCACCCAGGCAGGTAAAAGCTCACACTGGGGGCTGTGAACAGACAGAGCATGCAACACACACACCCACACACCAAAGCACACAGGCTGGTGCGGCTGCAGAACAAGGGCATCTGCTACAAGGGCAAGGGCATTACAGGTCAGGACTACTTCATGGACAAGTCAAACTATCTCTGAAGACCACAACACTACAGAGGGCCTTGAGCTCCCCTACCCTCCTATCCCACCTCCCCCTCGCAGTAGCTATAAAGGACATGTCAACGAGTGGGTTCACTTTATCCCATTCATTTGTTTAGTTTGGCCAATTTGGACCCTCTTGGGAATTGACTGTGTTTTGTTTGAGAGGGGGATTTATATGCAATGCTCTAAAAGAGCTAAGCTTTCCCCCTCCAGCGTTTGTGCTCCTCTGAGCGGCATCACTGGGCTTTAGTCAGGGACTCAGTGGCAGATCAGCTGTTTCAGCAAGCACGGAGCAGAGAGAGAGAGGGGGGAGGGGGGAGAAAGAGCTCTTCCATGTTGTGTAAGCATAAGGCAGACAGCTCTGTTAAATATTACAGCAATAGGCATACCTTAATGTTTCATAAGTTAAAGATTGCTTTGGCTAAAAATGACAGTGGCACAGTAGAACATCCAAACTCTACTTTATGAATATTCATATGTGGATGGGATTAAAATTCATTCTGAATTCATGTTCTACTGAGACAGTCATTTGAAGTTCGAGGTTATTCAACATTTAGAGGTACACATGTCTGTTCAATATTACATGGGAGGATAAATAGTTCCATATGGAGGATTTATCAAAGAATAGAAAGTCAAAACACAACTAGATATGCAATTCAAACAGTCCTCCCATCAAGTAGCCTAACGCATCAATCTACCCAAGTTAGTTGCAGTGAAACAATTTAGTTGGAACAAAATTCTGCTGGTTATAATATTGACAGACATTGGTTGGAAGAAACAGAATGAAGTCTGAAAGGAATCTGAATCAGAAAGGTGAAAGCAGAAGATGGGCAGAGGATGAGTTGCATTGTACAGATGGAAGAGCCACGATAACTTGGATCCTGCAAATAACACTGCAGTCCTAGTTGCCTGCACAGTCTCAGCTACAGTCTCAGCTATTGCCACAGCAGCTTGTTGGAGAGTGAACGCATGGGCAGAGTAAGATAATTGTCCACTCTTCCAAAGGTGCTCTAATAGGCCTGGCAGGCACTCAGTGTTACGTCAGCCAGAAACCAGAAGAAGATCCATCCTGGGTCCTGTATGTTGGTCTCTGACTAACACTACGCCGAAAGGATCAGATGAAAAGTGAAGATGTTCTGTTCTGAAAATAGTTTAGCTGAAGTGCTATGGTGTGGTATTTCTTATTTACATGAGGGGAAGCCCCTTGGAATACAAATTGAAAGAGATAAGAGTCAAGGTCAAACATGAAGGTCACTGCAGAGGCAACATACTAGGCAAAGCATACCGCAAGGCCTTTTAAGATTATTCAAATCTTCTCTAATACATTCTGGGTTAGAAATACATTCATATCATTTATTTTACAACTTTAATGCTGCATTTATTTTAAATGGTTGTGGGGAGCAGTGTTGTGTGTCTGGGTAGGATTGAAGCCGCAGAGATTTCGCTCAACGAAGGACTTAAATCACTTCTCGAGACGAGTGTAGCAGAAAATTGATAATTACTGGCAGCACAGCTGTGCCTAGTCATCAGGTGTGACAAATACCCACCCCCCTCCCAAAAACGATCATAACAAAAGTCGAGCACAGGACAGGGGATGATGACAAATATCTACTTGTTTGTTGCTTCGGCAGGGCTGTTTATTTCTGTGTGTCAGAGGCAGAGAATGTGTGGTCACCCAGGCCACTTAGGCCCTTCCCTGGCTATCCCGTGCCCCAGGCCAGAGGCTCCGTGCCAGGCCAGAGGCTCCCCGCCAGGCCAGGGAGACGCCACAGTGGGGTCAGCCCTCCAGGAATGTGGTGCTCTCTGGCCAGAGACTGACTGGGTGAGCTCTGTTCTGTCTCTGTCCCACTAGGCCCCTCTCCTCACTGCAGAACAGAACGCTGTCTCAGCTCTCAGCTCCCAGATTCCATCTGGCTCTTCCTGTCTGCCTCCGACCCTGGAACTAATCTACCCCCCACTCCGTCTCCCACAATGCCGTGCGAGACTGTGCCGCTGGGGCCTGCTCTGCGTAATTCAGTAGCAACGTGAGTGCAAAACTAAGACACTGCAGAATAGCCAGGCTGTAAATGTGTCAGTACTGTCATAACATGTAAATATGCCTTCATCGGTCAAATAGAAGTGCACAAACAACAAGCTGGACTCTACCAATCAGTGAGAGTTTAAGAATCCTAGGTGAATGGAGATATGGTGGGGTTGGGGGAGGGGCGGCGCCGTCAATGTGTGTGCAGGCGTGCACGTGTGTCATATAAAACAAGGGCTTTGATAGGGCTGTGTTAGTAGCGATGAGGGGGGTTGAGTTGGGTTGAGGGGGGCAGCTAGTCTCAATCCTGGCTGGCCTGGGTCTTCTCATTACTGTCAGTCAGCATCAGGTTTAGCAGGGCCAGGCTCCTGCAGCCCTCTGTCCTGCCTCCCCTCTCTCCTGTCTGCTGCCTGCTGCCATTGATAAGTACACAACACGGCCCTGAACCCCCCCCCCCACCAAACCTAATTACCCTCGACCCACAGCAAAGAGACCAGGCTAGGAAGAGGAGAGGAGGGGAAATGGGCCAACACTCAGGAGCCAGCAGGACACAGAGAACACAGTCATATACTGTACTGCACATACAGGCTAAACACAAAGACAAGCATATAGTTAATTCAGAATAACAACATATGCCCACTCACACACACACAGACATGATACATATTATATAATTACAATGCGTAGAAGAGAAAACAACATCTACCAAACTGAGCAGTGCTTTGACTGATTTAGTCTCTTCTGACTGTCTTTTGGTGATTGTGTCTGACCACCCAACAAACAGTCATTCATATTTTCTTTTTGTATTTTAATTTAACCTTTATTTAACTAGGCAAGTCAGTTAAGAACAAATTATTATTTACAATGACAGCCTAGGAACAGTGGGTTAACTGCCTTGTTCAGGCGCAGAATGACAGATTTTTACCTTGTCAGCTCGGGGATTCGATCTAGCAACCTTTCAGTTACTTGTCCAATGCTCTAACCACTAGGCTACCTGCCTGGGCTTTGGCCTCATTCTTGTCTGGGCCAGTTTCATTGAGGCCATTCAAAGCTGGAACAGTTGAGGGTCAGGGATTTAAACACATCTCCTGGTACCCCACACATCCATTACCGAAGGGAACAAACATCTCTCCATGTAGCCCTCTATCTGGGCGGTGGGGGGATGGGGGGTGGGTGGGGGTTTGTCTCGGCTACAAACCTTTTTCGCCAGGAGGTTAGAGGGAGGTAGCGATAAAGCAATCCCATCAACTGAACACTGATTGATTGACTTTTCCCTTGCCCTGATCCAAGTTAGCTTTGCCAGCTATCGGATTGTTTCTTGTTTTCAGTGACAAGTCAATGCACTTCCCGTCGGTTGTAAAAACCCATTTCAGAAGTGCATTTACGTGGAGGAAAAACATAAATACACATAGTAACAGTGAGGTTGTGTTTCTGTTGGTAGATGATTGTCTCCAGTCTTGGAGGAATGGAAAGATGACCTACTATCATCCAATGTGAAAACATGTACATAGAGATATACATAGAGATATACAAAGAGCTATACATGTACATAGAGATATACATGTACATAGAGATATACATAGAGATATACATGTACATGGAGATATACAGTGAGGGAAAAAACTATTTGATCCCCTGCTGATTTTGTACATTTGCCCACTGACAAAGAAATGATCAGTCTATAATTTTAATGGTAGATTTATTTGAACAGTGACAGACAGAATAACAACAAAATAATCCAGAAATTACCTGTAAGTTACCTGTATAAAAGACACCTGTATAAAAGACCTGTATAAAAGACACCTGTCCACAGAAGCAATCAATCAGATTCCAAACTCTCCACCATGGCCAAGACCAAAGAGCTCTCCAAGGATGTCAGGGACAAGATTGTAGACCTACACAAGGCTGGAATGGGCTACAAGACCATCGCCAAGCAGCTTGGTGAGAAGGTGACAACATTTGGTGCGATTATTCGCAAATAGAAGAAACACAAAAGAACTGTCAATCTCCTTCGGCCTGGGGCTCCATGCAAGATCTCACCTCGTGGAGTTGCAATGATCATGAGAACGGTGAGGAATCAGCCCAGAACTACACGGGAGGATCTTGTCAATGATCTCAAGGCAGCTGGGACCATAGTCACCAAGAAAACAATTGGTAACACACTACGCCATGAAGGACTGAAATCCTGCAGCGCCCGCAAGGTCCCCCTGCTCAAGAAAGCACATATACATGCCCGTCTGAAGTTTGCCAATAAACATCTGCATGATTCAGAGGACAACTGGGTGAAAGTGTTGTGGTCAGATGAGACCAAAATGGAGCTCTTTGGCATCAAATCATCTCACCGTGTTTGGAGGAGGAGGAATGCTGCCTATGACCCCAAGAACACCATCCCCACCGTCAAACATAGAGGTGGAAACATTATGCTTTGGGGGTGTTTTTCTGCTAAGGGGAGAGGACAACTTCACCGCATCAAAGGGACGATGGACGGGGCCATGTACCGTCAAATCTTGGATGAGAACCTCCTTTCCTCAGCCAGGGCATTGAAAATGGGTCGTGGATGGGTATTCCAGCATGACAATGACCCAAAACACACAGCCAAGGCAACAAAGGAGTGGCTCAAGAAGAAGCACATTAAGGTCCTGGAGTGGCCTAGCCAGTCTCCAGACCTTAATCCCATAGAAAATCTGTGGAGGGAGCTGAAGATTCGAGTTGCCAAATGTCAGCCTCGAAACCTTAATGACTTGGAGAAGATCTGCAAAGAGGAGTGGGACAAAATCCCTCCTGAGATGTGTGCAAACCTGGTGGCCAACTACAAGAAACGTCTGACCTCTGTGATTGCCAACAAGGGTTTTGCCACCAAGTACTAAGTCATGTTTTGCAGAGGGGTCAAATACTTATTTCCCCCATCAAAATGCAAATAATTTATAACATTTTTGACATGTGTTTTTCTGGATTTTTTAGTTGTTATCCTGTCTCTCACTGTTCAAATTTACCTACCATTAAAATTATAGACTGATCATTTCTTTGTCAGTGGGCAAACGTACAAAATCAGCAGGGGATCAAATACTTTTTTCCCTCACTGTACATAGAGATATACATGTGCATAGAGATATACATGTACATAGAGATATACATAGAGATATACATGTACATAGAGATCTGGTCCTCTGTAGCTCAGTTGGAAGTGCATGGTGCTTGCAATGCCAGGATAGTGGATTCAACACGTCTATAAGTTGCTTTGGATAAGTGTCTGCTAATGGCATATAAAGATATGCTCAATATGATGTATTCTGTTCTATAAAGTATTCTGTTCTATATAAAGGACTTTTGTCCTTGAATGTTCTTTCAAACTCTGGCAGTGGTGCACGACTGAGTTTGAACAGGGAATCTAGCGCTTTTAATAAACTCATATGGACATTTAGAGTAGCTGGCAGCCATGGTTTCAAATTCCCAGCAGTCAGCTGTGTCAGTTGAAATGAAAATCATTCTGAGATGGAGAAGATTATAATACTAAAATCACCTAAAGAAAAACAACATATCTGAGTGAGGCGTAACAGCGGATTCACCAGGCTTTGTGAGGCTGTCCAGAATGAAAAGAAGAGGAAGAGATGGAGCGAGGGGAGCGAGACAGAGAGGGAGAAACAGAGAAAGAAAGCAAGTAAGAATGGAGAGAATGTAGGAGAGCAGCCCTTGTGCAGGTTTCTTAATTGGCATTGGAGTAGAGAACTGCACTCCTGGGCCTCTCTCCTTTGGCAAGCATTCCCAATAGTGTGTGTGTGTTTCTGTGAGGGAGTGTGTGTGTGTGTGTGTGAAGGAGTGTGTTTCTGTGAAGGAGTGTGTGTGTTTGTGAAGGAGTGTGTGTGTGTTTCTCTGAGGGAGTGTGTGCATGTCTGTCTGTCTGTGTGTGTATCTTACATAATTGTTGTTCTGCAGGCTGTGGGCTGTGTCTTTGGTTGTGTGTGTGTGTGTGTGTGTGTGTGTGTGTGTGTGTGTGTGTGTGTGTGTGTGTGTGTGTGTGTGTGTGTGTGTGTGTGTGTGTGTGTGTGTGTGTGTGTGTGTGTGTGTGTGTGTGTGGTGTGTCTATAAGGGGGGCTCTGTCTGTACTGTACTTCACACAGTGTCACCTTTGGACTTCATTAAAAACTTGGCGAGGAGTTTTCTCTCACAGCAACACGTTTGTCCCTAGCTCCAGCACCACGGGACACCTGGGAGCTTTTCTCCAACTCAGAACATTAAGCACACAACAAGCCCCTCAGAAAGAGGTGGGGGACCAGAACCAGGCAAAAGTTAATCTATTCTAGACCCTCTAGACTCCTCATCCCACTATCACCAGCAGTAGAAGTCCCTCAGCAGTAGCAGAAAGAGAGAGAGGCAGGCAGAGTACACAGCGGACACGCACACAGACAGAAGGGGAAATCTGGGCCACTGCTTTGATGGTATTTATGACTGATAACCTAGATCCATTTCCACTCAGGCCTACTACGGTACGCTTTGTTAGCTGCAGTCAACATTTGAAGGTTACTTCCTCTCCCTGATTAAAATATACATATAATTCAGCACCAAATAAAACTTTGTGATTGTCAACCAAGTAAACAGTATTACTCCTTTAAGTTCCTTTAGAGTCTAGCTCCCACTGTTCAGTACATCCAGAACATATCTATTTGTGTACAGTACAGAGAGGCTTGTCTCATCAGTGCAGTCCAATGACTGCCATTGATGTGGTGACTAGTGGATGCTAGTGAAGCCTAATGAGGCAAACAGCCCCTGGTGAGACGGCCTGGCGGAAAAGAAGGGGTTAAGCTGCGCTGCTCGTCTTCTCTGAGTGGCCCAGCTCCTTCCTTTCATTTCCATAACAAGCCATCAGAGCTCATCTACCAGAGAAGTGGCCAATTAAAATCATGTTGGTACACGCTATGATTGTCTGTGATTCCGCAGTGTGAAAACAACAACAACAGCAGCAGCGCAGCAACAGCAGCAGCGGTATCGGTAACGACATGGACAGCTGAGAAACCAATCTTTAGCGATGTGGGCAGCAACCGTCACCTTGGTTTCTAAACACACACGGCAGTCATCAGCCCCCAGTTTCCATGTTCCTGTGAAAACACAAAGAGAACAGCTCCACAAAGGATGAGAACAGAGAGAGACAGCACCTGTCCATCGCTCTCTCATACCTAACCCCTCCATTCACCTCACACAGACATCACGCTGTGCAGATCTATTGGCTCAAGACAGTAGGAGATCCATGTGTAACCAGGTAGAACAATTCTAACATAATTGGGGCCCCTATATATTCATACACTGTGTTTAATCATATAGGAAACTGGGTGCATTATAATAGCACTAAGGCCAATGTCTGAAGTACCTGGGGAGATACATGTAGATGTAGGCTACTTAACTCTCTCTACAAAATCTACAATCGCTTAAGGTACAGTAACAGTACTGTACACAATATGCAACAGTGCAGGATAGACAGGGGATGGAGTAAAACCAGGAGGAAACCAAAGCCGATTGGTCTCTCAATATTTCTGTTCCCCAAACCAGCGCCATTGAGGCACCTGTAGCCTGCCCTAGCAGCCGGCTCTATAGAAGCCCATCTCTCACTGGGGACAGGCCTGTTAAACAGCAACAAGCAGCCGGCTGGAGAAGAAGGTGGGGGGGAAGAAACGATGACAAATTCAAGACAGAAAGTGCTTTCTAAATGGCAACCTCAGACCCAGACTGCTTATAAAGGCCTTAAATCAATTAAATATGAAGGAGAAAGCCATGAAATGCTAATCTATCTCCCTTAATCCTATTTCTTTGAGATACTTTGAAATCCACATGCTCTTGCATAATACTAAAACAAATAAAAGCCATTTTCTCCTCTAATGAGCTTGCCCCAGAGCCTGCCGTTTTCTAAAACATCTCAACGACAGGTATTTTCTGTACTACTGTAGCAATTCTGTTTAGTAGTCATTGTTTTCTTCCAGTGATGTAACCTACCTTCATAATGACACTGGATGTTTATAAGTGTGTGAGAACAATTCATGTATTTCTGAGCGATTCCGTTCTCTTACATGTTGGTCCCAGCTAAACAGAGCATATTGTTGTAAAAAGTATAAAATAATAAGCACAACAGCTATGTCTTCCAGGGAGGAGCTAGCTTCCCTTTCAACTGAAATCCCAAAATCCAGAGGCAAAACATGTTGGTTGTTTTTGATGTGTTTTATTTGTTTTATGTTCAGGAACAAGCCGAGGAAGAGAGAAGGTTTAAGTGACAAACACGCAAATTAGGGAGAGGAAAAAAATAGCTGGTAGTTTCTCAACCATATGCCCATACCCGTAAGACACCATGTGCTCTGGCTTTGAAAGCTTTCACTGCCAATTCCCCATTTGAAACCAGAACCGCTCAGTAACAACACCTCTCTGTGAGCCGGTGGGAAGGAGAAAAATACATTATTGATCTCCACCCGTTTCAGGTGTAAAAGGTCTGATGTGAGGAGCACTGCATTGGCCTAAAGGAGCTCCCCTCTAACCCAAAGCCAGTCAGAGGGGATAAAGAGCACACGTCTCACCACTGTAGCTACATCACGATCACAAACACCACCTTAACACACTGTGTGTGTGTGTGTGTGTGCGTGTGTGTGTGTGAGTGTGTGTGTGTTGCACACAGAAGACAACCAGTAACCGAGCCAGGATTAAGCCATTATGAAAGATTTGATACTGTCATCATTAATAAGTTACCTACATGTCAAATATCCCCACTATTTTGTTATTGGTTTGTTTTGGTAAAATTGGGATCAGCATAGGGGAAATGACTGCTGACCATGGAAGTGACCTTCCAACTGTGCAGGAAGTGGTCCCAAGCTCATAGCACAAGTGCCTTTGGAATTCTTTTTCCATTATGACACAAGAGTGGGGAAAATCTAAGGAGTCCTGTTGCTAATAAAGAAAATAGATTTAGAGAATGAGGCTAACTGGTCAGTTAATATCACTAATACTAAGTGAGGTGGTTTGCTCTTACCTTAGGTTGAGCGCGTCGGGGAAAGGCAACCTTAGGATCAATCTGTGAATGACAGAAACATTTGGAGTAAGTAAATAAGGAATGACATTGTCAACTGTGCATCAACATTCACATTTTAGCGACAGAGATAAAATGCTAAAGTTCCTCCAAAGTGACAACAACATAATTTTGATGTAGATGCGGAGAGATGTTCACAAAACAGGAACAGTGCCTTTGAAAGTTTGGAGGAAATTATTAATTCAAGATTACAGTGTTGGAAATAGGAGTCTGGAGTTTGTGACTCCAGATATTCCAAAATAAGCAGGAAGGCGCATCAGATCAACCATTTTTTTCCAGTCTTCGCCTTGTCGAGAGAGTTAATTTCATTTTTTTCTTCTGTTTAACTGGTCTCGTGGTGTGCGGTTGCAGCCTTATCAATCTTGCATTCAGAATGAATAGAAACTATTTCATGCACCGATGTCATGCTGCCTTCTCCTGACTTTAATACCAGGCTCTTAAAAGAGAAATTTCAAACAATCTCATCCAAGCAGACCTATTGAAGGGGAAAAACGTAAACAGATCGAAATTGTTCTCTTGCAGAAAATTACTTCTTCGTGTTTAGCAGGGCAAACCCTTTACGTTGCTGCATATTTCTCCATGGGGATTTGAAGGCTTGCCTAGAGGTTGAATGTAATCCACTAGAGCATCATCATAGAGATCCTGTCTCTCTCAGTGGGCCACATGTAGGCCTGAGATGTCTCTCTCAATTTACAAAAGAAGCCAAAAAGAAGGAGTAGGTGGTAATGTGTACGGGAAGAGCATTACAACATGTCACATCAGCTGGACAAAACATTTTCCTCTTGTAAAACCTCTGCATCTCCTTTGACGTAAAAGGCCTCTGAATCGACAACACTGAGATCACGTATTCCTATGAAATAAAGAAAAAACATTCCTAAATAAGGAATGCAATTGACGATTCAGTTGAAAACAAAGACGAAGCTTACCATCTGTGCAGATCAATTCAGCCTACCGAAAGTCCTATTTCACCTGTTGTGTTTTAAGTGAAATGTGAAAGAGCAGCAGGTGAGAACGAAGCAGCAACATCATTTCTCTGTTCTATTTCTATCTGGTGGAGTTATGACTGGTATCGTTCGAAATCAGGTCAATTTGAGAGATGAATTCAATAACACCTGGGTATGGCAACCCTGCTCATAATGAATTTCATGTAATGATTCGTTTTAGCAATTAGCCTCAGGCATAACCAATTCAACCTCAATTACTCAGTGGAGCCGGGCCTAGTCGTGCAAAGACAATACTATATGCTGTGAATAGCAACGCCGTCATACATGGTGCTGTGTCTTACCTTTCCAAACTACACACTAGTCCCTGAAAATCTTGTTTTTGTTTCTCTTATACGGTACATTTTCATTTGCCATAGAGCCTGTTTAAGATGTCAAAATAAATGTTTGCTACAGTTCAACTTATAACAGAACAGCAGTGAAAGTGGTAAAATTTAGCCTTGCAGCATGTCAATCAGATCTACAATGGGTTTGGAGCATGAAGACTTATTCAGCATACAGTCGCTATCAATCCATTTTTTCTCTCGTAATGCAGACATTTAGTTTGTTTATTGAAATGGCCCCATAATGCAGTAATTTGTCCAGATTACCAGTGTAGCTGTGTTAGGTAATGATGACTTAGTGTGGGATCTGTTGAGAAAGCTTGTAGAAACACACCTTTATGTAGGTCACAGCCTAGGAAATGAATGGTTCCTTTGAGACGTTTGCCAAAAGGGGGGAAATTCTAACAATTGTTTTCATTCTGTTGAAGTACTCATGTAAATGGGAAGTTTATGTGGGAATTACATTTAAAGCCTGGGCCCAGTCATATAGGCCACGCATTTCCCATTACAACAGTACACTATAGCATGTCTGGAACTAAGGTTATTCCATTTCCACACTTCCATAGGAATAGCAGTTTGCTTTATGTGGTGTAATTGGTCTCGAGGAGTACTATTTCCCCTCGCCAGTAGGAAATAAATCACAGTGTTGAATGAAGGGATCATTGCTAGATCCATGAAATGATAACAAATCCACCAACAAGATATATGAGCAGTATATTCAATCAATGTTTTAATTCTGGTACAAATTACAATGTATACCGGAGGCTGATCTACAATATGTAATGGATCATATCCCAAAGTTTAAAAATAGCTTTTTCTCAAGCACTACAGCATTTTCAAACTAGGTATCTCAGACTAATAAAAGAGAACAAACCAACACATTTTTTCCCCTTTTATCTTCTGTTACAGCTTTTTACAGCAGGGTCTCAGAGGGCCTCGTCACTGTGCGATTGTGAAAGATCAGGGCAGGAGGCAATAGTTTACATCCTTAGTTCAGATCTTCGAACAGGATTTCATACATTATTCCAGATTCTGGGTAAACTATCTCTCTTAACAGATCTTCCTCTATACTGGCAGTTTAAGATTAAGTTGTTTTTAAAGCAACCACAATTGCTTATCAAAAGGCTTGATTTCTTAATTGTTTTCTTTGTGCTTCGAATGATTTAGGAAGCATTAGTATATAATGATTTATCATCTGCTTCTTTCTGTCAATTTCCCTCTGGTTCTCATACACAAACAAGTATAATCATCGATGTCAAATGCACTGCCAACAAATACCCAAATGAAATCATAATTTCACTTGAGGCCATTAGGCATGCCCTTATCAAAGTAGTATTGTTTGAGAACATGAAATCATTCTAGAGCAATTTATTATCCACATTTGGAAGCCTGCCTTAGCCTGCTGTGTAAGCTACATTATAAAAAATAATTACATGTACAGTGCTTTCAGAAAGTATTCATACCCCTTGACTTATTCCACATTTTGTTGTGTTACAGCCTGAATACAAAATGGATTAAATCATTTTTTTCTCACCCATCTACACACAATACCCCATTGAAAACATGTTTTTAGAAATTTTAGCAAATTTATTGAAAAAGAAATACAGAAATATCTAATTTACTTAAGTATTCACACCCCTGAGTCAAAACTTTGGCAGTGATTACAGCAGAGTCTTTCTGGGTACGTCGCTAAGAGCTTTCCACACCTGGATTGTGCAACCTTTGTTCATTATTATTTTCAAAATTCTTCAAGCTCTGTCAAATGTGTTGTTGATCATTGCTAGACAACCATTTTCAGGTCTTGCCACAGATTTTCAAGTAAATTTAAGTCAAAATTGTAACTCGGCCACTCAGGAACATTCACTGTCTTTTTGGTAAGCAACTCCATTATAGATTTGGACTTGTTTTTTTTAGGTTATTGTCGTGCTGAAAGGTGAATGCATCTCCCAATGTCTGGTGGAAAGCAGACTGAACTAGGTTTTCCTCCAGGATTTTTCCTGTGCTTAGCTCCATTCCGTTTATTTTTTATCCTGAAAAACGTTCCAGTTCTTAATGATTACAAGCATACCCATAACATGATGCAACCACCACTATGCTTGAAAATATGGAGAGTGGTCCTCAGTTGTATTGGATTTGCCCCAAACATAGCACTTTGTATTCAGGGCAAAAAGTGAATTGCTTTGCCAATTTCTTGCAGCATTACTTTAGTGCCTTGTTGCAAACAGGATGCATGTTTTGGAATACTTTTGTTATGTACAGGCTTCCTTCTTTTCACACCGTCAATTAGGTTAGTACTGTCGAGTAACTACAATGTTGTTGAACCATCCTCAGTTTTATCCTATCAAAGTCATTAAACACTGTAACTGTTTTAAAGTCACCGTTGGCCTCATGGTGAAATCCCTGAGTTAGGAAGGATGCGTTTATCTTTATAGTGACTTGGTCATCCAAGCTGTAATAAAAAACTTCACCATGCTCAAAGAAATATTCAATTATAATTTTTTTTCATCTACCAATAGGTGCCCTTTTTGCGAAGCATTGGAAAACCTCCCTGGTCTTTGTGGTTTAATCTGTATTTGAAATTCACTGCTTGACTGAGGGACCTTAGAAATAATTGTATGTATGGGGTACAGAGATTAGGTAGTATTGCACACAGAGTGAGTCCATGCAATTTATTATGTGACTTGTTAAGCAAATCTTTACTCATGAACTTATTTAGGCTTGCCATAACAAAAGGGTTGAATACTTATTGACTCAAGACATTTCAGCTTTTTATTTTTTATTAATTTGTAAACACATTGAAAAACATAATTCCACATTGACATTATGGGGTATTGTGTGTAGACCAGTTACAAAAAAAAATCTACATTTAATCCATTTTAAATTCAGGCTGTAACACAATAAAATGTAGAAAAAAATCAAGAGGTGTGAATACTTTCTGAAGGCACTGTATGTCTGTGTTGATTCAATTCAATTGACGTTTTGTAGTATGCCGCAGGTATTCATTTGCTCAAAATACAATCACTCTAATTATTATAAGTGCAACGAATGATGACAATGAAAAAAGTACTGCATGTTTGGATGCATAATACTGTAAAGAGAAAAGTCTGAGAAGAAGACAAAATCCATCATAGAATCTGTTGGCTCTAAGCCTGGGAAAGGCATGTATATCTTACATGATTAACTGTCGAAGACAAAGCACCTGCTAGACCTGAACCAACAAGGGGCATGGTGGAGGTGAGCTCACATCTGACATTACTTTCAATTTATATCTGACAGAGGAGGCTTAGATTTGTTCAGAGCAGCTGCTCCTATCTGTACCAGCCCTTTCTTCTTTCTCTCTCTCTCTCTCTCTGTTCTTATCCCCCTCACCTCAACCAGCCATTCTGTCATTTCAAACGCTACATCAAAACAGCAAACAGGGGTTGGCCAGAGGTCATTCAATAATGGCTGAAAATATCTGTGGACAAAATAGGCTACCTTTGTCTTGGAAGAAAAAAAGGACTTATTTAGCAGTACAGTACATCTCCTCTGGCAGGAGTCCAGAGTGAATAATCCCGACCTGGACACTGTGACGCAGTAGTCTAACACTACATCTCCTCACATAAAGAAGAATTATAAATCACTTCAAATCACGTTCCTCATCATTTCTTAAACTAACTGTACGTAAAAAGAGAACTTCTACTTTTCCAAATGGGATATTGGATAATATCAAATATAACATTGTAAATATGTTCTGAATTGCTTTGTGTTTTGAAGCCTCAGGCTCTACTTGGCCATATGTCTCCATTCATCCTGGTCTGAAAGCACTCTGTTTTAATAACTGGACAGAAAGCAACCCAGGCAATCAGGGGGGATTGAACAATAGCCGTGGCACATTATGATGGTGTGTGCATTATGAAAGCATACATGTGCTCATTGTCCACGTCTCTCGCTGACATCTTTCTCCGCGGGGTTATCCTGCTTCCACACTGAGGCCATTAGCACTAGAGAACATCCACTACAACAAACAAAGGAGGAATATGTTGTAAAATGTCATACTGTTTGGAACTGGAGTATGCTAACTGTGAGAAATAAATCAAATATTTATAAACACTGTACCATTGAATTAGTTTTTTTAAATCTCAGTTGCAATAGCCCTCGGTTTCTTTCTAAACCTGCAGCCTTGTAGGCTATTGCAAGTAAACTCTTTTACTAAGTCCCTTCAAGGTCACCACTGAGAGAGAAGAATCCATTCAAGCGTCAAAATGCTGTACTTTCAAGCTTCATACCAACCTAACATCTCCACAAAAACACATAAAGAGCAATCGAGGTTCAACATAATGAACATTCTCTAGTGTTGTTGCTGAAATAGCGATGTGGGAGGATGATTAGATCTTGACTCATCTCTACACAGTAAGTGTTCTAAGAAAAAAAATGCCGGTACATAAATTGGTAGATTTCTTGTATTTAGTTTATGAAGGCTAGTCTCACTAAGATCAAATGTCTTTTGCAAGAGAGACCTGGTACGAGACCGCATGGCGCTCTTCAACACTGTAGTTAGTACATACAGTGTAATACATACAGTCGCTAGTGAAAGTCTACACAACCCTTGCACAATCTTCACATTTTGTAAGTGAAATAAAAAAATTCTAGAGCATTTTCCAAATGACTAATAAATACAAAATGAGGACGTATTGATTGTATTGTGGTGGCAGAATCATGTTATGGGTATGCTTGTCATCTGCAGGGATTGGGGAGTTTGTTAGGATCCAAATAATAAAAAAAAAAAAAGCAAAACCCGCCTCAGTCTTCTGAAAATGAAACCCTGGGATAGAGACAATTAGGTTTATGGCAAAGACACACCAGAATTGTTTTACAAGAGGGGTTGAGTGTTCCTAAGCGGTCTAGTCTCACTCCTGCCTTAAATTTGCTTGAATATCTGAGACAATGTTTGAATATTACTGCCCATCAATGATTCCCAACCAAATTTAAAACAATATACATGTTACCCTAATAGTTGTGCAAAGTTGGTAGAATCTTATTCAAAATGATTGACAGCTGTAATGGCTGCCAAAGGTGCTTCCATCAGGTATTACCTCTGGGGTGTGAAGACATAGGCAATCAAGACATATGTATATTTTTTTGTTCTATAACTTTTAAACCTTTTTGAATTTTAGGGCAGCAAAATGTGAAGACTGTGCAAGGGGTTTGTAGACTTTCACTAGGAACTGTACATCCTACATGTGCGCTTCTGCAGAAAGACTGATGGAATGGAATATAAAGCAGAACACTTCTGGTTCAGGTCTATGTGATGTAACAACAGTTGCTTCCTTTGCATGCCGGCAAAGTGCCCTATTTAACCTCAGTGGCACATCAGGAACTATCAAATGTTGATCTCAGCATTGCTTAGTATTAATAGGGCCACACTTTCAGTTAGGTCTTTCAATAACTCAGCTCATACAAAGAACGTAACATCCTCCATCTCTTCAACTGCTAAACCATTGCGCTTTTAGAATCATAACCCAAATGATTTTCACAGGGTATTCTCGCTTGCTTATCAAGATGCCGTCTGTCAATTTTATTAACACAACACACCTTAGTGCAAGGGAAATTTAACTAACAGTAAGTAATACATGTGTAATGTTCTGGAACAACATAAACAAATAAAACATTACAACGTGATTGTATGTTTCAAAAATGTTCTACATAAAATATATCAAGCTATAACCTGCAATTTCCATTATAGCTTACTTCACTCAAATTAAGTCTTATTCATTACACACTGTACAGACAAAATGGAAACCAAATGTCTTTATTAAGGCGAGAGCTTTATTTATATTTTACATTAAAAAATCCAAACAATAAATTCAACGGAACTAATACCAGTGTTTTATTTGACAATATGTCTAATTACAATGTAACTACAGGCAACTCAATTGTTAATAACTATAGTTAGTTTGTCAGGCAAAATTGTTTATCTTTGAGTCGTATTAGTTGTTCGGTTATAGTAAGAAACGTGGCTGAAACAAATACAGATACACGACACACCTCCAAGCAAAGACACCAGATGAGACTTGTCATCTCTATAGAGAAAATAAAGTACATCGGTATGAGTGCTTTGTCAATAACCAACTGTTGTACCACCTGCATTCTATCTACACCACGAGGGGCAAAACGAGTGTTATTCAATTAAGGTTACTAAAGCATATTCATTATCACAAATAAAGAGTTCTTCCCTCCCTAATTTAGATGTATCAAAAGTACTGTACAGTATACTGTACGTACGATATTCAGACATACAGTACCAGTCAAAAGTTTGGACACACCTACTCATTCAAGAGTTTTTCTTACTTTTTTACTATTTTCTACATTGTAGAATAATAGTGAAGACATCAAAACTATGAAATAACACATATGGAATCATGTAGTAACCAAAACAGTGTTAAACAAATCAAAATATATTTTGATTTTAGATTCTTCAAAGTAGCCACTCTTTGCCTTGATGACAGCTTGGCATTCTCTCAACCAGCTTCACCTGGAATGCTTTTCCAACAGTCTTGAAGGAGTTCCCACATATGCTCAGCACCTGTTGGCTGCTTTTCCTTCACTCTGCAGTCCAACTCATCCCAAACCATCTCAATTGGGTTGAGGTCGGGAGATTGTGGAGGCCAGGTCATCTGATGCAGCAATCCATTACTCTCCTTCTTGGTCAAATAACCCATACAACGCCTGGAGGTGTGTTGGGTCATTGTCCTGTTGAAAAACTAATGATAGTCCCACTAAGCGCAAACCAGATGGGATGGCGTGTCGCTGCGGAATACTGTGGTAGCCATGCTGGTTGTGTGCCTTGAATTCTAAATAAATCACTGACAGTGTCACCAGCAAAACACCGCCACATCTTCTCCTCCATACTTCAAGGTGGGAACCACACATGGGGAGATCATCCATTCACCTACTCTGCGTCTCACAAAGACACGGCGGTTGGAACCAGAAATCTCAAATTTGGACTCGTCAGACCAAAGGACAGATTTCCGCCGGTCTAATGTCCATTGCTCATGTTTCTTGGCCCAATCAAGTCTCTTATTATTATTGGTGTCCTTTAGTGGTGGTTTCTGTGCAGTAATTCGACCATGAAGGCCTGATTCACGCAGTCTTCTCTGAACAGTTGATGTTGTGTCTGTTACTTGAACTATTTAATGAACTATAGAACTATCTAATGAACATATCCTCTGCGGCAGAGGTAACTCTGGGTCTTCCTTTCCTGTGGCCGTCCTCACGAGAGCCAGTTTCATCATAGCACTTGATGGTTTTTGCGACTGCACTTGAAGAAACTTTCAAAGTTCTTGGAATTTTCCTAATTGACTGACCTTCATATCTTAAAGTAATGATGGACTGCCGTTTCTCTTTGCTTTTTTGAGCTGTTCTTGCCATAATATGGACTTGGTATTTTACCAAATAGTGCTAGCTTCTGTATACCACCCCTACCTTGTCACAACACAACTGATTGGCTCAAATACATTAAGGAAAGAAATTCCACAAATTAACTTTTAACAAGGCAAACCTGTTAATTGAAATGCATTCCAGGTGACTACCTCATGAAGCGGGTCGAGAGAATGCCAAGAGTGTGCAAAGCTGTCATCAAGGCAAAGGGTGGCTACTTTGAAGAATCTGAAATCTAAAATATATTTTCATTTGTTTAACACTGTTTTGGTTACTACATGATTCCATATGTGTTACTTCATAATTTTGATGTCTTCACTATTATTCTACAATGTAGAAAATAGTCAAATAAAATAAAAACTCTTGAATGAGTAGGTGTGTCCAAACCTTTGACTGGTACTGTACATATTGAACACATGGCTGATCGGCAGTATTTATACTGCATGTGGGTAGGCTATTTATCAATGATTTAAATCCTACATGTACGCCATATATTCTAATATGTCACAGTGCTCTAAGCGATATCATTCTGCCATAGTGTGTGTATCAAATAATCACACATTAAATGAAGCACTCTGTGGCTTTCTCCCCACTATCTGCATTGTACATCCCAATATTATCTGCAACAGCTTACAGGTGCTAGTTTCCTTTTATGACATGCAAAACATGAACCCGCTCCTCTTTCACTTTCAAGTATCAAGATAAAAACGGAAAGCTTTTACAAGCACCCTCCAGTGACTTGCCAGTCAGGTCAGGACAGCCTTACAACAAGTTATAGCACTGCTTTCAGCCAGGCTCCACTGTAATTGTACACTGCTTGCTGAAGTACAATAGGTTTGTCTTTCCAAATATATCTGAAAGACACTCCCCTCTGAACTTGACTTTCACAGAAGGCTGCAAACAAAGCGTTTATTTCTCAGTTTGGACTATTCCATTTCCAGAGCTGTGTGAGCATGACTGGATATCACCACCCACTGAGCAGATATTTCAGACAAATATGATTTCATCTGAACGCTGTCTAATTCACCGCTACACAGATTACTGACATGCTTAATTATTCATCTACTGCCACATTTCAAAAGGGAAGCACAGCACAATAGTTCAAGGCTTGGGGATGGGAATGCCATGTGTGTGTGTGTGTGTGTGTGTGTATGGATGCCTTGGTCTGGTGGAAAAGTACATGAGATAAAGTGATGGGAGAAGCACCAGGTTTGTTGATATTATAAGACAGAAAATAGGTTTTGGTAATTGGGAAGGTGTTGGCATTTTATAGATTTGACAATGCACTGTTCCTTAAACTTAGAAGCAACAGTTCTAATATTTCAAATACACTTATGTATAAGAAGCATCCACTGACGTAAAGAAAGACCAAATCTATGTTGAGATTTACAGGATTAATGGACCCTTTGGACATCAACAATTATTTAATAAAATCACATTTGTAACTTTCCACTTCCAATGATGCGATATACATCAAATTGACTAGAGTGACATGTATGATCTGAAAGGTCATACGCATGGACGTGGGAGGTCTGTGAGAGACATGGGATATGTGCACATGTGGAGCCCTAATGGTAATGGGGAAAGGGGGCATGAGAGCTTAATTCACTCAGAAAAGGGAATTTGAGCAGACATGAGATTCACCTCTGAGTGGTGTTTTACTGTAAGAGTTTGCATGGAGGAGGCAACGCTGTTATCGTGGGCTAATTCCACATCTACAGCTATGATAAAATGTATGGTTTTACCAAAGAGGTCTTTACCAAGAGGGCCAACCCAGTGACCGGTACATGGCATTCTGAGATGCCACCTGCCACACATGGATGTACTGCAGTTGTTGTTGGTTTCAATGTGGTATTATTTTTCTATGTGGAACTTATATTACAGTATTATTACAACTCAAGCATGCCTGTGAAATGAAGGCAATGATGAACATTTAAAATGTGCAACACAGACAGTAAAATATCATTGCAAATGACATCAAAACACAGACATACCGTCTTTGAGTCTAATTCGTGGTGTGGTTGAGCTAAGACTTTATCTACACTGGCAGCATCTGCAAACGTAACGAACCCAAATCCTCTGCAAAACAAAGAAACACAAAGAAACATCAATTAGATCACACATTATTTATGCAAATGAGAACATAGAATATAAAGTCAGCTGTTTCTCTCAGTGCATTAACGTGTATCAGGAATTTCATTAGCTTTCAAAAAATAGAACTGCACACACATGTACTTACACTATCCTAATTAAACACTATTCATTCAGACGATAGAGATACGACTATCCTGAATTATAGATTACTATAGTAATTGCGGGCACTGATATTTAAGTTATATGACGTTATTGCAGTCCCAATTGCCAAAGTCAATGTCAAATTGCATTTGCCCGCAGTTTACTGCGAGCAATACAGCTGCAGCTATCTCTGCGAAACACAACGCGGGACAAACAGCCCGGGTTAAAATGTGGCATGTACACAAGTGTAGGATATAATTTCATCTACTGGAAAGCAAAAGTAAAAACCTTTTATTTTACCTGGAACGTTTTGTCGTGGGGTCTCTCATCACCATACATTCTCTTATTTCTCCGAATTTGCTAAAATAGTCTCTAAGGCTGTCTGTGAATAGAGGAAATATATTGGGTAATTAGTCAAGTACAAATGGTCGTCATACTGTTGTCAGTGTGATTCAAACACGCCCTGCAATGCACATAGGGGTCGAATAGAGGACTTCAGATGATTGGAAATAACAAACAACCTTGCACGCACACAGGCACACACATATCCATATAGTATACTGCACACACGCACACACAGAGAACGCGTGCAAGCACAATCGATCGTTGCAACAAAACAACATGAAACATGGGACATGTAAGGGAATAATTGTCTCACCTGGTGAGGTTTGCCAACTGAGGCCACCGATAAACATTTTACTGTAAGAAGAAAACATAGCAGAAGTGAGTCCAGATGTTAGATCGGCCATTTTGAAGACTAACTACTTATAAAAGCGATCTTAAATAGAGAAGCAAAAAAAAAAAAACATTCGCTCGATAGCAATAATGTATTTTGTTAAAAGGGGGAGGCCACACTTGCTACTGTAATCTACCAAAGCAAAGCAGAAGCCTCGTAGCCATCACTAACTGCATCCGGAAGGAAAGACCAATGGTTATGTGCGCACTGCAAACTGAATCCAGCACGGCATAGTGCTCCTTCCTCTGCCAGATAATCTCACATGAAAAATCCAATAAATAATCGAAAATGTTATAATCTTACCCGGGGTCATGTTGTGAATCATTTGGGCTTCCAGATGTGGCTTGACTCCCGTCTCCTTCCATAGCTAACCAAACTATAGGCAGTAACTACAGTAACAGACACACACACACAGACACGGCAAAAGCTATGCAAAGCCCCGCTATGAGAATATTACTGAGCCGGGAATGGAATCGTCACACGTGGGATCAACTCAGCCTAGCTCCCTCCCTCTCTCTGCATACCCTCCCTTACCCCCTACTGGGCGGGGCGAGGGCTCGTCACCTAACCAATCCAATTGACGTCAATACAGAAACCCGCCTATAAAATTCAGAAAACCACGCCCCATATCGGTCATAACGTTCCTATGACAATGTAACAATTGATTAGTTAAAATGTCGATATACATTTTTTTTACATTCCCTAATGGCAACATTTTATTCAATGCATAATTTCCTTCCAGGGCGCACATGCAATTAGAGAAACGATCAATTATATTTGCAAAAAATCAATTCAAATCAAAGTTTCTTGGTCGTGTACACAGATTATCGCAGGTGCCGCGAAATGCTTGTTTCTAGCTCCAACAGTGCAGTAATGATACCAGTCAATACGCACACAAGCCAAAAAGTAAAAAGAATTAAGAAATATCAGAATAAGAAATGTAAGATTCCATAAAAAAGTATATATATACACACACACACACACACACACACACACACACACACACACACACACACACACACACACACACACACACAGATAGACAATATGAATAGAAAAGGTGTGTACAGCAGCTTTATACAATACAGTATTTACATATAAATAAAGTGGGGAAAACAGCATGTAAACATTATTAAAGTTACCAGTATTCAATGACTATGTACATAGGACAAAGGAGTCTCTAAGGTGCAGGGTAGAGTACCGGGTGGTAGCAGGCTAGTAACAGTGACTAAGTTCAGGGCAGGGTACTGGGCGGAGGCCGGATAGTGCTGACTGTTTAACAGTCTGATGGCCTGGAGATAGAAGCTGTTTAAAAGTCTCTCGGTCCCAGCTTTGATGCACCTGTACTGTCTCAGCCTAGATGGTAGCGGGGTGAACAGGCTGTGGCTCAAAATAAGCATATTGGCTATTACAGATGTTAAGCTATACTATTGATATATATTGTGAATAACTAATTGTTTGCGCCTTTAAATGACCAATATTATCATTATTTAACCTAAACAAATGCATTAATATTTTATGCATGTTTGTATGAATGTGTACAGTAGATTATTAATATTTAACTCTTGCAGAGACAGGTTAAAGTAGATCTACGGTAACACAGTATTAGCCTGCAATATGTGTTGTACTATACTATATAGAAAAGGGCTATATTTCTAATAACCACAGGTACACTGCAGAGCTATGCATAGAAGGGGGATATTTTGCTCAAATGGTGTTCAAATTGTTTTCATAAATGTGTTACCTCACATCCCCTATAATCACTTATAATAAGAGACTATTTTAATAGGAAAACATTTTAGCATTGTATTCCATGTTGAATTTTGAAACACTACAGTACAAGAAACGCAGTCCACCTGAAGATGAAAAAGGAGAGAAAAAGAGAGGTGGATTTAATTGTAACCTCTGAATATGCATGTTCATTACTCAGTAACTGGGGGAAGCGGGCCTTGTTTTCCATTAAATCTGAACACAAGTGAGAGCTCAATTAAAGCTGGATGCTCAGTGGATTTCAAGTCATGGTACAGTGATTGCTGTTCATTTCCTTACTGCGGCCTGAGACGGAGGGAGGAAGACGCACGCACACAATCATTTATCTATTTTTTTTAGAAGAAGAACACTTTTAAGGCATGTCACACACTCAGTTCCTGGAATGAATAGTTTTTTCTTCAGTAGAACCCTTGTAAGGCACTTAGAACCGGTTGCAAAGTGATGTCATTGCTGACTTTGAACTGGTTTGTCTATGAGAGCTAGTTTCAGTGCTGGTCACAAGTCACACAGGTCAACCTTTTTTATTTACAATAAAAATGATTTTATATGAAGCTATTCTAACCAATGTTGAACATGCTCTTATTCCTAGACAGAAACCAAACGTAGAGTAGGTTCAACATTGGTAGGTAGAATTTATTTTCACATGTACAGTGCCTTTCGAAAGTATTCACACCCCTTGACTTTTTCCACATTTTGTTGTGTTACAGCCTGAATTTAAAATTGATTTAATGTAGATTTTTTTTGTCACTGGTCTACACACAATACCCCATAAAATGGCTGTGATAGAAAACTGAAGATGGCTCAACAATGTTGTAGTTACTCCACAATACTAACCTAATTGACAGTGATAAGAAGGAAGCCTGTACAGAATAAAAACAGTCTAAAATTTGCATCCTGTTTGCAACAAGGCACTAAAGTAATACTGCAAAAATGTGGCAAAGCAATTCACTTTTTGTCCTGAATAAAAAGTGTTATGTTTAGGGCAAATCCAATACAACACATTACTGACTACCACCCTCCATATTTTCCAGTATAGTGGAGGCTGCATCATGTTATGGGTATGCTTATAACCGTTAAGGACTGGGGAGTTTTTCAGGGTAAAAAAAATGGAATGGAGCCAAGACACTGTGAGATAAATTCACCTATCAGCAGGACAATAACCTAAAACACAAGGCCAAATCTATACTGGAGTTGCTTACCAAGAAGACAGTGAATGTTGCGGTTGTCTAGTAATGATCAACAACCAGTTTGACAGAGCTTGAAGAATTTTGAAAAGAATGATGGGAAAATGTTGCACAATCCAGGTGTGGAAAGCTCTTAAAAGACTTACCCAGAAAGACTCACAGCTGTAATCACTGCCTAAGGTGATTCTAACATGTATTGACTCAGGGGGTTGAATACTTATCTAATCAAGATATTTGTTTATTTTTTTTGTACAAATGTAAAAAAAAAAAATCCACTTTGACATTAGGGTATTTTGTGTAGATCGTTGACAAAAAATGGCAATTAAATCCATTTTAATTCCACTTTGTAACAACAAAATGTGGAAAAAGTCAAGGGGTGTGAATACTTTCTGAAGGCACTGCAATTGATTATTTTTTGTATGAACCACCACTCAAAGAGGAAAAAGCCACTTCAAATGATCAATATTCCAACAACTAAATGTTGATGCTTACTCTGGTAAATGAGTCAATTTATACTGTTTATCGTATTCTCTTCTCTGTGTTTCTCTAGCAGGCACGCACACGGTTAAGCTGAGCTCTAAACAACCAAATACATCAAAGTACTTTACACATGGCAAGTAAACATCACAATGTGGATATATTGCAGTAATTGTGACAGCTGTTGTATTCATTGAAATGAAAACACTCCAAGCCAAGGTTTATGGAGTGGTGGAGCATTCCCTTTAATCTGAGCAGCCACTAGTGTTAAGTGAGCATGTCTGAGATGCAATTCAGCCTTCAAACAACATGGGCGATGCTGCTTTCCAGCCTACCAGCTGAGATCCCTTTCACCAGTCATGATGATATATGATAAACCCTTCCTCTCTACATATTAATGTAATCAATCCCTACCTAGTAATTAACAATACACACAGTCAAAGGTTTGTTCAGTGCTGAAAAGTAATGGTAAAATATTGGTCTTTTAGTGATCAAGGTTAGAGACAATACGTAAAATGCATGGGAACACCCTTGATAAGTGAGGAAACTGCATTATATCATTCTACGGCATGGACACTTGTGAGTGTTCCTGCAGTCACAATACCATCTGTGTTTGATTAATGAGCGCATAAAGTATTTAAAGGACGGTTACATTTTTATATCCTACATCTGTTACATGCTTTGAACATTTCAATTTGATGACTCGATTCCCTATTGAAATGTGAAACATATACATATATACACACATATATGTTCCTGTTTTGCACCATGAAATACACTTAAAAAACTCCCAGAAGTTATTGATATATTTTTCATTGAGGAGAATGTGGGGACTGTATCATCTAGTAAGGTTAAAACAAAAAGCTAAGAAATGTAACACTAGCTCAATAAAGTGAACCCCTCCACCCAGAAAGCTGAGCCTAGAGACAAGGAAACATTGTCCTGAGCGCATTGATATACTGAACATAGCATTGACAAGCATTCAACATGAAGACTTTGTTCTCACACAGCTCCTCAGTAGTGATGGCACTCAGCATGCAGGACGGCAGAGAGATAACCAGGCCTGTGGATGCTGATCGCATGGAGCTATTGGAGATTTAAAGGGAAAGAAGAAGAAATGAGTGTGAGAGGAGAGCAGAGGGGAAGTTGAGTGAGAGGACAGCTGGAGACATCCTTGTCTGCTGCAGCTGTCACACAGTCCCTTGTCCTCCTACTGCGAGCTCCAGCAGAGATCGATGCATAGATCTCAATGACAGTCAGAGGCTCTGCTGTTCTGTGTTAGGGGGCTCCGCTGTTCTGTGTTAGGGGGCTCCGCTGTTCTGTGTTAGGGGGCTCTGCTGTTCTGTGTTAGGGGGCTCTGCTGTTCTGTGTTAGGGGGCTCTGCTGCTGTCTAATCCCTAATAATGACTTCACATATTCAACCCATATTGTAATGATGACATTTGCTTCAAAACATTGCCCTGGTCTGCAGTATTCTCCAGATACAACCATGGTTTTGATGCCATGCATGTCAATTCTTAATGTTGATATTATTTATTAAAAACAAAAAGGAGTGATTCAACAACCTTTAACCTGAAAGGTAATTTTACGTAATAAATAGAGGAGCCTAAAAAGCAGATATAATCTTGCTATATTATTACTATATTTTTAAAAGAGTAAATGTGTCAAGCCTTATACAGGGGGACATAAAAGTTATTTTTACCAGAGGATTTTAAACAGTGTTAAAAAGCAATACCTGTGATTGGACGCTACATTTTTTTTACCTTTACCATCCTCCTATTAATTCCCAGCACACCTGTGTCCTACATTAGGTCCCATAATTGACTAATCAATTGCACCTGTGCTGGTTAGCCACCCACACAACTTCACAGAAATATCCAGTACAATCATTTGCAAGATAACGTAACGTAGGCCTACAACAATATAGCAATTTGGTTTATATAGAAATAAAATATAGATATAGAACGAAAACACTATTCAACAATAAAGTTGGGAGTCATTCATAACCCTAAATAGATCACTAGTTTCTTCATGAAAAGGCTTGCCTTTGTATTCTGTTTCAACTATCACAAATTAACATTACTCTTTTAAGAAATAATACATATTATAAAAAGATAACTGACATGTAACAAAATACAAATGAATCCTTGCACTCAGCAGCATAATCAAAACATCATGAAGTATAGCACTGACTTGACTTGAGCATCATGACTAAAGAGAGCATTTATGGAGCGCAACGTGAGGAGACCTTTGCTAATCCTTCAATCTCTCTCTCCACTGTTGGTGGGTGAGTGAGTGTGCTATTATAAGCAGCGAAGATAATGGGGAATGACAGTGTGACTTCATTAATCAATAGGGGTCTTGGATGAGGCTCCTCATAGTCCTGCCCTCCGATTAGCTTCTTTAAAAAAAAATTTTTTACATGCCTCATGCCTTTAATTAGTCTCATCAAAAGACACCAAGGAGTGCATGCTGCTGCATTATTATGGGGCCTTTGCTGGAAAATTAATGTGCACCACAGGTGATTTCTGAAATCCTCCCCAACTCCCTCCCTATTATCCTATCAGCAGAACAACTCTGATTTCTGAACTGAAATGCCCAGACAGCATGCTGGAAGACACAACTGTCACTCAGTCTTCAATGTACACCACTGAAAATTATAGTGAATAGAACAAAAAGGCAGAAAATCCAAACCACAAATCTGGCCTTTCATGACAAAATAACTATATGTATATAATATTTCATTCAGTTCCAACTCAAATAACGTAACAAATTTGGGGTGAAACGACCCTTAAATTAAACCAAAAACTAATGACCTCCCCCCCAAAAAACCCTGGATAGAAGCTGATGAAAGAGAAGACTAGGAGTTGCAGAATTAAGATACAATCGAAGGACGTAAAGGCAAAGAAACAGAGAACACATCTTCACACATACCATTTTTTTTACTGTGTTACATTCAAACATGGGATGAATCTAGACAGAAGTGGATTACAAATTCATTTAGTTTTCCTTCAGACACTGGCATGGTTTCCTGTATACAGTATTTATTCAGAATGGCTCTAATTTGGTCCTGCAAGTGATTCATTCCATATTTCAGTTGAGTGCGATGAGTAGTTAGCTACAATATAATAACGAAGTCTTCAGCTGCCTTGAAAGATGGGCCTACCAAGTTGCCTCACAAGTAAACAATGTTTGATTACAAATGTAACTGCGGAAAGCTTATATAACATTTAGTAGTCAAACTAAAATTCATACACGCTCATTCTTTACACAGTACTCTGAATTGACTGAAACATTTGTCTGTGCTTATCAAGACAGCAGGTGCTCTCTGTATTCCTAACACAGTGCTTGACTAATAGGAATAGCAAAAACTAAGCCTTTGGCGCCATCTACTGAATTCGCTAGGTTCTTGTTTACTCATTCCATCATTCCCCAGTACATCCACTTCAAAAACGACTCATAACTAACATCAGACATACAAATAACTCAAGCTCTCCCTTAAAACGTAGAAACAAACACTCCGGGGATCAAAACTGAAGCACAATAACCCTCAGTGAGTTTAACAGTCCAGACAAGTTCCTCACGGGCACTGGTTGACCAAGTCAAAATGTTAGGAAAACCTGCTCTTTCCATGACAGACTGACCAGGTAAATCCAGGTGAAAACTATGATCCCTTATTTATGTCACCTGTTAAATCCAATCAGTGTAGATGAAGGGGAGGAGACCAGTTAAAGGAGGATGTTTAAGCCTTGAGACAATTAAGACATGAGTTGTGTATGTGTGCAATTCAGAGGGTGAATGGGCAAGACAAAATGTTTAAGTGCCTTTGAACAGGGTATGGTAGGACAATCAACAGTTTTCCCCCCATGTGTATCAAGAATGATCTACCACCCAAAAGACACCCAGCTACCTTCACACAACTGTAGGAAGCAATGGAGTCAACACGGGTCAGCACCCCTGTGGAATGTTAGTCCATGCCCCTACGAACTGACGATGTTCTGAGGGCAAAAGGGGGTGCAACTCAATGTTAGGAAAGTGTTCCTAATGTTCTGTACACTGTATATTTAGTTTGGACATCGAGGTCAATATACAAAAGGTTCCTGAATTTGTGTATCATCTAACAAACTCACAAAATGTACACATGCATTCATTTAATGAGATCTGATTGACATCAATACAGACTAGCTACATTATATCTTACAACATAACAGTCTGTGGCTAAGGTCAAAGTGGAGAGCTCAGAAAGGACAGTTCATCTTTATTTAGTTTCTTAATAGGATTGTATCCATTGAAAACAAAACAGTAATTAGATTAATGTTGGTCAGAAATCATGTAAGCATAATTAACAAACATTTATATAAGGGTGGAGGGGGGGGGGGGTGTAAATAAAACTTCAAATAAATCAGAAAGTGTACACAGTGATAAAGAAACAACAAGCATGAACAGTCGAGCTGAGAAGGAGGACATTGTTGTGCCCCAACAGGGCAGCAGTCCAGAGGATGGGACTGAGGAGGTAGAGCGGTAAAAGGCATGACTGCAAGATAGGGGCCATGTTTGAATACTTCAGATATCCAATTTTCCTTCCTACCTTCCTTGAAGTAATCACAGATCTGAATTGGTAGATTGGTGAGGGTAATAGGGCTGGTAACCTTACTCACACATATCCAATCCCTTATAGATCTGTGCTTAGAAGGGAGGGGACATTTGAAAACTATCCAAAAAGGGCCAGGATTGCTCTTCAGTCAGAGGCAGTCTACCCAGCTACACAGTCCGCTATCCACCAGAGCACGGTTCACAGACACCAACTGGAAGACCAAGAGAGAAACATTAGCAACATGAACCCATTAGAATACTTATATAAATGAAGAGGTTTAACATACACAGTTAAAGTGGATGCTGTCATGTTTCCAAAAAAATAAAAAATAGTATTGCATACCTGTTCTCCTTCAGTTTTCCATATCTGTACCAAGGGAATGCCACTGGTGTGACAGTCTGTGACCTGGGGAGTGTGCAGATATACAGGGTAAGAACAGAGACTACCTTTCCTTATTGTGCTGACTGTACACCAGCACAAGGAGACATATCCTTTCACTTCTCTTTTCTCTACCTGTGCAAGTAGTGGCAATCCTTGTGTCATTTCCTCCAGTGCAGATTTGGCTGCAGCGGAGAATCCTTCTTCTCCTAGTAGATAGGGAAGAGATGTCACAGTGATATGAGCATGAACTTTAATTGATGTTTAAATACAGAGTTTAAACTGTTGACAACATTTTGATATTCTGTTTCAGAAATACAGCTGAAACATACCTGGAAGGGGTGCAATATGTTCCAGGATCGCCTCAGATCCTTGGAAAGGTAAGGCAACAAAGTCTGATCTGTGGGAAGACCAACAGCAAAGTCAATCCCACGTTTCCATCAGGAAAAAAATGATCAGATCAAATGGGAGCTTTACCGGCCATAACAAATATATCATATTCAAAATCTTGGGGCTCCCAAGTGGTGCAGCGGTGTAAGGCACTGCATCTCAATGCCAGAGGCGTCCCTACAGACACACTGGTTCGAATCCAGGCTCTATCACAACTGGTCGTGATTGGGAGTTCCATAGGGCAGCGCACAATTGACCCAGCGTTGTCCGGGTTTGGCCAGTGTAGGCCACCATTGTAAATAAGAATTTGTTCTTAACTGACGTGTAAGGTAATGCTTTCTTTAGGACTACCCACTGCCAATTCATTGACACCATATGGAAATGACTACAATAATTATGCAAGGAGGAATGAACCTACCAAGTGAACGTTGGCTCCTTGCAAAATGCATGTCTTTGTCCATCTGGCTTGTAAATATTCTGTTTCAGTGTCAATCTATTTACCCACTTATCTGTGCCTCCATCCTTGGTACAGTAGCTAGCTGCAAATCATTTAAGCAAACTACACAATGAGGCATTGGAAGTCATTTTACTTCCTCTAAATAGGCGTTTTCCAACCCCAGTCCTCGAGTACCCCCAACAGCACCATTTTATGTTGTAGCACCAGACAAACTCACCTGATTCAACCAACCTCCATGAATAGATGATGTTGACTTTTCAATAGAATGTTTTCTGCTGGACATGTTTTTATTTGGTCCGATTTTATGCATAAAAATAAATAAAAATCACCCAAATGCCAGTTTTACCAGGAATCCCCACCTGATCTGGCGGAGGGTGTCGATCTTCACCATGACATAGCCTCCATAGTCCACATAGCAGAGCTCCACCTCCTTGGTTTCTTCATAGTAACACATCACCTGCGCTCTCCACCAGGCTCCCTCAGGCATCTGGGCAGCACAGATCACTCCCACTGTGTGTGTGTGTGTGTAAGAGAGAGAGTGAGAGGAAAACATTTGAGAAAGGAAATGACACCACAGAAAGATACTTTATCATCTGAGGGTAAGGAGTCCCAAGGCTCTGGCTGTGCATGCCTACCTTCCACTGGGGCCGGCAAGTGAGGGCACCCTGGGTGAGAGTAACACAAGCTCATCTGTTGGTCCAGGCTGCGGAGAGCATGGAAGGTGGGGTGTGTGTGCTGCTGGAGGAACACATAGTTCCCAGAGGCTACTTGGATCACGGTTACCTCAACTGTCACCCTATGGGGAAGCAGCAGCTGAGAGAGAGAGGCTTTTAGTCAAAGCATTAACCCACAGTTCCACACTACTTCAGCCAACCAGAAGATACTACTTACCCAGGATGTGATTGGGAGAGAGGGCAGGCTGGCCACTGGAGATTGGACATAACATCTGGTCACATCCAGATCTTTGAACTTCTTCCTGATCAGCTCCAGAGCACAATCCACCTGCTCCTTTGACCCTGGAGGAAACAGAGACAAACTGAGCAAGCCACAAGGGCCAATGCAGCTACCAAAGCCTAGGTGCCTGACTACAAGTGACGTCCTGTTGTGGAGAGCCAGCGTCTCGTGCACTCACCCTCTATGTGGCAGATCTGGAACTCCTGGGTGTAAGGCAGGGTGGCGATGAAGATGTTTGCTCCGGATGTCTCCTTCAGGTAACTCACATATCGCCCCTGCTTCCCAATCAATCTCCCAACAAGATGCTGTCAGACAGTGAAACAGAATTCAAAAGAGAGAGATAATCATGCATAAGTTACTATACCATACTAGAAGGTGTGGTGTTTCTATCTCTGAGTGGCATATAGGCTGTCCATGTCACCCTTTGCATGGCTTGCTCTGATAACATGTGCTCAGCTTGCTCAGATGTAACCAATTCCACCGAGCACCTCTCAGAGTAATTGGAAGGAGAGGTCTCTCTGTGTGTGCATGTGATATATATATATATATATATATATATGCCACAGATCAGAGTTAGGCAGCATGTCCTTGAGTGAGAACATGAGGACAGTATGGCATCAGCAGGCAGGCAGCAGGATTCCCATTACACACTACCAGACCACAGCCCCAACCACCGTTCCCCATAGCACTACGAATCAGACAGCTGTACCCAGCTCACTGTCACCGAAGCGCCTGGTCTCAGTCTCACAGAGACGATTGACTGCAGCACACTACTGTACCAAATCTGGGCTATAGCTAAATGGCTCACACTACAAGTAGGCAGGGCAAACCTGAGTCGGTGACTTCTGGTATATCAAAATAAAATTGCAGCACTTTTGAATTATTCAGCAGTTTTTAATTAAGTACAATACCGTTGGAAATTAATATTGAGAGTTACATTTACATAGTTTATTCCTAAAACTTCCCGTGGACAACACATTTGGATAAATAACCCATGTCAAAACACAGCTTTAAGGTGTCCAAACCAATATGCAGAAACAGTTTGTGATATTGAAAACCTAAAATGTAACATCTACACATGCAACAATAGTAAATCAGTCTATTTTATTTATTTTTTAAAGCACAAACACCAACCACTTGTTTTGACAAATGGCAATAAGTCATTCAGATTGATTAGCGGGTGAAAATCTGGTTGTACACCCTAACGAAACAAACAACCCTGCCCCCCCAACAACAACAAAAACCATGGAAACGGGAGATATCTTTTACCTCACTGGTTAGATGACAACGATCAAAATCTAGAATGTTGGATTTTGTTACAGGGGTCACCAAAACAGAAACGCAACACTTTTGTAAATTACTTGTATCGATATCACATTGAAATCAATAGAGTGACAAAAATATATAAGAAAAGATACAGGTTGCACAGCCTGTAAAAGAAACCCCCCAAAAACACGGAATCTGGGAATAATTTGTATGTCACTGGTAAAGGACAACTTTTAGAAGACAGCCAGCTACATTTGGAAGTATTGCATTTTGATCAAATCAAAGTTCATTGGTCGTGTACACAGGTTTGCAGATGTTATTGCAGGTGCAGCGGAATGCTTGTGTTTTTAGCTCCAACAGTGCAGTAATACCTAGCAAAAATACACACAATCCAGAAAAATTATAAAATATCGGAATGAGCAATGTCATAAATATATTGTTATAATGGTGTGTAAAAACAGTATATGAACAGAAAAGGTGTACAGCAGTCGTTATATAGGATGAGCCTTGACTAGAATATGGTACAGTATCTCAAACGTGAGTACACCCCTCACCTTCTTGTAAATATTTGAGTAGATCTTTTCATGTGACAACACTGAAGAAATGACAATTTGCTACAATGTAAAGTAGTGAGTGTACAGCTTGTATAACAGTGTAAATTTACTGTCCCCTCAAAATAACACAACACACAGTCATTAATGTCTAAAATCGCTGGCAACAAAAGTGAGTACACCCCTAAGTGAAAATGTCCAAATTGGGCCCAATTAGCCATTTTCCCTCCCGGTGTCATGTGACTCGTTAGTGTTACAAGGTCTCAGGTGTGAATGGGGAGCAGGTGTGTTAAATTTGGTGTCATCGCTCTCACACTCCCTCGTGGTCACTGGAAGTTCAACATGGCACCTCATGGCAAAGGACTGAGGATCTGAAAAAAATAATTGTTGCTCTACATAAAGATGGCCTGTGCTATAAGAAGATTGCCAAGACCCTGAAACTGAGCTGCAGCACGGTGGCCAAGACCATACAGCGGTTTAACAGGACAGGTTACACTCAGAACAGGCCTCGTCATGGTCAACCAAAGAAGTTGAGTGCACGTGCTCAGCGTCATATCCAGAGGTTGTCTTTGAGAAATAGACGTATGAGTGCTCGTCTACTTTTGTTTTTGAGGGGGGGGGTGGATCAGCTTTAATATTGTGGATAGATTATTGCTTCCATCAATGTAATTGTCTGCATCATTTCCAATCCCCCATATATTTTTGGGGTAAAAAAAAACAAAAAAAAAAACACTTTAGAATATACCTTTATTATTCCCCGCAAACCCTACCACCCCTCCCCCAATTGGAGTAAACTAATAACGCTTAGGCTTCTACCTTCAGTTTAAACAATCTATTTTACAATAGTTATATTTTGTTTTTAGTCCCATTTCTGACGTCCATCCATTTTGGATTTCTATTTGCCAACTGTGCTGTGATGCTTCACAAAAGTATAGAACCTTTCTATTCTCATAGTTTCTACAGATTGTAAATTAAAATAAAAAAAATGTTGCTAAAATAATTATATTGATGATCGATTGACTAGGACTTTTCAAAATCACCCAGTATTGCCATCTGCAGCGTTAGTTCTAGGTAAATGTAATTCTTCATCCATTCCTGGACCTGTGACCAAAATAAAAATAATCTAATGACTCTGCCTCCTCACAACACAATCTGCAGAGCTGGGAAGATTGTATGCCCCATATAACATTCTATTGGTTGCAAGAATTTTGTATAATAATTTAAAATGGAAAAATTCAAAGTTTTGAATCCGGCGTCATTTTTCGTGTCAATTCATAAACCATGTGCCATGGAATCGGTATATCGAAAATCTCTTCCCAACTATTTTGCAATTTATATGGCACAGCTGGTCCTTAAATGAAACTAGTATGTTTCTATTTATCGCAATTCCCTAACAATTTTTGGTCTTTAATGCAGGGCCGACAGACAAGTTCCTTACTTTTTCCCCTTCCACTTGCCTCATCCATTTTTTGTAGTAACGCTGCAATTTTGGGTAGAGCAGACATTTCCACCAGTCCTATTTATGATGTAATTTACAAAGATTATACCTTTTATCTAAAAAACACTTTTAAATCAATTAGTATATTTGAGTTTAAACCACAATATTTGTTCTGTCATTTTAGGTGGATTAAACTGAAATTGCAACCAACTTTCTATGGCTTGTTTAAAAAAATATATATTTTGGAGATTAATTTGTTTTCAAATAACCGAAAGTGAGCAGTTGTAATCTGAATAAAGGGAAAAGGGCAATTCTTGAACATGGGGTGAGACATTCTTACAAATTTACTGGAGAACCCATTTCGGATTTACGCAAGTCAAACTTTTGTATGACTAATGCCTTTAGTGAGAGGTCTAATGCTTTAATCATTTCTACCCTCAGAATCCATATTCAATATATAAAAATAGGCCTTTTTAATTTTGCCTGGCTTGCTATTCCAAATAAAATTGAATATTTGTTGTTCATATAATTTAAAAAGCAGGTGACTAGGTGTAGGCAAAACCATATGCAAATAGGTAAACTGATATGACTAAAGAGTTAATCAGGGTGATTTTTCCACAAATAGACAGGTATTTTCCTTTCCATGGTAGCAAGATCTTATCTATTTTTGCTAACTTCCTATAAAAATTTATTAGAGAGATCATTTCGGGATATGTATACCGAGTATGTCCACATCCCCGTCAGACCATTTTATTGGTAAACTACACAGCAATGTAAAAGTGGAGGGATTCCAATTGTGGTTTTAAAAGAAAACATGAATCTGCGTACAATGACACCTTTGTTTTTAAGCCATGAATTTCTAATCCCTTGATATTAGTTGGAACTAATTTTAACAGCTAACATTGATGGTAATAATAAATAGATATGCTGATAGTGGACAACCTTGTTTTACGCCGACAGTTTAAATACTTTGTAGAAGCACCTTTGGCAGCGATTACTACAAATGTTGCCATCTATCCACGGTTTTTGGTTTGGATAAATTCGTCACAGTGGGAACATCCTAAGCACTTCCTGATGAACCCCGTCACCGATTCAGTGTATTCGTCGTTACGATTCTGAGGCGTCCTGGAACATTTCCCAGTCCACGTGATCAAAAATCACACAGATTCTGATTGATCAGGCCAATGTTGAACAGTCCTTACCATGGGAGCTTCCTGTTTAACTTTCTGCCTATAGATGGGGAGGAGCAGAATGGAGGCGTGATTTGCCGAAGGGAGGGCCTTGTAGCTGTCCAGGAAGAGAATGTAGCAATGAGCCAGGGTCCGTGTTGCACCAATAGCACAGGAGATGTGCTGACAGAATTTCGTTAGTGTTTTCCTCAGACTTCCTTTAATAAAGTCCCCAGCTACAATAAATGTGGCCTCGGGATATGCAGATTCCAGTTTGCACAGTCCAGTGCAGTTCCTTGAGAGCAGTCGTGTCGGCTTGGGGTGGGCAGGGAATATGACCAAAGAAAATGATAGTCTCGGGAGGCAATGCTGTCGGCATTTGATGGTGAGGTATTCCAGATTGGGAGAACAAAAGGACTTGAGTTCCTGTACGTTACCACAATCACACCATGAATGTTAGTAATGAAACAAACTCCTCCGCCTCTCTTATTCCGCCCAGAGTCCTTTCTGTTCATGTGATGGACGGATAACTCTGCTGGCTGAATAGACAGGGGCAATATATCCAGAGAGTGCCATGATTCCATAAACAGTATGTTACAGTGCTTGATGTCTCTCTGGAAGGAGGCCCTGAGCTCGTCTACTTTATTGTCCAGGGACTAAACTTAGGTATGAAAGACGCCAGTCTGACTAGGGCCCCAGTCTTTCACCCTCTGAAGTGGGTCACCAGCATACATTTTATTATTGACTATTAAAAAAATAAAAATAAAATCTACCTGCAGTGAAGCCACTCAACATTTACATTACATTCAGTGAACTAACTAACTCCCATCCAAAATGACCCACAGGAGAGACCAGGGTCAAGTGTCCCACCCAAGGGCACGTTGACAGATCTCCCACCAAGTCAAAAAGGGCGACCCAAACCAGCGACCTACCAGCCACTGGCCCAAGCTCCCAACCACCAGGCAATCAACTGCCCCCCACAGTTCAGAGTTCTGCCCCCCCCCATGCACAAACCAACAAAATTTACAGAGAGAGAAAAAAATTAAGAAAAAACAAAATGACAACTGTATACAGGCTCTGATCAGGCTCTGATCAGGCCCTACACCCAAACAAGGGCACTGCGTTCATCCACCACTGGCCTGCTGGCCCCCCTACCTCTGAGGAAGCACAGTTCCCGCTCAGCCCAGTCAAAACTGTTTGCTGCTCTGGCACCCCAATGGTGGAACAAGCTCCCTCACGACGCCAGGACAGCGGAGTCAATCACCACCTTCCGGAGACACCTGAAACCCCACCTCTTTAAGGAATACCTAGGATAGGATAAAGTAATCCTTCTAACCCCCCCCCCCCTTAAAAGATTTAGATGCACTATTGTAAAGTGGTTGTTCCACTGGATATCATAAGGTGAATGCACCATTTTGTAAGTCGCTCTGGATAAGAGCGTCTGCTAAATGACTTAAATGTAATGTAAATGTAAACATATGAGTGCATGTACGCACGTGTGCGTTTGAATGCAGTTATGATCCAAACAAACACCAGGATCCAGATTCACAAAACACTTCTTACTCATAAACCTAATAAGCTTTAGAAAAAATAAAATTAATTGGTTCATAAGATAGTTTGTAAGTGCAATTCCTCAACAATATCTTAATATTTAATGATTTTCTTATGAATTTGCTTAAGATGTTTGTTGCTAGGCAACCATCTAAGCAATTATGTTAGCATATTTTGTACTGAGAATACTGTGCTTGGGTTTAAAAGAACCAATACTGAAACTTTCAGATAAAGTTTGAGTGAATTAAACATGTTCAATTGCTTTCATGAGCTTATTCTCTCACTGCCGAGTTTAAGACAAGGGTTTAGTCATCTTGGAATTAACAACACTTCCAATAACTTTATTTCCAAGAATATAGGTTTCTCCTTAAGCAAGAAGTTAAGAAGAAATTAAGAAATAGCAACTTTGCCTAAGTTTCTTCTTAAGGATACAGTTAACTGCCATTTTTTTTGGTTAAGAAGACATTTCTTCTTATGGTTTTGTGAATCTGGGCCCAGTTCCCCCAACTCCTCTCGCTGCCACCTGCCTCCTCCATTTTGGGGTAATGCTGTAATCAATTAGTTGTAATATATTCGATTGAGCAGACCTTACGATAACTCCATGAAAAAGACAACTACCATTCCAATTTAAAAACAAACATTTTCCATAGATACAGGTCTTTGACCAACCAGTACATTTGACTTCAACCATAACTTGTTCTATCGTGTCTGGGGGATGAAATTGAAACCAGCTCTGCAGTGCTTGTTTGAAAGAGAGAGATACTTAGAAAAATATTACATTTTCAATTAAATCGAAAATGAGACATGACAAAAAGGCAATTTTTAAACAATGGATGAGCTTTTCTTAGTAATCTACTTGAGAGCCATTTGTGACCCGATTCAAGAAACTAGGCGTATGTCGCAAGTCACGACTTCACAGGAGAGCTGTTTGAACGTAAAAATGTTTTTAAATCAAAATGCGTTTTTGGCAGAAATGCCTTCTCGAACAACTTTGATGTGCATTAATATCAAACTTGTATGCCATCTGTAAATACGTTAATTGTTCAACTATGAGCCTAGTTGGTTTAGCCAAAGAAAAAGTGGAATTCGAGTATGATAGCTAAGGAGAAAACACCAGTCTGGATTACATCATCAAACTAAGGCAACGATGCATGGCATCAGACCGGAGACGCGTCAAACCATGATGTATACTGGTAAGATTTTTAGATATTACACGTTTCTAATTTTGACAGAAAGTGGTTTCATTTCAAGTGTACTGTTAGCTAGCTAACGTTAGCTGGCTGGGTCGCTAGCTAATGTTATGTATATGATCTTATTCTTCGTTTCTCAGACACTAGCTATAGCCATATAACCTAGTTGGTTAGCTACCTGCTGATTCATGCAGGGTAGTAACGTCATGAGTTGTGATTATGGTCCATTATTTAGCTAGCTAGCGACATGTCAAAATTAGGTAAATACCTAGCTAGCTACATTTCTTAACAAAAGACTCGTCTTCGTGTGCAAGAGTGCAGAATAACTGATGGATTTTTGAATGCTCAACACCCGTTGAATATGTCCAGTGTCAGTAAACGTCGGCAATAAAGCGTAATTCAATTGTTGCCAGCAGCACAGTTAGTCACCAACGCTCTAGATAACATGAAAAAAGCCCAACCAGCTCTGCTAGGGCGAGTAAAATGGCCAGAGTGGGGTGTTCTCTTATGTGTCTGGAAGTAGCTAGCCAATGTTAGCCAGTGCTTGACTGTAGTTGTGAGGTCAGAGCTTTCAGAACAACTCTACTTATTGGCCAGAGGATTCAGTGTGTGCTCTGAACGCAAAACCACAGAGAGCGATAGGGAGAGTAATGTTCAATGAGCTGTTCGCGCTCTCTGATGTCTGGAAGTAGCTGGCAAGATAGTACAGAATGGTTGGACCAACCCTTAAAGAGATGGGTGGGACTAAGGCATAAGAGGGTGTGAACAATACTAAATGGGTGTAAACACAGAAGGACTCACCAAAAGTAGTACCAAAACATTGAAAGACAGTTCAAAAGTGAGTTTAAAAGTTGATCAACTTTCAAAGCAGTATTACTTTCCCATTGTTTCCACAAACGCAGTGTATGATATACCATTTTCTAGCACCGAGTCTCTACTTTTATCCAATGTAAAAAAACAGACATTCAAATGTTGCTACATAAGACCAAATCTAGGTGGTGGGTCACATTTTGGGTTCAAGTAAAACTTTTGTGAAGCTTTTAGAGAGGTTTAGTGCTTTTATAACATTTCAACCCACCCAGTTCATATTCATTATATAGATGGGAAATACTTTTTACTCACATGATTTGAAAAACAAAATCATCAGGATTAGGTAGCACCATACGTGAGTAAACTGAGATATGACTAAGGAGTTACAGTTATTTAGCTCTCCATGGCAGGATGTTGTCTATTTTACTAGTTTTCTATTCAAATTCATTGGAGCTCATTTATTTATTTTGGGATATGAATACCAAGTATGTCTCCTTCACCATCAGCCCATTGTATAGGTAAAGTGCAGGGTAAATGTGAAAGTTGGTACACTTACCATAATTAGTTTAGTCTAGAGGCCCAAAAAAGTTAGATCTTCAATGAGACATGGCAGGGATCTAGCATCCAGACTTAATATAGCACCTGAGTCATTGGCATAGATGGACACCTTTGTTTTTAAGCCTTGGATTTCTAATCCTTTGTTATTTGATCTGATTTTAATAGCTAGCATTTCGATCGCCATAACGAATAGATATGGTGACAACGGACACCTTTGTTTAACTCCGACAGTTAAGCTCTGAGAAATAGCCTCTATTTACTATTTTACAGCTGGGGTTGCTATACATTACTTCTACCCATTGAATAAGAGACTCCATGAAATTGAAAGAAATCCAGGCATTTATATATAAAATCTAGCCTTACTTTATTAAAGGCCTTTTCAAAATCTGCTATGAATACCAGGCCTGGTTTCTTAGATGTTTCATGTTGTTCTATTAGTTGTCGTATATCATCTCCAATGTATCGTCCATGTAAAAAACCTGTTCTGAACAATACCTGGTAAAACGTTTTGTTAAATCACTCATATCATTACACGTTGAAAACAATAGAATGGGGGCAAAACGTTTTGGTTAAATGTGCTGTTTAAACATACATTATACAAAAGCCACTGGGAAACTTGGCTTATTCTAAAAATGACTAAATACAAAAAATTCCTACATCTACACACAATACCACATAATGACAAAGTGAAAACAGGTTTAGAACTGTTTGCAAATTTAAAATAAACAGTATTCAGACCCTTTGCTATAAGAACCAAAATTGAGTTAATGTGCATCCTGTTTCCATTGATCATCCTTGAGATGTTTCTACAACTCGATTGGAGTCCACCTGTGGTAAATTCAATTGATTGGACATGATTTGAAAAGACACACACCCGTCTATATAAAAAGGTCCCACAGTTGCCAGTGCATGTTAGAGCAAAAACCAAGCCATGAGGTCGTAGGAATACTCTGTAGAGCTTCGAGACAGGATTGTCGAGGCACAGGTCTGGGGAAGGGTACCAAAACATTTCTGAAGCATTGAAGGTTCCCAAGAACACAGTGGCCTCCAGCATTCTTAAATGGAAGTTTGGAACCACCAAGACTCTTCCTAGAGCTGGCCGCCTGGCCAAATCAATCAGGGGAGAAGGGCCTTGGTCAGGGAGGTATAATAATAATATTGATCTGTTTTAAGCAATTGATCGTGTGATCATGTTGACTAAACTTTTATACCAACATCCCCAATCGGAGGTAAAAAGGGTGTAATTCCCCCCAATTTGATATGGTCAAAAACAGCAGCTTGTGTAATGTAGTAACACATACTGTTCACATCATGGAAAGTAGCGTAATATAAATGTATTGGATATAGAAAAATAAATATCTTAAATTAGGTTTAGTAAGATTTTTGTAGTATGTTTTTTTTATAAACACACTTTACATGACCAAAAGTATGTGGACGCCTGCTCGTCGAACATATCGTTCCAAAATCATAAGCATTAATATGGAGCTGGTCCCCCCTTTGCTTCTATCACAGCTTCCACTTTTCTGCGAAGGCTTTCCACTAGATGTTAGAACATTGCGTCGGGGACTTGCTTCCAGTCAGCCACGATCATTAGTGAGGTCGGGCACTGATGTTGGGCGATTAGGCAATTCATCCCAAAGGTGTTTGATGGAGTTGAGGTCAGGGCTCTGTGCAGGCCAGTCAAGTTCTTCCACACTGATCAACAAACCATTTCTGTATGGACCTCGCTTTGTACATGGAGGCATTGTGATGCTGAAACACGAAATGGCCTTCCCCAAACTGTTGCCACAAAGTTGGAAGCACAGAATCGTCTAGAATGTCATATGTTGTAGCAAGAAGATATCCCTTCACTGGAAATAAGTTACCTAGCCCAAACCATGAAAAATAGCCCCAGACCATTATTCCGCCTCCACCAAATTTGACAGTTGGCACTATGCATTTGGACAGGTAGTGTTCTCCTGGCATCCGCCAAACCTAGATTTGGCCGTCGGACTGCCAGACAGAGAAGAGTGATTCATCACTACAGAGAACATGTTTCCACTGCTCCAGAGTCCAATGGCGGCGAGCTTTACACCACTCCAGCCGACTCTTGGCATTGCGCATGGTGATCTTAGGCTTGTGTGCGGATGCTCGGCAATGGAAACCCATTTCATGAAGCTCCCGACGAACAGTTATTGTGGTGACGTTGCTTCCAGAGGCAGTTTTGAACTTTGTAGGGACATATTTTTTTTTTTTTTTTTTTTACACGCTTCAGCGGTCCCGTTCTGTGAGCTTGTGTAGCCTACCACATTTCCACTTCACAATAACAGCACTTAAAAGTTGACCAGGGCAGATATTTTACAAACTGACTTGTTGGAAAGGTGGCATCCTATGACAGTGCCATGTTGAAAGTCACTGAGCTCTTCGGTAAGGCCATTCAACTGCCACTGTTTGTCTATGGAGATTGCATGGCTGTGTGCCCGATTTTATACACCTGTCACCAACGAGTGTGGCTGAAATAGCCAAATCAACAAACTTGAAAGGGTGTCCACATGCTTTTGTATATTTCTCACTAGTTCAACTATGTAGAGTAGAGGTCGACCGATTATGATTTTTCAACGCCGATACCGATAATTGGAGGACCAAAAAAGGCCGATACCGATTAAAATCGGCCGATTTTTATTTATTTATTTGTAATATTGACAATTACAACAATACTGAATGAACACTTATTTTAACTTAATATAATACATCAATAAAATCAATTTAGCCTCAAATAAATAATGAAACATGTTCAATTTGGTTTAAATAATGCAAAACAAAGTGTTGGAGAAGAAAGCAAAAGTGCAATGTGTGCCATGTAAGAAAGCTAACGTTTAAGTTCCTTGCTCAGAACATATGAAAGCTGGTGGTTCCTTTTAATACGAGTCTTCAATATTCTCAGGTAAGAAGTTTTAGGTTGTAGTTATTATAGGACTATTTCTCTCTATACGATTTGTATTTTATATACCTTTGACTATTGGATGTTCTTATAGGCACTTTAGTATTGCCAGTGTAACAGTATAGCTTCCGTCCCTCTCCTCGCTCCTACCTGGGCTCGAACCAGGAACACATCGACAACAGCCACCCTCGAAGCAGCGTTACCCATGCAGAGCAAGGGGAACAACTACTCAAAGTCTCAGAGCGAGTGACGTTTGAAACGCTATTAGCGCGCACCCCGCTAACTAGCTAGCCATTTCACATCGGTTACACCAGCCTAATCTTGGGAGTTGATAGGCTTGAAGTCATAAACAGCGCAATGCTTGAAGCACAGCGAAGAGCTGCTGGCAAAACACACAAAAGTGCTGTTTGAATGAATGCTTACGAGCCTGCTGCTGCCTACCACCGCTAAGTCAGACTGCTCTATCAAATCATAAACTTAATTATAATAACACACAGAAATACGAGCCTTAGGTCATTAATATGGTCGAATCCGGAAACTATCATCTCGAAAACTAAACGTTTTTCTTATCAGTGAAATACGGAAACGTTCCGTATTTTATCTAACGGGTGGCATCCCTAAGTCTAAATATTCCTGTTACATTGCACAACCTTCAATGTTATGTCATAATTACGTAAAATTCTGGCAAATTAGTTCGCAACGAGCCAGGCGGCCCAAACTGTTGCATATACCCTGACTCTGCGTGCAATGAATGCAAGAGAAGTGACACAATTTCACCTGGTTAATATTGCCTGCTAACCTGGATTTCTTTTAGCTAAATATGCAGGTTTAAAAATATATACTTCTGTGTATTGATTTTAAGAAAGGAATTGATGTTTATGGTTAGGTACAGTCGTGCAACGATTGTGCTTTTTTCGCAAATGCGCTTTTGTTAAATCATCCCCCGTTTGGCGAAGTCGACTGTCTTTGTTAGGAAGAAATAGTCTTCACAGTTCGCATCGAGTCAGGCGGCCCAAACTGCTGCATATACCCTGACTCTGTTGCAAGAGAAGTGACATTTTCCCTAGTTAAAAGAAATTCATGTTAGCAGGCAATATTAACTAAATATGCAGGTTTAAAAATATATACTTGTGTATTGATTTTAAGAAAGGCATTGATGTTTATGGTTAGGTAAGAGATTATATGATTATATGCAACGCAGGACAGGCTAGATAAACTAGTAATATCATCAACCATGTGTAGTTAACTAGTGATTATGATTGATTGATTGTTTTTTCATAAGACAAGTTTAATGCTAGCTAGCAACTTACCTTGGCTTCTTACTGCATTCGCGTAACAGGCAGGCTCCTCGTGGAGTGCAATGTAAAGCAGGTGGTTAGAGCGTCGGACTAGTTAACCATAAGGTTGCAAGATTGAATCCCCGAGCTGACAAGGTAAAAATCTGTCGTTCTGCCCCTGAACAAGGTAGTTAACCCACCATTCCAAGGCCGTCATTGAAAATAAGAATGTGTTCTTAACTGACTTGCCTTGTTAAATAAAAGGTGTAAAAAAATTAAATTAAATAAAAAAAATATATAAAATCGGCCCTAATTAATCAGCCATTCCGATTAATCGGTCGACCTCTAATGTAGAGATTTTTCTTTTAAATGCGCCTAAGCACAATTTAACTAGGTGCTCAAGAATATAGCGTCCAACATTTGAAGTCCCTACTACAAGCCCAAAAATCACCTACATTAGAGAACCTAACATGGCAATCAGTAGCCAGAGAAAATATATTATCAGTAATCTGGTGAAGTGATCAGAGGGTTAGACAGGGGAGGTAGACTCACCTTTGGCACCTCTATGTCCCAAACAGTCGGTGGCTGAATGCTGTTGTAACACTGGACGTATTTTTCAATTTGCTGATCGGTGTTCAGCAGTTGACTTAGCGGACTTGGACTGTTGATATGCTGGTTGTCCCTGGCTTCGTGTTCAACGTAACGGTCTACAGAGTCCATGCTGTTCACACCAGAGCCTGGGGCAGTACGGACCAGTCACTAAAAACAGTCACTTGTGTTGTGTACACAATGTAACCTCGCAAACACAGCAGCACACAAAACACCCACAGACAACAGTAACAGGGGAGAAAAATAAAACATTCTGGCATGGCGAGAGTTCTCTTACCTGAAAATACTGCGCCAGGAAGGCAATACAAAAAGTTAAATTCGCATGCAGGGGAATGTTCCCTCATCAGCAGCTGTAAAAACGGTCTACGGTATGGTGTCTAGCTAGTACTGGGACTAAACCAGGTTCACATTCTGTATGGGAACTCTAGCAGCTGCAGGCTAGAGTATTGCAAAATAAAGATATTTCGTCACTGAAGTAAAATCAGTCCTGAACTCATAAGGCACAGCTAAAACATAAGAATTTGTTCTTAACTGACTTGCCAAGTTAAATAAAGGTAAAATAAAACAGGACACCAGCCACTGGTGTGTGACAGCTACACAGCAACACTAAGAAAAAAAAGGGACAGGTCAGCTTGGACAGAAAGATACTGATATATTGTGAGAAATTGAAAATCTGCTATGTGACGACTCACCTGGAACAGCCACCTCCTCTGTCCTGTGACCGCTAGGGAGGGACACGCTGGTGGCCCCCAGTCCTTCAGCGGGTCCCCTGGGTGGTTGCGGGCTCACACTGGGGCTCGAGTCCTCGCCACTGGAGCTCTCCTCAGAATGACCTGAGCTGGAGCCAGAATCACCCACTGCAGAATCTTCTTCTGCTAGCTCTGCCTGCTCAGTCTCAGCTCTACTGCTGCAGTCATGTTTCATATCCTCATAGACTATAGGAGATGAACATATGTTCTCCCTGCCAGTTGTTGAACACTTATCCTCCTGCAATAGACCAGGCATCTCTCTCCCAGTCTCACTGTTACCCATTGAGATGATATCTGGGGATGTGAAGAGGTCCCTGTTACAGAGAGGACTAACATTATGTTCTAGCAGGGTCTTTTCCTTCAGGACTTGACTCACTGCTACTGAGACCACGTCAGTAATCAGACTTGACGCCAGCTGGTTAATTTCCTCTGTGTTACTCCTGCTAAGTTCACACTCCTCAGACTGGTCTTTCTTCTGAGGTGACCTCAGAATGCCCAATGGCTGCCTTGAGGGGGACACCTGACTGGTAAGGAGGTTGATGGGGGAAGCCAGACAGGTGTCATCCTGTAGACTTGACTCACAGGTTGGTTCTTCCACAGCAGGCAGGATAGACAGGTTGTCTTTGGAGAGGAGGCAGTTCTCAGCCAGATCGGTTTGAGGATTCATCTCTGCAAAACAAAATGTAATCTTGTCTTCTCCAACCTCTCCCTCTGGGTCCAGTCTAACCTCCCCTGGGACTAGTTGAACCTCCTCTGCAGCCTCTTTGTTGAAAGTTCTGTTTGTAGTGTCCTCCAGTGTCTCAGAGAGTGGCGGTGCGTGTGGCTTTAGGCCTGCACTCTCACCAGGGTTAGGATTAGAGCCTAGGTCACAGATAGAAGAAACTTGTTCCTCAGATGGCTGGTGTTTCCTTTGTAATGCTATATCCTTCTCAGGTCCCCCCTGGGCTTGGCTCTTAGGTGCAGTCTCTGGGAGTACTTGAGCTGAAGATTCAGTTCTTTCCGTAACGGGCTTCACAGTAGCAGTATCGAGGCCTCTACTCAGACACTCTGCAGCCACAACCCTTTCCTCTGGTTGTGATTGGCAGAGTGGGACGTTACCCAGCTTTGCTGCCGCTTGTGTGTTTGTACAATCAACAAGCTCCTGTTCCACTAACGACCTCTTCCTCACTGCGTGCCTGTCCCGATCTGTCCCAGTGGAGTGGCCGTTCTCCACAACACCGATACCTCTGGTGGAGGAGGACAGGTGCACCTGGTCTGTGGTCGTCTTATCCTTGTCAGTGGGTTGTTCTTTCTTCCGAGAGGCGTACCACCACAGGCCTAGGAAAGCCAACACTCCCGACAGGGAGAGGACCAGAACGGATTGAAGCCTTAGCACCATCACCTAATCTCCTGCTGCTAACAGCAACACCTGAGAAGAGAGACATACACAAGTTAACACCATAGAAACGAATCACAACACGCCCCGTCTCTTTACTTCTAGCTGGGCTAGAAAGGTGTGAAGCACTGATGATAAAACTCAATTGAGGGGATGGCTAAGGGGGCATGGCCACACTATTTTAGTTTAGCGAGAGAAAAAAAAAAAAATGTCTCCCACCACACCACCCCTCTGAGCAGCAATCCCATTACCAGCCAGGCCATAGTGACAGCATCTGATTGCAGCCAACAAAGCACACGTGTCACATTACCTTCTGCAGAAGTTCACTCTGGGAAGCTGGGTCTGGGGCTAAGGGGCCGGGCCCTGATAGGACAATGGTAATGCACCACTGTCCAGAGTGGTGCATTACCAATAGAAACTCACTCATTATTACCTACTGTGGGGGGAGAATCAACTATCCCTCATTATCTGTTGTATAACCAATAGGCTAAATATCAGTAATTATGTTGCCCAATAGTTTTTTTGCCACAGAACAGAAGATTATACAGTATAGCAAGCTAGAAGTATTGTTTGCAGTTTGGCCAGATCCTGACTGGCTGTCCTACATGCAGGTTGACCCATAACCTTTTGGTAGAGAATTATAAAAAGAGGTGAGCATGAAAGGCATGCCATGCCTTCACAGATCCGGTCAGTCCAATGAAACAACGCAATGGGCTACATTGCAGTTCCACTTAAGCCTGTGACCTTCAGGTTTTGGCATACGGATAAGTTGGCTACGCCTCTCACCAGGCATGCCAGCCCTACCGTGACATATGCAAAGTCTCAGAGGGCCGTTGTGTGACTTGACTTTCCCTCACAGAAGTGCCAGGCAGGGTGTGCTGTGGCAAATACTCTAGTACTCATCTTCAAGGAGGAAAGCACTTATTTCCTACAGTTCGTTTCAAGTTCCACACAGAACAAAGGAATAATAACCATTAATAGCATCATAAACATCTGAGCCACGCAAATGTATGGTTCTGAAAACAAATGCCTATAGGCTACAGCAGTTCATTTATGAACGTGATCTTAGAGACAGGAGAAGAGGAGTAGCCTAAATGTTTGACAAACAAGCAGGTTCATGTGACAGTCCTGTCTCAGTATTCCTCAGAGGATTTCCAAAGCTATGCTCAATATCTATTTCCATTTGCTGGGCATCCTCTCCACAACCAACAGGAAAGGCCTAACAGGATAGGCCTAACGTCCCATGCTTAGCAATATCTACCCTCAACAACTAGCCCTCTGACTGCAGACATTGAGAGCTACGGATTATAAATGTTCTATCTGCAAAAAGATGGAGATAATTGGCTTTAAAGGGATACTTCAGGATTTTGGCAATGATGCCCTTTACTTCCCCAGTTAGCATGGTAGCACATACCCAATGACTTCCAGTCAGTGCGCTAACGCTAGTTAGAGGTAGTTTCGCGAGTCAATGCTAACTTCCTTCATACAGACATAAAAATGGTATCCACAAGTTCATCGGACTATGGGAAAGTAGATAAAGAGCCTCATTGCCAAAAAACTATCCCTTTAAAGTTCAGAACCCTCATTGGTTTAATGTGTCAGCAATCTTTCATCATGTATTCTTTTGAACTGAACATGAATCAGGAATAGTAAATTATTAACATGCTCCTAGAAGTTATAATGTTGCTGCTCAATTTTGATAATGAATGTAACATTAAACTGAAGGTGGTGTCAGAAAAGACGAGACAGTACATGGCATTGGAAAATAGCAATGGTACACATCGAAACAGTTTCTATGTAATGCCTAGCTAATTACCCTAACATGATTGAGGGACCTCTAGCTATTTGCATCAGGTCAAAAAGTCAAGTCAGCAAGCATGGACCCACTGAAATAACTAGCTTTAAAAACATTGGCTAGTCAGACCATTACTACTGATGGCTGATAGCCGTTGGCAGAGTAAAGCATAGTACAGAATTTCCGGCAATACTTCCTCAATTCCCGACTTGGAAGACAACGTAGTTGGGTCAGGTGGTTATTAAATAAAATAATTGTTTTGTTCCATGAAGTTAGCCAACAATGTGTACGTCGCCATCTTGTCTACTTCAAATCTTCTCATTTGTCAAGACAGGCGAGTGTTGTTAAACGCAACGCTTGATTTCTAGATAGCGCTCATGACATGCAGCTCTTTGGTGTGGACATCCACCTGTCTCAATCAATGAGACAAACCATCTGCAACTAGTCGTGGAAGTTTAGAAGAAATGCGTTATCTTCCAAGTCAGGAATTGAGGAAGTATCGCCAAGTAAACGCTGGTCGAAAATTAACTGTGCGAAGCTTTACACTACCTAAGGGCAGTTAGACGGGCCGCGGCTAAGGTCTCAGAATTCAATGGGAGTAGGGCGGCAAAACTCAAGCAGTTTCGCAAGCAGCACGGTTCGTGGTGCTCGCTCCGTGAGGCTCCAAAAGAGGAAATTAGCTGAAGTCTTGACTTTGTGAGAAGTATCAGTAGCTTTATGAGGCTTAATTCTTGCACGTATCACCCCCCACCCATAGCGCATGGTTGACCAATGAGCAGAGTTCATCTTGTCAACCAATCAATGTTTTAATGACAACATTCAAGCTGAGCTGACAACAAGCAGGACCGCAGGAAGGCGAATTTTCTCGCAATTCAGTTGCCATTTACCACAGCCCGTCTGTAAGCGCCTTTAGGAACAGCTATCAGCTGCTATTAGCCAGCTGGAACAGTATTACTTTTTTATTTGACCTTTATTTAACTAGGCAAGTCAGAACACATTCTTATTTTCAATGATGGCCCTGGAATAGTGGGTTAACTGCCTTGTTCTGGGGCAGAACGACATTTGTACCTTGTCAGCTCGGTGATTCAATCTTGCAACCTTTCGGTTACTAGTCCAATGCTCTAACCCCTAGGCTACCTGCCGCCCCAAATGGTCTGACTAGCCCATGTTTTAAAAGCTAAGAGAACCTGTGGTCCGAGTTTATGATGAGGCTGATAAAAACTAAACATGACTGATTGGCACTCAAATTGGTGTACACGGGCAGCTCAATTTATTAATTTTTTTACACTAAATGACCCAATCACAGATCTTTTCACATCAGATCGGTCAAAAGAATATCAAAATTGGGCTGCCTGTGTAAACGCATCCATATTGCACTGACAGCTATCCAACTATCAGCATCACTCCTCCCCCCCGAAACGACACTGACATTTCATCCTTCGTTTGCACGGCCGAAATATAACTATCACCAAATGTTAGCCTCTGCAGTTGTCATTCTGACCGGCAAATGTGTTAAATGGGAATCAGGTGCGTTGGACCACTCGCTAGTTAGTTCGCTAGAGTGTTACTAATTGAGCGCTAACCTTAGCTAGCTCTCACTTTAATTACAGAAGTTAGACGTAACTAGCTAGCTAAGTACAGATAAGTTAGCTAGTTACCAAAGCAGATGTTTGCGATCATCTTTGCTTGCAACAATCGAACGTTTCCTCTGGTTTCTCCCCATTGACATGCAATGCATTTGGCACTGGTGCAAGATGAGGTTGATAGTTAGCCAAACAAACATGTTAAGGTAGCTTGATATCTACTCACCACGTTTTTAATATCCCGCTTAGCTATATAACAACACACCAGTAATTTGCTCTAGCTACCTCTTGGATATCTCCACCTGTTTCTTTCAGCACACAGTCACTCTTAGAAGTTCAGCAGCTTTGCTCCAAATACAGCAGCCAATCAACCCTCGCGATAGTATTGTCCAGGGAGGGAGACTGCTTGGTTTCATAGGTTGTCACTTCCACAACCAGTCAAAATTGGGTAAAGCCTTACCGTAAAAATGTATGAAAATAAAAATCATGAATTTAAGGTATGGGTTAGGCATAAGATTAGCAGTGTGGTTAAGGATAGGTTTAAAATCACATTTTATTAAGAGTAGAATTTGTAGAAATAGGGGGGTTTGGGTTTAGTTATAATTATGACTTTGTGGCTGTGGTAACTAGTGACGAGCGGTTTCATGCGCGTGCAGATGAGCATAATGGCGGAGTGGCAGGTAGTCTACACCTTTTATTTTACTATTAATGACAATGAGGTGCAGAGGTAGAGGTTAGTCATTTTTTAAATAATATATTAAACAATCGTCAAAAGCACACAAATGCTATGATCTACAAGTATGACACCAGCAGCCAATGTTTGGACAGAAATTCTTTATTAGGGCAACATCTGTAAATGTCAGATGAGGACAACAACCGATCATACAGTGGAGGTTTTAGAGTACACAGTCATCTATATCCTCGATTTAAACCTTTATTTTCCTCAATATATTTAATGACACATAATGCAGTGACAAAATGGAGAGAGGTTATCATTACTAACACTAGAATCATTCAATTTGTATGTTTTACATGTACAGCAACTAACTGCTTTACAAAAAGCTAAATAATACAATATATCATCACATGTATTTACAGTGTAGTAAATATACCTTTATCAATTTTTACACAAAATTATTTACAGATGTGGAGCTTACTGCATAAAAAAAATGAGGGAAAGAAACAGTAAAACAGTGGCCAATGGTTAAAAATATTTTGCATAACCTTGAGATGTGTGCCAAATTAGGAGATATCACACCAGTGCAAGACACAATTGACTTCAGTTGAGAATTATGAAAACCTACAATACATTTACAGAGAGCTCAGTCTACCTTTCGGAGACAGTTTCTGCTCCCAATACTTTTGTCTGTTAATGGTGTGATAACAGGTGGTAGGGTGCTATGCATCCAAAACTTTTAAGCTATCATTTCTAGGCTTTACCATCTTAAAAGGAAGACCAATTGGCCATTACTGTATATTAAAGCAATGTTTGAGGAGAAAAGCTATTTTGACATTGTTTTATCCTTGCATTGAACAAAGTGGTTAACTGATATCTATAATACTGTCTCTCCTGAGCTACTTCTAGTACATTTTAGAGCCTTTAAGTGACCATTTTCAATTTCACATGAACAGACAAATGTTCAATTCACTCAAATTAGGACAAATTCTTTTCAGTTCTTTAAAGTGGCACATTTCCATGAAGTAAAAGCAAGACAAACACATTCCCTCTGGCCTACCCTTTATGAAAAGACACTGAGAAAAATGGATCCATTGAATATACAAAGTGTGCTCTGTCTGGTATACACTGTAAAATAAATACAAATAAAAACAGTTGGTTGGGTTTACCCTTCAAAGCATATGAGCTAGAAACAGAGATCTGTAGTTCCTAAAGTCTGATGAGGCCAGAACTAAATAATGAATAATTTTACAATACACACATTATGAAGAATGCTGTGGTTATAATGATCATTAACTGTACAAAAAGCACATACAAAAAGAAAACATTGTGGTTTGCATTGATTCATAGCTTGGTCCATCTCTCTTTCACTACTTGAATCATCTCTCACCCCCATATGAAAGCAAACTAAGTTGTGGATTAGTACATTAGACTTCTCTCAGAGGACTGTTTATCAAACACAGTAGATTCCAAGTTTGTGTGTACTATATTGCAGTTCCTAAACTTTGGTTTCCTTTCATCTTTTGAAATGTTGTGTTTGGTAAACTTGTTCCATTTGACTTCTAAAAACGTAATTTTTTCCCTTTCTATGATGAGGAACTGCTTCTTCTAGACATATAGCCTCCTGATTCAAGTATATTAACATTTGTAAACAAAATCTAGGCATTGGAATCAACTTCATTACAACAAGGTTCATTACCTCTCAACAGCACCAACACACTTTGATTTTGGGAAAAACCTAAGTGCGCACATTGTTCATTTTCTTGTGGTCATCATGTCCAATCTAAACCAGATTAATAGAATAAGAAAACAAATGTAAGGTTGAGCATGGTTGTTGATTGTTAAAATGTCTGGATGTAGGTGAAAAACTAAAACTGTCAGTCTTCATATTCTCCCTTCCCGCGTCGCTATACACCGACTCCTACTCAGTTTACATAATTCACTTAATGCACACGCTGGCCTTAGCAAAAGCAAGTCAAAAATGTCTAATGGAATTGTGTTTGAACCCAGGATTATCATCAATGTTAACAAGCACACTTACAAAAACATTCTGAAGGAGTTGGCACAAGCTTCCAAAACAACCATGACTTCAGAGAGACTCCGTGTATGGCACTGGTTGGTTCCTTGGTACACAACCTCAAACAGCAGAAATTAGGAACCAGGCTCCACGAGGAAATGGAATGGTGTGACCAGAGAACTCCTCTGCTGCCTAACAAACTGCACCATGTTGTTAGAGAAAGGAACGTCTCTGTTTGCCACACGTTGTCTATCTGTGCATGGCCTACTGGACCAACTGCAAAGGCTCAGAGAAAGTCAACAATGATAAAACTACCGAACAGATTTGCTAGTCTTTGGTGCAGCATCCCAGGGCCTGCCTAGACCTTTACACATGCCACACTACAGACTAATGAGGGGAAGACCATGGCAAAAAGGGCCAATAACACCCTGTACAGCTGTACTCCCAATACACACAGTTCTATCTGCGAACAGACAGCCTAACCATAAGTCTCAATCCCTCAAAGTTATTTTTTTGGCATCATTTCCTTACGCTGATTTTAAACATGGAGAACACTATTCAGCAGGTGTGTCTTGAGGTGATTAATTACAACCATAGTTTCTTTAATTAATCCATATTTCAAATCTCAAATCTATCAAATTAAATCAGATTTTTTGCAATGATAAAATTCAAAGCTCACTAAAACAAATCATAACTATGTCATTGTAATTACTATATAACAAATACATTATTGTACAATTTACATCATGAACAGGGACAGATTTACTAAAGCTTTTGAACCAGAACATAATTGGCACCAACTTTCCTAAAACAAAGATAAAAACAAGCATAAAAGCCATCACTGTTCTGACTTCAACATTTCATTCACTCTTGAAAAAACACGTGCAACATTTGCACATGCACTCACTCAGCAAATCTGGTCCCTAATGTCATGGAATTTGTGTGAGAATACTTGTTTTGACAAGAGGTACCGAATGTTAATGTTTTACATAAATATTTAACCATACAAGGCAATTATCAGGCAGCAGATTAATAATGCCTGAATGCTTGTCATTCATAAGGTATTGTTTACAATACTTATAACTGTATATATAAATATACATTTATGCAGAGTAACCATCTACAATACCTTTAATGCTGTATGAAGCAATTTTTTAATTTCTCATTTCATTATAAACATCTGAAAACCCTAGAAAAGGCACACAATCAACAAAACAACCTCCCAAGTGTATGGTTTGTATGTGTATGTGCGTTTACAGTAAATTGGGGCAAGAATGAAACAATTATTACTGAGAAAGACTACCACTATAGATATATTTCAAATCTCAAAGCTAAGGACAATTTCAAATGTCCAATCCAAATTTCCAACATAGGACATTATCTATTCCTGGTTTACAGATTTTCCTTCTTTACTTTCCTTGACAAAGTGTTATAAAACGTGAATAGGGTGCTGATTAAAAGCGAAAGCTCTGAAACCTGCAGGGCTGCTGTCCTCCAACACCAGAGTGGCGTACCTGGCAGGTTAGCGTTTTTTCCATCACAAATCTTGTTCTAGAGGCAGCGCCGCAGTGGTCACTAGCTGGCACAGCCACAAAAATCAGAAAATCTACCACTGACCTTAAACACACTGCTAACCCTAATCTTAAATTCAGACCAAAAAGCACATTTTTGTTTTCATGAATTTTTACAATATAGCCAATTTTGACTTTACAGCTGGGCTATCTAAGGGGAAATCACTCAGTTCTGCCTCCAGGACGAGACTTATGACAATAAACATCAGCCTGCCGCCTAGTTGGCCCTCTCTGACTCTCATGTGGGAATAAAAATACTGCCTAACAGAGAAATCCCCACAGCTTTGACAATCACTAATCAATAAAGACACATGGCTTGGCCATCATTAGATTGTCCCTGACACAGCTCAAAACAGGGCCAATTGATAGTCCAGCCCCCACCTCAATAGCACAGTAAACCACTAATGTCTGTTGTTGGTCATGCTTTTTCACAGATGTTGCTACTACAGGAGGGTTTAGGGCATTCAGCGATTTCCTCCACAATGGTGTGTGTGTGTCATGGTACTGCTCTCCCTCTGTAGCGTCTCTCTGGTGGGTGAGAGGGATCCCTTTCCTCAACGCTGGGTCCAAAGGCACAATGCCTCTTCATGGCCATGTGTCCCAATGAGATGCATCTGCAGCTTGTCCTTTGATCTAGTTCAGCCTCATTGGCAAAGCTCTCTCAGCTTGAAGAAAAATGTCCTACTAACACCACTTAGAAAAGGCAAAAAAAAAAAAAATTACAAGCATGTTGAATTACAGAAAATTGTGCAAATCACAGAAATGGTCTTCTCGTAATACTTTGTCATTATGAAACAAAATTAAAACCAGAAAGAAGCAAGACAACAAAATGGCTTCAGACACTATGTTCCCTACTTTTACTGCTGTGTTGTCAATGTCAATGCTTTCTTTCAATTTATGCTGTTTTAAAAAAAGGATTCCGATGTGGTTCAGTATGTGACACAAAAATACACAAAACATAAAAACCGCCAGACTCTTTCTCAATGACATCTCATAAACAAAACTGCATCATATTCAGAGTTCTTGATCGTCAAGCAAATATGGCTGACTGGACAGTTTAGGGTAAAAAACAACAAAAAAACAATGGAAACAGGAGAATCAAGGCTGAGATAGATAGATAGAAGAGGAGAGTTGGAGTAAAAGTGCAGCATGATGACTGGCGTGGGCGACCCCAGTAAGGCGTCCTAGTGGTGGGCCTCTCTCATACGATCTTCTTGATGCTGGGCCGTTTGAAGCTGCCTGCACTGCGCTGCTTCTGCACCTGGCTGGCAGAGCCGTGGCGCGTGCGTCCGCTGTTGCAGTGACCCGTGGTCGGAGAGAGTTCCACATTCTCCTTGTCGATTCCTGCCGGAGGACACACGCCAAACACAGGCCATCAGGTATAATGTGTCACACTAATACATTACAAACTATTCTATACTTCTAAAGTAATGCAAACGCTTTTAAGTTATCTACATGAAAAACTACATGTAATCTACCTTTATATGGCTATCAATACTGTAAAAAACACAGGGATTCTAAAGCGACAAATCAAACAGTAGGGGGAGCAGTGAACCCATGTACCAATGGCTGAAAACAAATGCACCATTTCTGACCTAAGTGCCCCAACTTCTGCAATAGGATTGCTCTGTATTTTGAATAGTGGTGAACCATGAGGGCCTTCAGGGAAGGCCTAAGGATTTATAAAAAATATATATATTCTTTGAACTATATATTTTTTATTTCTATTTAATCTTTACAATAAATGTAATGATCTTCTGATTTCATCTCTTCAGTTTGTGTTGGAAAGAGAAGGGTTAATGGAAGAGAAAAAAATATCCAATCAGGATTTTCTTTGGTGGTCTCTGGGTAGAAAAATCTAGCTAGCTCAGCCAGCCATTGGCTAAGTCTTAAAAAGCTGTACCATTCAACTGTATCAGAGCAGAATTTTAGAGTGACAGTGGAATGAACCAATCATATTTTGACTTGCAAAGGGTGGGACCGTTGAGAAAATCTTGTGGTGCAAGCAGTAGTTTCCCACACTAAGGCCTCGCACACACCTATAGTGTCATTGCACAAAATGGTATGCAGCATCATCTGGATGTGTGCAACAAAAGTAAAAAAAATGCACCTTTTCTGCTACCATTTCTGTCAAGCCATCTACGCATAGAATTTGATGCATACTTTCAATAAATCCAATGTATGCACCACACAGATCCAGTGGTGTAAAGTACTTAAGTAAAAATACTTTAAAGTACTAAAGACATTTTTAGGGTACATCTGTACTAGACTATTTATATTTTTGACAACTTTTACTTCACTACAGTCCTAAAGAAAAGTATGTACCTTTTACACCCAAAAGTACTCATTACATTTTGATTGCTTAGCAGGAGAGGAAAATAATCAAATTCACACACTTATCAAGAGAAAATCCCTGGTCATTCCTACTGCCTCTGATCTGGCGGACTCACTAAACACAAATGCTTCATTTGTAAATGATGCCTGAGTGTTGGAGTGTGCCTCTAGCTATCTGTAAATAAACAAAAAAATAGAAAATTGTACCATCTGGTTTGCTTAATATAAGGAATTTGAAATGATTTATACTTTTACTTTTGATACTTAAGTATATTTGAGCAATTACATTTACTTTTAATAAAATATATTTAAATCCAAATACTTTGAGACTTTGACTCAAGTAGTATTTTACTGGGTGACTCACTTTTACTTGAGTCATTTTCTATTAAAGTATCTTTACTTTCACTCAAATGTGACAATTGGGTACTTTTTCCACCACTGCACAGAACGCACTGCAACTGTCTCTGCAACGCAATTCTGCAAGGCAGCGTTCCATTGGAAATGAATGTACTTCTGGTGTACCAAAACGCAATAACCTGTAGGTGTGATCGAGGTGTAACACCAGTAACGTTAGCTAGCTTGTGTTGTAGTAGCGTGACAATGTTAGCTAGCTTGTGTTGTGGTAATGTTACAATGTTAGCTAGCTTGTGTTGTGGTAGTGTTACAACCGCGACGGCGGCTGCAACAGCTGTTATCAACTTCAAGGTGAATGTTGTTGCTAATTCATTAATATTCCCCATTTCAAGATGAACTCTCAAACTTCGTTTACAAATGGTCATCGTCTGGTGAGTGGCACCGTTTTTGGTTGCAGCTCGCTTGCTGTTCGCTATCTATTTGAAAATAATGACTGTAAAACAGTGTTGCATTTAAACTTTAGAACACCGGTTAGTGTGATGAACGTGGAAGTAATAGCTGGTTTGTTAATTACATTTTTATAAATGAAATGGTTGTGCTTTTTTATTGTTCTGATTTCATGGGGCCTACTAGAGTGAATGGGCTGCTTATTCTTGAACATGATTTGATTCAGTGTGTGACTGCTGTAGCCTGTCTATCAGCCGTGTCTGTGTTTCACCAAAACTAGCTCTCCTTCAGCGCCATGGAGTGCACAGGTATGTCGGTCGCTGTCCTTTCAGCACCACGAGCCTTTCACCTTTGATGCGACACTGTTGTTGTCGCTATTGGTGATAGTGGTGTTAGGCTACCATAGGTTGTGTAAAGAGTGTGTTTTTGGTTTTGCTGGTTACATTATTTTATGCTTTGTGTTATGTTGTGTCCACTGTCCCTGCTGGTTCTGTCTCTGTGTGTGCGGGAGCCCAAAGCACGGCAGGCCTATTTTATTAATTCATAATATCATCAAAAAGCATTGCTCCTCCTTCACTACAACTAGAACGGTCTGACTAGAAAATATATAATGTTGGGCGCATTAAGAGATGCTATGTTTTCTGTTCTTTTCTTGATTTTGATACAACGTATTGGAAGATTTTTGGTCCCTCTGAAGGCCTAGGTCCTATAGTCAAGGTTCGCCACTGGTTTTGTTCAAACAGGACATACGGTGTATGGGCATTGAAACATGATGTACATCAACTTCCACCACAAATACTCGTAGTGTTGTTGGGCTTTGTGATGGCCCTCTGCTACCCCACACACCTCTGAGAGGCTGTGCCGTGTGCCTGGGAGTGAGGAGCAGCATGGGGAGGAGGGGCTGTAATACCTGGCCGGACGTGGTGTGGGGCGAAAACAGCGGACTTAGAGCAAGGCAGAGAAGCTTCACAGACACAGAGTGGGAAAGAAACAGGAGTGAGTGTCCATGGCAACCCAAAATGAGGAATGACATCAAACAAAGAGCAACATGATTAACAAAAACAAAACTTAACCCAACTTAACAAAGGAGTGACAGAAATAAATCATGAGAAAAGTGATATAAAAAACAAAGGGGGCTCATTCTTTCACCCAAATAGTGGCATAGCAGAAATTACAAAAATGTCTTAAATAAAGAAAACAAATAATGAAACATTTCCATAAGTATAACATTGAATAAATGGTTAAGACATACAGTATGACATGACAATACATACATAAGTTGTTACCACTAATGCACATATTATAGGCTGAGACACTGTTTGCCCATTGCAGCTCTATAGTTTAATTGTATCCATCATTTTGGGGGGGCACCACCTTGGGGGACCTCAAACGAGACAAAGTTGGAGATCGTCTATAAACTACACCGCATCCAGCACAACAAATGGGGCGAAAGAAAAGTTAACAAAAACATGAAATGGAATGTCTATGATGAACACTAAATAATAAAATATGACCTAAAAACATCATGCAGGGTTAGAGAGAGAATCAGCCTTACACATGGACCAAGTTGGTCAACCCACTATGTAATGTTACATATAAACTGGGTGGTTCGAGCCCTGAATGCTGATTGACTGACAGCCGTGGTATATCAGACTGTATACTTCTATGTATTCGTTAGTGCATGTTGATTCTCTAGATGGGTCAAATGGAAAGACTAAACAGGCCAGAATATTATTATGATCACGAGAAAACGCAAATAGGTCAAAGGTCTATTTAGTTTGCCGATGGAGGCTACTGTAAAGCATCACAGCTAGTTAATCTGAAAGAATAAAAACTGTTAAGAGACAGAAGGGCTAGATTTGACTAACTCTCTGTGTGTGTGTGTGTGTGTGTGTGGTGTGTGTGTACTGTATCCGTGTGCAGACCTGGGGAGTGCTGGGAGGTGGCCAGTGAGGTCATGGAGTTGGAGAGATTGAGGTTGGCTGTGATGCTGAGCTGGCTCTGGCCCGGCGGGGGGTAGGGCGACGTGGGCGTACGCAGACACTCCTCGCTCGTCTCCTCGTCGATCCCCGGCAGATACGTGTCAATCAAAGCATCCAGGAACTTCACTATCAGCTCAGCGTAGTCCGGGATCTGGGTTTGCTGTGTGCACAGCAGAATGGAAAGGAAGTTTAACAGACAATAAACCTTCCATACTCTAAAGAGGCAAACGATTTGTCTGCTCACCTTTGAGAAGGGCCCAGCGAATCTCCATAGACCATTAAAACCGAAGCCTGAGAGAGAAAGTGAAGAAACGACTATTAATAAATGAACATTTTTCACCACAGAACCCATAGTTGTAACTGTAATGGTGTGGAGAGGGGGAGGAGTGGGTGTACTCTCACTCTGTAGGTAGGAGGGCTGGTACTGGGGGGGAGACTCCTCATGGTAAACCACACTCTGCACGATGCCATGGATGGGGTTTAGGAGGTTAGGGTCCTGGCACAGTGAGAGGAGGGTGTTGATCTTCGAGTCCAGCAGGTTGTGACTGGAAAGAAGACCACACCATGGTATGAAGGCTTGTGTACACACTAACAGGAACATACAGTACCAGTGAAAAGTTTGGCCACACCTACTCATTCAAGGGTTTTTCTTTATTTTTACTATGTTCTACATTGTAGAATAATAGTGAAGACATAAAAACTATGAAATAACACATATGGGATCATGTAGTAACCAAACAGGTGTTAAACAAATCAAAATATATTTGAGATTCTTCAAAGTAGCCACCCTTTGCCTTGATGACAGCTTTGCACACTCTTGGCATTCTCTCAACCAGCTTCATGAGGTAGTCACCTGGCATGCATTTTCATTAACAGGTGTGCCTTGTTAAAAGTTAATTTGTGGAATATCTTTCCTTCATAATGTGTTTGAAACAATTAGTTGTGTTGTGACAAGGTAGGTATACAGAAGATAGCCCTATTTGGTAAAATACCAAGTCCATATTATGTCAAGAACAGCTCAAATAAGCAAAGAGAAACAACAGTCCATTACTTTAAGACATGAAGGTCAGTCAATCTGGAAAATGTCAAGAACTTTGAAAGTTTCTTCAAGTGCATTCGCAAAAACCATCAAGTGCTATGATGAATCTGGCTCTCATGAGGACCGCCTCAGGAAAGGAAGACCCAGAGTTACCTCTGCTGTAGAGGATATGTTCATTAGAGTTAACTGCACCTCAGATTGCAGCCCAAATAAATGCTTCAGAGTTCAAGTAACAGACATCTCAACATCGACTGTTCAGAGGAGACTGCGTGAATCAGGCCTTCATGGTCAAATTGCTACAAAGAAACCACTACTAAAGGACACCAATAATAAGAAGAGACTTGCTTGGGCGAAGAAACACGAGCAATGGATATTAGACCGGTGGAAATCTGTCCTTTGGTCTGATGAGTCCAAATTGGGACAATGACCCAACACACCTCCAGGCTGTTTAAGGGCTATTTGACCAAGAAGGAGAGTGATGGAGTGCTACAGCAGATGACCTGGCCTCCACAATCACCAGACCTCAACCCAATTGAGATGGTTTGGGATGAGTTGGACTGCAGAGTGAAGGAAAAGCAGCCAACAAGAGCTCAGCATATGTGGGAACTCCTTCAAGACTGTTAGAAAAGCATTCCAGGTGAAGCTGGTTGAGAGAATGCCAAGAGTGTGCCAAGCTGTCATCAAGGCAAAGAGTGGCTACTTTGAAGAATCAAAAATTTTTGATTTGTTTAACACTGTTTTGGTTACTACATGATTCCATATGTGTTATTTCATCGTTTTGATGTCTTCACTATTATTCTACAAAAATAGTAAATAGTAAAAATAAAGAAAAAACCTTGAATGAGTAGGTGTGTCCAAACTTTAGACTGGTACTGTATATATTTGTTCATGGCTTTATTGTGTTAAAATGAAACACTTACACAACTGGAAAGACCCTAGGGAAGACAACACTAGCTTCAGCTAAAAACTCGTAGAGGATTCTCTGGTCAAAATCATCAGTTGTATTCTTCACCAACGTAGCCTGTAGCATAGAGGCAAGACAGGAAGGAACAGTGAGATCCTTTACACCAGCATGTTAGAAATAGGCACAAACTAATGACGAGGAACTGTGAGAGAAGGCGTTTAAAAGAGAGAGAGACAGAAAGACAGAGGTGGAGGAGGAGAGCTGAGCGAGTGGTCTCACCAGGACCGTGAGCAGCAGAGCCTGGATCTTGGGGTCTGTGAGAACCTCTTCATCCAGCAGCACGTTGGACTCCGACACAGACACCTTCCTCAGGGTGTGGTGGGAGATTCTTTGGGTCGATTCTGTGGGATGGAGAGAGACATGAGTCAACGTCAAAGCTCAAGCATCCCTGCCACAAACATCATGTAAGTGTCAGGTGAACAGGAGACAGACACTGACCTGGACACTCACCTATTTCATAATCGTTCTCTGCCACCCTCCTCATCTTTGGAGGCGTAGTGATGCCAGACTCCATATCTGGCCTCTTTGGTGCTTTGTTGTCTGATATCAAGTGATCAAAACTCTTCCTAGTGCCTGGTGAGCCAGCATAGAAAAATACATGACGGCCATGTTAAACACACAGGTCAATTCACTTAAACACTAACAATACCTAAAATAGCACAGACCTGGTGGATCCTCTATGGATATCTAGGTCAGCATGTCTATATAGGCCAACTCCCTCTGACCAGTTCTCTCACGTTAAAACGCTTCTGTTGGTCTCTAGCAGTGCAGAATGATTGACAGGGGTCTTACCCAGCAGTTTCTTAGTGTTTGCCTGGGAAGGCTGGCCCATGTCCAGGCTCATGGACTTGCGTGTGCGGGGGCTGATCTGCCCCAGCGAGGAGTAGTGAGCCACTAGGTAGCGTTCTGACACCTTGGGGGACGTCCACGGCTGACTCTCCCGAAGAGTCCTGACACAGGAGGGAAAAACAAAACATTCATGAAAGGTGAACACATATTGTCCGTACGATTCCTTTTTGATATTGTACAATACAGAGAGCCGAAACTAATCTTCAGTCAGCTGCCCTCTCAGCAGGCAGCCCTGTAGACTCACCTGCAGCAGGGGTCGCTGTGGTGCACAGAGTACGTGTCCATGGGAACATTCTCCATGGTAACTTCCGAGAGGAGCAGGGACTTCCTGTGCTTGAGGCTACAGCGGCTGCGGACCTCTTCTGAAACAGTGAGGAGAGCTACACACACACAGGCGTCATTTCACTACGAGATCAGTTTGTTTTCTACGCAGAAACCGTTGGCATGCAAATTAAGAATATCAACGAAAATCACTTTTGTTTAAAGTCAATATGAACATGGGCATCCTGAAGATGCAAGACACTCTAATAATAAAATCAATCAATCATGAATACTCCTAGTATGGCTTCATTGAGGATCCCTCCTGAACTCACCTGCCAGGTAGGCCACACTCTGGGTGTTCACCTCAAACTTGTCACAGTTGAGGTGTTTTCCCACCAGGGCTAGCAGTGTGTGGAGGATCCGGATGGTCCGCGCCACTGTGTTGGGGGAGGGGTGTCTGTACCCTGGACAGAGACGTGGTTGGTTAGAGAAAGAGCTCAACCATACAGCCCCCTGCTGACCCAATGCTTAGACACCCCCGTCTACTTACCTTTCAACAGGTGACCCACTAGTGCAAAGTTGAAGTTGGAATTGAAGTTGAGGCCCACAAAGTGGTCCATCTGTTTACAGTGCCACTCCAGAGGCTTCCTGATCTCCATAAACACTTCCTCTGGACTCTACAGGGGAAAGAGTGGCAGGTAGGGTTTAACATTTTTTGTAAATTATTAAATCAAAGTGAAACTGTGAGAAGACCTGGCCCAAAAAAAAGTATGAACGTTTGAGCTGAAGGTTTGTGGAAGAGCATCCTTTTGAAAAGTTGTCTGTGTGTTTAGTACCTTGTCGTTGAAGACCCTGAGGCTGTCCAGTGTGTGGAGGTTCTGCTCCAGCAGGGCGGTGCCGGCAGAGTAGAGGTTGACCTCGTCCAGCTGGAGCACAGCCACGGCCACCCAGAACAGAGCCTTGTGCATGGGGGAGTCCTGGAGGAAACACAGAGGCTGTTATTTAGCCTCACCACAACTACCATCCAACACACACACACACACACACACACACACACACACACACACACACACACGTGTGTGTGCGCACACAGACGCACCATCCAGTGAGCACACACAGACACACAATCCAACACACACACACACACAATCCAACACACACGTATGTGCGCACAAACACGCACGATCCAACACACACACACACAATCCAACACACACACAATCCAACACACACACACACACACACACACATACACAATCCAACACACACACCCACACATACACAATCCAACACACACACCCACACATACACAATCCAACACACACACCCACACATACACAATCCAACACACACACCCACACATACACAATCCAACACACACGTGTGTGCGCACACAGACACACCATCCAATGAGCGCACACAGACACACAATCCAACACACACACTCACAATCCAACACAAACATACACACACACACAATCCAACACACACACAGGGCCCTGTGCGTAGGCGAGCCGCCAACAAACACACTTGCAGTCAGAGCGAGTCTCACACGACCATTTACTGCCACCATCTACCATCTATCAGCAGCCTATTTACCACAAACAGGCAGGGCCAAAATAACTTCCCTCCTCTCTGCGTGTCGGAAGGAGCTTTGGCTTCTACTTTTTAGAATGCGGTTCATACACACGCACACACACACACAAATAAGTTAGCTCACCAGAACATTTAACACATCCATCTCTTAAATTATCCTTTGAGATCGGCCATCTGTGTCTTCGTGTGTGTACCTTGTTGAGGAGAGGCTGTAGCTTGGTGAGAGCGATTACTGTGGCTTCTATCAACACCTGGCTGTTGTAGTTATCAGGTCCCTTTAGACAGCTCTCCAGACCCTATTGACAGACAAGACAACGGGTCAATTCAGTCTGCGCAGCACAGGTTATGCTACACAGAGCATCTTTCAACAGACAGACCCTAATGAGACAGGATCGGACACTGCTACAGCATTCACAACTACTTCCAAAACTTGTAGCAGAATCTATTCAAAGACTTGCAACGTTCCAACGAGAGTAGCGGTCATGTCTGTAGATTTAGAACGCCAATTGGCAGATAAAAAGTGCACGAGATGGAAGCACAGTTACTTGAAGTGATAGATTCTATTTTGACAACAGCGCTGCTTTTTTAAATTTGTTTTGTCTTTTACAAGACACAGTACAGTCATTCAAGTGGTTTCAATGAGAGGCATGTCCTAATTGTATGCATGACAGAATGTAGCGAGGAACAGGGCAGAGTGATGGGACACAGACCCGGTCTATGCTGAGCAGGGGGCTGGCCTTGCTGAGGATCCTGATGATCTGTTTGATCTGGCCGTGGGTCACCCTCTTACTGATGCAGCCAAACACCACCAGGGCTCTGGGCTGCAGGGACGGGTTGTACTGGAACGCAAACCTAAAGGAGGGAGAGCGAGAGAGAGCGAGCGAGAGCGAGAGAGAGAGAGAGAGAGAATGAATACACAGACTCCATTCACACGCATGCCTTATGAAAGCCAGTCAAGTTGACGGCGGAAGGTAGCCTAGCGATTAAGAGAGTTGGGCCAGTAACCGAAAGGTGGCTGGTTCGAAACCCCGAGCCGACTAGGTGAAAAATCTGTCTATGTGCCCTTGAGCAAGGCACTTAACCCTAATTACTCCTGTAAGTCCCTCTGGATAAGCGCGTATGCTAAATGACAAAAAGTATATATTTTTTTAAATGTAAAGGATCTGAAGCCTCTTTACATTGCTCTGACATTAGCACCAATAGTAATATAAGCCAAAAGTAATAGTAATATAAGCCAATAGTAATAGTAATATAAGCCAATAGTAATATAAGCATAATTGATTTAGAGCAAACAGTGTGGTTGGTCCTGTTCATTAGAGTGTAAATGTTGTTACCATACCTCTGAGCCAGCTCTGTCCACTGGTCCAGCCACTTACAGCCAGGGATATCCCTCATACAGGCCTTGTAGAAAAGAGGAAACACAGTTTGAGCACATTCAAAAAAATACAAAATTTGTTTAAACTATTTTTGTTTGCTAGACTGGATTTATTTGAAGGCAAGTAGAATATTACATTTGGTTGGTGTTCACCCAGCATCTAAACCCGTACAGACAGTAGTTTCATAGAGACGATGGAATAATGAGTGACCATGTCAGTGTGGTGATCTCCTGACCTCCATGATCTCCAGCAGGGCCTCGGTGACTGTCTCCAGGGAGGACAGGGCGAAGGTCTCCCTCTCGTAGGAGCCGGGGGAGAAGGAGCGGTCGCGGTAGCTGGAGCGGAAGGCGATGACCGCAGCAGACTTGACCTTACTGATGCCGAACAGCAGGTAGAACTTAGGCAGGGAGAACTCTGTCAGGCTCAGCCTCAGGACCTGCTTGGTCTCCTCTGGAAGAGAGCAGCACACAGGGGAATAGTTATCAGTTAGTCTCAGCAAGGCTATACAGTACATCAATGAAAAATCTCCCAAAAGTGTACATCTCTAGCTATCCATCTACTTTCAAAACACTGAATCAAGACATGACACTCATCAACCCTCTGCCTTTTAAATAGTTTCACTTCTCTCTGTCTGTCCTCTCTTCTCTACAGCCAGGGCCAGGATGTTTTGTGTGTGGCCTCCTCACCACTGAAGTTGAGCTGGGAGCAGGTACAGAGGGAGTGGATTATGTTGATGACCAGGCCGTGTGTGGAGGCGCGGAGGGACAGGGGGCCGGTGGCCACCAGCAGAGTGACCACGTGGAACAGGTAGGGCAAGTGAGTGGCCACGTCCAGAGAGTTGTTGAAGGACAGCATGAGCATGTAACGGGCCAGGATGGCGATGTCATCCCACATCAGGTGTTGCTCCAGGGTGGGCGTGGGAGACAGACACGTCTTATCGATGATCTTACACATGCGGATGATCACCTGCAGACCAGACAAGGGATAAAGTTAAGGTTACATCAAAGGTCTGGTACGTAGCACATCACATTACCACATCCCATCTTCTATTATCTCTCCCATCCACCGATGATAAAGAGCAGGATGACTCAGGACTCTTTCATGTCATTTAGCATCACAAGGAAGATGCCTTATCTGTCCTGTCGTTAAAGGTTACAGGCAGAATTGGGAATGCAGCAAGTCATGTTTTATATCGCAGTCTGGTGTTAATCAATTGTGCAATAACAATGTAAACCTGTGTTCAGTGTTTTGCCTTGACATACAAGTACAGATAGAAGAGAAAAGAGATGTCACCCCACACAGACTGGCCTTTGTATTCAGTGGCCATACTGTTCCTGGCACTAGATCACATGATCAGCATTTTGTGAGGTAAGTTATGGATACTTCATTGGGCAATACACTCAATGCTCTCTTTAGGAGTAGAAAAGTAGCTCAACAGTCAAAAGGAAATGACAAATAAAAGCAGGACACCACATGTGACATAAATAGGGTAGGCACTTTTAAAATGTGTCTGCTTGTATGTTTGGTTTGTGAGATGTTTAAAACAGGCTTTCATATATACTGTAGTGGTATGGTTCAACAGCTAACTGTAATCAGGGTATCTGCACGTTCTATTAAGTTTAATTTAACACAAGACGTTTTTAATACCACTTGGAATGCAATTTAATACCAATGTTGAAGTATGCATGCAGCACACGTCTGCTAATATTCTCCTCCAGAAATGAGCCCATGTTGGCAAAAAGTAGTATTTTTAGGGCTGGCTCTTTCCCCAAAGGCTATAGCCTACACGGCGCATATTAAAATCAGGCAGATGTGCTATTTTAACAATGAGCATTCACCTGTAGACTAACGGAGTAGTAGCATAGTGGCTAGGTTATAGATGGCCAGAGCATGGGGTTGCCCATCTGCATTTGTCAACTCAATGGGCTAATCATTAGCTGGATCACAAACTCTTAAGTGTTCAGAAAATTATACTCAATACCATAATGATAACAATGTGAAAAAATGCCTTAAAGTCAAATTTACATCACTGTTACTGTATAAAATAGTGGTCAACTCTGGGTGTGCAGGCTTTTGATCCAGCACTGTTCAAACACACAAGGTCCTTCCCTCATTCAGTGAATCAGGTATCAAACGGCTGTACTTCGAAAGCAGGGTAGCTAAGCGGGAGGGTTCTAGACTGACTTTTTCCAGTGCCAAGTAAGACATGAAAACAGACATTTAATCTAACAAGTTCAGGGAATGCATGATGGATATTTTTATGTGCAACATGTCAAAATAGGATCCAGAGTAATCCAATATCTTTAGAAATGAATTTGCCTGAATGTTTTTTGTGCATTTTGGCCTAGGGGCTATAATGCTACATCATTTCCCAACTGAGGAAGTGGGAATTTAAAACACATTAGCTAGATTGCTACCTCAAAATATGCTATTATTGCTAGATAGCCACGCAAAAATTTTCCATTGGTAGGCCTATATAGGCCTCTTGTTGATATATTCACCGTAAATGGCACGCTCATCTCCGTTCCGCTGGCACATCATCTCAATGACATACTCTGTTTGTAAAGTGGTGTTATTTCCTCTATATTGACAGTTGATAAATCATTCTTACTCACATAAATCTCACATGAAGCTCTCCTCTTTTTTAACAATGGTCTTTCCTGCAATTACAGTGCCTTCAGAAAGTATTCACACCCCTAGACTTCTTCCACATTTTGTTACGTTACAAAGTGGGATAAAAATATATTTGTCATTTTTTGTAAACGATCAACACAAAATATTTGAACATTTGAAAAAAAAAAAAGATAAAAGAAAAACAGTCATACTTTGATTACATATGTATTCAACCCCTCGAGTCAATACATGTTAGAATCATATTTGGCAGTGATTACAGCTATGAGTCTTTCTGGGTAAGTCTCTAAGAGCTTTGCACACCTGGATGATATAATATTTTGAACATTATTCTTAAAATTCTTCAATCTCTGTCAAGTTAGTTGTTGATCATTGCTGGACAGCCATTTAAGTCTTGCCATAGATTGAAGCCGATTTAAGTCAAAACTGTAACTAGGCCACTCAGGAATATTCAATGTCATTTTGGTAAGCAACTCCAGTGTAAATTTGGCCTTGGGTTTTAGGTTAGTGTCCTGCTGAAAGGTACATTTGTCTCCCAGTGTCTGTTGGAAAGCAGACAACCAGGTTAGTTTTACACACCCATAACACGATGCGGCCACCACAATGCTTGAAAATATGAAGAGTGGTACTCAGTAATGTGTTGTGTTCTGGATCCGTCTTCAGTTTTCTCCCATCACAGCCATTAAACTCTGTAACTGTTTTAAAGTCACCATTGGCCTCATGGTGAAATCCCTGAGCGGTTTCCTTCCTCTCCGGGAACGCCTATATCTTTGTAGTGACTTGGTGTATCGATACACCATCCAAAGTGTAATTAATAACTTCACCATGCTCAAAGGGATATTCAGTGTCTGCTTTTTGTTTTTTTTCACCCATATACCAATAGGTGCCCTTTTTTGCAAGGCAAACTCCCTGGTCTTTGTGGTTGAATCGGTGTTTGAAATTCACTGCTCGACAGAGGGACCTTACAGATAATTGTATGTATGTGTGGGGTACAGACATGAGGTAGTCATTCAAAAAGAACGTTAAACACCATTATTCCACACAGAGTAAGTCAAAGGGGTTGAATACTTGACTCAAGACATTTCAGCTTTTTATTTTTTATTAATTTGTAAAAAAATGCAATATTCTGTGCAGGCCAGTGACATAAAATCTAAATGTAATGCATTTTAAAGTCAGGCTCTAACACAAAATGTGGAAAAAGGGGTGTGAATACTTTCTGAAGGCACTGTACATTTTGAAATGTTGCTCAACTGTCAGAATGCATCTCTATTTTTTTTTGTCACGGTGGTATTAAGCAGCGGCACAATATAATGGAAACACTGTAGTCACTCCGTCAAGACCTTTGAAAACTGAATTTAAGACATTAAGACTTTTTAAGGCCTTTAAATCAGATAAATTAATTTAAGACTTTTTAAGGACCCGCAGACACCCTGTGTAATGTAATCTGTAACATTGGCTAATTTGTTAGCTACTCCAATTAATTCAGTGACATAACACAATCACATCTTGCCATGAAGCAGTATAATAAATGTACAGAACGGATCTTTCATGGCATTTGATAGAACAAGGGACATCTGGAAAGAATGTATTCATGTGTGGAGCATCTGTATTGATGTTTGTAGCATATTTTCTTGTCTACACTCAAGTCACAGAATCGATCTTAAGGGTGTGAAAAATATACACAAGTATGTGGAAAGCCCTTAATTTATGGATTCGGCTATTTTAGCCACACCCGTTGCTGAGGTTCATAAAATCAAGCACATAGCCATACAACCTCCATAGACAAACATTGGCAGTAGAATGGCCTTACTGAGGAGCTCAGTGGCTTTCAACGTGCCACCATCATAGTCAGTTCATTAAATGTCTGCCCTGCTAGAGCTGCCCCGGTCAACTGAAAGTTATGTTATTGTGAAGTGGAAACGTCTAGGAGCGACTCAGCCGCGAAGTGGTAGGCCACACAAGCTCACAGAACAGGACCGCGAAGTGCTGAAGTACGTTGCGCGTAAAAATCGTCTGTCCTACCGTCTGTCCTACCGAGATCCAAACTGCCCCTGGAAACAACATCAGCACAATAACTGTTCGTCGGGAGCTTCATGAAATGGGTTTCCATGGCCAAGCCTAAGATCACCAGGTGTAATGCCAAGCTTCGGCTGGAGTGGTATAAAGCTCGCCGCCATTGGACTCTGGAGCAGTGGAAACACTTTCTCTGGAGTGATGAATCACGCTTCACCATCTGGCAGTTCAATGGACAAATCTGGGTTTGGCGGATGCCAGGTAAAGGCTACCTGCCCGAATGTAGTGCCAGCTGTAATGTTCGGTGGACTAGGAATAATGGTCTGGGGCTATTTTTCATGGTTCGGGCTAGGCCCCTTAGTTCCAGTGCTTCCAACTTTGGGGAAGTCCCTTTCCTGTTTCAGCATGACAATGCCCCCGTGCACAAAGCAAGGTCTATGCAGGAATGTGTGTGTCGAGATCGGTGTGAAGAACTTGACTGGCCAGCACAGAGCCCTGACCTCAACCCTGTCTAACACCTTTGGGATGAATTGGAACGCCGACTGCAAGCCAGGCCTAATCGCCCAACATCAGTGCCCGATCTCACTAACGTTTGTGGATGAATGGAAGCAAATCCCCGCGGCAATGTTCCAACATCTAGTTCAAAGCCTACCCAGAAGAGTGGAGGCTGTGATAGCAGCAAAGGGGGACCAACTCCATATTAATGCCCTTGATTTTGGAACGGGTTGTTCAACAAGGTGTCCACATACTTTTGGTCATGTATCGTATGTCGCACTGGTAATTCTTGAGGTGTTTGTGTGCGCATTTCTCACCTTGCTGGACACCAGCTTGACATTCCCTGAGGCCAGTGCCACAGCTGTGTCGGCCATGACCTCAGCCTTGATGGAACCCAGGCCTCCTGTAGCGCTGGTCTTGATGAAGCTGTCCAACACCACGTCCAGCAGGTCAGTTATCTACAGAACAGGGACAACAGGACAAACCATAAACTCATCTCCATTAATAGACCACAGAGGTGTGATGCAACCCAGAACCTTCACCGAAGTTCCCACAGTAGACCTATAAATACTGGGACTTGCACAACGGCCTCAGCGCATGCTTTTTTTGTCTCAAGTCATTTCTCTTTCAGAATGACTTCTCAATACACAAAGCTTTCAGTGGCAAGCATGATAACTGGTGAGAGCTGAAAAGTACAGAGACGCTGACACACAAGACAGAATCATTTGTAATGACTACAAACAGTACCTTCAGAAAGTATTCAGACCCCTTGACTTTTTCCACATTTTGTTGTGTTACAGCCTGAATTTAAAATATATTACATTGAGATTTTGTGTCACTGGCCTATACACAATACCCCATAATGTCAAAGTAGAATTGTGTTTTTCTAAATTTTGACAAATGATTTAAAAATGAACAGCTGAAATCTATTTAGTTAATAAGTATACAACCCCCCTAAATAAGTTGAGCAGTAAAAATGTGTTTAAAGTCCCAAAATAAGTTGCATGGACTCACTGTGTGCAAAATTGTGTTCAACAAAATAATGACTTGTTTTTTGTTGGACATAAGACTGTAAAAACACCTGTAAATAAGCTCCAAGTGATTTTAATTTAAGAAATCTGTTCCCAAGTATTGCCACACATAATAGAGAGACGTGATTATATACAAATGTAAGCAAGGTTTTAAATTATTATGTTTTAGTCAAACATTGTATCTGTTTGGGCTTCTTGCGGTCAATTTACAGTCGACAAATTATGTTCCGGGCCCCCGATCATCCGCTCAAGAAAAGAAAAACAGCCCATGGCTGAATCTAGTTGATGATCCCTGGCATAGGGTGTCCCTGTCCAGCGTCTATAACATCCGGAACAGTGGGTCCACTGAATCCTTCAGCCATTTCCCAGTGCATGAATCAGCAGTAGCATTAAGGCAATAACAGACACTGCACAGGCTCAGTAATATTCAATATACCACCTGGTACTCTACACTGCACCTAAGAGACTGCTGTCCTGTGTACATAGTCATTGAACACTGGTCACTTTAATAATGTGTACATACTTCATGTGTACTGTATTCTAGTCATGGCTCATCACTACTGCTGTACACACCTTTTCTATTCATATACTGTCCATACACACTACTTTTATTGATATTTCTTATTTTTAAGATTTGTGTGCATGGTTTTGCTAGGTATTACTGCACTGTTGGAGCTAGAAACAAAAGCATTTCGCTGCACCTGCGATTACATCTGCAAATATGTGATTTGATTTTGATTTGAAATACTGGATGATACATGGGCTAAAACCCATACAGAGAGCAGAGAGAGACCCCCACCTGTCCAAGACTACCCCAGATCTTAGCCTGGATAGAAGGGTACATCTGCTTCTCGTTGATGGTCATGGTGATGAGCTTGTCCAGGATGGCGGTGACCCGCTGGCGCTTGGCGTCGTCGTTGTGCTTACAGAACCTCACCAGGTTGAGCAGCCAGGGGGTCATGTACTCCAGACACAGGTGTTTCAACTCAATACCTAAACACACATCAGAGAGGATGTTACAGTGTGTGTGTGTGTGTGTGTGTGTGTGTGTGTGTGTGTGTGTGTGTGTGTGTGTGTGTGTGTGTGTGTGTTTGTGTGAGTGCATGTGTGCGTGCGTTAAGCGTATGTGTGTGGAAGGCAGGAACAAGGACACTGACTAGATTTGCTGAAGCCAGAGATACACTCTTCCAAGAACTCCAGGGTGAGGTGTGGTTCGTTGGCGGCCAGTGTCTTGCTGATGGACACTATGAAGAGGGTGTTGTTTGCAGGGATACACAGGCCCGACGTCTCCAGCAGCTGGCCTTCTATCTTCAGGTTGAAGGTGCAGGTCAAGGCACAGAGCAGGTTGTAGGCCGCCGATCTGAAACCAGCAGACAGAGAGGGAAGGAGAAAAATACAAATAAAAAAAAATAGTACGTAAGTAAGCATCATAGATGTATATTTCAAACATCCCAAGAAGCCTAACAGTCTGCTCTCATAGTCCCACCAAAATCTATACTAATCACATATGACTATTTTCCACAGCTGTGTTTCTGACCTGAGGCTGGGGTCGGAGCTGCCCAGGTTGAGCAGGGCAATGTTGAGCAGGGTCCCCGGCACGTCTTTGGGCCTGATCTTGGTGTGCTGCGGGATTGAGTCCGGCTGGGACAGCTCCCAACGCGTCCTGATGTGGATGATGGACTGGACGATGGCCTCACACTCCTGGTGCATGAAGGTGAGCGGCGTGCCCTGGTTGGCGATGGTAAGTGTGAACTGGTTCTCATCCACCAGGCAGATCTCCTCTATCTCTGAGGCGTAGTAGATGTCGTTGAGGAAGACCGACTGACCCAGGACCCGGGTACGCTCTGCTGACGTCACCTGGACTGCAGTGGAGCCCACCTGGGGACAGCAGAGACAGCTCATCGAGACTGAGTCACAATGATATTTGGCCCACAAAAGAGTAACATGGTTAAAAAAAACTTCCATTATCAGCCGGAGTCTGGTTTAGTGGTTGACCCTTCAGACCACAGCTACTTCCGGGGGACAAGCATCCATCTCAGACATTCCTGTCTGTGCCCCTAATTACTTTCAATTACATCCCACAGCCCAAAAAGTATGTAGGAATCATATAACATTATAAATCTACTGACTCCCTCATGTCCTGACCTTAATGGAGACCTTGGTATCCTTGTGGGCCAGTTTGAGGGCGTTGTGGAACACCTTGAGGTCCTCCTCCAGGGCTAGCGTGGCCGCAGGCAGCTTCTGCTGGTCAGGCTCCACGTGCTCCGCTAGCCGCGCTGGTGAATCAATGAACAGCAGCTTCTTGCTCCCCTTCAGGCCTGTCAGCAGTCTCTCGTGGTACTTGGTGTACTCCCTCACCCACGTGTTGCAGTTGTAGATGTAGATGGCAGCCACGTTCTCGTAGGCGAAGCCCGGGAACACCACGAACCACTTGGACAGGAAGTCGGTCTTGAAGCGGTTGCTGGGTCCGGCGTGGGTCAGGTCCACCACAATCTCATAGGGCTTGGCATAGTAGGGCTTCAAGGTCAGCAGCACGTGGTAGATGAGAAGGTCACCGTTGATCTGGCCCGTCTTGAATCTGGGAGGGTAAAGAGGGAGACGGGGACGTCACAGAAGCATTGGTGGTTTTCATTGGAATTTAAATAAGGTGCACGGGACAGGAAGTGTGTATCATGCAAACCTGATTGCATCACAGTTCAACACTTGACTCGGTTGGAAAATGACAGACATTGTGAACTGGGTTAACAAGCAGACATGGGCTCTCAAATCCTCAAAATGTTCTACAGCTGCACCATTGAGAGCATCTTGCCTGGCTGCAACACTGCTTGGTATGACAACATCACCACCCTCGATCGCATGGCGATACAGCCAAGTACATCTCCCTGCCATCCAGGACCTCTATATCAGGTGGTGTGAAAGGAAGGCCTGGAAAATCGTTAGACTCCAGCCACCCAAGCCATAGACTGTTCTCTCTGCTTCCAGTCAGCAAGTGGTACCAGTGCTTCAAGTCTGGCACCAACAGGCTCCTGAACAGCTTCTATCACCAAGCCATAAGACTGCTAAATAGCTAACAAAATGGCTACACAGACTGAGTTAACCCTTGTATTTTATTTTTGCACCATCTCTATGCACACTCATAGGACTCCACACACACACACACTTCCCTGCACATTGTAAATACTGTATGGTATTGGAACTGACCCTGTATTTTGCTTCTTACTTTCTTGTGTATTTTTGTTCTACCTTGTGTTATTTGTAGTGCTACACTGATGTTGATTACTGCATTGTTGGGTTTGGAGCTTGAGAGAAAGGCATTTCACTATACTTGAGCACGTGACAAACTTGGAACTTGAGTCTGCAAACACAGAAATTAGAAACAGGGAGGAGGAATGACTGATGTACAGTAAAATACAGCTTTCAATTAAATATTTGGTTAATAACAGAAATATCAAATAATTTAATTACTCTGACCATGCAAGACATTCATTTGTTGAATAACGCCTACCTACAGTAGCATTAGTATGTGATAACGGCACCGGAAGGGATGGCTGCCATTTTATGGGCTCTTAACCAACAATGATATATTGATTGTTTTTCGCATTGTTTGTAACTTATTTTGTACATAATGTTGCTGCTACCGTCTCTTATGACCGAAAAGAGCTTCTGGAAATCAGAACACCGATTACTCACCTTGAACTGGATGAAGAATGTTTCTTTAATGAGTCAGACGAGAAGGATTTACTCCAGGCACCCGACGATGCCCTCATCCCCGTCATTCGCAGGATACGTTTTTTTAGATATCGCGGAAGGAGATCGGGGTGCCTTGTAAGGATCCGGCAACGAGTGGCTAATCTGCCTTTGCCATCGGTACTATTGGCCAACGTACAGTCGCTGGATAATAAAGTGGACGAACTACAAGCACGTAATGTCCTATCAACAGGACATTAAAAACTAACATCTTATGTTTCACCAAGTCATGGCTGAATGACGACCTGAATAACATACAGCTGGTGGCTTACACACTGTATCGGAAGGTCAGAACTGCAGCCTATGGTAAGACAAGGGGTGGCAGTCTATGTATATTTGTAAACAGCAGCTGGTGCACGATATCTAAGGAAGTCTCGAGGTTTTGCTCACCTGAGGTAGAGTATCTCATGATAATCTGCAGACCACACTATCTACCAAGAGAGTTGTCATCTATATTCTTTGTAGCTGTCTATTTACCACCACAAACCGATACTGGAACCAAGACTGCACTCAATGAGTTGTATACAGCCATACGCAAACATGAAAACGCTCATCCAGAGGCGGCGCTCCTAGTGTCCGGGAACTTTAATGAAAGGAAACTTAAATCCCTTTTTACCTAATTTCTACCAGCATGTTAAATGTGCAACCAGAGGGGGAAAAAAATAACTCTAGGCCACCTTTACTCCACACACAGAGCAGTACAAAGCTCTCCCTCGCCCTCCATTTGCCAAATCTGACCATAACACTATCCTCCTCGGTCAATAAAAAAAAAAAATGGTCAGATGAAGCAGATACTAAGCAACAGGACTGTTTTACTAGCACAGACTGGAATATGTTCTGGGATTCTTCCAATGCCATTAAGGAGTAGACAACATCAGTCACTGGCTTCATCAATTAGTGCATCGATGTCTTCGTCCCCAAAGTGACTGTACGTACATACCCCAACTAGAAGCCATGGATTACAGGCAACATCCACACTGAGATAAAGTGCAGAGCTGCCGCTTTCAAGGAGCGGAACTCTAACCCGGAAGCTTATAAGAATTCCCGCTATGCCCCCCGACGAACCATCCAACAGGCAAAGCACCAATACAGGACTAAGATCGAATCGTACCACACCGGCTCCGATGCTCGTCGGGTGTGGCAGTGCTTGTAAACTATTACAGACTACAAACAGAAACACAACCACGAGCTGCCCAGTGACACGAGCCTACCAGACAAGCTCAATTACTTCTATGCTTGCTTGGAGGCAAGTAACGCTGGAACATGCATGAGAGCATCAGATGTTCCGGATGACTGTGTGATCACGTTCTCCTTGGCCGATGCGAGTAAGACCTTCAAACAGGTCAACATTGACAAGGCCGCAGGACCTGACGGATTACCAGGACGTGTACCCCGAGCATGCGCTGACCAACTTGCAAGTGTCTTCACTGACATTTTCAACCTCTCCCTGTCTGAGTCTGTAATACCAACACCAAGGTAACCTGCCTAAATGACTACCGAACCGAAGGCGCTCAAGTCTGTAGCCATGAAGTGCTTTGAAAGGCTGGTCATGGCTCACATCAACACCATTATCCCAGAATCCCTAGACCCACTCCAATTTGCATACCGCCCCAACAGATCATGCCATCTCTATTGCACTCCACACTGACCTTTCCCACCTGGACAAAAGGAACACCTATGTGAGAACGCTATTCATTGACTACAGTTCAGTGTTCAACACCATAGAGCCCTCAAAGCTCATCACTAAGCTAAGGACCCTGGGACTAAACACCTCCCTCTGCAACTGGATCCTGGATTTCCTGACAGGCTGCCCCCAGGTGGTAAGGATAGGTAACAACACAGGGGCCACTCAGGGGAGCATGCTCAGTCCCCTCCTGTACTCCCTGTTCACCCAAGACTACGTGGCCAGGCACGACTCCAACACCATCATTAAGTTTGCAGACGACACAACTGTGGTAGGCCTGTTCACCGACAACGACGAGACAGCCTATAGGGAGGTCAGAGTCCTGACCGTGTGGAGCCAGGACAACAACCTCTCCCTCAACGTGATCAAGACAAAGGAGATGATTGTGGACTACAGGAAAAAGAGGACCGAACACACCCCCATTCACATCGACAGGGCTGTAGCGGAGCAGGTTGAGAGTTTAGTTCCTTGGTGTCCAAATCACAAACAAACATCCAAGCACACCAAGACAGTCGTGAAGAGGACACGACAAAACCTATTCCATCTCAGGAGACTGAAAATATTTGGAATGAGTCCTCAGATCCTCAAAAGGTTCTACAGCTGCACCATCGAGAGCATCTTGACTGGTATGGCAACTGCTCGGCCTCCAACCGCAAGGCACTACAAAGGGTAGTGCGTACCTCCCAGTACATCACTGGGGCCAAGCTTCCTGCCATCCAGGACCTCTATACCAGGCGGTGTCAGAGGAAGGCCCTAAAAATTGTCAAAGTCTCCAGCCACCCTAGTCATTAACGGTTCTGCACAGCAAGCGGTACCAGAGGGCCAACTCTAGGTCCAATAGGCTTCTAAAAAACAGCTTCTACCCCCAAGCCATAAGACTCCTGAACATCTAATCAAATGGCAACTGGAACTATTTGCATTGCCCCCACCTCTTTTTTTTTTACAGTGCTGCTACTCTGTTTATTATAAAGGCATAGTCACATGTACAGTTGAAGTCGGAAGTTTACATACACCTTAGCCAAATACATTTAAACTCAGTTTCACAATTCCTGACATTTAATCCTTGTAAAAATTCTCTGTCTTAGGTCAGTTAGGATCACCAGTTTATTTTAAGAATGTGAAATGTCAGAATAATAGTAGAGAATTATTTATTTCAGCTTTTATTTCTTTCATCGCATTCCCAGTGGGTCAGAAGTTTACATATACTCAATTAGTATTTGGTAGCATTGCCTTTAAATTGCTTAACTAGGGGTCAAACGTATCGGGTAGACTTCCACAAGCTTCCCACAATAAGTTGGGTGAATTTTGGCCCATTCCTCCTGACAGAGCTGGTGTTACTGAGTCAGGTTTGTAGGCCTCCTTGCTCGCACACACTTTTTCAGTTCTGCCCACAAATGTTCTATAGGATTGAGGTCAGGGCTTTGTGATGGCCACTCCAATACCTTGACTTTGTTGTCCTTAAGCCATTTTGCCACAACTTTGGAAGTATGCTTGAGGTCATTGTCCATTTGGAAGACCCATTTGCGACCAAGATTTCACTTCCTGACTGATGTCTTGAGATGTTGCTACAATATATCCACATAATTTTCCTCCCTCATGATGCTGACCTATTTTGTGAAGTGCACCAGTCCCTCCTGCAGCAAAGCAGCCCCACAACATGATGCTGCCACCCCTGTGCTTCACGGTTGGGATGGTGTTCTTCGGCTTGCAAGCCTCTCCCTTTACCCTCCAAACATAACAACGGTCATTATGGCTAAACAATTCTATTTTTGTTTTAACAGACCAGAGGACATTTCTCCAAAAAGTACGATATTTGTCCCCATGTACAGTTGCAAACCATAGTCTGGCTTTTTTATGGCGGTTTTGGAGCAGTGGCTTCTTCCTTGCTGAGCAGCTTTTCAGGGTATGACGATATAGGACTCGTTTTACTGTGGATATAGATACTTTTGTACCCGTTTCCTCCAGCGTCCTCACAAGGTCCTTTGCTGTTGTTCTGGGATTGATCAGCACTTTTCGCACCAAAGTACGTTCATCTCTAGGAGACAGAACACGTCTCCTTCCTGAGCGGTATGACGGCTGCATGGTCCCATGATGTTTATACTTGCGTACTATTGTTTGTACAGATGAACGTGGTACCTTCAGTCATTTGGAAATTGCTCCCAAGGATGAACCAGACTTGTGGAGGTCTACAATTTTGTTTCTGAGGTGTTGGCTGATTACTTTTGATTTTCCTATGATGTCAAGCAAAGAGGCACTGAGTTTGAAGGTAGACCTTGAAATAAATCCACAGGTACACCTCCAATTGACTCAAATTATGTCAATTAGCCTATCAGAAGCTTCTAAAGCCATGACATAATTTTCTGGAATTTTCCAAGCTGTTTAAAAGGCACAGTCAACTTAGTGTATGTTAACTTCCGACCCACTGGAATTGTGATATAATTCACTAAGTGAAATAATCTGTCTGTAAAAAAATTGTGTCATGCACAAAGTAGATGTCCTAACCGACTTGTCAAAACTATAGTTTGTTAACAAGACATTTGTGGAGTGGTTGAAAAATACGTTTTAATGACTCCAACATAAGTGTATGTGAACTTCCGACTTCAACTGTACATATTACCTCAATTACCTCGACTAACATTGACTCTGTACCAGTACCCCCTGTATATACTGCTGCTCTTTGTTACTTTTATTTGTTTTCTTTTTAGGTCTTTTTCTTAAAATTGCATTGTTGGTTTATGGGCTTGTAAGTAAGCATTTCACTGTAACAAATACAATTTGATTAGTAATTATAACAAACACTTCTTGTCTCCAAGACAACACAGCATGTTTCCACTCCTCTCAACAGCCCACCTGTTGTAGGGTGTTAACCATAGTGCTTACTCTCTGGCTTCTGTGTGACCAAGCTAATCATCACACACACACAAACTGATATACAGGTAACTTCCAAAATAAAGGAAACACCAACATAAAGCATCTTAATAGGGCATTGGGCCAGAACAGCTTCAATGCACCTTGGTATAGATTCTACAAGTGTCTGGAATTCTATTGGAGGGATGCGACGCCATTCTTCCACCAGAAATTCCATCATTTGGTGTTTGTTGATGGTGGTGGAAAACACTGTATCAGTCGCGGCTCCAGAATCTCCCATAAGTGTTCAATAGGGTTGAGATCTGGTGACTGCGACAGACATGCCATATGGTTTACATCATTTTCATGCTCATCAAACCATTCAGTGACCACTCGTGCCCTGTGGATGGGGACATGGTAGCCAAAATAATGGGAAAAATAATGGCCTGCCCAGCATTTTTATACATGACCCTAAGCATGATGGGGTGTTAATTGCTTAATTCAATCAGGAAGCACACCTGTGTGGATTCAAGTGCTTTCAATATACTTTGTGTCCTTCTTTTACTCCAGTGTTTCCGTTATTTTGGCAGTTACCTTTAGATTCAAATAAAGCCGCAAAGGAGAAGTGAGAGCGGTACAGGAAACATATCCTTACTGTGCGAGCGTGATGAAGGCTTGAATGCTTCTCTCACACCCCTTTCCCCCCCCAGACATTTCGCTTTTATAAAATTGCTCACATACGGCTGTTTTTTTTTATCTTGCCTGGCTTCTCCCGTGTTACGAAGTACCACACACAAACTTGTCAACTCCGTCAAGGTAAGTGACATTAACATATTTAAGAACAGAAAAAAAAGTTTGGAAATAGTCATTTAAAAAAAAATATACAAAATTGTATAGTCTATTATTTTGAAAACCTAACTATAAGGAAATTCAATAGTGAGATTTTGTTCATCATACCCAGAATGTATAGGTTACGGTCTATATTGGCCAGAATGTATAGGTTACGGTCTATATTGGCCAGAATGTATAGGTTACGGTCTATATTGACCAGAATGTATAGGTTACGGTCTATATTGGCCAGAATGTATAGGTTACGGTCTATATTGGCCAGAATGTATAGGTTACGGTCTATATTGGTCGGAATGTATAGGTTACGGTCTATATTGACCAGAATGTATAGGTTACGGTCTATATTGGCCAGAATGTATAGGTTACGGTCTATATTGGCCAGAATGTATAGGTTACGGTCTATATTGACCAGAATGTATAGGTTACGGTCTATATTGACCAGAATCGCTTGAACTACATTTTCTGGGAGATAGAAATTGCACAATATCAGTTCATTTTTGAAAAATGTGCTGGCCTAAACTGGAAGTGAACATTGATCGTCAATGATCTAAAATACATTCTGGGCAAAACAAATGAATAATGGTTCAAATTAACCAAGACATCTCAGGTGAGAGCATTGATCTGCTGATTGAATGACATCAGACAGTATGGAAACTGACACTCACATGAAATCACAATAGGAACTGTTACAAAAATTGAGATCCTATTATACTTTCTGAGAGTCACCAGTCAACCTCACTCTTTTTTCTCACTCTTTCCCAATAGAAATATGAATGGCTCCCGGGTCTGCCTCTTGCTGTACAGTGTAGTACTAATGGGATGTGGGGCTAACCCTGACACAACCATGGGACCATCTGTAACTACAGGTTTAACCACAACAACAAATCAAACCTCAACTACACACTCCACTAGGGCAACATCTGGAACCAACATCCCAGCAAACACCAACACACCATCCAGACCCTACGCTAATGCCCATCCCGACCCCTGTCCCGACTGTCTGTTTACAGAGATGAATGGCACCATCCTGCTGATAGTGGCGGGTTGCCTGGTGGTCCTGTGTACCGTCCTGCTGGTCTCCACCGTGGTGCTGTTATACCAGGTGTTCCACCTGAAGCACCAGCTGTGTAGCAGCACCATCAGCAGCCGCCCCACCCGCAACAACGTAGACCTGGTGAGTGGTTCTGGGCACTGGGGCACTGGGCAGAAGACCAAGGAGAGGCCTGGCTCTGAGCCCAGTGAGACCAGCCTGATGATGCCAGAGCTCAGACAGACGCAGGAGGGGGAGAGGGGCAAGGAAGAGGAGCCAGAGAAGGAAGTCAAGGAGCAAGGGAAAGATGAGATGGCGAAGAAGGAAGAGAAGGGGGCAGCCACAGCTAACGTCACGTCAGGAAGTGCTGAAAATGGAGCGGCGACCCCCAGCCAGGAGAGCCCAGTCACCATCAACCAGCCTGCAAAGCCCTCTGACCCCGCAGCCACAACAGCCTCTCCTTCCTCCCAGGCCTCCAGTGATGTGGTGGTGGGGTGAGGGGTGCACTCATGGTGACCTTCTCAGACCGCATACTGATTGGTACAGCAAGTTTAATACAACAGCCTCTATTGCCCTAAAGAGACCATCTGCTTTTGCACTGACAGCTGTTTGCTTAGACAAATTGAGTGATTTTTCAATACCACAGTAGCTTTATACAAAAATAACTATTTGTTCAAATGTATAGCATTCCTCAGTGACACTGATCAGAGCAACTGACTCCTATTTTGTCTAGTGGATATATCACAGCTTGCTTGTCGTCATATTTCATCTCCCATTTCCCTCACTTATTTTTTATACATTTTAAATGCAATAGAAATGCTGTTAATATTACAAAAGCAGAACCAACCACCACCACTGAACTGTAGTATCAGGTCAAGTAAAGAGACTGCATTTAGAGGATTTTAAGCAACAAAGCTCTTCTAGAAACACTCTCACAACGTATTACTACAATTCAACATCACTTCCTTGATCTTTTCTCTACAGTAATGAAGAATTCCAATTTCTCTACTCTAGCTCCATCTATCCTTTGTATAGAACAATAAAGAATTACGACACCTTGTCAAGTGCTTCCTGAGTGCTTCTCTGCTACAGGGAGTGTGTCTGAGAGACGGCTAAATGTGTGTGAGTGTGTGAGAGTGTGTGCAAGACGATCCATTACGGAGCGTGTGAGCCTGGGCATTAGTAAGCAGAGTGAGTCCGTCTCTCTGCTGGGCAGTACCACTGGGCTCTCAAAGAATGCCCTGTTTTCACTGACCAGAGAGGGAAAAAAACAACAAAGCACCACATTCTAAACTTCCACCCCGCCACAGATCCCTTCTTCGTGTTCCCAGCATCTTTCCTAGATATTTATTCAGCTACTTATGGCTGACAACATGATGAATGCGTGGATGTATTGCATGCCAAGTCTAAAATGGGTTGTCCGTGATGACATAATACAGACACCAACTTCAATCCAAATACAAAGGTTTTCCATTACAGCAATATTTGTAAGGGGGGCCTTCAAATTGGGTACATAACTATTATAGTAAATATGAAGAACATCGTTGTGCCATACCAAAATCAATGCACTTCCATGGTGCAGTGAGTCAGTGGAATTAAATTGGTAGTGCTAGCTTAATACAGAGAAATGGAAAGAGGAAGGTGTGGGGAGAGAGAGAGAAACAGGAAGAGATTTATTTGAATGAGTGAAAGGATAGTGATTATGAAACATTGGCGTCAGCAGCCCCTAGCTCCTCAGTCATCAATAGCTATGAGCTGCTCTGCATCCCTCTACTCTTCTCCTACACCCCTCCCACTTTCCCCCCTCCCCAAGACACACACACACACTCTTCCCTGCACAGAGCCGGCAGGGGCTGCTTAAGCAGTAGGAGCTTACACTGTTTAATGCTCCCTGCATCACTGAACCTGAAGGATAGAAGAGACGGATCCTCCTAACAGTCCATCCTCCAGAGAAGAAAGAGGGATGAAGGACAAAACCAGGGGACAAAACAGCCTCAGAAGGTAAGAAGGGAAAAAGCAAGAGCGTTAAAAACAGTGAATGAGCGAAAACCGGTCAAACCCAGGAAAATCCCTCATCAGCATTGCAGCAGCCACTCCAGTGTTTCAGGAGACAAAGGCGGGAGATCAGCCTGGGCTGGGGACCACAGAGGAGAGGAGAGACTGGAATGCAAAGATGAAGAAAAGGTGAGTGTCTCTACTCTCACACACCGATGGAATCAAATAGAAAAACAAGAAAGTAGAAATGCACACACACACACACACACACCCTTACACACATGACCGTGGTGCTACAGTAACAATATCTGCACTGCTCACAATACATCATCTCTGACTCTGGCTTGCTGTGGGACTGGCCGGGGGCTCAGTCCTCTATAAAACCCATCTAGTCAGCCTGTTCTAGTAGGCACAACTCCCTGCTCAATAGCTGACACTCACTGACTGGGCTATATATCCAACAGGCTAATTAACATCAGTGAAATGGGACAGCAGGGAATTCCCATCTCAAGTGAACTACAACCATCTTCTAAAAGGTATCCCCTACAGACTAATAACCCAAGCCAATCAGAACATCCTCTTCAAAACTATCTACAAGCTATTGTAGTGAAAGCATGACACTGCCCACTAGTCTGTTGCTAGGGAGGATGGGGGAACTCCCTAAATAAATAGGTCCCGGACTGTAGGAGTTAAAGACAAACGTTTAAACCCTACTCACATACTGTGTTGCATGCATGAGCATGCTGGAGAAGGTATATCTGCAGCACTGTGACTGACTGAGTGCATCTCTACACACACTGCCTGATTACTATACCTGCATGATTATAGAGGTCACAGTCATACATGTTCAGGTGTGTTGGTACAGTGCATGTACTGCCTCCATGTGCCAGATATTAGGGAGCCTCCATGGGAGAGAGAGGGGCTGTTACAGGAGCAGAGCAGAATGAGAGAGAGAGAGAGAGAGAGGAGCAGAGCAGAATGAGAGAGAGAGAGGAGCAGAATGAGAGAGAGGAGCAGAATGAGAGAGAGAGGGGAGCAGAATGAGAGAGAGAGAGAAAGGAGCAGAATGAGAGAGAGAGAGAGAGAGGAGCAGAATGAGAGAGAGAGAGAGAGGAGCAGAATGAGAGAGAGAGAGAGAGAGGAGCAGAATGAGAGAGAGAGAGAGAGAGAGAGGAGCAGAATGAGAGAGAGAGAGAGAGGAGCAGAATGAGAGAGAGAGAGAGAGGAGCAGAATGAGAGAGAGAGAGAGGAGCAGAATGAGAGAGAGAGAGAGGAGCAGAATGAGAGAGAGAGAGAGGAGCAGAATGAGAGAGAGAGAGAGGAGCAGAGCAGAATGAGAGAGAGAGAGGAGCAGAGCAGAATGAGAGAGAGAGAGGAGCAGAGCAGAATGAGAGAGAGAGAGGAGCAGAGCAGAATGAGAGAGAGAGAGGAGCAGAGCAGAATGGGAGAGAGAGAGTGGCAGAGCAGAATGAGAGAGAGAGGAGCAGAGCAGAATGAGAGAGAGAGAGAGGAGCAGAGCAGAATGAGAGAGAGAGGAGCAGAGCAGAATGAGAGAGAGAGGAGCAGAGCAGAATGGGAGAGAATGAGATCTGAACTGTGGTCTCTAGTCTGTTCAGCAGCCTCTACTCCACTACTGGTGCAGTCTGCCTCTCATTCATTCACACTGCTAGTTCTTGGTCTACTACCTACGTGGACTATAAGGTTTTACTACTAGATGCTGCTGATATGTAGCATCTTGGTACCAAAGTGGGTTTGCCATCATGTTTCTAACCCATTCCTCCTGTGTTTCAAGGCGTGTGCTACTGATGCCCCCCAGTGGCCCTCCCCACTGTGTGGCCGTGCTATGGCTGTTGATGCTGCTGTGTCTCCAGGCCCTGGCTGTCTGCCCCACCATGTGTACCTGTAACCGCAGCCACAGAGAGGTGGACTGTTCCTGGAGGGGCCTGAGGACGCTGCCCCTGGGCCTGCAGCACAACCTGCACTCCCTCAACCTGTCTCACAACCGCATCCATGACCTGGGCGGCCAGCTGAGTACCTTCGCCCACCTCCGCATCCTGGACCTGTCCCACAACAGGCTGGTCCGCCTGCCCACCGCCCTGCCAAAGGCACTGTGGGAGCTCCACGCTGCAGCCAACCACATCCACCTACTGGACAAGAATGACACGGCCTACCAGTGGAACCTGCGGGTCCTAGACCTGTCCAACAACAAGCTGGAGCGGGCCGTGTTCATCAACAACACCCTGACCAGCCTACGCCTGCTCAACTTCAGCCACAACCACTTCTGGACCGTGCCCACCAACATGCCCGCCAGCTTAGAGACCGTAGACCTGTCCCACAACTCCCTGGTGCAGATCCTGCCTGGCACTCTGAACCGGATGTCCAGGCTGACCACCTTCTACCTGCACTCCAACCGCTTCTCCTCTGTGGGCCCCCAGGCCTTCAGCCAGCTAGGCAGCCTGAGGCTCCTCTCCCTGGGGGACAACCCCTGGGCATGTGAGCACCAGACCAACATCACCCACCTGCTGGCCTGGCTCCAGCACACTTCCACCCGCGTGCTTGGCTGCCCCTGCCACACTCACCCCGTCTGTGGAGAGCCCCACCCGGCCAGGACTGGAGGGTGGCACTTTGCCTCCTACACTCAGCCTCCCCTGGCTGCTGGTACTCAGGAGGCGCTAAGCCACCCCCCTCCCCCAGAGGCCCTCACCAGGTGGCCTTGGTACCTGTCCGAGTCTGCCCTGCTCAACACCCAACTCCACACCAGGAGAGCCCCAGGACACCCCAGTGGACCAGAGAACAACAACCTCTTCACAGACCACTACCCATTCACCTCAACCCCTCTGGCCATTTCCACCCTGCCCGCTGACAGGTCCCACACCGACAGCAGCACGTCAACCACAGACGGCCCCTTCATAACAGACACAACCTTTACTACTGACAGCATCTACACCACAGATACAGCCTTCACCAACAACCCCTCTACCATCACAAGGAGAACGGCCACCCTCCGCACCAGGAGTGTCAAGAGGGCCAACCAGGGTGGCTCCCCGGACCACAACACCAGCCCAGCCCCCAGCGCCAGGTCTACTCTCCCACTAGTACTGAACCTGTGGCTCTTCCTGACTCTCACCCTGTACGTTCTCTGAAAGTTCAATTAAAATGTCTGGAGTTAATGTCCTTGTCAGTCTATTGGACAACTGCACAAACACACACAAATGAGTGTCATTAAACCAACATTCTGTTTTCTTACCATTCAGAATACTGTGTCAGACACTCACTACCTCTCAAACGCACTCTCTTCTGCATGACTAATCAATAACATATGACATGCACAGGTAGCATCAATGTACATTTTACACTACCAGTCTACCGCCGTACACATCATTATTTGGATGTTGGAAAAAAGGCTTTAGTATTCACTATCTGCATAACTCTGTTTTCATCGTTAACTTGTAATAGTTCCTTAATGGCCCTTACTTCACCTCCGAGATGTGTTTGCCTGTTTCTTGACTATTAAACAGTTATTTCCAAACATTCTATAGGCTATGACCTTGACTCAGCAGCAGGTGGCACCATACTGTACCTTTGTTTCTATTGGCACCACAGTGTGTGTGTGTGTGTGTGTGTGTGTGTGTGTGTGTGGTGTGTGTGTGTGTGTGAATGTCTATGGGCTGTAGATGAGTGGATCTCAGGTAGACAGCATTGTGAATTTCAACTGGTAGCTCAACAAAAATACTGGCCATCCCCTTTGAGGTTCGCTGCCAATGGTCAACTATAATGATGTCATTAGCCATATCAATCTTTTCCATCTATGACAAACAGAAAGTGTTGGTTAAAAAAATATTTAAAAAACATTTAAAAAATACTAAAATGTTTTTAAAAAATTATAAATAAAAATGAATTAATTTAGATGAATGGCTATAAATCGATCACTGAGTATGCAATAGTGACCACTCTCTCCTTCTGCACGATGTAAGGATAGCAGGCATGTGCTTTGTCAGTGGCTGTGACGTAGGGTTCAGCCAGGAGTTGATGGACAGTCAGAAGACCAAATGAAATGGAAGGAGGGACATCCCAGCTTCAAGTGGTTTCAGACTTCACATCCTATGCCACACAGGTACAACATTTTTTACTACATAACAGCGCCTTCAGAAAGTATTCATACTCCTTGATTTATTCCACATTTTGTTACGTTACAACTTGAATTCAAAATGGATTCAATATCCCCTAATGACAAATTGAAAACATGTTTTTAGAAATAGTTGCAAATTTATTGAAAATGAAATACAGAAATATCTAACTTACATGAGTATTCACACCACTGAGTCAATACTTTGTAAAAGCACCTTTGGCAGAAATTACAGCTGTGAGTCTTTCTGTGTAAGTCTCTAAGAGCTTTCCACACCTGGATTGTGCAACATTTGCCCATTATTCTTTTCAAAAATATCTTCAACTCTGTGAAACTGATTGTTGATCATCTCTAGACAACCACTTTCAGGTCTTGCCACAGATTTTCAAGCAGATTTAAGTCAAAACTGTAACTCGGACACTCAGGAAGATTCACGGTCTTCTTGGTAAGCAACTCCAGTATAGAGTTGGCCTAGGGTTTTAGGTTATTGTCCTGCTGAAAGGTGAATGCATCTCCCAATATCTGGTGGAAAGCAAACAACCAGGTTGTCCTCTAGGATATTGCCTGTGCTTAGCTCTATTCCATACATTTTTTTATCCTGAAAAATTCCAGTCCTTAATTACAAGCATACCCATAACATGAACCAGACACCACTATGCTTTAAAATATTAAGAGTGGTACTCAGTAATGTGTTGAATTGGATTTGCCCCAAACATAACACTTAGTATTCAGGAGAAAAAAGTTAATTGCTTTGCCACATTTTTTACAGTATCACTTTAGTGTGTTGTTGCAAACAGGATGCATGTTTTGGAATATTTTTATTCTGTACAGGCTTGCTTTGTTTCACTCTGTCAATTTAGTATTGTGGAGTAACTACAATGTTGTTGATCCATCCTTAGTTTTATCCTATCACAGCCATTAAACTATTTGTTTAACTCTGTTTTAAAGTCACCATTGACCTTCTACTGAGGCAACTGAGTTAGGAAGGACGCCTGTATCTTTCTAGTGACTGAGTGTATTGATACACCATCCAAAGTGTGATTAATAACCTCACCATACTCCAAGGGATTTTCACCCACATACCAATAAGTGCCCTTCTTTGCGAGGCATTGGAAAACTTTCATGGTCTTTGTGGTTGAATCTGTTTTAAATTCACTGCTCGACTGAGGGACCTAACAGACAAATGTATGTGTGAGGTACAGAGAAGGTAGTCATTCAAAAATCATGTTAAACACTTATTGCACACAGAGTGAGTCCATGCAAAGTATTATATGACTTCAGCAAATTTTTACTCCTTAAATGATTTAGGCTTGTCAAAACAAAGGGGTTGACTACTTATTAGCTCAAGACATTTCAGCGTTTCATTTATTAATTTGTAAAATTTCCAAAAACATAATTCCACTTTGACATGTGTAAGATAGTGACACAAAAAAAAAAAAAAAATCCAGATTGACTGGCCTTCTTGTGTTAAAGTAATGATGGACTGTCATTTCTCTTTGCTTATTTGAGCTGTTCTTGCCATAATAAGGGCTTGGTCTTTTACCATCTTCTGTATATCACCCCTACCTGGTCATAACACAACTGATTGGCTCAAACGCATTAAGGAAAGAAATTCCACAAATTAACTTAACTAGGCACACCTGTTAATTGAAATGCATTCCACCTTATGAAGCTGGTTGAGAGAATGCCAAGAGTGTGCAAAGCTGTCATCAAGGCAAAGGGTGGCTACTTTGAAGAATCTCAAATCTAAAATATATTTGATTTGTTTAACACTTTTTTGCTTATTTCATGATTCCATATTGATTAACCAGACATGCGATTGATTAACCAGACATGATCTCCTATTATTGGTATTAATTTGCCATTTACCTTGAAACATTATTTTATTACATTGTTGTGTATAAATAGCTCCTATTTATAGCCTAGTGGCCTAAGTGCAACTGTCAAGTCACTGAGAAAGACGTCAGCTTGACGTCGAAACATCAGTCACCTGTTCTCATCTGTACAATGGATTAAAGTGAACTAAAATAAATTAATCTATGCCTTTTTTTGTTGAGTGCTCCAACTCAATGCCTCGTTTTAAAATGTTTCCAGCATCAATGTTTCTGAATAAATGCATCATGATGAAGTGAACAGAGCGTTTTGTGACTCTGTTGAAATGTGACAGTCTGCAGGCCTCACCTGCGTGTGATGTAGTAGAAGACAGGGTTGCCGTTCTTGGAGGTGCCAGCCTGGTAGAAGATGTTGAGGGTCTTCAGGGCTTTGAACTCATCTTTCTCATGTACCTGGTGTCTGAAGCAGCAAATACAAGATCGGGAGGTACTTTCAGAGTACTAATAAAACAACCCCTGCCTCAGATACTATCATATCCAGTTTTATGAGACCGGCTTGTAACAGTGAGATCTATGTGATTAATAGTAACTTGATGTGTGTACCTTGTCATAAATTCTTCAAACTTGGAGCTGGTGAGGTTGAGGCTGGACCAGTGGGTGTCAGCCACAGGTTTGTGCTCTGGGGGCCCCAGGTAGGCCAGGAGGGTAGCCATCTTGTCAAACGGCCGTCTCCCTACTGCCTTGTGATCCCTGAAGAAGAACAAGGAAGTGGTTAGCACGACAGACGTGTACTCCCCCACACAATGACTCTGTACCAATACCCCCTGTATATAACCTCGCTACTGTTATTTTACTGCTGCTCTTTAATTATTTGTTATTTTTTTACTAAACACGTATTTTTCTTAAAACTGCATTGTTGGTTTAGGGCTTGTAAGTAAGCAAATCACTGTAACCTGTTGTATTCAGCGCATGTGACAAATACAATTTGATTTGATCCAGTCTACTCTCTGATAAGCCTCTCCCACATGCAGCAGGTACAGAGGTGTACAATAGTTTCAAACAACGCTTCCTGTGAGCTGGGCTTATCAGATTGGTGTAAACAAATGTGGGATTCAGTTCATCCTAAAGATCTGGGTTATGTAAAACATCTTACATAGAAACAGATATATATCTCTTATAACATATAAGTCATCTCAAGCAATACAACACAACTCTGTTGGACTGTTCAGCCCAGTCACCTGTTGCTGGAGAGGTACTGTCCTATCTTCTCCTGGTTGTTCCACAGCAGCCGGTGCAGGGCCAGAACATTACCATCACTGATGAAGGACAGGCTGTGGTTGACGGAGTCACTGGCAGGGCAGTCTGATGCAATGTCCAGGAAAAACCTACAACATAAAAGGACAAATGAACAAGATTCAGCTTGGCCTGATAGGTTAATGAGTATCCAATAAAAACAAATACATTTCAGTGAGGGAAGAGATCCTTATTTTATCATACCTTCTAGCTGCATCAAAGTTGCTTTTGACAAAGTCATTGAAAGGCCTCATGTGCTCCTCTTTGGTGAATAAAACATGGTTGGCAATGCTCTGCAGGATCTGGAAGAGACAAATAAAAACATGTCAACAACAAGGCAAGATCCTCAAATAGAATACACCATATGTGACGAAATTCAGGAAGGTGAGCTTACCAAATTTTCAAGACTGGCTATTTTAACATTTTATTTAAAAATATATATTTTCTTAGTTTACACCCATTCAGCATCGTTCTCATCCTCTTAAGCTGTAGCCCCAATCCAATTATTATGATTTTTTTAACCTTTATTTAACTAGGCAAGTCAGTTAAGAACAAATTCTTAGTTACAACGACGGCTGAGGAACAGTGGGTTAACTGCCTTGTTCAGGGGCAGAACAACAAATGATTACCTTGTCAGCTCAGGGAATCGATCTAGTTTAGCAACCTTCCGGATAACTTTAATGTAAACGCATGAGTCAGGATGGCATTTCATACAGTCATATCGTTTCTGTACCATACCGGGGTATACAGTATTCCTGAATGTGCACACAAGGGGCACTATTTCAACAACAAAAATAACAGTACATACAGTGCCATCGGAAAGTACTCATACTCCTTGACTCCTCAACCGTATTCTGAAATTGAATAGATCGTTTTTTTTCTCATCGATCTACACACAATAACCCATCATGACAAAGCAAAAACAGGGTTTTAGAAATGTTAGCTAATTTATTACAAATAAAAAACGGAAATATCACATTTACATAAGTATTCAGACCCTTTAGTCAGTACTTTGTTATAGCACATTTGGCAGCGATTACAACATTGAGTCTTCTTGGGTATGACGCTACAAGCTTGGCACATCTGTATTTTGGAAGTTTCTCCCATTCTTCTCTGCAGATTCTCTCAAGCTCCATCAGGTTGGGTGGGGAGCGTCGCTGCACAGCTATTTTGAGGTCTCTCCAGAGATGTTCGATTGGGTTCAAGTCCGAGCTCTGGCTGGGCCACTCAAGGACATTCAGAGACTTGTCCTGAAGCCACTCCTGCATTGTCTTGGCTGTGTGCTTAGGGTCGAGGTCCTGTTGGAAGGTGACCCTTCGCCCCAATCTGAGGTCCTGAGTGCTCTGGAGTAGGTTTTCATCAAGGATCTCTCTATACATCTTTCCCTCAAACCTGACTAGTCTCCCAGTCCCTGCCGCTGAAAAACATCCCCACAGCATGATGCTGCCACCATGCGTCACTGTAGGGATGGTGCCAGGTTTCCTCCAGACGTGACGCTTGGCATTCAGGCCAAAGAGTTCAATCTAGGATTCATCAGACCAGAGAATCTTGTTTCTCGTGGTCCGAGACCCTTTAGGTGCCTTTTGGCAAACTCCAAGCGGGCTGTCATGTGCCTTTTACTGAGGAGTGTCTTCTGTCTGGCCACTCTACCATAAAGGCCTGATTGGTAGAGTGCTGCAGAGGTGGTTGTCCTTCTGGAAGGTTCTACCATCTCCACAGAGGAACTCTGGAGCTCTGTCAGAGTGACCAGCAGGTTCTTGGTCACCTCCCTGACCAAGGCCCTTCTCCCCCAAATGTTCAGTTTGGCCGGGCGGCCAGCTCTAGGAAGAGTCTTGGTGGTTCCAAACTTCTTCCATTTAAGAACGATGGGAGGCTATGTTCTTGGGGACCTTCAATGCTGCAGAAATGTTTTGGTACCCTTCCCCTGTGCCTCGACACAATTTCTTAGACTTCATGGCTTGGTTTTTGCACTGACAAAGGATGATCCTGCATCAAGGATGATCAATGGAAACAGGATGCACCTGAGCTCAATTTTCTCTGAGTTTCAGAGAAAAGGGTCTGAATACTTACCCTGATTGTAAATACGGTCTTTTTTTATTACATTTGCTAAAAGTTCTAAAAACCTATTTTTGCTTTGTCATTATGGGGTAGTGTGTGAAGATGGCTGAGGATTTTTTATTTATTTATTGAATGCATTTTTAGAATAAGGCTGTGACCTAACAAAATGTGGAAAAAGTAAAGGGGTCTGACTACTGTCTGAGGGCACTGTACACACCCCGTCAAAAGTTGTACAACACCTACTCATTCAAGGGTTTTTCTTTTTTTTTTACTATTTTCTACATTGTAGAATAATAGTGAAGCCATCAAAACTATGAAATAACACATATGGAATCATGTAGTAATAAATCAAAGAATATTTTATATTTGAGAATCTTCAAATAGCCACCCTTTGCCTTGACAGCTTTGCACACACTTTCTCCTTTGCCAAGATAATCCATCCACCTGACAGGTGTGGCATATCAAGAAGCTGATTAAACAGCATGATCATTACACAGGTGCACAATAAAATGCCACTAAAATGCCACAGATGTCTCAAGTTGAGGGAGCGTGCAATTGGCATGCTGACTGCAGGAATGTCCAACAGAGCTGTTGCCAGAGAACTGAATGTTAATTTCTCTACTATAAGCCGCCTCCAACGTCATTTTAGAGAATTTGGCAGTACGTCTAACCGGCCTCACAACCGCAGACCACGCCAACCAAGGACCTCCACATCCGGCTTCTTCACCTGCGGGATGGTCTTACACCAACCAACCGGACAGCTGATCAAACTGTGGGATTACACAACCGAAGAATGTCTGTACAAACTGTCAGAAAACGTCTCAGGGAAGCTCATCTGCAAGCTCGTCATCCTCAACAGGGTCTTGACCCGACTGCAGTTGGGCGTCGTAACCAACTTCAGTAGGCACATGCTCACCTTCACTGGAGAAGAGTACTCTTCACGGATGAATCCCGGTTTCAACTGTACAGGAAACCGAGATGGCAGACAGTGTGTATGGCATCGTGTGGGCGAGCGGTTTGCTGACGTCAACGTTGTGCCCCATGGTGGGTGGTGGGGTTCTGGTATGGGCAGGCATAAGATACGGACAACGAACACAATTGCATTTCATCGTTGGCAATTTGAACGCACAGAGATACCGTGACGAGATCCTGAGGCCCATTGTCGTGCCATTCATCTGCCACCATCACCTCATGTTTCAGCATGATAATGCAAGGCCCCATGTCACAAGGATCTGTACACAATTCCTGGAAGCTGAAAATGTCCCAGTTCTTCCACGGCCTGCATACTCAGACAGGACACCCATTGAGCATGTTAAGGATGCTCTGGATCGACATGGACAATAGCGCGTTCCAGTCCCATTTGTTTTTACACTGCTGCTACTCTCAGTTTATTACATATGCATAGTCACTTTACCCCTACCTACATGTACAAATTACCTCGACTAACCTGTACCCCCACACACTGACCCAGTACCGCTACCCCCTGTATATAGCCTCATTACTAACCTGTACCCCCACACACTGACCCAGTACCGCTACCCCCTGTATATAGCCTCATTACTAACCTGTACCCCCACACACTGACCCAGTACCCCTACCCCCTGTATATAGCCTCATTACTAACCTGTACCCCCACACACTGACCCAGTACCGCTACCCCCTGTATATAGCCTCATTACTAACCTGTACCCCCACACACTGACCCAGTACCGCTACCCCCTGTATATAGCCTCATTACTAACCTGTACCCCCACACACTGACCCAGTACCCCTACCCCCTGTATATAGCCTCATTACTAACCTGTACCCCCCACACACTGACCCAGTACCCCTACCCCCTGTATATAGCCTCATTACTAACCTGTACCCCCACACACTGACCCAGTACCCCTACCCCCTGTATATAGCCTCATTACTAACCTGTACCCCCACACACTGACCCAGTACCCCTACCCCCTGTATATAGCCTCATTACTAACCTGTACCCCCACACACTGACCCAGTACCACTACCCCCTGTATATAGCCTCATTACTAACCTGTACCCCCCACACACAGACCCAGTACCCCTACCCCCTGTATATAGCCTCATTACTAACCTGTACCCCCACACACTGACCCAGTACCCCTACCCCCTGTATATAGCCTCATTACTAACCTGTACCCCCACACACTGACCCAGTACCCCTACCCCCTGTATATAGCCTCATTACTAACCTGTACCCCCACACACTGACCCAGTACCCCTACCCCCTGTATATAGCCTCATTACTAACCTGTACCCCCACACACAGACCCAGTACCCCTACCCCCTGTATATAGCCTTATTGTTATTTTATTGTGTTACTTTTTTTATATTTCAAATGATGTTTATTTAGTAAATATTTTCTGAACTCTATTTCTTGAACTGCATTGTTGGTTAAGGGCTTGTAAGTATGTATTCCACGGTAAGGTCTATACCGGTTGTATTCGGCGCATGTGACAAATAACATCTGATTTGATATCCAGCAACTTCGCACAGCCATTGAAGATGAGTGGAACAACTTTCCACAAGACACAATCAACTCCCCACGAAGGACCGCATCGCATGGTGGTCACACCAGATACCGACTGGTTTTCGCCCTCATCTTTTTTTAAGGTTTCTGTGACCAACAGCTGCGTATCTGTACTCCAAATCATGTGAAATCCATAGATTAGTGCCTAATGAATATTTATGATTTCCTTAAATGAACTGTAACTCAGTAAAATCTTTGAAGTTACTGCATGTTGCGTTTATATTGTTGTTCAGTGTATTTATACACATTTTGGGGACGCACAAAACTATTTAGGCAACAGGGATCTAGATCCAGAACGGGACTGAATGTCACTGCTGTAACCAAGAAGCTTAATCTTGACATCTCACCACTTAGCTAGCAAGTTAGCAAACCAAGTTAGCAATTTTTGATACATCTTAGATTCCTCGTAGTTATACTTAACTCATGCAGTGGCAAAGCACCCACCCCTGCAGCCTCCGCAAATAAACTAAAGTAACACAAAATAACAATAGCGAGGCTATATACAGGGGGGGGGGGGGGGGGGGTACTGGTATACAGGAGGGTACCGGTACCGAGTCAGTGTGTGGGGGTACAGGTTAGAGGTAATTTGTACATGTAGGTAGGGGTGAAGTGACTATGCATGCATAATAAACAGCGAGTAGCAGCAGTGTACAAAACAAATGGTGTGGGGGGGGGGGGGGGGGTCAAGGTAAATAGTCTGGTGGCCATTTGATTAATTGTTCAGCAGTCTTATGGCTTGAGGGTAGAATTTATTGAGGAGCCTTTTGGTCCTAGACTTGGCGCTCCAGTACCGCTTGCCGTGCAGTAGCAAAGAAAACAGTTTATGACTTGGGTGACTGGAGACTGACAAATTTTGGGGCCTTCCTCTGACACCACCTAGTATATAGGTCCTGGATGTCAGGAAGCTTAGCCCCAGTGATGTACTGGGTCGTACGCACTACCCTCTGTAGCGCCTTACAGTCAGATGCCGAGCAGTTGCATGATGCAGCTGTAGAACTTTGAGGATCTGGGGACCTATGCCAAATCTTTTCAGTCTCCTGAGGGGGGAAAGGTTTTGTCGTGCCCTCGTCATGATTGTCTTGGTGTGTTCGGACGATGATAGTTAGCTGGTGATGTGGACACCAAGGAACATGACTCTCGACCCGCTCCACTACAGCCCCATTGATGTTAATGGGGGCCTGTTCGGCCCGCCTTTTCCTGTAGTCCACAATCAGCTCCAAGTTTGTAATTAAGGCATATTAACGCTTATTTAATTTTTTAACAGCCCTACTGTGAACTAGGAAAATAGTGTCAAATGCCTACGATCCTGAATCCGGTCACATGGTGTTAAGCCATATTGTATATGAGGCCCGAGTGTCCTGTCCTCTTACCTTGGACATGAGCTTCAATCCCCTCTCTATCCTGGGAGGAGGTTTCTTATCCAGGATGCCCGCCTCATAGGGCGACACTATGGCAGGGTTGATGAAACGTAGGAACATGGCACTACCCACCGCCCCTATGCTGTTCTGGGGGAAACGCTGGCTGACCACCTGAATGTGAGGGTGTTGGAGGAGGGATAGTAAGAACAGGGGATGATTCATTGTTAGAGAGAGGGAGAGGGAATGGGTTGGAGCAGATCGAGTGTAGGAGGAGACAAAGTATTCCACAGGCTAGAGGACACAAGATGGCCACGTCACCTCCAAACCACATTCACACCACTAGGCCCGCTTCAAAACTGAGTTAGAGATTAAAAAGGAAAGCAAGGCACCTGGAAATCTAGATGAAGGGGAGAGGAGAATCTTAGACCAGTCCTAAATACTAGTGTGACTTGATACTGTACGCTACTGAGAAAGCACTGGGCAATGTTCAGTTAAATCCATCTCCTGAACTGTACAAACGTTCTGCATGTCTGCATACTAAAATGTCATCAGCTGTAACACAAGTGCGTTTTAATTGGGGGATCGCAGCAATGAGCTGTAAGATGAAAATAATTGTTTCATTGCTGCTGCAACACCACAAGCTGTTATTAACAGCCTGCAGTATTAGATTGCTTTGAAAGGTCAGCCAATTACCAGGCCTCTACAGCTTACTCTTCAGTCCCATGATATTGACCGCTAGCAATATTAACCATGATGCCAATATGACATCTCAACCGATGAAGGAGGCACAACTACGCATGATAACAGGCGGCTAGCTCACTTCATTGTTCATTTCAGATACGGTAAATGCAATAGAGGGGGCCTCCCAAGTGGTGCAGCGATCTAAGGCACTGCATCGCTACAGACCCCGGTTCGATCCTAGGCTGTGTTGCAGCCGGTCGCGACCTGGAGACCCATGAGGCGGCACACAATTGGCCCAGCGTCATCCGGGTTAGGGGAGGGTTTGTCCTGCAGGGATGTTCCTGCCCCATCGTGCTCTAGCCACTCCTGTGGCAGGCTGGGCGCATTGCACGCTGACCAGGTCGTCAGGTGTACGGTGTTTCCTCCGACACATTGGTGTGGCTGGCGTCCAGGTTAAGCGGGCGTTGTGTCATGAAGCAGTACGGCTTGGCGGGGTCGTGTTTCAGAGGATGCACGGCTCTCGACCTTCACCTCTCCCGAGTCCGTACGGGAGTTGCAGCAATGGGACAATTGGATATCACAAAATTGGGGAGAAAAAGGGGTAAAATAAAATAAAATAAAATAACTAAATAAAAATACAAAAATAATGATTAAATACAAAATACATATAAAAATGCAAGAGGGAACTGAGGGTGTGGTCATCAGATCTTTCTGCACTGTGAAACATAGCTAGTAATGAACGGAACAGAAACCTTAGGTCTTCACAAGAGTTCCAAATTCCAGGAAAGATTTTCAAAAAGCGGAGTGGGTCCCAGGATACAGAGTAGCACCACACAACCATTTGCCAAAGTGCTCCGTGACCTGCAATACAAGCCCCTTATCATAGACCCCCAAACTCCTTTCAACACCAACCCCAAAATCATCACACCAGTAAGAGACCAGAGGAGCAGTGGATAGGAACATTGTAGCTACAACAGTCCCAGCAGTTTGTGGTGAGCGTACATTGAAATTGAGAGAAACTTGTTTGGAAGTAAAAGTATTAGTAGTGGGATTTGAGGTGGTGATTGTAAGGAGGGCGGGAGTATAAAGTAGTTTAAGGTGATAGAACAGCAAGAGGGTGAATGATCTTCCCTTTCTTTCAACAGAGTGGCCAGGGAGAACGTTCTCTGAACTTACTGCTTTTTTGCTTTCCTTTTTCTCTTTAACTGTGGCTTTATTCAGTAGAGAGTGGCAAGTTGCCTACAGAACAGAGATGGGCACAAAAAAAGTCACCACAAACACACACCACAAACACACACACACCACAAACTACTACATTCGTATACAGAACCTGCACAAATACTACTGCATTCGTATACAGAGCCTGCATAAAAGTGCAAATGATTCCTATGCCATCAAAGCTTACCTTGTGATGTACATTTACCTAGTTCATAATAACCACCCTGGAAACATAAATGGTAACCACTGCAGAAAAAGCTCAGATCATTCCTGAGATAAAAGGAAGCCTGTCAGTCAGAAGAGGGTTTCCAGCCGGTGGAGTGGGTTAGAGTTGGGAGTTGAGGTGTCTAAAACGTACCTGGAACAAGCAGTGACACACACTGCGCAGCTGTGGGGGGAACTCTGTGGAGGAGTTGATGATGGCCAGGAAGAAACGTTTGGTGATCAACAGCAGGTTCCTCTGGTTCTCCTCCAGGATCTCACTCTGCTCCAGCCTGCAGCCGGAGACACAGAACCAGTCAGTCATAACCAGAGACCGCAAGAGAGCATGGGACAACGAAACACTTCTTCCATGTTGCCGAGAATCTTAGAACTTTCCGAAGGTCCTAACTAAAATCAAAACAAGCCGATTATCAGTTAATTGACTAGCAGTGCTGTCTTGGTTTAAATAGCACAGCTGGAAAACAAAGCGGGTGAATGAGTTGAATAGTGTCTGTGGGGTAGGTTACCTGGTGGGATCCACCTCGAAGCTGATGAGCTGCCACTCCGGGGCAGTGATGACCCCTCTGAGGAGAGGCTCCAGCAGCTTCTGCAGGTACGTGGCCCCGTACACCTGAAACAGCAGAGGGAGGGAGGGAGGGGTGGACACAGGCATAAACACACTGACAACCTAAACTAGAACTCATTTTAGAAAGCAGGCGCCACGCTTCTTTGAAAGCCTAAGACCATATTGTGTCATGACCCTTGTCAGAGAGCAGGTATTTTGCATAGTCGTAAAAGAGCTCAACCACACTTTCATGCCTGGGTTGATCAGGACAGGACTGGGCACCTAGCCAGTCATGCTGTGTACCTTGAAGCAGAAGGTCATGATCTTGCTGGCCAGACTGTTTCCTCTGAACAGAGTCTGCATGGAGTCCGCCAGCTCCACCTCCTTGGAGAACATGTTCCACAGCAGCTGGTACAGGAGGTGGCGCGAGTCAAACAGAGTGACCAGCACCCGCGCCAGCTCATCCTGTCAGGGGACATGAGTGGAGAAAATCACTGACAGAGACCACACCGTTAGTGACACAGCTCACACTCTGACACCCACAGTCTACACATCACTAACATTCATATTCACACCTATGAACAGTAGGAAACCATTTGCGTTAAATGTTATTCCATTTACACCGCCAGATCTAACACCAGGGTCAAGATGTCAGGTCACACAGAAAGGCCAGTGGGTGGTGAGTAGACTACATACCCATTGGGAGCAGGGTACGACGTTGGCCAGCGCCATGGCGATAGGCAGCTCTCCCTGGTCTCCCATCATGGTGACCAGCTCTACCAGCCTCTCGAAGCGGTCTGCCAGCACCGTCTCTGCCAGCGTGTCAAACTCTGTTCCCTGCTGCAGGATCTTAGTCAGCACCTCCATGAAGGTGGCCCGAGTCTGCAGATCCTTATGGTAGCCCAGACCTACACACACACACACACACACACACACACACACACACACACACCAAGAGAACGCAAGAGAGAGCGCTATAGGTAAGATTATAACGCATTTCTCTCTATGTGGGACAAGAGGGAATATCATTGACCATGGGCAAGTATTGTTTTAACGACCCTACACTAATGAGGAATTAGATGTAATTCACAGAGATCCCATTAAAGCCACTTCCACTGTTAATCTTCTTTCGCATGTGCAGTTAAGCACTTTAAAAAACAGGGACACATGAAGCAGCCAACCAAAGAGCGAGCCCATGCTTCATTCCTGATAAGCTCCTACGTTAGGTTTCCAGACTGACCGATGGAGTGCATGAGGCCGCTGTCCACGTTGGCGTTGAGGAGGTTGGACATGGCCAGGACGGTGCAGTGTCTGAGGGAGGCCAGACGTCGGGACATGCCCCTCTTCCTCCCTGCCACCTGCTGCCCATCATCCTCCACCTCACTGCAGTCATTCAGCAGGTTCATGAACAGGGTGAAGTACCTGTGAGGAGGACACACACAATCACTACAAAGCTAGTGGGAGTAATGATGCCAGACTTTGCGTTCTGTAGTAATGCATAATAAAACGCGACAGTAACAGAGGTTGGCTGGCGTACTTGAGGAAGAGCTGGGACTTGGCCTCCATCAGTTCCACTCCGTCTCCCTCCTCAGGCTGCAGGGGCAGGCCAGCTAGCAGGGACACCACCGCCTCCATACTGGCCTGGTCCAGGTCCCTGTATATCACACAGCACAGGGTATAGATCAGGGGTTAGAGGTCATGTTCACATCAGCTGTGTGAGGGGGGTACAATCCAAGCAGGGGGTAGTGGAACAGTACCTGGTAAGACACTTGACGTCATCGTCAGCCGCTTGGTTTGAGGTGCCCATCACCCAGTCTGTCAGGTACTCCACCATCTTATTCCTGCCAGGGATGAATGGTCATTGCTTTACAGTATGTCAACTAAATGACACGGTTTTTGTATTAATCCGTATCCCTCAATATGTTGCAGTAAACCTGGACAGTACAGTTTGCCAGAGAGTCAAAACTCCAGGAGAACATTCTCACCTGAACTTCATCTCCTGGCAGAAGGACAGGTCGTCTCGTCTCTCCATCATCACCTCCACCAGCTGGCACAGCTTGGTCTTGATCTGGATGGCATGCACTATGTTGCCTAGGATACGCACGTACCTGCCAACACAACACAGGGCATGTGGAGGATGAGATGGGCAGTGGGCTCACAGCAGCTCACCAACATTCTCATGGTCCAGGGTCGGCATAGAGGAGAGGACAGGAGGGGTGGCATTCACCTGACCAGGTTGAGCATCATGGTCTCTATGCTGGCCTGTCCCAGGTGCTCTGAGCTGCCCTCAGTGTGGTTGTCCAGTAGGTTCTTCATGATGGCGATGGTCTGCTCCACAAACTGGGTGTTTGTGTCATTGATGGGGACCTAAACAGACACAGAAAAATATATTTTACCACAAAAGCTAACAAAGACGTTCTTACCTTCTCTATTCCTTCAGTGACTCTGGATATACAGGTATAACCCTTTTCAGAAGCAAGAGTTCTCACACCAAAGTGATTATACTATGACAAACAGAAAATCAATGACCTTTTCTAAGCGTGCGTGTGTGCGTTCTCTCACCGGCCCCTGTGCGTCGAAGAAGCGGCTGATGCTGTTCTTGAGTTTGTTGAAGAGCATGGGGTAGAGAGCCGGGCTGAGCTCCAGGCCCACTAGGTCCTTAACATTAGTCCGGATCTGAACACCCTTCTCATGGCTGCACACCATGAGAGACAGCAGGCGATCCAGGAAGCGGCCCAGGGGCGTCTCCGTGGTCCCCTCACAGGAGCCCATAGAGATCATGGAGCCCTTCCTCTCACTGAGAGGCCCCATGGGGGGGCTGTAGGTGGCCAGACCTGGGGCGCTGCGCTGCTGCAGACACACACCTCCCAGAGCACACAGGAAGCCCGTCATGTTGATCCACTCCTGGACACAGAAGCAGAGAGAGAGGACCAATGAGAGAAGGCAACAGAGAAACATCATCAATCCACAACCAAATAATGTGAAGTGTATTTTTGATTTGCATAATGGGAATGCATAAGAACAAGGTACTGGGTGTGTGCTTGCCTGGCCATCCTCTAGCTTAGTTTTGGGATGGGTGAGGATTAATTTGGTTGCCTGCTCCCATTTTGCATGCGTGTCTTCCCATGCCTGTGGGGAAGATCGTAAAACAAATGCTGAGTTGATATCAATATCGTGCTTCACAAACATCCTTCTATTATTGAAGCATCAGGGTATGAACAGGAACACAGCAGCAGGCCACTCTGTCACCTCTTTGTTTCCTGCAGTAGGATGTTCGATCCTCCTCAACAGAGCCATCACTCTCTTCTGCAGGGCTGAGCGGCCTGAAAACACGCAAAACACACTATGACAGGAGCCTTCACCTCTCTGACAGCCCCAGCACACACACACTCAACAGATACGCTGCTGCTACTGTCTTATTATCTATCCTGTTGCCTAGTCACTTTACCCCTACCTATATGTACATAGCTACTTGAATTACCTCGTACCCCTGCACATCGACTCGGTACTGGTACCTCGTGTATATAGCCATGTTATTTTTACCTGTTATTCGTTATTCACTGTGTATTTATTATTTTATCTTTAAATCTGAATTGTTGGAAAATAAACTGTAATTAAGCATTTCACTGTTAGTCTACACTTATTGTTTATGAAGCATGTGACAAATATAATTTGATTTGAGCATCATGACCTTCTGAGTTCTCATGGTCGGACTGCCATCTATAGCAGTGGAGCCTCCTCAGTGAATTTCAGACAAATTAAAACATTAAAGGTTATCCTTTTTAGATAAAACTATACAAAATCTATTCACGTCACCAAATAATTGATTAAAACACACTATTTTGCAATAACGGTCTACAGTAGCCTCAAAAGCACTCTGTAGGGTAGCACCATGGTGTAGCCGGAGGACAGCTAGCTTCCGTCCTCCTCTGGGTACATTGACTTCATCCAAAACCTAGGAGGCTCATGGTTCTCACCCCCTTCCATAGACTTGCACAGTAAGTCGTCCTCCAACCTATCAGAGCTCCTGCAGCATTAACTGACATGTTGTCCACCCAATCAAAGGATCAGAGAATGAATCTAGTACTGAAAGCATAAGCTACAGCGAACTAGCACTGCAGTGCATCAAATGTGGTGAGCAGATGACTCAAAGAGAAAGACAATAGTTGAACAGTTGAAGAAATTTCTTCTAAAATAAAAGGAGACATAAGAGAGTGAGCTAGCTATATTTCATAATATTTGTTTTGCTTACTTAGCTAGCGATTGCAGCTAGCTAGTTTATCCTACTCAAACAGGGAGGGATGCTACAGTATGTTAGCAATGATGTAGGCTGCGGTTAGCGTTTATGATATGGATATTTGGCTTGGAAAAAGCTAATGTGTTGTGCACTCTAGTCCACAAGTGAAGGGAAAAGGTGGAGGAGAGCACGTAGGAATTATACAACGAGCAGATCATGCTGTTTGTATGTGGCAGCTATGAACATGAACTGTGTTTGCGTGTATTCGTTCCGCCGATTCTGTTGAAAAACATTTCTTAAACGGAAGCAAAGGGAACGAAACAGGGATAAAACATTCCTGAACTTGTCCAACAGAAACTCTCGTTTGCAACGGCTGGACTAATGATTACACCCTAGATCAGCTAGATGCAGGCAAGAATGTGCAAGACGGTATTGAACGTGTCACTGTCTTGATTACTTACATATTTCTCTCGACCTGTGTGCACCTACGTTGTAAACTTACATTCATAGGCTAGGTTGTAGCAACCTCATGATGGGTATAGGGAAAACTTGAGTTATCATGTAGCTGCCTAAACCTATCAATGTTACATTGAGCTGGGTGAATGGAATACGAATGACAGTCATCCAACATGCTGTAATAGAAAAAAGGCCATGCTCATAAAAATGTAATAATCGTCCTCCCTCATCTTAAACGGCACCGACCGCGACTGCTCTAGAGGCGGTACTCTATAAACTATAAGGTACAGCGCCATCGTTTACATTTCCCCCCAAGGTCCCTCTGGATTATTGACCTGACCCAGACGAAGAAATGTTAGGAGGTTATTAGCACGGGCGTTCCCGACTAACCTGTGGACATCATGTTGCTGACGGAGGCAAACTCGATGAAGGTGTTGTAGTTGGGCAGGATAGTCTGTACCGGGACCTCGTCCACGCAACAGCGGACCTCAGCCTCCTCGCAGAGGTGTCTGAAGCAGGACATGGCCACCAGAACGGCCTCCATGTCAGGGCTCCACAGGAACATGTAGAGAGACACCTCCAGCTTGGTCTGGGCCTGTCTACAGATGGGGATGCCACTACCCACCGTGGCCCGCTCCTGGGGGAGGAAGACAGGACAGACGGTTAGGACAACAGAGATCTAAAGGAGGTCACGTTCAGGAGGGTGTTCAGAATGTATATAGAAATGTCATACATAGAGCTGCCATTTTTCCCTACTCTGCATGACAGAAGTATATATCTGTTATACAAAGAATATTCCTGAACATTATACAATGTTGTGCCTTCCTGGATGAGACGCACAGGTAAATGGAATACATAACACACAACGCAGTAACCTACCTTGTTCCTGAGGAGGAACTTGTTCCTGCAGATGAGGATCTCCCTCAGCCACTTGAGGATCTCTGTGCTGTTGATCATCTGGTGGCCAACCAGCTTCTTACAGATGAAGAAGAGGACCTGGGAACTGTAGGGTACAAAAGTCAATCACAGTCAACTTGGGTGACCATCTCTGCTAACCAATCAGCATCAATCAACACTACATTAGATGCCAGGTGAAATTGAGAGGACCACGCAAAGGTGGTTAAACAAATGGGGCGTTTAGGCTACCTGATATCCCAGAAGGTCTCAATGGGAGCATCTGGGTTCCACAGCTCTATGGTCTCAGGTTGATGCAGAACCAAGAGGGCCTACAAAAGGAAGAGAACAGGAGGAGTATCTATTAGCCACTGGGGCAAATGGAGAAAAATGGAGAAAAAGGGAGAGAAAGAGATGGGGCTCACCTCCATGGCCTCCTGTGAACACTCTCCCATGTTGGCCAGAGGCACCAGCTGCACCAGGCCGATGATCAGCTCTGCTGTACTGCTCTGGATCTCCTGACCCTGCTTACCCGGGTTCTGACGCACACAAAGCAAACCTACAGTACACATGTACACGACTACACAGCCATGTGCAAACATGCCAAGAGTGGCTTTTCCGGACCAGTCTGCCTATAAGTCTTTGATTTAGAAAGTCTTAAAGTGGTTTGGGATTTGCAGTCTCTAACCAAACACTTGGCTTATTTGTCTAAATCTAACCCTGCAAGTGGAATTAACCACAATAATCCCTTAACCCAACACAACAAATGTAGAATTAAAGGATAAGTAAAACTACTGTGTTACACAGACCATCCTCAAACAGCAAAACACACATTACTTTAGGTCTCCTGGCCAGAAATAAACAGAGTAAATACTAACATGCAGCATGAGTTTAGGGTCAGAGTGGATGAGCTTGACCAGGGCCAGCAGGAGGCTCCGCGTGTCCAGGTCTGTGGTTTTCTCCTTGAACTTCAGACTGGTCATCTTCTCCTTGAAGGTCAGACTCTGAAGGGAACAAGCAGTAGAGACTGGCCGTGAGCAGGAGCATTCATTCAAGACGAGGGGTATGGTAAAAAAAAAGAAGGAGGGTAAGGAAAACGTGGAAAAGGAAACTAGAGGAGACGGAAGGAGATGCAGAGTCTCTCTACTGTAATCAGACAAACAATTTCCCCCCGAGCAGAGACCCACAGCACAGGGATCAGGAGAGCCACCAGGAGAGAAGGGATCAGGGGTCAAAGATCGAGAAAGAGGGACTGTTTCATGAGGGCCCTTCATGGGTGGACCATGAAACAGGAGGTGGGCAACCAGACTGACAGACAAACAGACAGGAGCCATGCATAAACCATGACGGGCTGCCCACCATGAGGGAGTCAGGCCCACACACAAACACACAACATCAGGACACGGCAAACCCAGATTATGGATGATAATAATAACCAAATCTAGTAGAGGTCGAAGGAAATATTCAACTATGCACCAACACAATCTACAGGCCTCCCATTTCTTCACAGGTGATGAGATCCCAACCAAGTATCCATCCATAGAACCTAGTATGAAGGCGTGTCAACACTTAAAATAAAGGAGATGAACCATCCAAAGACTGAGTGTGCGAGTGGAGGGCCCAGCCTCAACAGGCTGAGAAGCATGCTCCAGCAGCTAGTCTAGCATACAGATGAGATGGAGTAGAGGACCCAGCCTCAACAGGCTGAGAAGCATGCTCCAGCAGCTAGTCTAGCATACAGATGAGATGGAGTAGAGGACCCAGCCTCAACAGGCTGAGAAGCATGCTCCAGCAGCTAGTCTAGCATACAGATGAGATGGAGTAGAGGACCCAGCCTCAACAGGCTGAGAAGCATGCTCCAGCAGCTAGTCTAGCATACAGATGAGATGGAGTAGAGGACCCAGCCTCAACAGGCTGAGAAGCATGCTCCAGCAGCTAGTCTAGCATACAGATGAGATGGAGTAGAGGACCCAGCCTCAACAGGCTGAGAAGCATGCTCCAGCAGCTAGCCTAGCATACAGATGAGATGGAGTAGAGGACCCAGCCTCAACAGGCTGAGAAGCATGCTCCAGCAGCTAGCCTAGCATACAGATGAGATGGGGTGGAGGGAGGAGCCGGAGGCAGGCTCACTTCAACCAGAGCACAGAGGAGGTGGAGGACGACAGGGGCTCTCTCTTATCTGTGGTAGCCTGAGGATGGGGTCAGGGGTTAGAGGTCAGGGGGTCAGCTGCAGAAGGTTCAGGAGGCGGCGGCTTGGGGAGTGGAAGGGGTGGCAGTTATACTTACAGCAACAGATGCCCACTGCCATGCAAAACAGTGACAGTGACAAGTTGGCATCTGAGTGAGTGAGCAGCAGCCAGCTCAAAATGAAGGAGGAGGAGAAGGAAAGAACGAGGAAAGAGAAAAGAAGCACCACCGAGTCAGTGATGTCAGAGAGCTCCCTCTGCAGTCCTCCACCTCCATGAGATGACTGAACCAAACACACCGATGACAGCGAGGTGACACACGCCCATACACATACTCACGCATTCACACAAAAGGACAGGGACGTGAGGAGTTATCAGAGATGTTCAAATATTCTGCTGCATGACTCTCCAGTAGTGTCTGGGCTGTGTCAAGTGGACAGGAGGATTTGTCTCCTGTTGCTGTGGATCTCCTGGTCTCTACAGTTCAACCATACACAGTCACTGCTGTCTGGCATTCATTAACATCTCAGCACATCCCAGCACGGCCCATTCAGGAAGAAATACAGTCATACACACTCACACACCGATAATGTTTGGGGTTTATGGAGTATGTTTTTGTTTCCAAGAGTGTGTGCTGTGTTGTGTGTGTGTGTGTGTGTGTGTGTGTGTGTGTGTGTGTGTGTGTGTGTGTGTGTGTGTGTGTGTGTGTGTGTGTGTGTGTGTGTGTGTGTGTGTGTGTGTGTGTGTGTGTGTGGTCAGTCTGCCCACAGACGGCGAGGGTGTTCTGCTGTGTGAACGTCTTACCGGAGTCAAGCGGAGGGGAGCGTGTGTAGTGCAGCCCCTCATCACGTGGCCCAGCGTCTCAGAAAACATGACCCTCAGCTCTCCTGAGTAGCAGTACACAGCGTCAATCTTAGGCCACCAGTCCAACGGAGACTGCAACAGAGGAATGGACCGAGGGTTAAACTCAATCCTGTAGGTTGATTAAGGTGGGTGTTTACGGTCTTTTCCCAATCAAAACTTTCTCAGATAACATGGGGCCTTCAGCCCAGGAGGATTTGTTGGGGTGGAGAAATGGACTTCTTCAGTTTGCCTGGAGGGGAGAAAGATGGCGTCTGACATCTCCTATTCTATATGGTACCCACCCAGACACACACACAGGAACACAATCAGCCTCTAACTTCTGCTCACAGACAGGAAGTGCTTTGGGTAAGGGGGGGGGGGGGGGCGAGAGAGAGACCAGTAATACTCCCACTCCATCGCTCCTACACACACAGTCTCTCATGCACATGGAGAGCTAATAAAACGGGCTCTGTGTGAAACCTGCCCTCAGGCACTTCCCATTGAAACACACACACACCACATAAGTGTCTGCAGCACTTCCTCTCCCTGCATGGCTCAGCCAGAGTGAGATGGTAGTCCATCTAATGCGGTGTACTAAAGCCCAGTGTGTACAGAATGTGAGCCGAGTCACCACAGATAAGGTCACCACTGGTCATTGTAGATGGGCACCTTTATATACTTTGGATGGTGCCACTGGACATTAGTATTGGGTGTGTTGATTGATCCCTTAACTCTGAGTTGGGCCACGACACCACACACTTACATTAGTGATGATTCTGTGTAGGGAGTTGACCAGGACAAAGTGAAAGGTGGGAGGGGAGGATGATGCCAGGCAGACCTAGAGTGGGAGAGAGAAATAAATAGAGGGAGATGTTGAACAGAGATCAAACACAATCCTTACTTCAACACACCAGTATGTGCTTAACATCAGTTGTTATCAGTGGTTATCAACATTTCTATGGAATACTACACTCAAGAGGTCCACAGGAGTCCCAGACCTTAAAGTGCTGGTTGTTGTGGGGATTGATGCGGAAACAGGAGACGAAGCAGTGGATCATGAGGTCCACGTCTGCGTTCTGGCTCCCCGCCCCTCTGGAGAAAGGCTTGGCTGGGTTGAAGAGCAGGGCCTGACAGGAGAAGGGAGAGACAAGGTAGATAACCAGACACAGCTGGTGCTATCGCTGGTGACTAATCCTGTACACTACGATTATAACACTGTCCCATAACAGTGATCATCAGAGGACCATCTGTGGCTGGTGCTCACCTTGAGGTCCACCACGATGGACTGCACCAGGAGGAAGATGACAGAGTGGTCCTCCCAGTTGATGTAGGTGGAGGCCTTGCAGAGTTTGACACAGGCGATGGCAGCACTCTCAGTCAGCTGTTTACTGCCCCCGTGGCCGGCCAGGGCCTTCCTCAGGTTCTCCAGGAACAGTTTCTGTGAGGCAGACAGAAGAGTACTTACTGTACGAGAGGAGAGTAAAACATGGCTAATTAAAACACTGGTGTGTGTGTTTTGTGTCGGACCTTGTTGACCTTGGTGTCCTCCACGGTCTCTCTGGAGAGGTCCTGTGTGATCTCGGGACAGAGGATGAGGAGGATGATCTGCAGTGGCCACACGGCTGCCTTCCTCTTGGCACTCTCAGCAAAACTGTCCACCAGGTCAAACAGCTTCTCTGCACAGTCTGGGAGAGACCCGGCCAAGCAACAATACAGTCAATGACACACAGTCTGGGAGAGACCCGGCCAAGCAACAATACAGTCAATGACACACAGTCTGGGAGAGACCCGGCCAAGCAACAATACAGTCAATGACACACAGTCTGGGAGAGACCCGGCCAAGCAACAATACAGTCAATGACACACAGTCTGGGAGAGACCCGGCCAAGCAACAACACAGTCAATGACACACAGTCTGGGAGAGACCCGGCCAAGCAACAACACAGTCAATGACACACAGTCTGGGAGAGACCCGGCCAAGCAACAATACAGTCAATGACACACAGTCTGGGAGAGACCCGGCCAAGCAACAACACAGTCAATGACACACAGTCTGGGAGAGACCCGGCCAAGCAACAACACAGTCAATGACAGACTGTCTGGGAGAGACCCGGCCAAGCAACAACACAGTCAATGACAGACTGTCTGGGAGAGACCCGGCCAAGCAACAACAGTGTATAACACAGGATTCATCTCTGATTGTAACATTAGAACTGTAACAGCATCCTCACCGGCCATGTCTGTCTGTGGCCTCTGGTACAGCATGGTGAACTCATCAGGGTAGAACTCCACCCAGTTCCAGAAGGCCTGAGGGAGGGAGAGAAGAGGGTTACATCAACTGTCCCTATCCTCAACTCACAGAGAAAACTATCAACACACCAACTTGCAAGGATGTTTCCCTATCCTCAGCCAACTAAACTATTCAGATACTGTCACGCTCTGATGACGAGAGATAAAAACTGTTTAAATGTAAAACTTCATAAAACAATTCATGTGTTTACACGTCCTCTCAGTGGAGCCACACTCCAGCTTCATGACTGGGGCTTCTGGCGAGCCAGAGACAGTTTGTGTAAACACTAGTGTCCTGACTGCACTGAAGTGTATCCAGATGTGAACGCAGACACTACACTAGAGCAGGAGGAGCACGGCTACAGGAGGAGAGACACCACTAGGTGGAGACAGTGAGTCTATAGACAGACACTGCAGAGGGCCGACACAGAGGGCCGACACAGAGGGCCGACACAGAGGGCCGACACAGAGGGCCGACACAGAGGGCCGACACAGAGGGCCGACACAGAGGGCCGACACAGAGGGCCGACACAGAGGGCCGACACTCACCTTCTCTAAACTGTTGATGACACTTAGCTGGGCAGGCTTCTTGAGGGCTTTGAATTTAAACACCGTCTCTGCAGAAGATAGGGAGTCAACACCGAACATCAATAACAGAGAACAACTCAAAAGAAACAGAACATCTGTAGCTCTATCAAAATGTGACATCTGTTGTCCTAAATAAAGCAACGTGACTGATAAGAATAGGCGTATACCTTGGAGAAGTTTCTTTAGCTTGGCACAGTCCACATTAATGTACTGGATGAGCTCAATGTCATGGACATCCACTGTGTCCTCCGAACACACGGTGAGCTCCTGCAACCTGAGGGGAAACACAGCAGAGATGGATATTCAATGAAGACCATCCTTTTCCTCTCAACAAATACTCACATTCAATAGAATCACCATCATTACAAATCTGTAGATAAGTAGCATTAAAGCATCACACCCACTGTACACTAATCATCACACACACACACACACCCACTGTACACTAATCATCACACACACACACACACCCACTGTACACTAATCATCACACACACACACACACACACCCACTGTACACTAATCATCACACACACACACCCACTGTACACTAATCATCACACACCCACTGTACACTAATCATCACACACACACACTGTACACTAATCATCACACAGACACTGTACACTAATCATCACACACTGTACACTAATCATCATACACACTGTACACTAATCATACACACTGTACACTAATCATACACACTGTACACTAATCATCATACACACTAATCATCATACACACTGTACACTAATCATCATACACGCTAATCATCACACACACTGTACACTAATACACACTGTACACTAATCATCGTACACACTAATCATCACACACACTGTACACTAATTATCATACACACTGTACACTAATCATCATACACACACTAGCGTATGGTGAAAACCAAACCTAATGGGAAATGTAATAATTAAATGAGGTGGTTCGGTGAGTAAGACTACTAGAGCCTCCAAGAACGAGGTTAAGTAGCAAATGAAGGGTCATATAGTGCTTTGCCTTGGCGTAGTGCTAACTGACATCAAATAGTTTGGATGACTGGGCAATGCTTTCAAGGTAAAAGCTCTGAAGAGCAAAAGGTGACACTGGGGAGTGGTTGAGGTCAACACACTCTCCCTGTCCTAACATCACATAACAAAACCTCATGTTTCAATAACCAGCTATTTCAGCAGTCTGGGGCCTGCGAGTCATGGACCAATCAGACCACAGCACAGCTTGGTTAACAAGTGCAGACTGCGACTCTCAGACATGATAGTTACACGAGTGGAGCAGCACTCTTCTGCCTCAGAACCAAATAGTACACCGGTACAACGAGAAGGGAGACAAAAGCTGTGCTTTCTAAGCTTCTACAAATAATTCATAAACCCTAGTGGTTAATGGTTAGACCAGATGTTATCTCCCCACACGCACGCCTTGTTCAGGCCCAGGTCCTTATGGGGCACGGTGCTCACAGTGGAACATTTCTCCATCAGACCTGGACAAAGACCCTCTTTATGAAGGCTGCTGACAGAGACTAGACTCCCTTTATTCATCCTCCCTCCCTTTCTCTCCATTTACTCCATCTTATGTGGGTGATATAGCTATCTTCTCTCTTCCCCCTCAATCTCATTGAAGCCCAAAGGCTTGAACTAGTGTACAGTGCATTTGGAAAGTATTCAGACCCCTTGACTTTTGCCACATTTTGTTACGTTACAGCCTTATTCAAACATTTATAAAATGAAACATTTTCCTCAATCTACACATAATACCCCATAATGACAAAGCAAAAACAGGGTTTTTAGAAATTTTAGCAAATGTATTAAAATTTAAAATAGAAATACCTTACTTACATAATTATTCAGACCCTTTGCTATGAGACTCGAAATTGAGCTCAGGTGCATCATGTTTCCATTGATCATCCTTGATGTTTCTACAGCTTGATTGGAGTCCACCTCTGGTAAATTCAATGGATTGGACAAGATTTGGAAAGGCTCACACCTGTTTATATAAGGTCCCACAGTTGACAGTGCATGTCAGAGCAAAACCCAAGCCATGAGGTCGAAGGAATTGTCCGTAGAGCTCCGAGACAGGATTGTGTTGATGCACAGATCTGGGGAAGGGTACCAAAACATTTCTGCAGCATTGACGGTCCCCAAGAACATAGTGGCCTCCATCATTGTTAAATGGAAGAAGTTTGGAACCACCAAGACCTTTCCTAGACCTGGCCGCCTGGCCAAACTGAGCAATCGGCGCGGAGAAGCGTCTTTGCCAGGGAGGTGACCAAGAACTCTGACAGAGCTCCAGAGTTCCTCTGTGGAGATGGGAGAACTTTCCAGAAGGACAACCATCTCTGCAGCACTCCACCAAACCAGACAGAAGCCTCAGTAAAAGGCACGAGAGCCTGTTTGGAGTTTTACAAAAGGCATCTAAAGGACTCTCAGACCATGAGAAACAAGATTCTCTGGTCTGATGAAACCAATATTAAACTCTTCGGCCTGAATTCCAAGCGTCACATCTGGAGGAAACCTGGCACAATCCCTACAATGAAACATGGTGGCAGCATCATGCTGTGGGGATGTTTCTCAGCGGCAGGGACTGAGAGACTAGTCAGAATTGAGGGAAAGAAGAACAGACCAAAGTACAGAGAGATCCTTGATGAAAACCTGCTCCAGATTGCTCAGGACCTCAGATTGGGGTGAAGGTTCACCTTCCAACAGGACAATGACCCTAAGCACACAGCCAAGACAACACAGAAGTGGCTTCGGAACAAATCTCTGAATGTCCTTGAGTGGTCAAGCCAGGACTTGAACCCGATCGAACATCTCTGGAGAGATCTAAAAATAGCTGTGAAGCAACGCTCCCCATCCAACCTGGCAGAGCTTGAGAGGATCTGCAGAGAAGAATGGGAGAAACTCCCAAATACAGTTGTGCCAAGCTTGTAGCGTAATATCCAAGAAGACTTGCGGCTGTAATCACTGCCAAAGGTTCTTCAACAAAGTACTAAGTAAAGGGTCTGAATACTTATGTTAATGTGATACAATATGTCTAAAAACCTGTCTTTGCTTTGTCATGATGGGGTATTGTGTGTGGATTGATAAGGGGAGAAAAAACTATTTAATCAATTTTAGAATAAGGCTGTAAAGTAACAAAATGTGGAAAAAGTCAACGGGTCTGAATACTTTCCTGAATACAATGTACATACATTTAGTAACCCATCCTCTATGTGCAGCCTGAGGCCTTCCATCTTGGCCTGTTCCTGCTTAGAGCAGGTTGTGCTGAGGGGAGAGTTGTGTGATGTTAACACTCCATTCTGAGCAGGTTGGGTTGAGGGGAGAGTTGTGAGGTGTTTATGGTTAATGTCACCTGGTGGAGATGCGGCTGAACACAGCGTTGAAGTTGTTGCAGCTGAGGGAGAATAGGACCCCGGAGGCGGAATTACGGAGCTCGGCGGCATGCTGGTGGCCCTCACGGTAGGTGTGGATGAAGTGACAGATTTCTGGCAGCAGCTGCTTCACCAGCATGGTCTCGTCCAGACGCATGCAGTCCTTCGGTTGCTGAGGGAGGGGAGAAGAGGAGGAAAGAAAGGTTAGAGGTCAACAACAAGAAAACCTTTAAATCGACGTCCTCACTGCCCTCTTAACCCAGAAGAGAGAGACCACTGATAGCTGAGGATGAGGATCAAAATCATCCCACACAGAGAACATTCAGTCAGGCTCCAGTCACAAGGCTGGCATCCCTGAACAACTACACCATGGACAGAGCCGAGCACCACAAAAGCAGAGAGAGCTCTGCATAAAAATTAAGTCACACATTCAGTGTTGTTTTCTAAGTGCCTACTTTTTCCACTTCACAAATTAACTAGGATTCTTTTCATTTAAAAGTTTCAATTCCCTCGTCAGAGAAGTCTGTATAGCCTTCTCCCGCTAGAATGAACGATATACAGTACATCTTCTAGTAATCTATTGATAGAATAGGCGCCTGTCAGTCACAAAGTGAGCGCTGACAGGGAAACTGCTGGTTTGTCAGTCTGCTGTCTGTCCTGCCTCTCGGTATCCGTGTTATTTATGTGTGCTGTGGTTGGCTGCAGTCAAACTGTATTTTCACGGAGCAGGGTGAGCATGACGCTTCATCGTCCCCTGTGAGTGAATTTACAAGTCCCATGTAAGTGGTAACAATTAGTTGAAATCCACTTAATTATTGTTTTGTGGCAAACTCATTTAATTGATTTAGCGTGTTTTATATAGCCAGCCAAGGAGTCAGGGCGCAAAGGCTATTGCTGTGCTTTGATTGACGACCGAACAGCAAGTGTTTAACAGCAGACTAGTTTATAAAAGGTGTCGAACTGACTGAATAAAGTCAATATCCTATATCCCTTTGCTATTCATACATCGTACAACAAAGTTAAATGTCCATGGTATCGCATCGGGACAAGTAAACCAAATCTTGTTTTTATTTTCCTAAGATTTGAAGTCCATGTCGAGACTTGCCAGTGACCGCTAAAGTGACTTGTCAGTGTAGACTAGTGATGGGTTGTTCGCAAACGAACAGCTATTTTTGAACGGATCTTTTAAGTGAATGTCGGAACTGAGTTGGAGAGAGAGCTGTTCATTTGGCTCCCTAATTTACATAGTGGTAGACTACTACTGTTTTTTTGGCGATTATCTGCAGATAAATTATGAAAACACTTAATTAAGATGTTGAATCCTCACTGCAGGAACAATAAGTAGCAGAGAGAGCCTCATTCTGGTCCAAAATACTGCTGATGCTTTCTGTGTGGCAAAGTACATGTTTAACCGGTTTCATTCTTCAAGCACACCTGTAGGTCTATAATGGGCCGCTGACTTCGTTTAAAATGGGGGTGCACAATATCTGGGTCATCCCCCTGAAAATGTTTGCCCTTTGAAAAATGTTCCTGCAATTCAATATTGTTTCTCAACAAGGAATCCATGTTTACTTTACAGAACACAACCTTTTGTCTTAAGTTTTTGCCACAATAAATTCAAAGAGTAGACTACACTAGTTTTTCTGACTAATCTACTGCCTTCCCTCAAAGTCCACCCACAGTGATTGATTGACAGGTCTGACCCACTACCAACTCTGTGACTTACAAGCAACCTGCTCCCTCCCCTGACAATCCCACCCACAGTGATTGATTAACAGACCAAACTGTTAAAGGGATAGTTCACCCAAATTAGGGTCCACAGTCAGAGCCAATAAAATACATAATTTGAAGAACAAACATTGTGGCAATTCATATTTTGCAGTAAAACTAGCAGAAAATGTACAAAAAAAAAAAAAGGTTCTTACTTAGAAAATAGTCCTGAAAATATTAGGGCCGGGACGATACCAGTATCACGATACTCGTTAGTATCATGGCAAGGAAACAAAACAAGAAGCGGATTTAACTTCTTTATGAGAACAGCCCCAATGTTGGAAACAAAATGATATTGTTGTCATCCAGAGTCACATTTATTTATTTTCCAAGCTTTAGCACAATATTTTGCAGACAGCGGGTTTTAAAGGACCAGAGAGTTGCCTGCTTGTTCTCATTTTTGCCATGGAAAAGAATATTGTGATATTGGTATCGTCACAGCCCTAGAACATATAGACCTAGACCATATCCAAAACAACTTACAACACACTGAATTCTTACATTTTCTGCTATTTTAAATGTAAAGTCAGGTATTTCTACTTAATACCACAACTCATTTCCCCAATCTAGGAGCTAGTCGTTAAAGTATTCAATAATTTAGCTGTGTATTTCAGATGGAATCAAGGCATTAGAATGTACCAGAGGCCATCAAAATAGAGTTTGTTCTGCATTTTTTCCCCCCTGGGATCTTCCATTACCCCAGCACACCGTGGGAGGACTGGGGACAAAGAGGGTTCTACTTGGGGACAGTAGTGGTGGATCATTAAGTTAAATATTTCATTGAAAATAAGGATTTTCTCATTTCTAGTAAGGGTTTAATATGTCATGATTTTAAATTAAATGGCAGTGACATGGGCAACTGAAAGAGGAAAGCTGTATATGTAACTGACGATTATGAATAAATACCATGGTAAAAGAATATATATAATATACAAACAGCTGACTGAAGACGGGGCGGCCGGACATTTGTGCGGTTGAGTCCGTTTCTGCGGTAACATGGACTCTTTACAACGTGATGAAATTTGGTTGCTCCTTGCTGAAACAAGCAAGGTGTTGTATAAAATAAGTATTTGGTTGCCTAGGCAGCGCCCTTCTCCCTGCACAGCAGCACATGCAGTCAGGAGCGGAGGAGTGTACAAAATGTGCTTTAAAAAAATACAAATAAATGTTTTGCTATTCAAAAAATTAGAACGATGACCACCGTCATTTTGCTGACCAATAACAGTCATCCAAAATTCCATGACCGTCACAGCCCTATGTGTAAATAAACTATTTACAAAGGTAAAATAGTCAGCAAAAAGCATTCAGATTTCAAGAACAACGAGGACTTGAAGAACCCACTAACAGCTGTCCTCCATCCGCCAGCTCCCAGTGATCTTTTTTTTTTTTTAAGTCCGGAAACTTGGAGGCCGTGAATGTGAAGTCAAGATGAGGAAGCACCTGGAAAAGCAATCTCAGAAGTGGGCAGTGAGCACATCTTTACTGAGGAGAGGAGGGAGAGGAACCAGGGGAATACTGGCTACTAACAGAGTTCACTGAGCCTGAGAGAGAGACAGTACTCAAACACACAGTTCATTTGTGTGGGGAGGGGAAAGGGCCCAGATCCAGGGCAAAGGCCATTGTCCCAACTGAAACAAAACATCTCAACCACAGACAGCCCACCACATCCTATTGTGTTATGCTGACATCCAATGGAAATCTACTGATAAAAAAAGTGTCTTAGGACAGACAGCATGAGAAAATGAAACAAAATCAGGAAGAAGACATAGGGAGGAAAGAAGGATGAAGGGAGAGAGACAGAAATAAAAGCGACATGTATCCATAATTTAAAAATATATATATTAAAGGGGAAAGTTTAAGAGAAAAAATAAAACAGGGTATAAAATGTAGAGAGCCTTAAGAAAGGTTCCTCACCCCGGCAAGGCACTTCTCCAGTGTGTCCAGAATGATGAGCTGAGAGAGATACAGGTTCTTCTCCGCAGCCTCCCCAAATATTCGCTAGGGGAGAGAGAGGAGAGGGAGACATGGTTGAGACATCTGCAACACTGTACATGTCTCTATAGGCTACAACTGGCGTTGCTTGCTTGCTTGCTTGCACACACACACACACACACACACACACACACACACACACACACACACACACACACACACACACACACACACACACACACACACACACACACACACACACACACACACACACACACACACACACACACACACACACACACACACACACACACACACACACACTTACCATGTTGTTCACGTTCTTCAGTATGTTTGTGAGGCCACTGATCACCAGTGAGAACTTATACTTGGAGATGTTGATCAGACATTCCTTGTTGTGCTCCGTGCTGACTTTGGTGTGAGTGTTCTGTTGGCCCACTTTTACTGGAAGCTGCAGAGGGGAGGGGGTGGGGGAGTTAGGCTTATACAGTGTGTAAATCCTTGATGTTGGTGTATTCATCGAAGTTGGTAACTTCACTTTGCGTCCAATACACATAACCCTAACCATAATGTCAAGAGCATGGAGTACAGGAATAGCCAAGTGTTGTGTATACCATTTCCTGTCAATAAGTTGATCAGAGAGCGCGGTTACATGCACACAACAATACGATTACTGCAGATAGTCAGATTAATATAACAGTTTGTTTAAAACGTTTACATGCCTTGCAAAAATAATAATTTCCCTAATAATCCTGTTTACTTGGACATCTGAAACCAGGCTACCTGATGGGACTTAAATAAATGCCACAAATCGTCAATCAAAATAAACATTCTACAACACGGACCGTGTTATTTTTGCAAAGCCTATTTGATTCTGAGTTGGGACATATTAAGTTTCTATATGAAAACTATTTCTAAGATGCATACTTTGTTTTTCCGAACTCACTTCACCCGCGCATACGCCTCGATCACACCAACAGCGTCACTGTATACACCAGAAGCACATTTATTTACAATGAAACACTCCGTTTGCCTTGCAGCATTGCATTGCAGAGGCAGTTGCAGTGCATTCTATGTGGTGCATATGTTGGATTTATCAATCAGTTTAATATCGAATGAATCAGTGTACATGTAAACGTACTCAATATGTTTTCAAGGAGGCCTGTTCCAGGTCTGGGGGGTGAACGAACTAGTGCATAGGCCTAACTAGTGCATCGCTAGAACGAGCTAACAGGGGAAAAAATTGTCTAGGTAGCCAAACTGATTCTTCTTCTTCTTCTTCTTATGTACTACAAAAGTTAAAAAGCATTGGATTGGTGTAAACATAAGCGAAAGTTTCCTTCCATCATATTTTTTGGCACCAGGATCGGTGCAATTCCTTTTAAATCTATGTCGCTTGAGATTGACATTATAATTCTAACTCAACCTATGACCTGACCCATCACCTAAGGTAGCCTTTTAGTGCCCCTGACTTCCACATCCGGCTTCTTTACATGCAGGATCGTCTGAGACCAGCCACCCGGACAGCTGATGAACCTGAGGAGTATTTCTGTCTGTAATAAAGCCCTTTTGTAGGGAAAAACTCATTCTGAGTGGGTAGGCCTGGCTCCCAAGTGGGTGGGCCTATGCCCTCCCAGGCCCACCCATGGCTGCGCTTCTCTGCCCAGTCATGTGAAATCCATAGATTAGGGCCTAATGAATTCATTTCAATTGACTGATTTCCTTATAGGAACTGTAACTCAATAAAATCATTGAAATTGTTGCATTTATATTTTTGTTCTGTATAGTAAAACAATAATTGTTCTTATGCAATGGATAGACAGTATTTCTTATGACAACCTAAGGACACAATGTATATTACGTAACACTAGATACAGATCTTCCGACTTTATCATTGGCTATTAAGGAACTCCCCTTTTCTCACGCATTCAGCCCCCCCCCCCCCCCCCCACAGCCAGTAGGCTACTCTATTCATACTGTAGGAACGAAAGGCTCATCTGTAGGTGAATGAGGGAAATATATTTTCTAAGGAACAATCTGCTAAGAGATCATTGATAGGTTTAAAGACAAGCCCATTATCCTTTCTTAAATATTAACAATGAAATATTTCCTGGGAGAAAAGAGGCAGGGAGGGACATCAGGAAACAAAGGTTACACAACAGCATAGAATACCAGCACATATTACGGACTGGAGTATTATATTGTACATATATGGCCACAAGAAGAGACATCACAAATACACAAAAAACTAAGCTCCTAGCCCCCCATGCATGCTTTCTGTCCCCAACACTACACCTACATAATATAAAATCTAAATAAAAATATATATTTGTACACAACTAAAAGTAAATTAAACTTAAAATAAATTCAAAATTAAATTCAAAAATATATAAAAACACAAAGCTATAATAACCTTGAGTAGAAGAGGCTAAAGGGATAGGGAGGAGTGTAGACTACTGGGGAAGCCTGGCTAAAGGGATAGGGAGGAGTGTAGAGTACTGGGGAAGCCTGGCTAAAGGGATAGGGAGGAGTGTAGAGTACTGGGGAAGCCTGGCTAAAGGGATAGGGAGGAGTGTAGAGTACTGGGGAAGCCTGGCTAAAGGGATAGGGAGGAGTGTAGAGTACTGGGGAAGCCTGGCTAAAGGGATAGGGAGGAGTGTAGAGTACTGGGGAAGCCTGGCTAAAGGGATAGGGAGGAGTGTAGACTACTGGGGAAGCCTGGCTAAAGGGATAGGGAGGAGTGTAGAGTACTGGGGAAGCCTGGCTAAAGGGATAGGGAGGAGTGTAGAGTACTGGGGAAGCCTGGCTAAAGGGATAGGGAGGAGTGTAGAGTACTGGGGAAGCCTGGCTAAAGGGATAGGGAGGAGTGTAGAGTACTGGGGAAGCCTGGCTAAAGGGATAGGGAGGAGTGTAGAGTACTGGGGAAGCCTGGCTAAAGGGACAGGGAGGAGTGTAGAGTACTGGGGAAGCCTGGAAGGTGGCTGGGTGGCCCCTCCCTGAGTATATTGTACCACACACACACACACACAGGGGGTGGATGGGCTGAGCTCACAGACACCCGCTACGGGCCATGCTCCATGCGCCATGCTCCGCTCTGTAGGAACAAAGAGGCCTTTGGCGCTGCACCGCTCCCATTTGGGCCACAGCTGCACACCTGCGGCAGTCTGCTGCTCGAACAAACGTGTGGGCGCGCGCACACACAATTCACAAGTAGGACTACTAATGAAAACAAACTTACTTAGTCTGCAAAGTGCAAAGGAAGTCAAACTTGACACAGTTTTGTACTATGACTTCTTATAAGTATGCTAAACATATAAAGGTATGGAGATTGAGGTGGACACACCAATCCCAACCATCCGACCGATCCAGAGGAGATTCCTCACTTATAGCAGGACCTAATACCATGTCCTCCAGAAAAGGCCAGAGGCCACCACAACAGACCAGAGAGGGGCTGCTCCTCTCCTGGCTCAGAGACATGTGCATGAAATGAGAGTCCCGAGACTTAAGCATCTTCGCTGCGAACACGCACACAGAGTATGGCTTGTTGACATCTATATTCAGGCCAGGCCAACAGACACAGGGCCACTTTGTTTCAATGGCACAGTCTGAAATTCCTCTAAGGTCAATCCCTTTCCTAATGAGTGCTTTGGCACCAGCCAACAGGGCACTGAACACAAAGAGGAGACGAGAGGAAGAGTACACTTCCCTTGTCGACATAACGCCAGAAGATACACAAACGCGGTTTAAGACGTTTTTCCTGAGTGCTGCCAACATAGAAACACTATTTAGGCGAGCACAGAAACACCATTAGGAGATATTTATGAGCTTCCATCTAAGATGCCATCTAAAAAAAGACATGGCTCTTCACTTGGCTGAGCTTCTCTTTCCAGGTCAGGGCTTGTAAGCAGCATCAGGGATCAACATCAGATTTTCAATGAAAAGGTCAGAAAGACTTCATCCTCTTTCCTTAGGAGCTTTGGTGTTACAAGCTCAAGCACAATACATGCAAGCACTAGTATAAGACAGTATTATTAGAGAATACATTATAGGGCATAATGTTGGAGCTAGCAACACAAGCATTTCACTACACCTGCAATAACATCTGCTGAATATGTGTATGCGACTAATAACATTTTACAAATATGGTTGTTTACACAACATGGGGAAAATAGTCTACTTTGACTGGAATCCCCTTCACACATTTACACACTACATTATTCTTGAATTTCGCATGAGGAAAGTAGCCAACCTAACATTGGATTTACAAAAGTGAGGGTTGGATTATTTATACGGTAATAATATCCAATTCTATTTTTTTTTTACCTTTATTTAACTAGGCAAGTCAGTTAAGAACAAATTCTTATTTTCAATGACAGCCTTGGAACAGTGGATTAACTGCCTTGTTCAGGGACAGAACGACAGATTTTTACCTTGTCAGCTCGGGGATTCGATCTTGCAATCTTACGGTTACTAGTCCAACGCTCTAACCACTAGGCTACCTGCTGCCCCAATGCTCTGCTCTGGCCTCAACGGGTCAAGCTCAAAAGGAAAGGTGATACAGCCTAACCTATAACGCCACAGTCGAGGGTTGAGCTGCTAATCTCAAAGCTGATTCTGACAGAAAGCAGTCTCAATCCAACCAGAAGCCAACATACAAAACCCTCTTTAATGATTACAAAGTGGTATCAATAGGCTTAGCAGCAAATTAGGCCTAATCTCCATTAAACCTTCATCAAAGTGCAATGAGCCACACCCAGCCACTTGGCCTTCCAAGCCAGAACAGTGAGCTAATGGATAGCGGGGGGCACAACTTCAACAGGATATCTGCTACAAGGGACAGGTAGGCCTATTGGCTTGATCTTAGGTGGAATAGTCCTCCGACTATCCCAACCCTGGAAGACGGAGATTTCTGGGAACATTGGACTAGTTAGGATTATGCTACCACACTATGAATAGCGGATCTCAGAAACTAAGTGTTGTGATAGTGTCTCAAAAACCTAGACATCCGGCCTGTTGCATACTGTCTAACCTCATGTCATGCACTGTAGGAATGTCACTGATGTGTTAACCAACAGCTGACATAGAACTGTTAAAATGAACCATTCATCCGATTAGCCTGCCCTGCATGGAGGTTTGAAGTAACCACAACCCCAAAACAAACCAACTTGGACACAGTAGCCTAAACATCCACAATTACTAATCTCTCTCATACCCACTGAGATTTTATACTAAAGAAATAGTTGATAGTAATTGCCAATATGGTCACTTTCCTCTTGCAACAATGAACAAGCACAAAAACGAATGCTCCCAGGGCTGAGATTTCCGGTTCGCTAATCCGCTAATTTGTCATTTGATAAGGTTCATTAGCCTATATTTATTTGTACATATGAAATATATGGAATTTACCATCCCATAGGTTCATCATGTAGGCATAACATATACACTGAGTTTACAAAACATTAGGAACACTTTCCTAATATTGAGTTGCATCCCTTTTTGCCATCAGAACAGCCTCAACTTGTAGGGGCATAGACTCTACAAGGTGTCAAAAGCATTCCATAGGGATGCTGGCCCATGTTGACTCCAATGCTTCTCAAACAATTGAGTGTGAAAAACCCAGCAGCAGTGCAGTTCTTATCACACTCAAACTGGTGCGCCTGGCACCTACTACCATACCCGTTCAAAGGGACTTACATATTTTGTCTTGCCCATTTACCCTCTGAATAGCACACATACACAATCCACATCTCAAGGCATAAAAATCCTTCTTTAACCTGTCTCCTCCCTTTCATCTACACTGATTGAAAGTGACATCTTAGCTTTCACCTGGTCAGTCTGTCATGGAAAGAGAAGGTGTTCCTAATGTTTTGTACACTCCGTGTATACTGCAATATACTACAAACGTCACTGACCAGAATTACACAGACTAGCTAGGCCTATACATTACAATGTAAACGTTAACATGTGAAAGCAACACATGTAAGGATGACACAATGAAATCACTACTTGGCATACAAGCCTAGTACTGTACAACCATAGGAAAATGAAGACATTGGTGAGATTTTGTGAGGGGAGCAAAGTAGGTCAATAAATTCATTCAGAAACGAGCTTCGATACCCATCATTACCAATGTTTCCCAATGCAATGGATGAGACCTGATTGTCAGTCTGCATAGAAAAGTCCACAGTCCACACACACACACTGTAGGCTAAACAAACTGGACGCAGCTAAAATAACACAGGATATGACTAGTTAGCAGCTACTGTAATGGCTAACTGGCTATAAACAAACAATTTGTAGTATAGACAAACAATTTGATTTGTAGTCCAAGATGAGTTACTAGGTAGGTAAATGGAAATTGCACATTAATTACTGGACACTAGCTTCAGGTTGACAAATTGGCTAGCAACAAAGCTCGCAGTGGCTAGCTAGCTAACAATAGTTAGCACAGTGTTACTGGCAGAAGCTGAATGCATAGCTAGCCAAGCTAACAACTCGCTGCTTATGTCTACATCTAGCTAGTTCTTCCTTTTTAACAGCAAAATGCGTACTCTGCCGACTCCTTTGTTTATATATTGAAAGTACATCCTCGTGGTATTATCCTTATGGATTTTAAACGGCATCTCAAATGTTTAGGACAAATTTGCCCATGTGCTATTTCGCCCTCTGTCGCTGTCACTTGCTCCCGAGTCCTGTGTGTGATGATGCGGCTCTGCAGGAGCGGTGTGTTGAGCAGGCGAGCTAGCTAGATCGGCACAAAACACACCAGTCATGACAGTGCAGCTTTCTTCAAATGATCCCGTCGCTAAAGCCACGACCTCCATGATGTTACAGGGACAAGGCAGAGGCACAATGTCTGATACAATGTGTTATTCTTACCTGCTCGTCGAATCTACTAATTACGGCCTGAACCCATTCCACGGGTTTATGCGCCGCCATGGCCGGCCGGGTGTGAGCCGCGATGGGCCACCTGAATTATCCGTATAAATAATGATTCCTCTGCTATTTACAACCAGTTAATGCTCAAAATCCGATGTTGATGTGGTTATTTTCTTTATTTTAGCAGACACACTACCATGTCGCCATGACAGTACCGGAAGTTTGAATCCTCCTTCTCAATGAAATGAAGCAGCACTGATGCTGCTTTGAGAAACAGCTAACATTACTGCGCGTGCGTTGCAAGAATCTTTGCGGCGACAAGTATGAATGTAAAAACGGGGGATTGGACCGATGCCGTTTGTTTTCATCAATGACAGGCTTTAGATAAGAAACCGGTGATGTCACACTGCCTTATGATTTTAGATACAGAAGAAACAGAACCATAAACATTTTGCAGTTACATTATAAGAAAAATGCATGGTAACAGTAGACCAGATAGCCATTCGATCTGTGTACATCATCAATATGTACAATATAATACTCCAGTCCGTAATATGTGCAGGTATTCTATGCTGTTGTGTAACCTTTTTTTCCTGTTATGTCCCTCCCTTCCTCTTTTCTCCCAGGAAATAATTCAATGTTCATATTTAAGAAAGGATAATGGGCTTGTCTTTAAACCTATGAATGATCTCTTAGCAGATTGTTCCTTAGAAAATATATTTCTCTCATTCACCTACAGATGAGCCTACAGTATGAATAGAGTAGCCTACTGGCTGCTATTTGTGAATATGTCTGTGGAGTGAGGAGTGGGGGGGCTGAATGCGTGAGAAAGGGGGAGGGAGTTTCTTAATAGCTAATGATATATATTTTTTTAAAAGGTATGTTTTACCTATATTTATCTCGGCAAGTCAGTTAATGTCCATGGGACGGTTGAGCTAACGTAGGCTAATGCGATTAGCATGAGGTTGTAAGTAACAAGAATATTTCCCAGGGCATAGACATATCTGATATTGGGAGAAAGCTTACATGCTTGTTAATCTAACTGCACTGTCCAATTTACAGTAGCTATTACAGCTATTGTTTGAGGATAGTGCCCAATTTTGAACATGAAAAGTTATTAATAAACAAATTAGGCACATTTGGGCAGTCTTGATACAAAATGTTGAACAGAAATGAAATGGTTCATTGGATCAGTCTAAAACTTTGCACATACACTGCTGCCATCTGGGCCTCGCACCTGGCTGGAATAATACATTATGGCCTTTCTCTTGCATTTTAAAGATGGTACAAACAAAATACAAAAGAAGGTTAGTTATTTCTTTGTATTTTCTTCTACCAGATCTATTGTGTTATATTCTCCTACCATTCTTTCACATTTCCACACACTTCAAAGTGTTTCCTTTCAAATGGTACCAAGAATATGCATATCCTTGCTTCAGGGCCTGAGCTACAGGCAGTTAGATTTGGGTATGTAATATTAGGCGAAAATTTGGAAAAAAGGGTGAATCCTTAAGAGGACTACCTGCCGCCCCAATTGGTAAAGTCGGAAGTTCTGTATCTAGTGTTACATAATATACATTGTGTTTCTTATGACAACCTTATGACACAGTCTATCCATTGCATAAGAACAATTATTGTTTACCTATATAACAATTTCAATGATTTTACTGAGCTACAGTTCCTATAAGGAAATCAGTCAATTGAAATGAATTCATTAGGCCCTAATCTATGGATTTCACATGACTGGGCAGAGAAGCGCAGCCATGGGTGGGCCTGGGAGGGCATAGGCCCACCTACTTGGGAGCCAGGCCTACCCACTCAGAATTAGTTTTTCCCCGCAAAAGGGCTTTATTACAGACAGAAATACTCCTCAGTTTCATCAGCTGTCCGGGTGGCTGGTCTCAGACGATCCCGCATGTAAAGAAGTTGGATGTGGAAGTCCTGGGCTGGTGTGGTTACATGTGCTTGTGATGTACTGCCAAATTCTCTAAAATTACATTGGAGGTGGCTTATGGTAAAGAAATGAACATACTATTTTCTGGCAATAGCTCTGTTGGACATTCCTGCAGTCAGCATGCCAATTGCACACTCCCTCAAAACTTGAGACATCTGTGGAATTGTGTTGTGTGGTAAAACTGAACTTTTTAGAGTGGCATTTTATTGTCTCCAGCACAAAGTGCATCTGTGTAATGATAATGCTGTTTAATCATCTTCTTGATATGCCACACCTGTCAAGTGGATGGATTATCTTGACAAAGGAGAAATGCTCACTAACAGGGAGGTAAACAAATGTGTGCCCAAAATTTAAGAGAAATAAGCTTTTTGTACATATGGAAAATGTATGGGATATTTTATTTCAGCTCATAAAACATGGGACCAACACTTTACATGTTGCATTTATCAAAGCCAAAGCTTGATTTGCTTTGTAGTAAGTAGTTAGCTAAAATGCTAAAGTTGTCCGTGATGAAATTCAAACACGTAACTTTTGGGTTGCTAGTAAGTAACATTCTATCAATCTTATGTAACCACACCAAACATAACATACCAATTTGAGTGTCCCGGATTTACGTTTACTATGTTACTAGTCTATAAAATCAGAGGTGTGTTCAGTTCGCTTGATCGTTTGCTACGTTGCAGAACGGTTTGTACTGAAGTACACGTTTCCCCAAAACGTCCTTGTACGTTCTTGAACAGACTTCGAGGTGCATTTGCTCCCTTTTGGTGGGTGTGGCTTGAAACAATGAGTGATGCGTTTAAAGAGAGGTGACCATGCTGACAGCGTCCCCAACCTCCCTGGTTTTCAACTGGTAGTTCACTACATCACCGTTTCCGTTCAATTAAACATTCCAGAACATTAAAAACGTACTGAGAGCAGTCCACTCGAACACACCGACATTGAGCAAAATAGTACGCAGCATCATCTGGATATGTATGCAACAAAAGTTCAACATTCACCTTCTGCTACCATTTCTGTCAAGCCGTCTACGCATACAGTTTGACGCATACGTCAACGTATGCACCACACCGAACGCACTGCAACTGCTTCTGCAACGCAATGCTGCAAGGAAAACGCAGCGTTTAATTGGAAATGAATGTAATACTGGTGTACCAAAATGCAATGAGCTGTCGGTGTGTTCGAAGCGCTCAAAACCACAAGAGGAGACGCAGTCAACAGCGTCAATTCCCATACACTGCAGCATATGCCAATTTAAATTGTCATGAGAATCCATATAAACAGTTGTATTTGTTATGTTCGCTATGCAGCCCTTGTATATTTGACTAATTGAGCAACGTCAGCGTATTTCCAGGCACTATAGTTTAATTTAGACTAAACAGTATCCTCAATCCAGAATGACTGGATTTATCACCACTTTAGGGCATCACTATGGTGCCGCCAAAAGAGGGCAGGTTGAGAACGTTCATAATAACCGCATGACGCGACCGAGTGACAGAGGTGCAACCTAATAGACCTTTTTCCAGTACACGACACCCTGACATCAGGCAGAGATATACGTGACTCTTGGCGGCAGTAAGAAAGCCATCGCAATCTGCGCCCATTCAACATAGCCTAGATTTACGTTTTTATTACTTCTAAACAAAATACGTTTTTGGGGTTCTCATATGCTTACAATTATGTTTTAATTCTTGCTTTAACGCTCCGATCATTTCCAACAGATTCACTGCATTTTGGTACCCCAGAATTACATTAATTTCCAATGAAATGGCTGCGTTTGCCTCAGCATTGCGTTGCACAGGCAGTTACAGTGCGTTCGGTGTGGTGCATACTGAATGCGTCAAACTGTATGCGGAGGCATCTTGACAGAAATGGTGGCAGAAGGTGAATGTGGAACTTTTGTTGTATACATATCCAGATTATATGCTGATGATATGCTATCCAGCTGCATACTATTTTGCGCAATGATTCTGTCGGTGTGATCGAAGCGTAAGATTATATTTGGTTGTGATCTTTGCAAATAAACTACTTTAAATGCAGCAGTTGTTAGCTAGAATGCCAACGCTCATTGATATTGGCTATTGCAAAAGCTAGCCAAAGAGCCATTTTTTTTATAAGTATAATGCAATTGATTTGCGATGATGAGACAAACATTATATTAAGCAGGACATTCATACGAGCCTTAAAATCCAATTATAATCCAAAAGAAGTGTGAAATGCACTCATAAGCCACATGGAAATAGAAGCTTTTTCTGCTGCCGTTCTATAGTGATGAGTGAGAACGTTACAGACGCACAAATATCCTACCGCTCCAAAAATGCTAACCTCCACTGTTATTGTAATGGTGAGAGGTTAGCATGTCTTGGGGGTATGATATTTGTGCGTCTGTAACTTTCTCACTCAACATTATTCACGATTCATTCAGGACTAGCCGTAATCATGGTAGCATCCACATGAATGTAAAGTGTTTAGAAACACATTATATTCTTATTTACAATAAAAGTGACTCCAAAATGACAATACATTATTTATCATTCATTTCTATTGGGCACAAAATAATCTGAAACACAAGCAAAACAAACAGCAAATGCAACCAAACAAGTTTGTAGAGTCACAAGCTTGATGTAATCATTGCGTGCTAGGAATATGGGACAAAACACTGAATTATTGACTACTTTAATACACATATAAGTGAATTTGTCCCAATACGTTTAGTCCCCTAAAAATGGGGGACAATGTACAAAAAGTGCTGTAATTTCTAAACGGTTCACCTGCTATAGAGGAAAATACCCTCAAATTAAAGTTGACAGTCTGCACTTTGACCTCATAGTCATTGTATCATTTAAAATCCAAAGTGTTGGAGTACGGAGCCAAAACAACAAAATAGTCACTGTCCCAATACTTTTGGAGCTCACTGTATCTACTGCTGTACATACCATTCTTAATATCGTGTAAATTAAATTCTGTTACAGTGCTATTTGGGTTGTTAATTAGAGTCGTTCTAAATGTCTTTATTTATTTGTATTATTTGTGTACTTGATTGACATTTTACTGCATTGTTAGGAGCCAGTAACATAAGCATTTCACTGCATCCGCCCTAACATCTACTAAACAGTGTAGGCGACCAATAAACTTTGATTTGACATACTTTGTCATCCAAATTTGTTGACATGTAATGTTACCATGCTTTGACCCTGTGTGAAGGGGCTCTTTGTGAATAAGATGCCATTTTGGTTTCCTCAGAAAGCATATCAAATCACATGCTGCAAAATGAACTAATTTCACTAATCTAAAGAATGTTGCATAGGCATCTGTTTTAGTGAAAGAAAGGCCAACTTGTGCAGCACTGGTCTAAATCATTTTGGTACAACCAGGCAGTCATGGGCAGCTCCAGGGAGGGGCAAGACAGTGCTGAAGCCCTGTAAAGAATAGGCCTAGCACCCCCAGGAAAGAATGTACAGTGGGGCAAAAAACGTATTTAGTCAGCCACCAATTGTGCAAGTTATCCCACTTAAAAAGATGAGAGAGGCCTGTAATTTTCATCATAGGTACACTTCAACTATGACAGACAAAATGAGAAAAAAAATCCAGAAAATCACATTGTAGGATTTTTAATGAATTTATTTGCAAGTTATGGTGGAAAATAAGTATTTATACATGCACGAATGAACACCATAGATTGAAAGCACCCCTACGCAACCACCAAGCTACCTCTTAAATAGCGCAGTGAAAAATGACTGGTGGCAGTAAGGATGGAGGGCTGCCAGGAGGCCTACAGATGAAAAGGATGGCTAAAAGGTACTTTGTGAGAGAAAAAAAATATACACTACCAGCCAAAGGTTTTAGAACACCTACTCATTCCAGGATTTGTCTTTATTTTTACTATTTTCAACGTTGTAGAATAATAGTGAAAACATCAAAACTATGAAATAACACATATGGAATCATGTAGTAACCAAAAAAGTGTTAAACAAATCAAAATATATGTCATATTTGAGATTGGTCAAATAGCCACCCTTTGCCTTGATTACAGCTTTGCACACTCTTGGCATTCTCTCAACTAGCTTCATGAGGTAGTCACCTGGAATGCATTTCAATTAACAGGTGTGCCTTCTTAAAAGTTTGTGGAGGCAATCAGTTGTGTTGTGATAAGGTAGGGATAAGGCAGAAGACAGAAGATAGCCCTATTTGGTAAAATACCAAATAAGCAAAGAGAAATGACAGTCCATCATTACTTTAAGACATGAAGGTCAGTCAATACGGAACATTTCAAGAACTTTGAAAGTTTCTTCAAGTGCAGTCACAAAAACCATCAAGCGCTATGATGAAACTGGCTCTTATGAGGACCGCCACAGGAATGGGAGACCCAGAGTTACCTCTGCTGCAGAGGATAAGTTCATTAGAGGTACCAGCTTCAGAAATTGCAGCCCAAATATATGCTTCATAGAGTTCAAATAACAGACACATTTCAACATCAACTCTTCAGAGGAGACTGTGTGACTCAGGCCTTCATGGTCGAATTGCTGCAAAGAACCCACTATTAAAGGACACCAATAATAAGAAGAGACACGAGCAATGGACATTAGACCGGTGGAAATTTGTCCTTTGGTCTGGAGTCTGTTCTGGAGTCCAAATTGGAGACTTTTGGTTCCAACCGCCGTGTCTTTGTAAGATGCGATGTGGGTGAACAGATGATCTCCGCATGTGTATTTCCCACCGTAAAGCATGGAGGAGGTGTTAGGGTGTGGGGGTGCTTTGCTGGTGACACTGTCTGTGATTTATTTAGAATTCAAGGCACACTTAACCAGCATGGCTACCACAGCATTCTGCAGCGATACGCCATTCCATTTGGTTTGGTTTTAGTGGGACTATCATTTGTTTTTCAACAGGACAATGACCCAACACAACTCCAGGCTGTGTAAGGGCTATTTTACCAAGAAGAAGAGTGATGGAGTGCTGCATCAGATGACCTGGCTTCCACAATCCCCCAACCTCAACCAAGTTGAGATGGTTTGGACTGAGTCGGACCGCAGAGTGAAGAAAAAGCAGCCAACAAGTGCTCAGCATATGTGGGAACTCCTTCAAGACTGTTGGAAAAGGATTTCAGCTGAAGCTGGCTGAGAGAATGCCAAGAGTGTGCAAAGCTGTCATCAGGCAAAGGGTGGCTATTTGAACAATCTGAGATACCAAATATATTTAGATTTTTTGGTTACTACATGATTCCATATGTGTTATTTCAGAGTTTATGTCTTCACTATTATTCTACAATGTAGAAAATTGTCAAAATAAAGAAAAACCCTTGAATGAGTAGGTGTTCTAAAACTTTTGACCGGTAGTGTATATCACCAATTGACCTCTGCTGGTGGCTTCAGATTTGTCAGCTTGCTTGTAGCAGCAAGTGAGGGGAATCTGTAGATGAGGATGAATTAGACCAGACATCCCAGCCAGAGCAATCTGTCGACCGGCCTACTAGCCTATTTCTAACCACCTGGAACTCCCAGTCATTTGAATACACTTCATGTAATTATAATGATTCACAGCACCGTTAATGTCATCAGTATTTACTTTGTCAAAATCCTCAGAATTGAGCTTTTAATAAAAAATCTGAACCCTCCCACTAAAATCTAAAACAGGACAAAGTTAGTAATTTTATCTGATCCTCTCTGCCCCCCAGCGGTGATGTAGAATTATGACAACATCTTAGTTCCAATATTGAAGTTTATTTGCTGTGGAAACATTGTCAGTACAGAGAGAACAGACATACAGTAAGTATGTTGAATTTGATAAATAGAAGAAAATATTTTACATATTCTATTCTAAATTAAAATGTTTATGAAATAAGATCAAATATTAATTAAAACATCTTGCCCAACATGATAGCAACATAGCAAAACGCCAGTTTTTCAACACAGAAAATGTCCACACACAGAAGACATGATTTCTCACCCATCGGTCTTTATAATGTCCTGATCAGATCCTACCCCCTTTGACCTTAGTGTATGTAACTCAAACCATAACAGAAGACAGAGTCATTACTTAGACCAGCACAGAGGACAGGCTCACGTCCCCTTCCACCTCCAGGATATCTATCTCCTGGAGCAGGAAGTGGCGGTGGTTGTAGCTGAACATCTGGACTCCATTCACCATCACCCTGTAGCACTTGGTGTCACACATAATGGTCACCTGAAACAGAGAGCCTGACATGAGTGCTGAGTTCATCCAAGGAAAAGCACACGGTACCACTGCAGCTAAAACACATTCAGAACTAATTTCAGCTCAAATTCTTACAAAATTCACAATTTTTTTTTAAAAACAACGTTAAAATATAGCTAGCTTCCATAATACAGTGTACAATCAGGTATAATGGAGTTTATACCGTAAAAGGCTGGCCTCTGTAGAAGGGCATGCCCCCTGTCCTCTCCTCTGGACCCCACTGTTCCTTCAGGAGACTATTACGCACGACAATGTTCTCATTAAACCTGGGGTTGAAGTGAAGCGCCACCCCCGAGTTGAAACGCAGGTTAACACAGAACCTGGAACCATAAAGACCATGATCATGGTTATAAGGCTTGGCCAGGAATGTCATGTTAGATTACCAAATAAATGAATGCTCTGTGGTAGATACAGGAAAGGGTGTGCAAAGGTAAGCCTAAAAAGAGTATCACCCTTTGTCACGCCCTGGCCATAGAGAGGGTTTTGTTCTCTATTTTGGTTAGGCCAGGGTGTGACTAGGGTGGGCCTTCTATGTTCCGTTTTCTATGATTTGTGTATTTCTTTGTTTTGGCCGGGTATGGCTCTCAATCAGGGACAGCTGTCTATCATTGTCTCTGATTGGGAGCCATACTTAGGTAGCCTTTTCCCACAGGGTTTTTGTGGGTAGTTGTTTTCTGTCTTGTGTTTTTCACCTGACAGCGCTGTTGCGCTTTGTTCCGCTTTGTTTTTGATTCAGTGTTCAGAACTAATAAACATGATGAACACGTACCACGCTGCACCTTGGTCCTCTCCTTGCAACAACCGTTACACCCTTACCTATGTCGGCCATTGATATGCTGAAGGAATGACATAGTACTGTATACAGTGGGGGAAAAAAGTATTTGATCCCCTGCTGATTTTGTACGTTTGCCCACTTACAAAGAAATGATCAGTCTATAATTTTAATGGTAGGTTTATTTGAACAGTGAGAGACAGAATAACAACAAAATAATCCAGAAAAACGCGTGTCAAAAATGTTATACAATTATTTGCATTTTAATGAGGGAAATAAGTATTTGACCCCTCTGCAAAACATGACTTAGTACTTGGTGGCAAAACCCTTGTTGGCAATCACAGAGATCAGACGTTTCTTGTAGTTGGCCACCAGGTTTGCACACATCTCAGGAAAGATTTTGTCCCACTCCTCTTTGCAGATCTTCTCCAAGTCATTAAGGTTTCGAGGCTGACATTTGGCAACTCGAACCTTCAGCTCCCTCCACAGATATTCTATGGGATTAAGGTCTGGAGACTGGCTAGGCCACTCCAGGACCTTAATGTGCTTCTTCTTGAGCCACTCCTTTGTTGTCTTGGCCGTGTGTTTTGGGTCATTGTCATGATGGAATACCCATCCACGACCCATTTTCAATGCCCTGGCTGAGGGAAGGAGGTTCTCACCCACGATTTGACGGTACATGGCCCCGTCCATCGTCCCTTTGATGCGGTGAAGTTGTCCTGTCCCCTTAGCAGAAAAACACCCCCAAAGCATAATGTTTCCACCTCCATGTTTGACGGTGGAGATGGTGTTCTTGGGGTCATAGGCAGCATTCCTCCTCCTCCAAACACGGCGAGTTGAGTTGATGCCAAAGAGCTCATTTTTGGTCTCATCTGACCACAACACTTTCACCCAGTTGTCCACTGAATCATTCAGATGTTCATTGGAAAACTTCAGACAGGCATGTATATGTATTCTTGAGCAGGGGGACCTTGCGGGCGCTGCAGGATTTCAGTCCTTCACGGCGTAGTGTGTTACCAATTGTTTTCTTGGTGACTATGGTCCCAGCTGCCTTGAGATCATTGACAAGATCCTCCCGTGTAGTTCTGCGCTGATTCCTCACCGTTCTCATGATCATTGCAACCCCACGAGGTGAGATATTGCATGGAGCCCCAGGCCGAGGGACAGTTCTTCTGTGTTTCTTCCATTTGCGAATAATCGCACCAAATGTTGTCACCTTCTCACCAAGCTGCTTGGCGATGGTCTTGTACCCCATTCCAACCTTGTGTAGGTCTACAATCTTGTCCCTGACGTCCTTGGAGAGCTCTTTGGTCTTGGCCATGGTGGAGAGTTTGGAATCTGATTGATTGATTGCTTCTGTGGACAGGTGTCTTTTTACAGGTAACAAGCTGCGGTTAGGAGCACTCCCTTTAAGAGTGTGCTCCTAATCTAAGCTCGTTACCTGTATAAAAGACACCTGGGAGCCAGAAATCTTTCTGATTGAGAGGGGGTCAAATACTTATTTCCCTCTTTAAAATGCAAATCAATTTATAACATTTGACATGCATTTTTCTGGATATTATTTTGTTGTTATTCTGTCTCTCACTGTTCAAATAAACCTACCATTAAAATTATAGACTGATCCTTTCTTTATCAGTGGGCAAACGTACAAAATCAGCAGGGGATCAAATACTTTTTCCCCCCACTGTAGCTCTCTAATGTACTGTTTCTAGAGAGGGAGCACTTTGCTGGCGGTGAGTGTTACACAATCGTGAAAGAAAATTTATGCAAATTATTTGGAGGGTGACAGACTAATCTAAAAAGGACCTTTTACCTTACCATCTATCTGTATTGTCTGTAATGTACAGGTACACGATTCATAGTACCAACTCCGATCCATAGCAGGTGACAAGCAAGTTAATAATGCAAGATGTGTTTAAAATGAGTAAGTGTTACTTACTTATCAGCGTTGTGGTTGACCACACCCTGGATGATGATGTTTCTGCCTGGATAAAGTCCACCTACTATTATATTTTTATATGGCACAACCTGAGAACACAGGATCCAACACCATATCACCCTAACAATCGGTTTCGATAGTACATAAATGAATGTAATTGTTCAGTCTGCACTTAGTCTGTAGGTCAAAGAAGGGGTACTTACAAGGATGGCTGGGGGGGTGTATGGAGGGGGTGTCTATAAAATAAACCTTGCACATTACCATCTGAAGAATAGCACCTTTCAGTACAGTCTCTAAAATACTTTAATCTTGTCAGAGCTTCAATTTCATTTCAGTTTTATTCATTATTATATATATCAATGATACAACTCCAATCAAATTCCTGATGTTGGCCTCCACTTTACACATTTTGAACTCTTAAAAAGTTGACTCATTTGAATGCAACGTACCTGAGCAAATCCTGGGGCGCAAAACGCAGCCGAGAAAGCCTACAAAACAAACAAACAGTTGTCAAACAAGAATCAAATTAAACAAGGAAACCATGATCAACCCTCAAAGATAAAATTGACTGAATGGAATGAATGAAATGCAGTCATCTTATGAAAACACCCACCACAAGGAAAAAAGCTAAATACACCAAATTAGCCTCCAACCCAGCATGCTATAATTTACCTGTGTGGCATTACACCATTGACGAGTTTTGGGACCTGATTTACTGTGACGAGATTTAGTTTGGTTCTGTTGACCCTGTAAATAAAATGTCTCTCTTGGGTTATGGCCTATGCTACTATTTTGTGAGGACACATATGTAGTAATGTGCTTAGTAGTAATGTGCTTATTACTAATTACAAGTGTTTCCATACAACTGCAGGCCTTATGTAAATCCAAATACTAAAACTCGTAACACTTGTATAACTAAGAATCCTGTTGATCAGTCTGTCTGGAGAATACTCACAATGTGTGGATGGACAGCATATCCTGGTTGGGGAGGAGGTGACTGGAGAAAAGAAAATACATTTCATTTCTCTGTGTAGGATATGGACAGACTCTTGGTCAGCACATGTAAGTCTGAATACTATTTACTTAATTGATTAAAGTAGGAACTGAGGGAAATACTTTTTGGGATGCTAAAAAGATGTCCAAAACATCCTTACAATCATTATACACTCCGACCATGAACATTGCAAGTTGCAACTTGTTTTGCCGACTGGGCAGCGTTCCAAACAACTGACCAAGATCAGCAAATCTGTCCTTGTTCAAGGCTGATCCTTTGGAACGCAAAGATGTACAGTATTCTCCCAAACGGAGGACCTGTCAGATACTCACTGTCACTGCAGGGTTGGAGAAGGCAATGGATTGGATCTCCACTCCCCCATCCACGGAGATGGTGTCCACGCTGGAGAATGACAGCCGGTGCAGGTACTCCATGAAGTGGGCACCATTCACAATCACCTGGGATAAGACAGGATTTAGGAGACAAAGAAATCTATGGCACATGGAGGAAAATTAATGAATAAGAATTCGAATCTATTTTGCTCTAGAACAGAGATACAATTCAATTCAATAAGTCCACAGTAAAAAAATAATAATTGCAGCCTAAGCATCAGTGATAAAAGTCTCCTGACCGAATATGAATCTCGGTTGACCAGGAACATGAGGGTAAAGTTGGCCCCCCGGGTCATGGATGCAGGGTATTCACGCTCCTCTGAGCCCCACTTAGAGTGCTGCATGGTGTTGCAGATCACAACGTCTTTGGAGCCATCATATCGGGGGTTGAAGTGGAGGGCTACGTCGGGATTTCCTCTTGAGCCACATTGCAAATTCACATGAAACCTACAGAGAGAAGAAAGGGGTGCATACAGTGGGGGGGAAAAGTATTTGATCCCCTGCTGATTTTGTACGTTTGCCCACTGATAAAGAAAGGATCAGTCTATAATTTTAATGGTAGGTTTATTTGAACAGTGAGAGACAGAATAACAACAAAAATATCCAGAAAAAACGCATGTCAAAAATGTTATAAATTGATTTGCATTTTAATGAGGGAAATAAGTATTTGACCCCCTCTCAATCAGAAAGATTTCTGGCTCCCAGGTGTCTTTTATACAGGTAACGAGCTGAGATTAGGAGCACACTCTTAAAGGGAGTGCTCCTAACCGCAGCTTGTTACCTGTAAAAAAGACACCTGTCCACAGAAGCAATCAATCAATCAGATTCCAAACTCTCCACCATGGCCAAGACCAAAGAGCTCTCCAAGGATGTCAGGGACAAGATTGTAGACCTACACAAGGCTGGAATGGGCTACAAGACCATCGCCAAGCAGCTTGGTGAGAAGATGACAACATTTGTTGCGATTATTCGCAAATGGAAGAAACACAAAATAACTATCAATATCCCTCGGCCTGGGGCTCCATGCAAGATCTCACCTCGTGGGGTTGCAATGATCATGAGAACGGTGAGGATAATTTTATAACATTTTTGACATGTGTTTTTCTGGATTATTTTGTTGTTATTCTGTCTCTCACTGTTCAAATAAACCTACCATTAAAATTATAGACTGATCATTTCTTTGTATGTGGGCAAACATACAAAATCAGCAGGGGATCAAATACTTTTTTCCCCCACTGTATTTTAAAGTGATTAGGTTTAACAAGATCCCTTCTGTGCTGATAGTGAGTGACAAGACTGAGCTGAAGGAGACATGGATGTCCTACAGTGAAAAATACATGTACTACTAGGTAGGTCTACCTCTGGGCTCCTGGCAGGACTCTCCCTGTCACAGTGATGGTCTTCCCCTCATGCAGAGCTCCCTGGATACAGCCAGTGAATGGCAATCTCTAGGGCATGAAGCAAAAAACAACACTTGACCAGGCTGGGTAGCTAATGTCGTTCACCAGTTTGTAACTAGGTAGTATGCCTGATAAGGCAAGGGACTTTGCAATAGACTTAGTTAAACTTTAAACGTTAACAATGGCCACATCAAGCATTGTGTAACCAATAACAATCTAAACGGTTATAGTTTCCTTTCTTACCTTCTTTCATTAATTATATTAATCACATACGTTTTTAGGTGTCAAAGGTAGGGTGACAATATGTCCTCTTTTTGGACCTAAAAAAATGCGTCCGGCTTGGATTTCTAAATCGCCCAAAATGTCCGAGATTCGGCTTTTGCTTTCTACAGTCGCCATTCATTGTGTGCGTTTTTGGGGTTTTGCATTGCTTTGACCTTTCTCTTTAGGTCCCGCCTTCTCACACGCCACCATTGGTGGGTCATGTAGGCCTACGCAAACATTGGTCAAACTGCATCTCAATCATTACCCTCACCATGGCAACAGCCAAGAGACATAGCAACTGCTTGCTTGTGTGACGACCCTCCCACTCTGTCTCCCGTATTCTCTTTTTGTTCTTGTTTCCTTGTTGGGATGCCGGTGGGCGGAGCTGGGAGGGTCGTCAGCTACATGGGAAACACCTGGGTCCGGGTGTGTCCCAGGATAAAGAGACCTCTTTCACATTCATGAGGAGGACTCTCTCCATGCAGACACCTTGTTGTTTTTGGTTGTTTGCTTTGGCACCTTTCAACACTCAGCATTATTACATTCAGGTATGCAAAACACGTCCTTACACTACTGATTACACACACCATTGTTAATTACTTAGTTACTTTATTTAATAAATATATATTTTGATACTCCTTGTCTCCACGTTGTCTCCCTTTTGTTGCGAACTCTGAGCCGGTTCGTAACACTTGTCAACAGTGGCACATGGCTCCAGAACAGCGTAAAAATGCCCAAACGCAAATGTAAATTCACAGACGATTTACAGAGCACATTCCCGTGTTTTCGTCTTGGTCGGGATCCGTGTGAAGCAGAATGCATGACCTGCAAAGCTGGCACGTACGTGTCAGTGTCAAATAAAGGCGCTAGCGACCTAGAAACCCACATAAGCTCCGCAAAACACAAAATTGCAGCTAAAGTAGAGTTCGTCAGGTAAATTTAACTGACTATTTTGTGAGAGCAGGTAAAACGGAAGATGCTGTTACTGCTGCGGAGGGAGTTTTTGCATTCCACAACACTAGGGTGACCATACGTCCTCTTTTTCCCGGACATGTCCTCTTTTTTGAAAACTAAAATATGGTCACCCTAGTCAAAGGTGGATATGAAAATGACAGGAAATATAGACAGACCTATTCAATATTTTTCAGTCCTGTTCTAGTCCACTAAACTCATCACTAACAGTCCCATTACACCTCATTTTATTGCATCGGATGTGCTAGTGTGTGCTGGGCTAGAATAAAAATGTGCAATCTGTGGGTCCAGAATATACAAATATTGTGCAACATTACACCAAAAATAAGCACCAAAATGACTCCCGAAACTCACATAATGTCGCCTAAAAAAATACATGTAAATACTGTCAAAGTAGAATTCTTACCGGATTGAAGAAGGGTTGTTGACAAGCCATGCTCCGATTGATGAAGCGTTGTTGACAAGCCATGCTCCAGTGTGGATCTGATCTGTCAGTTCGACTGTTAGGTGAATCTAGAGAGCGCAGCACATAGAGGTCCGGTGGTTCTCTTCTGCCACGTTCAAAACAACTGGGAACTCGGAAAAATACGAGAAGAAACCAATGACGTCAGTGATCTTCAGGTCGGAAAGTCTGACCTCTAGAAAGAGGCACAAGTTCCCCAGTTGGAATTCCGAGTTGGATAACCATCCAAATCGTTTTTTTCCCAGTCGGAGCTAGTATTTCTTCCGAGTTCCGAGTTGTTTTCAACACACTGATGTCGGAAGTCGGAGTTTTCAGGGTCCCCAGTTGTGTTGAACGTGGCATTCGTAAATTATTTATCTTTTGTTTCCTCTTCGGTAAGTTTCGTTTCTCTGATAATGACTCATGCGGTCATCGTTGTTTTACAGTGATTGAAACGCGGTCAAGCCATACGCTCTTTATTTTCCTGCTGAATTCAACACTTCGCTTATTTTTCGCGTCTTTTCTGGTGGGGAGACTGAGTGGGATGCACTCTCATGCACAGACCGAGACGATAGCAACAAATCATTCCAAGCAAACAGTTTGAACCGCACTTATTCAATCTTTCATAATCAAAATGATACCAAATCGTTAATTTCATTTTCGTGCCTTATCAAAAATGACTTTGATATCACAGGTTGAGGTCGCAGAGGCTGCAGTAGCCAAACGGGTATGCTGTTTAGCAAATGTTAAATTGTTAAAGCAAGAACACAGTCATGGCTTACAAACACCACACACACACACACACACACACACACACACACACACACACATTGAGCGAGTTGAGGTGACTAAACTGCTTGGATTGTAAACTCTTATGGTCAAAACATATTGATACAACAGTAGCTAAGATGGGGAGAAGTCTGTCCATAATAAAGCACTGCTCTGCCTTAACAGCACTATCAACAAGGCATGACCTACAGGCTCTTGTTTTGTCATACCTGGACTACTGTTCAGTCATGTGGTCAGGTGCCACAAAGAGGGATTTAGGAAAATTGCAATTAGCTCAGAACAGGGCAGCTGGCCCTTGGATGTACATAGAGAGGAAACAATAATATGCATGTTAATCTCTCCTGGCTCAAAGTAGAGGAGAGATTGACTTCATGACTACTGGTATTTGTGAGAGGTATTGTCATGTTGAAAGCACCAAGCTGTCTGTTTAAACGACTAGCACACAGCTCAGACACCCATGCAAACCCTACAAGACATGCCACCAGAGTAGAGGTCGACCGATTATTATTTTTCAAAACAGATACCGATTATTGGAGGACCAAAAAAAGACGATAGCGATTAATCAGCCGATTTTTATGTATATATTTGTAATAATGACAATTACAACAATATTGAATGAACAATGAGCACTTTTATTTTAACTTAATATAATACATAAATAAAATCAATTTAAGTCTCAAATAAATAATGAAACATGTTCAATTTGGTTTAAATAATGAAAAACAGTGTTGGAGAAGTGAAATATGTGCCATGTAAAAAAGCTAACGTTTAAGTTCCTTGCTCAGAACATGAGAACATATGAAAGCTGGTGGTTCTTTTAAACATGAGTCTTCAATATTCCCAGTTAAGAAGTTTTAGGTTGTAATTATTATAGGAATTATAGGACTATTTCTCTCTATACCATTTGTATTTCATATACCGTTTGACTATTGGATGTTCTTATAGGCACTATAGTACTGCCAGCCTAATCTCGGGAGTTGATGGGCTTAAAGTCATAAACAGCGCTGTGCTTCAAGCAATGCGAAGAGCTGCTGGCAAACGCAGGAAAGTGCAGTTTGAATGAATGCTCACGAGCCTGCTGCTGCCTACCACTGCTCAGACTGCTCAGACTGCTCTATCAAATATAAAATCATAGACTTAATTATAATACAATAAACACACAGAAATACGAGCCTTAGGGCATTAATATGGTCAAATCCGGAAACTATAATTTCGAAAACAATGTTTATTCTTTCAGTGAAATACTGAACCGTTACGTATTTTATCGAACAGGTGGCAACCCTAAGTCTAAATATTGCTGTTACATTGCACAACTTTTAATGTTATGTCATAATTATGTAAAATTCTGGCAAATTAATTACGGTCTTTGTTAGGAAGAAATGGTCTTCACACAGTTTGCAATGAGCCAGGAGGCCCAAACTGCTGCTCCCAAATACCCTGACTCTGCTTGCACTGAACGCAAGAGAAGTGACACAATTTCCCTAGTTAATATTGCCTGTTAACATTAATTTTTTTTAACTAAATATGCAGGTTTTAAAAAATATACTTGTGTATTGATTTTAAGAAAGGCATTGATGTTTATGGTTAGGTACATTGGTGCAACGATTGTGCTTTTTTTTGCGAATGCGCTGTGATTCGATGATAAATTAACAATGCAAAGTGAATACTGAGTCGGCAGGTAGCCTAGAGGTTAGAGCGTTGGACTAGTAACCGAAAGGTTGCAAGACAGAATCCCCAAGCCGACAAGGTAGAAATCTGTTGTTCTGCCCCTCAATAAGGCAGTTAACCCACTGTTCATAGGCCGTCATTGAAAATAAGTATATGTTCTTAACTGACTTGCCTAGTTAAATAAAAGTTTTAAAAAATAACGCAGGACAAGCTAGTTAAACTAGTTATATCATCAACCATGTGTAGTTAACTAGTGATTGTTAAGATTGATTGTTTTTTACAAGATAAGTTTAATGCTAGCTAGCAACTTACCTTGGCTCTTTGCAGCCACAAGGTCATTTTGATGCTGCACTCATGTAATAGGTTGTTAGCCAGCCACGCAGTCTCCTCGTGGATTGCAATGTAATCGGCCATAATCGGCGTCCAAAAATGCAGATTACCGATTGTTATGAAAACTTGAAATCGGCCCTAATTAATCGGCCATGCCGATTAATCGGTCGACCTCTACACCAGAGGTCTCTTCACAATCCCCAAGTCCAGAACAGGCTATGGGAGGCGCACAGTACTACATAGAGCCATGACTACATGGAACTATATTCCACATTAGGTAACTGATGCAAGCAGTAGAATCAGATTTAAGAAACAGATAAAAATACACCTTATGGAACAGTGGGGACTGTGAAGCAACACAAACATAGGTACAGACACATGCATACACACACATGATAGTATACACACTATACACAAACATGGATTTTGGGTTGTAGATATGTGGTAGTGATGGAGTAGGGCACACAGTGTGTTGTGAATTCTGTAATGAATCAATTGTAATGTTTTTAAAATTGTATAACTGCCTTAATTTTGCCGGACCTCAGGAAGAGTATCTGCTGACTTGGCAGCAGCTATTGGGGATCCATAATAAATACAAATACACTTACTGGACTCCACACACTCACGGACATTCTAACCCACACAACACATGCAAAACACATTTATACTCGCTACACACCCACACACACAGTCACACACAAACTCACTTACAATCATAATTTACGCTGCTGCTACTCTGTTTATCATATATCTTGATGCCTAGTCACCTTATCCCTATATCTACCTCGATCACTCCAGTAACCCTCCACAAATGGAATTGGAACTGACCCTGTACAGTGCATTCAGAAAGTATTCAGACCTCTTGACTTTTCCACATTTTATTACGTTACAGCCTTATAAAATGGATTCAATAGTTTTTTTCCCTCATCAATCAACACACAATAACCCATCATGACAAAGCAAAAACAGGTGTCGAACTTTTAGCTAATATATAAAAAAGAAAACTGAAATATCACATTTCATAATTATTCAGACCCTTTACTCAGTACTTTTTTGAAGCACCTTTGGCAGCGATTACAGACTCGAGTCTTCTTGGGTGTGACGCTACAAGCTTGACACACCTGTATTTGGAGAGTTTCTCCCATTCTTCTCTGCAGATCCTCTCAAGCTCTATCATGTTGAATGAGGAGCGTCGCTGCACAGTTATTTTCAGGTCTCTCCAGAGATGTTCGGTCTGGTTCAAGTTCGGGCTCTGACCCGACCACTCAAGGACATTCAGAGACTTGTCCCGAAGCCACTCCTGTGTTGTCTTGACTGTGTGCTTAGGGTTGTTGGCCTGCTGGAAGGTGAACATTCGCCCGAGCATGAGGTCCTGAGTGCTCTGGTGCAGGATCTTTCTGTACTTTGCTCCGTTCATCTTTCCCTTGATCCTAACTAGTCTCCCACTCCCAGTCGCTGAAAAACATCCCCACAGCATGATGCTGCCATCACCATGCTTCACCGTAGGGATGGTGCCAGGTTTCCTCCAGACGTGACGCTTGGCATTCAGGCCAAAATATTCAATCTTGGTTTCATCAGACTATAGAATCTTGTTTCTCATGGTCTGAGAATCCTTTAGATTTCTTTTGGCAAACTCCAAGCGGGCTGTCATGTGCCTTTTACTGAGGAGTGGCTTCCGTCTGGCAACTCTACCATAAAGGCCTGATTGGTGGAGTGCTGCAGAGATGGCTTTCCTTCTGGAAGGTTCTCCCATCACCACAAAGGAACGCTGGAGCTCTGTCAGAGTGCCCTTGTCCCTTAATGTTGATGATGTGGTTGTTACTGACAAGAAGCACATAGCTGAGCTCTTTTAATCACCACTTCATTAAGTCAGGATTCCTATTTGACTCAGCCATGCCTCCTTGCCCGTCCAACATTTCCTCATCTCCCACCCCTTCTAATGCAACTAGCCCCGACACTCCTCTCTCTTTTTCCCTTGCCCCGCTACAAAGTTTCTCCCTGCAGGCAGTCACTGAATCCGAGGTGCTAAAGGAGCTCCTGAAACTTGACCCCAAAAAACTTCTGGGTCAGATGGTTTAGACCCTTTCTTCTTTAAGGTTGCTGCCCCTATCATCTCCAAGTATATCTCTGACATTTTTTACATGTCTCTCTTCTCAGGGGAGGTTCCCATTGCTTGGAAGGCAACCAGGGAGATCAAGGGAGAGATCAAGCTGATCCAAACTGTTATAGGCCTATTTCTATTTTGTACTGTTTATCAAAAGTGTTGGGAAAACTTGTCAATAATCAACTGACTGGCTTTCTTGATGTCTATAGTATTCTCTCTGGAATGCAATCTGGTTTCCGCTCAGGTTATGGATGTGTCACTGCAACCTTAAAGGTCCTCAATGATGTCACCATTGCCCTTGATTCTAAGCAATGTTGTGCTGCATTTTTATTGACTTGGCTAAAGCTTTTGATACAGTAGACCATTCCATTCTTGTGTATTGGAGTATTTGTGTCTCTGAGGGGTCTTTGGCCTGGTTTGCTAACTACCTCTCTCAAAGAGTGCAGTGTATAAAGTCAGAACATCTGCTGGCTCAGCCACTGCCTGTCACCAAGGGAGTACCCCAAGGCTCGATCCTAGGCCCCACACTCTTCTCAATTTACATCAACAGGCAGTAGGAAACTCGCTCATCCATTTATATGCAGATGATACAGTCATATACTCAGCTGGCCGCTCCCTGGATTTTGTGTTAAACGCTCTACAACAAAGCTTTCTTAGTGTCCAATAAGCTTTTTCTGCCCTTAACCTTGTTATGAACACCTCCAAAACAAAGGTCATGTGGTTTGGTAAGAAGAATGACCCTCTCCCAACAGGTGTGATTACTACCTTTGAGGGTTTAGAGCTTGAGGTAGTCACCTCAAACAAGTACTTGGAAGTATGGCAAGATGGTACACTGTCCTTTTCTCAGCACATATCAAAGCTGCAGGCTAAAGTTAAATCTAGACTTGGTTTCCTCTATTGTAATCGTTCCTCTTTCACCCCAGCTGCCAAACTAACCCTGATTCAGATGACCATCCTACCCATGCTAGATTACGGAGACGTAATTTATAGATCGGCAGTTAAGGGTGCTCTCGAGCGGCTAGATGTTCTTTACCATACGGCCATCAGATTTGCCACCAATGCTCCTTAAAGGACAGGGCTGCCCAACCCTCTTCCTGGAGATCTACCATCCTGTGGGTTTTCAGTCCAACCCTAATTTAACACACCTGATTCTACTAATTAGCTGCTCAACAAGACCTTAACTAGCTGAATCAGAAAATGTACAGGACAGTAGATCTCCAGGAAGAGGGTTGGGTAGCCCTGTTATAGGACATACAGTGGTGTCATGACTGTCCTGATCAGGTCAGGTTACAGGAGACCACAACCCTACAGATTATCTCTCACCCCAACAGAGGAGGAGAGATCTAGGGGTATGAAGATGTGGGGGTTTTATGACCCCTCACGCCCATTGTAGATCTTAGGCAACAGACACAATTCCTTTGTCCTCTCACTATGGAGAACCGGCCTCAGAACATTAAACATGCAATAAATGGACTTTGGAACAATGGTTTCCATCAGCCATAATGGTGGTAATGACGATAGATGGAATATGAAAATTAATGACATTTTTGTTTTGTTAAAGGTTAAAGGACGACGTTATTATGAAAACATTGTAACTTTAAGAGTTTTCCTAGTATATGCTTGATGTTTATACATTGATTTGGACATTTTCCACACAAAGTACAAAGAGAATATTTTGGTAAAGATAAAATGTGAAGTTAGTTGTCTAAAATTGGATTTGAGTAAAATCTAGACCTTGCCTCTTAACTTGGTACGCCCAGAAAATTGCCCTAAAGGCGGTTAAGCCAACTTCTGACCCGAGGGTATAAGGCATGTGAGTTAAGAATTAACATATCAGACTAAGTGACCCGAGCTGCAGCAAAGGTCTGAGTAGTCAACGAACCCAAAACGCAACACGAGGTTGAAGACAAAGGAATCCTTTTCTACCAATGCTACGGATGAATAGCTGTGTCTAAGCGGGTGAATTCAAGCCGGACCACCTGGTCTCCACCCCCCATCGAATCGTGGTATCTACACTGTTTTCATTCCTACGCTGTGAGCCCTGAGCTACAGGGCTGGCTGTCCTCAGAAGAACCCTTTCAGAACAAGGGCGAGGAATCAGACCACTAAAAAAAAAGGACACTGACATCGTGAGGACAACCAGAGAAGTGCGCCATCCACCAGCAGTTCGGGGCAAGGTTAGGGTTAAAATAAGCATAGCTGACAAATGCACCCAAATGTATATTTCTCTCGTGTACTTTCTCTTTTTCTCTCTCTTTTAAATCCCCATTTTGGGTAACACGCGCCATAGTGTGTTGGCCCGTTGTACTAAGTTCTAATCAATAGCCTAGACTGTGTTTTTGTGTATGTGTATCTTTTATTATCATTTTAGCTTTCTAGTAAATAAATAATCAACTAAAATTGGTGTGGTACGAACTCATTGGTGGGACTCGGGTTTGTGCAGATTCCCGGATTATGCGACGTTCAGAATTAGACTGTAGAGGAAATTGATTAATTAGCGACTGTTGTAAAATCGATATTCTGATATTCTTATAGTTAATTTGGGAAATAAAACAAATTTCACAAGGTGCCCCAGGTTAATGAGTTAATAATTGCCTGATTCATTTAATCACGCAATTATAAACCGTTAATCATTCAATGATCAGCAGTCGTCACATTAACTAATAAAACGAATCGACAGTGCCTTGTGAAAGTATTCACCCCCCTTGGCATTTTTCCTATTTTGTTGCCTTACAATCTGGAATTAAAATGGATTTTTGGGAGGTTTGTATCATTTGATTTACACAACATGCCTACCACAAGAAATAAGACAAAAACTGAAAACTTGGACGGGCATACCTATTCACCCCCCAAAGTCAATACTTTGATGAGCCACCTTTTGCAGCAATTACAGCTGCAAGTCTCTTGGGGTATGTCTCTATAAGCTTGGCACATCTAGCCACTGGGATTTTTTCCCATTCTTCAAGGCAAAACTGCTCCAGCTCCTTCAAGTTGTCTGGGTTCTGCTGGTGTACAGTAATCTTTAAGTCATAACACAGATTCTCAATTGGATTTTCGGCCTGGGCTTTGACTAGGCCATTCAAACACATTTAAATGTTTTCCCTTAAACCACTCGAGTGTTGCTTTAGCAGTATGCTTAGGGTCATTGTCCTGCTGGAAGGTGAACCTCAGTCTCAAATCTCTGACTGAAACAGGTTTCCGTCAAGAATTTCCCTATATTTAGCACCATCCATCATTCCTTCAATTCTGACCAGTTTCCCAGTCCCTGCTGATGAATGGGGATGGCGTTCTCGGGGTGATGAGAGGTGTTGGGTTTGCGCCAGACATAGCAATTATCCTTGATGGCCAAAAAGCTCAATTTTAGTCTCATCTGACCAGAGTACCTTCTTCCATATATTTGAGAAGTCTCCCAGGCCATTTGGCGAACACCAAATCTGTTTGCTTATTTCTTTCTGGCCGCCTCTTCTGTGAAGCACAGCTCTGTGGAGTGTACGGCTTAAAGCGGTCCTATAGACAGATACGTGCTCGCACATGCTTTGTGATGGCCACTCCAATACCTTGACTTTATGTCCTTCAGCCATTTTGCCACAACTTTGGAAGTATCCTGGGGGTGATTGTCCATTTGGAAGACCCATTTGCAACCAAGCTTTAACTTCCTGACTGATGTCTTGAGATGTTTCTTCAATACATCCACATAATTTTCCTTCCTCATGAAGCAATCTATTTTGTGAAGTGGACCAGTCCCTCCTGCAGCAAAGCAGCCCCACAACATGATGCTGCCACCCCCGTGCTTCACGGTTGGGATGGTGTTCTTCGGTTTGCAAGCCTCCCCCTTTTTCCTCCTAACATAACGATGGTCATTATGGCCAAACAGTTCTATTTTTGTTTCATCAGGCCAGAGGACATTTCTCCAAAAAGTACGATCTTTGTCCCCATGTGCAGTTGCAAACCGTAGTCTGGCTTTTTTATGGCGGTTTTGGAGCAGTGGCTTCTTCCTTGCTGAGCAGCCTTTCAGGTTATGTCAATATAGGACTCATTTTACTGTGGATATAGATACTTTTGTACCCGTTTCCTCCAGCATCTTCACAAGGTCCTTTGCTGTTGTTCTGGGATTGATTTGCACTTTTCGCACCAAAGTACGTTCATCTCTAGGAGACAGAACGCGTCTCCTTCCGGAGCGATATGATTGCTGCGTGGTCTCATGGTGTTTATACTTGCGCACTGTTGTTTGTACAGATGAACGTGGTACCTTCAGGCGTTTGGAAATTGCTCCCAAGGATAAACCAGACTTGTGGAGGTCTACAATTTTTTTTCTGAGGTCTTGGCTGATTTCTTTTGATTTTCCCATGATGTCAAGCAAAGAGGCAATAAGTTTGAAGGTAGGCCTTGAAATACATCCACAGGTACACCTCCAATTGACTCAAATTATGTCAATTAGCCTATCAGAAGCTTCTAAAGCCATGACATCATTTTCTGGAATTATCCAAGCCGTTTAAAGCCACAGCCAACTTAGTGTGTGTAAACTTCTGACCTACTGGAATTGTGAATCAGTGAATGATAAGTGAAATAATCTGTCTGTAAACAATTGTTGAAAAAATGACTTGTGTCATGCACAAAGTAGATGTCCTAACCAATAGTTTGTCAACAAGAAATTTGTGGAGTGGTTGAAAAACGAGTTTTAATTACTCCATGTGACAGATCATTTGACACTTAGATTGCACACAGGTGGACTTTATTTAACTAATGATGTGACTTCTGAAGGTAATTGGTTGCACCAGATCTTATTTCGGGGCTTCTTAGCAAAGGGGGTGAATACATATGCACGCACCACTTTTCATTTTATTTTTTTATTTTTTTAAATAAGTAATTTTTTTCTCATTTCACTTCACTAATTTGGATGATTTTGTGTATGTCCATTACATGAAGTCCAAATAAAAATATATTTAAATTACAGGTTGAAATGCAACAAAATAGGAATAACGCCAAGGGGGATGAATACTTTCACAAGGCACAGCATCACTGCACTCTTCTATAAACTGGTCATCTCTGTATACCCATCGCAAGACCCACTGGTTGATGCTTATTTATAAAAACCCTCTTAGGCCTCACTTCCCCCTATCTATGATATCTACTGCAGCCCTCATCCTCCACATACAACACCCGTCTAACATTCTGTTGAAGGTCCCCAAAGCACACACATCCCTGGGTCGTTCGTCTTTTCAGTTTGCTGCAGCAAGTGACCGGAACGAGCTGCAACAAACACTGAAACTGGACAGTTTTATCTCAGTCTCTTCATTCAAATACTCAATCATGGACACTCTTACTGACAGTTGTGGCTGCATTGCGTGATGTATTGTTGTCTCTACCTTCTTGCCCTTTGTGCTGTTTTAGGTCTCTCTTTATGTAGTGTTGTGCTGTCTCTCTTGTTGTGTTTTGCCATGTTTTTAATCCCAGCCCCCGTCCCCTCAAGAGGCCTTTTGCCTTTTGGTAGGCCATCATTGTAAATAAGAATTTGTTCTTTACTGACTTCCCTAGTTAAATAAAGGTTAAATAAAATAAATAAAGACCATCGTGGTTCTTGGTCACATCCCTGACCAAGGCCCTTCTCCCCCGATTGCTCAGTTTGGCTCGGCAGCCAGCTCTAGGAAGAGTAATGGTAGTTCCAAACTTCTTCCATTTAAGAATGATGGAGGCCACTGGGTTCTTGGGGACCTTCAATGCTGCAGACATTTTTTGGTAACCTTCCCCAGATCTGTGCCTCGACACAATCCTGTCTCGGAGCTCGACGGACAATTCCTTCGACCTCATGGCTTGGTTTTTGCTCTTACATGAATTATCAACTATGGGACCTTATATAGACAGGTGTGTGCCTTTCCAAGTCATGTCCAATCAATTGAATTTACCACAGGTGGACTCTAATCAAGTTGAAGAAATGTCTCAAGGATGATCAATGTTAACAGGATGCACTTGAGCTCAATTTCGAGTGTCATAGCAAAGGGTCTGAATACTTATGTAAATAAGGTATCTGTTTTTTGTATTTTTATAAATTAGCCAAATTTAAAAACATCTTGCTTTAACAATTTAACATTTGCTAAAGATCACCCCATTAGGCTAGTGCTGCCTCACTCTAACCGTGATATCAAAGTATTTTTTGATAAAGCACAAAAATGAAATAAACGATTTGTTATAATTATGGAAGATTGAGTAAGTGTAATTGAAACTTTGCTTGGAATGATTTGTAGCTATGGTCTATATCTGTGCGTGAGTGCATCCGACTCAGTTTCCAGAAAACACGCAATACCATAAAGTGTTGTCTATTCGCGCATACAAATTCAGGAGGAAACTGAAGAGCGGATGGCTTGACCCAGTTTTGCAAGTGTTGGCTAACTTCAATGTAGTAATTGAAACGGTGACACTCAGATAAAATAGCAATTGACACATTTTATGCCAAGCACACCTGTGTTGCGCAGCGGCCTTTGCCGATTGGTGATTGCAATTCACATCCCATTGAAATGGTTTCGTTCCATTGTAACCGTTGCTTCGTGGGAATTGATAGGTGAATGTAAATATTACTTTCACATAAGTTACTCTAGGACCAGAGGTATTTAAGGAATTTAAATTGGAAAAGGATTGCATCTAATCTGAAGGCCACCACATGGGCATACCTGGCTTCACAAGTGCCCATTTACACCTAATATTATTTGGACAGCTCTGGGCCTCTTTGTCTATCGAGCCCACCCTAGAACCTGCATGGCCTCTTTGTCTATCGAGCCCACCCTAGAACCTGCATGGCCTCTTTGGTCCATGGCAGCCTCAGCACCACATCCTAGGTGTTACCTCGTCATATTACCTACCAGGGATGTCACTAGTGATTCATGGATAGGGGGGCTAACGGTGCATGTACACTAGATAGCGGTAGATTGCCGCGTAGGCCGCCCATTGTGACTCGCTTGTTGGTGTGCAGGTAGTATATGGCAGCACGTTCCATTGTGCGTCAAGAATTCAGCACAGCAAGTTTGTATGAAGGTCTGGTTATTAAATGGGTACATAGTTCAATAGTAATATCCTCTAAAACGCTCTGGTGACCAACAAACTTTGCTGCTCTGTTTCCAATTGTCCACATGGCCGGGAGAACCTATTCAAATAAGTTAATACATTTCAAAAATGTAAAAAAAACAATGTATTATTAGCTAACTAGCTACAGTGCAGACTAACTCAAATGAGCTGCTAAATGAACTAGGTAGTTGGCTAGCTAGCTATCTAGCCAACTTCACATACTGTATTGATAGGTAGCTGGTGCTCCATCATGCTGGCAAAGGCATTGTTCATCACCAAACTGTTCCTGGATGGTTGGGAGAAGTTGCTCTCGGGGGATGTGTTGGTATCATTCTTTATTCATGGCTGTGTTCTTAGACAAAATTGTGAGTGAGCCCACTCCCTTGGCTGAGAAGCAACCCCACACATGAATGGTCTCAGGATGCTTTACTGTTGGCATGACAAAGGACTGATGGTAGCGCTCACCTTGTCTTCTCCGGACAAGCTTTTTTCTGGATGCCTCAAACAATCGGAAAGGGGATTCATCAGAGAAAATGACTTTACCCCAGTCCTCAGCAGTCCAATCCCTGTACCTTTTGCAGAATATCAGTCTGTCCCTGCTGTTTTTCCTGGAGAGAAGTGGCTTCTTTGCTGCCCTTCTTGACACCAGGCCATCCTCCAAAAGTCTTCGCCTCACCGTGCGTGTAGATGCACTCACACCTGCCTGCTGCCATTCCTGAGCAAGCTCTGTACTGGTGGTGCCCCGATCCCGCAGCTGAATCAACTTTAGGAGACGGTCCTGGCACTTTCTGGACTTTCTTGGGCGCCCTGAAGCCTTCGTCACAACAATTGAACCGCTCTCCTTGAAGTTCTTGATGATCCGATAAATGGTTTATTTAGGTGCAATCTTACTGGCAGCAATATCCTTGCCTGTGAAGCCCTTTTTGTGCAAAGCAATGATGACGACACATGTTTCCTTGCAGGTAACCATGGCTGACAGAGGAAGATCAAGGATTCCAAGCACCACCCTCCTTTTGACGCTTCCAATCGGTTATTCGAACTCAATCAGCATGACAGAGTGATCTCCAGCCATGTCTTTGTCAACACTCACACCTGTGTTAACGAGAGAATCACTGACATGTCAGCTGGTCCTTTTGTGGCAGGGCTGAAATGCAGTGGAAATGTTTTTTGGGGATTCAGTTCATTTGCATGGCAAAGAGGGACTTTGCAATTAATTGCAATTCATCTGATCACTCTTCATAACATTCTGGAGTATATGCAAATTTCCATCATACAAACTGAGGCAGCAGACTTTGTGAAAATGTATATTTTTGTCATTCTGAAAACTTTTGGCCACGACTGTATTCTGGATAGGGCAGGTACTTTTGTGTAGTTCCTTACCCTAGAAGTGAGGACGGAGATAACAGTAACATAATATTCAAAAGGTCAAAAGGTCCCTCCTCTTCTACACACCTAATCCTTCCTAACACACTCTAAACACTAACCCACTGTCCTACCTGGTTCCAAGAAAATACAAGGGTGACACCCGCCCGGCTAACCTAGTGTATAAAACAATGGGTTATCTACGTGGGAATGTACACCCATGGGCAGATCTACCTTTTTCCCTTCTCCAGGACCTAGGTAGGGTGGAGTACCTCAAGAGGACATGCTGAAACACAAAGATAAATTAAAACAAATAATCAAACAAAACAAGTGTTCTCTCTCCCTCTCTCTTCTCACACGGCAAACAGATATCCTCTCTTCAATCAGCTACAGCCACGCCCACCATCGTTAGCCGCAACTCGGTACACCTGTAATGCCTAGGACACAAACACACTAACATGGGAAAATGGGGAGCAAGAAAAACGTAACACGGATATTATACTTTAGTAATCCACAATGACGTAAAAGTCTAATAATGACATTGTCTTCCATATTCCTACAGATACCTTGTAACTGGAGATTCCTTCAAAACGATTGCCTACAGTTAACGTGTAGGGCACTGCAAGGTTGGGTGACCAGGGCCATCTGGGACTGCCTCCTGGAGGAATTAAGGTGTGTGAAGGCTACCTGTGTCCTGCATAACTTCATGAGGATGGACACGAGGACCAGGAAGGGATCTGCACCTCGCCGCCGTGTGCCAGAGGGGAAGTCTGCTGCTCTGCAGGATGTTTCAAGGATGGGGTCCAACAACGCAGCAAGAGGCAATCCGTGTGCGGGAGATCTTCACCTCCTACTTCTTCGAAGAGGGTTCTGTTCCCTGGCAACACCATAGACTACACTATGCACAACCAAAGGCTATTTTAAGAGCCATTCACATTGCAATAAGAGTATTCTTCCATTTACTTAGCCATGTCAACTGCAGTTATTCAATTCCCAGTTTCTCTCCCTTTGATTTCTACTTCTCAGGTGAGGGTACTGTGATGTCTGTACAAAAACAAAACAATGAGACACCCTATAACCCACACACTCATGTATCAATCTGATTGATGGATTGTGTTGTGCAGTAAGCAGGCTCAGGTGTAATACTGTGGCTCCTTCCACCTTCAAAGAATAGGCAAGAGGGCCAACCATGGAGAATAGTAAAACACTTCATTATTTCTATAACTATGCTATATTGTTTGTCCTCGTGTGCCCGTTTGTTTTTCAGCATAAAGTACTCAGCAGCCAGTGTGGTGTGGACACCAGGTGAGGCCACACAGATTCATGTTGAACACTCTTTAACTACCTTATTTTCTCAATTACACTCTCTCTCCTTCATCCCTCTCTCTTCTCCCTAAATCCTCTAGGTTATATCAGCTGTGTCGGTGAACCCCTCCTGCATCTGAACTGGCTACATAGAGGGCACAGCATGATCAGAGGTGAGGTCACTTGGTCAGGTCAACAGGAACTATTATTAAAGAGATGCTTTACATTGAAATACAGATAGATGTAGTAGTCCCAGAGTTAATGATCCAAGGTCAGTTTTGCATTTCACCTCCTGATTATGACTAACAATGTTAGAATAAAAAATTAAAACAAGGCTTAAACATGTTCGCTCTCTCGTCTGCAGATATGTTTTGATGTGAGAGAGGATGCCATCCCCCAGTCCCATCATCGCCAGCTAACCTGCTTTTAAGAAACTTCGTGCCGACTAGACGCTATTATGTAATTGTGACGAACTGAGAGAATATTTGGGTAGCACTTGGATTCATTAATTATATGCTGCCTTCCCTGCACCTATATTCTTACCTCTTTCCCTTTGTCTCATACACCTCCTTTCTTCCTCTGTTTTTATAATGCACAAGAGATTGAACTTTTATTTATATTACAATTATAAATGTGCATTTATAACACTTGGATAATGAACTTCTTTCAAAATGTTTCACATTCTCTACTGGTTGAAGTAGTAAAACTCAGGATAGGTGATCAGATTAATGCAGATGAAGGGCATTAGATTCTGCGATTAACTGGTTTTAGAGTATTTACATGATGCATAGGAAATGTAGTGTACTGTTTAAATATATATGAATTACAAATCAGCCTTTAACTAGTTAAATCATTTTCCCTAGTCTATTCGTTACAATGTGTAACCATTGTCCAAGGACCAAGATTGGTTAACACTGTTGAAGTGTATAATTGTAAGGCAGACACATCATCATTCAAAGACTGGAATTTGATATGACTGAAATAATCTCAAAGACACTCATACCTGAACTGCACCTTTATTTTCCAAGGTAGAGCACATGATCAGTTACTATATTAAATGTACAGGTTACAATGTGGGGATGGATCTCATGCATGGTAATAACTACATGTATATACAACTTGCATCCTTGGCACAAAGTTATATTATATTCTACTCAATCCATAGGCTTCATTAAAATGTCTTTCAGACGGTTCTGAAGTTGACACAACTGGCTATGATAGTTGAGGTTCATAGATTGGTAGACATTAGTTCAGAACCTAATGTTTGGGTCCATACACAGATCAGCTAGATAGCTAGCTACACATCCATAGGCATACAGGTATTTTTATCCTCCACTGCACAATAAGCAAGAACATAGCTAGCTACGTTATTTCATCTATCTGCATTGCATGGCAAATATCAGCAAGGCAAGCTTACAAAATTGTACATTCAATTTGCAGTAAATGCTTTAGCTAGCTGGATTCTTTACATCCACTGATTCACATTACGACAGCCTGGTTTGCTGGTTGTTTCTGGAGTCCCTAAAATATTAAACAACCAGAATTACAATTTCATACGCATGTCACAACACACAAAGCTAGCTGGCTAATGTTATCTAGCTTACTCGAGATTTTCAGAAATGACCTTTATAATAAAAAAAATGCATAATAGTTTCTCCAAAATACTGCAAAGATGTACAGTATTCTCCCAAACGGAGGACCTGTCAGATACTCACTGTCACTGCAGGGTTGGAGAAGGCAATGCATTCGATCTCCACATCCCCATACACAAAGATGGTGTCCACTCTGGTGATTAACATCCGGTGCAGGTACTCCATGAAGTGGACACCATTCACAATCACCTGAGATAAGACCGGATTCAGGAGGCAAAAAAATCAATGGCACGGAGGGAAAATAATAAGGGCTTGCATCTTTTTTTCTCTAGAATAGAGATACAATTCAATAAGTAAACAGTAACACAAAAATGTGTAGCTTAAGTATCAGTGATAAGTCACCTTACCGAATATGAATCTCGGTTGACCAGGAATATGAGGGTAAATCGTTCCTCCTGGGTCATGGGTATATAATATTTACGCTCCTCTGGGCCCCACTTAGAGCACAGCATGGTGTTGCAGGCCACATGGTGTTTGGATTCATCATATCGGGGGTTGAAGTGGAGGGCTACGTCAGGTTTATCTTCTGAGCCACATTGCAAATTCACATGAAACCTACAGAGAGAAGGGAGCCATATTTTTAAGTGATTAGTTTCAACAAGATCCCTTCTGTGCTGATAGTGAGTGACAGGACTGAGCTAAAGACATGGCTGTCCTACGGTGAAAAAGACATGTACTACTAGGTCGGTTTACCTCCGGGCTCCTGGCAGGACTCTCCCTGTCACGGTGATGGTCTTCCCCTCATGCAGACCTCCCTGGATAGAGCCTGTGAATGGCACGCTCTAGGGCATGAAGCAAAAAACATTTGACCAGACTGGGTAGCTAATCTCGCTCACCAGCTAGTAGCTAGGTAGTCTGCCTGATAAGGCTAGGGACATTGCAAAACTAACATTAACAATGACCACATCAAGCATTTTGTAACCTATAACAATCTAAGGTGGGTTGCACCAACATGGATTAACTCTTAAACTGGTGTAGCAGGCTCAAGGGTGTGGGGTTTCCACATCACTAAGTTCAATAACAAAATTCACCAGTAGCACAACTAGAATGCAAATGGGGAGTTTATTAGGGATTTCTGTACACTGGGGAAGAAGGGGGAATTCACCAATTACTTCAGTCCACAAGCTGTTCTCGTTGTCCGTTCAGTTCTCCAGCGGTAACCCTAAAACTCAGGTCCTCAGCCAATCCGGTACACAAAGGGGGTAATTCGACAGTCCAGGTCACAACAGTTAATCTCACAGATATTGTTCTCTTCGTAACGTTCTCTTTATAACCCACATTTCTCTCTCCATTCTCTGCCCCTTTGTGTAGGCTGCTTCCTCCTTTATCCCCAAGCACTCCCTGACTTAATGATCCACAGCCTCGCCTCGTTGGGGCAGGAAGTCCATGTAAGGCTCAGGGGTGGAGCCAGCGGGCTGCAAGATCTCTCCCCTCAATAACCACTCCCCTCACCTCTCCCTGCCATCTGCCACACTGGGTTAAATCAAGGTTTATCTATTCATCTTTTTGCACCAAATTTTAAACCTAGTTTTAAATTAATCTTAGTTAAATCCTTTAGTTTTCACTTTAAACCTAGATACATTTTAAGCCTGTTGCTGAATTATTATTATTTTTTTTTAAATATAAACTTAGATTGGAGGCTAATTCTAAACTGACACTTGAGATAGTTTAACTGATAAAATGGCAGCCTATCCACCGTGGAGAGATTAAAATGACAGAGTTCGTCAGAGAATAATTAGTGACAGGTTGAATCCTGTTGAGTTTAATGATAATGATGAGTTTTCAAGGAGATACCGCTTCTCCAAGGACCCTGTAATGCAACTGGAAAGAAAGGTTGGACCAACCATTAAGCATGGGAGTGATAGGAACGAGGCTGTACCCCCACTACTTCAGCTCCTGGTGGCCCTACGGTTCTACGTAACTGGATGTTTCCATATGGTCGTTGGGGATCTTTGTGGACTCCACAAGTCAACTGTCTGCAGGATTGTAGTCAGTGTCCAGTGCTATTGCCGGTCTGAAGAATCAGTACATAAGGTTGAATCCTACAGAGGAAACAGCAGCTGGATTTTACAGGAGAGCGAGATTCCAAGGTGTACTAGGGGCAATAGACAACACGCATTCCTATTCCCAACCCTGGTGGTGAGAACGGAGAACTATTCCGTAATGGTGAAAGGTTACTGCTCCATCAACGTGCAGGCTGTTTGTGACAAAGGTCAGCTCACCAACATTGTAGCTAGATGGCCAGGATCCACCCATGATTGCAGAATCTTTGACAATAGTCATCTGTGTGCAATGCTGGAAAGGGGGGCATATGAAGGCCACCTACTAGGTGACAATGGATATGCCTGTCGTGGGTGCCTTATGACTCCCCTTTTAAACCCCCAGACACCTGAAGAGAGAGAATGCAACACCTCTCATATCCTGGTAAGAATTGTCATTGAAAAAGTTTTTGGAGTGTGGAGAAAAAAAAGATTCCCCTGCCTAGAGGGGCTCCGCACAAAGATGGACACTACACTGACAATCATTATTGCAGTGGCGGTTTTGTATAACTTTGGCAAGAGACAAGGACACAAGCTACCTGAGGAGGCTGAAGAGGACCTACCTGAGGAGAATGAAGAAGATGGCCAGGTGCAACATGCTGCCAATGCAAATGGGAATGCTGTGAGGGGAACCTTGATTGAGAACCATTTTGCAGCCTAAGGTGTGTATAATGTGACATTGGTAACATGTAAAAAGCAATATATTTTGATCGACAAGTACAATTCCTAATTAGGCTATCTGTATTCAAATGTATTATTAAGACATTTATATTCTCAATACCATACAGGGTGGAACTAGAAGCACCAGAACACAAGAGTGGGGATAAGACTGGAGGACACAAAATTGTTCAGTGCGGTGTAATTTGACTATAATGAAGACTGCTTCTTGTGAGGTTTTCTGTCCTCAGATAAAGAGAGCTATGAAAGCCTGTCTACACATAAAGAGGTCCCAATGAAGAGCAGTGGTTCTCAGTCCTGGTCCTGGGGACTCAAAGGGGTGCATATTTTTGTTTTGCTTTAGCACTGCACAGCTGACTCAAATGATCAAGTCATCATCAAGCTTCGAGTGGTATTTATGCATTGATTTGTGATGCTATCCTTGATATGATCCTGTTATTGTCACATGCACATGTGTGCGCCCATGCATCTATCAATCCAATGTTATCATGATTTGTTATCAGGGATATTATACTTTAGTAATCCACAATGACCCGGTGATGTAAAAGTCTAATAATTACATTATCTTCCATATTCCTAGACCCCTTGTAACTGGAGATTGCTTCAAAACGATTGCTTACAGTTAACGTGTAGGGCACTGCAAGGTTGGGTGACCAGGGCCATCTGGGACTGCCTCCTGGAGGAATTCAGGTGTGTGAAGGCTACCTGTGTCCTGCATAACTTCATGAGGATGGACACGAGGACCAGGAAGGGATCTGCACCTCGCCGCCGTGTGCCAGAGGGGAACTCTGCTGCTCTGCAGGATGTTTCAAGGATGGGGTCCAACAACGCAGCAAGAGGCAATCCGTGTGCGGGAGATCTTCACCTCCTACTTCTTCGAAGAGGGTTCTGTTCCCTGGTAACACCATAGACTACACTATGCACAACCAAAGGCTATTTTAAGAGCCATTCACATTGCAATAAGAGTATTCTTCCATTTACTTAGCTATGTCAACTGCAGTTATTCAATTCCCAGTTTCTCTCCCTTTGATTTCTACTTCTCAGGTGAGGGTGCTGTGATGTCTGTACAAAAACAAAACAATGAGACACCCTATAACCCACACACTCATGTATCAATCTGATTGATGGATTGTGTTGTGCAGTAAGCAGGCTCAGGTGTAATACTGTGGCTCCTTCCACCTTCAAAGAATAGGCAAGAGGGCCAACCATGGAGAAAAGTAAAACACTTCATTATTTCTATTACTACGCTATATTGTTTGTCCTCGTGTGTCCGTTTTTCAGCATAAAGTACTCTGCAGCCACTTAGTGTGGTGTGGACACCAGGTGAGGCCACACATATTCCTGTTGAACACTGTCTCTTTAACTACCTTATTTTCTCAATTACAGTCTCTCTCCTTCACTTCATCCCTCTATGTTCTTCTCCCTAAATCCTCTAGGTTATATCAGCTGTGTCGCTGAACCCCTCCCCCTCCCGCATCTGAACTGGCTACATAAAAATGTAGAATCAGGAACAGATATAGCCCTTGGTTCACTCCAGACCTGACTGCCCTTGACCAGCACAAAAACATCCTGTGGCGTACTGCACTAGCATCGAATAGCCCCCGCGGTATGCAACTTTTCAGGGAAGTTAGGAACCAATATACACAGGCAGTCAGGAAAGCAAAGGCTAGCTTTTTCAAACAGAAATTTGCATCCTGTAGCACAAACTCAAAAAAGTTCTGGGACACTGTAAAGTCCATGGAGAATAAGAACACCTCCTCCCAGCTGCCCACTGCACTGAGGCTAGGAAACACTGTCACCACCGATAAATCCACGATAATTGAGAATTTCAATAAGCATTTTTCTACGGCTGGCCATGCTTTCCATCTGGCTACCCCTACCCCGGTCAACAGCCCTGCACCCCCCACAGCAACTCGCCCAAGCCTCCCCTATTTCTCCTTCACCCAAATCCAGTTACCTGATGTTCTGAAAGAACTGCAAAACCTGGACCCCTACAAATCAGCCAGGCTAGACAATCTGGACCCTCTCTTTCTAAAATTATCTGCCGAAATTGTTGCAACCCCTATGACTAGCCTGTTCAACCTCTCTTTCGTATCGTCTGAGATTCCCAAAGATTGGAAAGCTGCCGCAGTCATCTCCCTCTTCATCGGGGGAGACACTCTAGACCTGGGGTGTCAAACTCAAATACCCAGTGGGCCAAAATGTAAAACCTGAACAAAGTCGCGGGCCAACATTGAACAAATGAACATTTTAATATTGACCCAAACAAGTTTTGCTTTAACATTGAATATGGAACAAGCATCGCTTATTACCATACAATATATAATTTAATAGTGGAGAAATGCAAAATCGAATTTCAAATGAAAAAACACATCAATGGCATTCATTTATTAAATAAATAAAATTTAAATAAAAATCGTATGCCTCTTTTCTATTTGCAGCCTTCTGATTTAAATACCAAAATAAACTTTTTCCACTGGCTAATAATTTTACAAATAAAATGATAATAAATCAATCAACCATTCAAGCCCATGCCTTGTAGCAAGAAAAAGTGCACAAAGAAAACGTTAATTATTGCACACTGATCTAATCTGATGTGCCCAAGCCAGATACCTGGCATCTCTTCTTGGATGCTAGTTCATCAATGTCTGGGCTCAGGCTCTGAGCTGAAGAAATCCTCAGTATCGAGTGAAGGTGTTCATCAGTCAGACGTCTCCTGTGAGCTGTTTTGGTCATCTTCATTGAGGAGAAAAGTTGCTCGCATAGATAAGTGCTGCCGAACATGGAGAGCATCTGAGCAGCTTGGGTGCGGAGCTGAGGCATTGTGTCAGGGATGAACCGTGGAAACTGTGCGGCGCCCACAGCATCATACTTTGACTTCAGCGTGTCGTTGCACTGGAGTTCAATCAGCTCCATTTGGATGTTGGTTGGTGCATTTTCCACATCAACTGCGAAGGGATTACTAAGCAGTTCAAACCTACATTTCTGGACATCGAAGTCGGCAAATCGCCGGCTAAACTCAGCGGCGAGAACACTGAGTTTTTCAGCAAACTGTGCGCATGGGAACACGGCGGTAGAGATCTGCGCTTTTATGGTTTGGCAGCAGGGAAAATGGCAAGGGTTTCCTTGCAGCATCTGATTCTCCCACAGGCACAGTTTAGTTTTAAAGGCCCTCACTGCAGCGTACATGTCTGTGATGATGCGCCCCCGCCCCTGAAGCTGCAGGTTCAGCGCATCGAGATGGCTCGAGATGTCACAGAGAAAGGCCAGCTCACACAGAAACTTTTGCTCCCGGAGCTCTGCTGTATCCTTCCCTTTGGTTTCCAGGAATTGACATATTTCCTCACGCAGATCGAAACATCTGTTCAGTACTTTTCCTCTGCTTAGCCATCTCACCTCTGTGTGATACGGCACGTCTGCGTATTCCGAACCACACTCCTCTAGAAAAAATTTAAACTGGCGGTGATTCAGACCTTTGGCTCTTATAAAGTTAACTACCTGTGTTACTGTGGTCATAACATGTTCTATCTTTAGGGCTTTGGCACACAGTGATTCCTGATGTATGATGTACCATGCCCACCAGTCCACTCTTTTTACCGCACATCGCTGGCGCACCATCTGTCGTTAATCCAACGAGTTTATCCCACGGCAGCTTTATTTCAGTTACACATTTGGAAACCTCCTCAAAGATTTCCTTTCCTGTGGTTGTGCCATGCATTGATTTGAATCCCAATAGCTCCTCCGTAACACACAGATTTGAGTCCACTCCACGGATGAAGACTGACAGCTGAGCAGTATCAGATGCGTCGCAGCTCTCATCCACAGCGAGGGAGAACGCAACGAAATCTTTTCCCTTTTCCATCAGCTGGTCATACAGATTGGTGGCAAGATCACATGTGCGATCAGCTACTGTGTTCCTGCTCAGGCTCACGTTTGAAAATGCTTGCTTTTTCTCTGGGCATACGAGGTCACAAACTTTCATCATGCACTTTTTCACGAACTCTCCCTCATTAAAGGGCCGGGCTGATTTTGCGATCTCTGCTGCCACTATATAACTAGCCTTTACAGCAGCCTCACTTTGTGATGTGGCTTTTTTGAACATATTCTGTTGTGAAACCAAACTTCTTTTCATCTCCTCTACTTTCTGGCTCCTTTGAGTCATGTCCAGGTCCTTGTATTTGTCATGGTGTTTCGTTTCATAGTGTCGTCTAATGTTGTACTCCTTACTTACAGCCACGTTGACTCCACAAACAAGACAAACAGGTTTGTCTTTTACATATGTAAACAGATATTCTGCCTCCCACTTGTCCAGAAAGCTCCTGTTTTCTGCCTTTCTTTTCGCCATTTTTGGGAAGGGATAGCGCGCTGACAGTTGTAGCGTCTATGTTGCTATGACTACTGTCACAGAGGAGAGGGCGTTTCTGGGTCCTGTCCTGATTGGCGCGCGAAAACAACAGCAGAGCATTATGGGATTCGTAGTGTTAGCAGTGAATGCGCTGTATAATACCGGCGGGCCAGCTCTAGTAGTAATTTGGTATTGTCTCGCGGGCCAAATATAATTACCCCGCGGGCCAAATTTGGCCCGCGGGCCAGAGTTTGACACCCATGCTCTAGACCCAAACTGCTACAGACCTATATCTATCCTACCCTGTCTTTCTAAGTTCTTCGAAAGCCAAGTTAACAAATAGATCACCCACCATTTTGAATCCCACTGTACCTTCTCCGCTATGCAATCTGGTTTCCGAGCTGGTCATGGGTGCACCTCAGCCACGCCCAAGGTCCTAAACGACATCATAACCGTCATCGATGAGACATTACTGTGCTGCCATAGCACACGCTCCAGCAGGTATATTTCACTGGTCGCCCCCAAAGTCAATTCCTCGTTTGGCCGTCCCTCCTTCCAGGTCTCTGCTGCCAATGACTGGAATGAACTGCAAAAATCACTGAAGCTGGAGACTCATATCTCCCTCACTAACTTTAAGCACCAGCTGTCAGAGCAGCCCATAGATCACTGCACTTGTACATAGCCCATCTGTAAATAGCACATCCGACTACCTCATCCCCATACTGAAATGTATTTTGGTCCTTTGCACCCCAGTATCTCTACTTGCACATTCATCTTCTGCACGTCTATCACTCCAGTGTTTAATTGCTATATTGTAATTACTTCGCCACTATTATGTAATTGTGATGAACTGAGAGAATATTTGGGTAGCACTGTGATTCATTAATCATGTGCTGCCTTCCCTGCTCCTATGTTCTTACCTCTTTCCCTTTCTGTCTCTTACACCTCTCCCGCCACCTCCTCTTTCTTCCTCTGTTTTTATAATGCACAACAGATTCAGTACAGATTGAACTTAAATTTATAATATTACAATTATATTTATAATGCATGTATTTATAACACTTGGATAATGAACGTCTTTCAATAAAGAGTTTCACATTCTCTACTGGTTGAAATACACCTATCCTGTGTTTATCAGATCAGTGCAAATGAAGGGCATTAGATATTGCGATTAACTGGTTTTAGAGTATTTACATGATGCACAGGAAGTGTAGTGTACTGTTTAAATATATATATGAATTACAAATCAGCCTTTAACTAGTTAAATCCTTTTTCTAGTCTGTAAGTAACAATGTATAACCATTGTCCCAGAACCAAGATTGGTTAACGCTGTTGAAGTGTTTAATTGTAATGCAGACACAGCATCATTCAAAGACTGGAATTTGATACTCCTGGTATTGGATATGACTGAAGAATAATCTCAAAGACACTCATACCTGAACTGCACCTTTATTTGCCAAGGTAGAATACATGATCAGTGAATATATTAAATGTACAGGTTACAATACAGGTATTTTTATCCTCCACTGCACAATATGCAAGAACATAGCTAGCTACGTTATTTCATCTTTCTGCATTGCATGGCAAATATCAGCAAGGCAAGCTTACAAAATTGTACATTCAATTTGCAGTAAATGCTTTAGCTAGCTAGATTCTTTACATCCACTGATTCACATTACGACAGCCTGGTTTGCTGGTTGTTTCTGGAGTCCCTAAAATATTAAACAACCAGAATTACAATTTCATACGCATGTCACAACACACAAAGCTAGCTGGCTAATGTTAGCTTGTCACGTCCTGACCAGCAGAGGGAGTAGTTGTTTAGTATTTAGTCAGGACGTGGCAGAAGTTGTGTGTTGTATGTAGTTTCTAGTTGTTCTGTTTCTGTGTTAGTCTTGTGACTCCTGATCAGGAACAGCTGGATATCGTTGTTCCTGATTGGGAGTCATATATTAGGAGTGTGTTTTGCACCTGGGGTTTGTGGGTTGTTGTTTTAGCACTGCTTTATGTTAGCCTGCTAACTGGTCCTGTAGGTCTATTGTTACTTTGTTTTTTGTGTTCATTTTATTCTAATTAAATAGAAAGATGAGCATTCACATCCCGTCTGCGTTTTGGTCATCCATTCACCACGACAGCCGTTACATAGCTTGTCAGCTAGCTTGCTAAATCGAGATTTTCGTAAATGAACTTTATGATTAAAAACAATACTCATAATAGTTTGTCTCTACATGAACTAACATATTCCTGTCAACAGTACGTTTTGCATGATTCGTTATGACGTTATTATCACTTCCATTCCTTCAGCCATCTTTGCTGAAGAAAGTCCAAATACGGCCCAAACACTTAATAGACACACCCTCGTCCACTTAGCCTCGTCCACTTAGCCTCGCCTTATGCCTTTGGGGAATCCCCGTCGTCAACTTGGTCGGTAGTCCAAATGATTAGCCAAGCAAGGGAAGTTTGCAATGTAAGCCCCTCAGCCCTCGTTTTAAGTTGGCTTTGCGAGTGTATATTTATGTTCACTCCGGGACGTGAAACTCCAGGCTAACGTTAGTTAGCTAATTTATTTGCTAGCTATCATACAGTAGGTGTAACGTTATATTAATAATTATATTTAATATAAGTATACATGCAATCATAATTGACTGTAGCGCATATAAAGCACCCAGGGGCGGAAATCCCGGGGGGGACGGGGGGGACACGACCCCCCCCCATCCTGGGAAAAATATGATTTGTCCCCCCCAATATATCACTGAAACATAACTATGTAATTTAAATAATATTATTAATACGCAATGAAAGCAATTGTGCTGATTATAGACACTTAATAGCTCGTTTTTAAGTTTCAAAAGATTGCGACCCCCCCCCCCCACCCTTTGCCTCACAATGGTTTGATCCACTGCTAGTTCCTTAGCTTGCGAGGTAACGTAGAGGTCGTACCTACTGTCTGAAAGGCACTCAATGCACGTAACTGACGTGAGGTTAATCCAGTCAATCGCGCACACACACTAGCTGAATATGCAGAGCTAGCGCGCAAATATGAACTATTAAGCTAGCTAGTACCTATTCCATTTATGTGGCGTCGTCAAAGATGGAATCTTTGCTATCGTCAATTTATTCCAAGATCAGCATGCATGTAAGTTAGTGCTTCAAAGTCCCTGTGATAAGGTTAGCGATAAACTGAACAGAACTACACTCTCTTCTACCATTGTTTTAAATATATTTAATGGTCTCGTTGCAAAAGCTAAATTGTCGCAAGGGAACTTTTATTTATATATTTTATTTCACCTTTATTTAACCCGGGTAGCAAAGATTATAGCAAACACCCCTGAATTGGTGCTCGCTAGCTTTGCAAATTCAGCTATTGTTAGAAGCCAGCCAATATGAAACAAACGATTAAAATTACAAAAGGTTGCAGCATATGTTGTGTAAATGGTGAACTCATACAGCTGTCAACTCTTGTCACTGCAATCCGTTTCACATTTGCTAGCTACCTTTTAGATCGAAGCCCAAATAGAATGATAGAAGATAAGATGATAGAAGCCCATCTCCTACTGTAAATAACCTACATACTGTGTGTGTGTAGCCAACCAGGTAGAAAAATGGCAGAAAAAAGATGGACATCAGAGTATTTTTCAGTACACCAAAACGCAAAGTAAGAACCCTAGTAGCCTAATATCTCAAAGACTAGTTGATAAAATGTTCATAAGAAAGAAATGAAATTCTAATGGAAATGTTTCACAATGATGTCATTAGGCAGAGCAGGCAACAGATGGCACACAGACAGCAGAGTTGGGGACAGATATGCAGGGACAGACTGGCAGAGACAGGGAATCTCAGGTAAGTTTGTTGAGTCTTTGTTTGGCAACATTATGAAAGGTTCTCAATTTTTTTTACTTGTAAAATAGGAACATAATTGGGAAATGCCATGGATACCCCCACTCTCAACTTAAACTGGTGACTGAACTAAGATTTGTTAAAGGCAATGGTATTGCTGTTGTGATTAGTTGTGTAGTTTTGGGTACCGGTAGTTAGGAGTACGGCAAACACCTTATTTCTTTGGTTCCTCAATATACATTTACCATATTAAACGTAGGCTATGTGTTGCAGCACTACTTTTGGTGTCCCCCTCAGGAATTGCTCTTGAGAAAATGTAATGTAATTGTCCCCTCCAAAGTTGATATCAGATTTTCGCCCCTGAAAGCACCCACACGTTACCGGTGGATGACACCGTTCATCCCGCGATGATTGTTTTAACATTGTAGTGAAGTAAGTTAGTTTTAACGTGCATTATAGTCAATGATATTTAACAGTTATTTATGTTTACTAAATATTGGTGGGCCGAGTTGTCCGTCGTCATCAGAGGGGTTATGGAGAGGGGCAAACTGCTGGGGAATCATCTCTCAAATCTTCTTGGAGAGAGGATCAATTCCCTTGGACGGAGGCCCCCCTCCGGTCTGAAATAGCACTCGGCTCTGTCGCATCCTTTTTTGCTTTCGCTTTTACATTTTTCCAGCACGCCTTCATTTGATTTGGGTCCCTCTTTTCTTTAATCCGTGTCGATCCATTAAATCTGTCGCATAAAATGGCCCAGGTGTCTTCCTCCTTTTTGACAGTCGTGTTGTCTGTCTTTTTATCCTCCAGTACATTCCTAAATTCCTCCATCAGTTTGGACGAGGTTTTCATAAGTGGAGAAATGGTGGTGCCACAGATCTCGGATTAATTATAAACCTAGATTTACAAAACCTAGATTATCTCTAATCCTAGATTAATTAAAAACATGTCGGTGCAACCCACCCTAAAAGGTTATAGTTTCCTTTCTTCTTACCTTCTTTCATTAATTATATCAATCACTTAAGTTTTTAGGTGTCAAAGGTGGATATGAAAATGACAGGAAATATACACAGACCTATTGAATGTTTTTCAGTCCTGTTCCTGGGGAACCCATTTTTATTCTAGTCCACTAAATGCATCACTAACAGACCCATTGCACCTGATTTTAGTTGCATCGGATGTGCTAGTGCGTGCTGGGCTAGAGGGAAATCTGTGGGTCCAGGATATAAAAATATTGTGTAACATTACACCAAAATGAGGTATCAAAATGACTCCCAAAACTCACACATAATGGGGCCTGAAAAGTACATGTAAATAATGTCAAAGTAGAATTCTTACCGGATTGCAGAAGGGTTGCTGATAATCCATGCTGCAGTGTGGCTCTGATCTGTCTGTTTGACTTTATGGTGAATCTAGAGAGTGCAGCACGTAGACGTTCTCGGCGGTTCTCTTCTGCCACGTCTATACATTTCTCTCACAATGACTCATGCGGTCATCATTGATTTACACTAATTGAAACACGGTCAAGCCATCTGCTTTTCTTTTTTCTTTTTGCACTGTCTCTATGCATTCTCAAACCCAGCTCAATTAATCTCTACCACTGTGTCACTGAGTCATCATAATGCTTTAGCAAATTTACATTATACAAGTGGCAGTGGTAGACATAATGTAAGTAACCTAATTTATGTCCCTCTAACTTCCCGAATGCCTCTGCTGATCCTACAGCTATTGTATGCCGCAATCACGTGACTATGAACCAGTTTGCCGCAATCACGTGTCTATGAACCAGATTTATGCTGTTAGCACTGAGACGGTGTGCCCTAGTAGGAAGTCCACTGTGTGCAGCTCACCATGCACTAACATAAATAACATGAGAATATCTACTTCTGCTAAGCTTCCCAGTAAAGCAATGAAAACAAGCAAGCATCGCAGAAAAGTGCTCAAAATAGCCTACATTAACATATGTAGTTTAAGAAACAAGGTTCATCAAATCAATAACTTGCAAGTAACAGATGACATTCATATTCTGACTATCTCTGAAACAAATCAAATCAAATCAAATTTATTTATATAGCCCTTCTTACATCAGCTGATATCTCAAAGTGCTGTACAGAAACCCAGCCTAAAACCCCAAACAGCAAGCAATGCAGGTGTAGAAGCACGGTGGCTAGGAAAAACTCCCTAGAAAGGCCAAAACCTAGGAAGAAACCTAGAGAGGAACCAGGCTATGAGGGGTGGCCAGTCCTCTTCTGGCTGTGCCGGGTGGAGATTATAACAGCACATAGCCTAGATGTTCAAATGTTCATAAATGACCAGCATGGTCAAATAATAATAATCATAGTAGTTGTCGAGGGTGCAACAAGTCAGTAACACAAGAGTAAGTGTCAGTTGGCTTTTTCATAGCCGATCTTTGAGAGTATCTCTACCGCTCCTGCTGTCTCTAGAGAGTTGAAAACAGCAGGTCTGGGACAAGTAGCACGTCCGGTGAATAGGTCAGGGTTCCAGCAGGTCTGGGACAGCAGGTCTGGGACAGGTAGCACGTCCGGTGAACAGGTCAGGGTTCCATAGCTGCAGGCAGAACAGTTGGAACTGGAGCAGCAGCACGGCCAGGTGAACTGGGGACAGCAAGGAGTCATCAAGCCAGGTAGTCCTGAGGCATGGTCCTAGGGCTCAGGTCCTCCGAGAGAGAGAAAGAAAGAAAGAGAAAGAGAGAATTAGAGAGAGCATATTTAAATTCACACAGGACACCGGAAAAGACAAGAGAAATACTCCAGATGTGACAGACTGACCCTAGCCCCCCGACACATAAACTACTGCAGTATAAATACTGGAGGCTGAGACAGGAGGGGTCAGGAGACACTGTGGCCCCATCCGATGAAACCCCCGGACAGGGCCAAACAGGTAGGATATAACCCCACCCACTTTGCCAAAGCACAGCCTCCACACCACTGGAGGGATATCTCCAATCACCAACATACCATCCCGGGACAAGGCCGAGTATAGCCCACAAAGATCTCCGCCACGGCACAGCCCAAGGGGGGGCGCCAACCCAGACAGGAAGACCACGTCAGTGACTCAACCCACTCAAGTGACGCACCCCTCCCAGGGACAGCATGGAAGAACACCAGTAAGCCAGTGACTCAGCCCAGGTAATAGGGGTAGAGGCAGAGAATCCCAGTGGAAAGAGGGGAAACCGGCCAGGCAGAGACAGCAAGGGCGGTTCGTTGCTCCAGCCTTTCCGTTCACCTTCACACCCCTGGGCCAGACTACACTTAATCATAGGACCTACTGAAGAGATGTGTCTTCAGTAAAGACTTAAAGGTTGAGACTGAGTCTGCGTCTCTCACATGGGTAGGCAGACTATTCCATAAAAATGGAGCTCTATAGAAGAAAGCCCTGCCTCCAGCTGTTTGCTTAGAAATTCTAGGAACAATTAGGAGGCCCGCGTCTTGTGACCGTAGCATACGTGTAGGTATGTACGGCAGGACCAAATCGGAAAGATAGGTAGGAGCAAGCCCATGTAATGCTTTGTAGGTTAGCAGTAAAACCTTGAAATCAGCCCTTGCCTTAACAGGAAACCAATGTAGGGAGGCTAGCACTGGAGTAATATGATCAAATTTTTTGGTTCTAGTCAGGATTCTAGCAGCCGTATTTAGCACTAACTGAAGTTTATTTAGTGCTTTATCCGGGTAGCCGGAAAGTAGAGCATTGCAGTAGTCCAACCTAGAAGTAAAAAAGGCATGGCTACATTTTTCTGCGTCATTTTTGGACAGAAAGTTTCTGATTTTTGCAATGTTACGTAGATGGAAAAAAAGCTGTCCTTGAAACAGTCTTGATATGTTCTTCAAAAGAGAGATCAGGGTCCAGAGTAACGCCAAGGTGCTTCACAGTTTTATTTGAGACGACTGTACAACCATCCAGATTAATTGTCAGATTCAACAGAAGATCTCTTTGTTTCTTGGGACCTAGAACAAGCATCTCTGTTTTGTCCGAGTTTAAGAGTAGAACGTTTGCAGCCATCCACTTCCTTATGTCTGAGACACAGGCTTCTAGCGAGGGCAATTTGTGTGAAACACACTTAGACAATACCTTTGATGATAAAGTGGTAGCAATACAAGGTTATAACATTTACAGAAAATACAGAAATGCCAGTGGTGGAGATGTTGCTGTTAATATTCAGAACCACATTCCTGTAAAGATTAGAGAGGATCTTTTATTTAACAAATTCTTATTTACAATGACAACCCACTGCTCCCCGGTAGGCTAACTGCCTTGTTCAGAGGCAGAACAACAGATTTTTACCTTGTCAGTTTGGGGATTCGATCCATTATAGGAATTGTGATCTTGCTGTGCTTGTGTACTGTATTTGTATGCCATGACTGTAAACATCTTGCTTTAACAATTTAACATTTGCTAAACATCAGCCCGTTAGGCTAGTGCTGCCTCACTCTGACCGTGATATCAATGTATTTTTTGATAAAGCACAAAAATGAAATAAACTATTTGTTATAATTATTGAAGATTGAGTAAGTGTAATTCAAACTGTTTGCTTGGAATGATTTGTAGCTATGGTCTATATCTGTGTGTGAGTGCATCCGACTCAGTTTCCAGAAAACATGCAATACCATAAAGTGTTGTGTATTCGGCGCACACAAATTCAGGAGGAAACTGAAGAGCGGATGGCTTGACCCAGTTGTATTGAATGCCGTTTGGGTCATAAAACACGTGGTCAAAACGCATTATTTTTAATGCTTACTTTACACGCGTAGCATTAAAAGATTGTGTTTTGACCACGTGCTTTATGACCCAAGCGGCTTTCCATACAAATGGGCACTTGTGAAGCCAGGTATGCCCATGTGGTGGCCTTCAGATTATATGCAATCCTTTTCCAATTTAAATTCCTTAAATACCTCTGTTCCTAGAATAACTTAGGTGAATTTATATATTGCTTTCACATATTAATTCTCACAAAGGAACGGATACAATGGAAGGAAACATTTTCAATGGGAAGTGAATTGCAATCACCAGTCGGCAAAGGCCGCTGCGCAATGCAGGTGTACTTTGCATAAAAGGTGTCAGTTGCTCTCTTATCTGAGCGTCACCGTTTCAATTACTACAGTCAAGTTAGCCGACACTTGCAAAACTGTATGGAACGTCGTTTGGGTCATAAAACACGTGTTTAAAAATGCAATATTTTTAATGCTACGAGTGTAAAGTAAGCAGGTGCAGGCGCTAAGTTAACGCAGTCACTCGTTAAGTTAACGCATAGACGCATCAAATAAGCACGTGCAAATGTGCTTGCAGGTGGTCCAACGTGCTAAATAAACAGCTGCAAGCGGTCCTGCACACGTCAAATTATGCCTACGGCTGCTAAATTTACACCTATACACGGTAACTTAACGCATTCTTTAATATGCTAATTTTACCAGATAATTTCCCTAGCTCCTCCTTTCAACCAGATTTCTTTAATCGGTGTACAGTCAGTTTGAAGCAACAACAACACAATTGAAGATGTTGAGAAGGAACTTCCTTATCCATTGCAAACAGATCCTAAATGACTGCACTCGGCTAATAGCAGTGCAATTAACTTAGGCCTAACGTTATGTGTCGCTAATATTGTAAGTCTGATTAGGCAAAGGGAGTATTTTATATATGTATATATATATATATATATATATATATATTTTTAAATGAATGCTGGTATTTACATGGCTGGATTGCTAAATGAGTTACTAGTTCGTTTGCTAATGTTCCAAACCCCGGCCATATCCGCAGTGAACAGCACTGTCTTGTAACATTTTTACAGATGAATTGTGGGTAGTATCTGAGCTTTGTTATTCTGAATGTCTATTTTTAAGTGTTGACCTCCAAACACTGCTGAAGTTAATGAGCAGCAAGGTTCATTCTGTTTTTGCCCCTGTATCATGTTCTCCAATAAGTGTTACTTATGGACTTTAATGTCCCCCCCTCCCGTTCCCTTCTTTTTTCAGAGGGAAACACATACCCTTTGACCCTAGAGAAGGTTCTCCTTTTCACTTCAGTGGCTTCAGCCATTCCTAGGCTGGGATTGCCAGTGGAGCCACAGCCACAGTTCTTACACAAACAAGAGAATGAGGCTGCCAGGATCTTCCCGGAAGCAGATACATGCAGCATTGTTTTATGGCTACCAATTCACCCAACCCTACGCAGCCTTCAGGGCGGAAATGGAGAGTGGAATTCTACAGTCACCAACATTTGGTGTCATTGTCAAAGATTCCAGCCACTCAAGTCTGAATGGTCTTTAAGTCTCACCATCTACTTTGTTTTGCTTACGCTGAGACTGTTGTCCTATCACCATTATGTCAGGTCCCAGAGCTCCTCCATGTACCCATGATCAGTAGTGATCAGGTGTACCATGGTAGTGTTGTCAGCATGTTTAGGTGTTGGGTCCATTCTGGAGATAAATATTCTTGTAATATGTTAAAAATTGAATTTGTTATTACAGGGTTTACACCCAGAGGCCTGAGTCTACTAACAAGTTTGTGGGTCAGGATGGTGTTGAAAGCAGAGCTATAAAAGAAAACGCACTCTGATGTATGTAAAATGCATAATTGACAAATTTGTTGGGACAATAGGCAAACTGGAGTTGGTCCAGTGAATTTTTGCTACCATGTGCTACACGATATCTATTGTTCCAGTTTTTAAAAACGATATCGACTGGGCAGTAGTGGAGATGGTAAGAAGCTTTGATATCATGGGGACCAAACTTCTATAACGTCCTTTCTTGGTACACCCACACAGACACCGCAGTCAAATAACAACCAGCGGCACTGGCTTGAGAAGTTTTGCCTGACGTCAAACAGTAAGAGTGTCGGATTGAAGTGTCTGAAAAAATGTATACAACCATAAGACCAGATTCCTTTTTTTGTCATCTTTACTGGCACAGTGGTTTTCAAATCATTTCTAATTCTAGTCGCTTTCAATTGATTCATTGACTCCAAGAACCATAGATTGTTCGTAGTTCATAACATTCACACAACTGACATTAAACGTTGCTTGACCGTAGATTGGGATACATGTTTAACCTGTTACGGCTAGGGGGCAGTATTTACACGGCCGGATAAAAAACTTACCCGATTTAATCTGGTTATTACTACTGCCCAGAAACTAGAATATGCATATAATTGGCTTTGGATAGAAAACACCCAAAAGTTTCTAAAACTGTTTGAATGGTGTCTGTGAGTATAACAGAACTCATATGGCAGGCAAAAACCTGAGAAGATTCTGTACAGGAAGTGCCCTCTCTGACCATTCCTTGGGCTTCTTGACTCTTTTTATTGAAAATTTAGGATTTTGCTGTAACGTGACACTTCCTACGGCTCCCATAGGCTCTCAGAACCCGGGAAAAAGCTGAATGATGTCGAGGCAGCCCCTGGCTGAAAAACATTAGCGCCTTTGGTAAGTGGTCTATCAGAGGACAATGAGACTGAGGCGCGTGCACGAGGCGACCCCATGTTTTTATTTTCTCTCTCTTTGTACTAAAACACAGATTCCCGGTCGGAATATTATCGCTTTTTTACGAGAAAAATTGCATAAAAATTGATTTTAAACAGCGGTTGACATGCTTCGAAGTACGGTAATGGAATATTTTGAATTTTTTTGTCACGAAACGCGTCGGGCGCGTCACCCTTCTTTACACTTCGGATAGTGTCTTGAACGCACGAACAAAACAGAGGATATTTGAACATAACTATGGATTATTTTGAACCAAACCAACATTTGTTATTGAAGTAGAAGTCCTGGGAGTGCATTCTGACGAAGAACAGCAAAGGTAATAACATTTTTCTTATGGTAAATCTGACTTTGGTGAGGGCTAAACTTGGTAGGTGTCTAAATAGCTAGCCCTGTGATGCCGGGCTATCTACTTAGAATATTGCAAAATGTGCTTTCACCGAAAAGCTATTTTAAAATCGTACATAGCTAGTGCATAGAGTTCTGTATCTGTAATTCTTAAAATAATTATGTTTTTTGTGAACGTTTATCGTGAGTAATTTAGTAAATTCACCGGAGGTTTGCGGGGGGTATGCTAGTTCTGAACGTCACATGCTAATGTAAAGCTGGTTTTTGATATAAATATGAACTTGATTGAACAAAACATGCATGTATTGTATAACATAATGTCCTAGGCGTGTCATCTGATGAAGATCATCAAAGGTTAGTTCTGCATTTAGCTGTGGTTTGGGTTTATGTGACATTATATGCTAGCTTGAAAAATGGGTGTCTGATTATTTCTGGCTGGGTACTCTGCTGACATAATCTAATGTTTTGCTTTCGTTGTAAAGCCTTTTTGAAATCGGACAGTGTGGTTAGATTAACGAGAGTCTTGTCTTTAAAATGGTGTAAAATAGTCATATGTTTGAGAAATTGAAGTAATAGCATTTCTAAGGTATTTGAATAACGCGCCACAGGATTCCACTGGCTGTTACGTAGGTGGGACGATTTCGTCCCACCTTCCCTAGAGAGGTTAAATAACATTGGATATTTGATTGGGCTTAATGGTGCATACCTTGTCGTGTTGTGGATGCCAACCAGGTGAGAATCACCGGAATTAACTGATACTTGATGAATCAAGTCTTCTTTGCTGTTTTATCAGCCTCTCCCTTACCCACTCCAAGCTCCTCTTCATGGTTCTCTTCTGCAAGACAATTGTGTGATAATAAAGTGGAAAGAATGGGAATCCTATTCCTTTGAAGCAGTACTATATAGTACTGGGTATACTGTATGCTGTTACGGAGTCTAGTTGATAGGTAATCGACTAGTCAGACTGTTCCCCGGACTCTGCGTGTAGGGATTTGTACAATGCATGAACAAGGCTATTGAACTAGACATTGGTGTCTGTCTTTATTACTTTATCCAATATATCATACTGAAACATGGTATCAGAAGTGGCTCGAAAACCACACGTTTGTTATTTTTGTAGCTAAGTACAGTATAGGCGCAGTTACGTTCCATATGCGAACACACGCCGTTTCCTACTCCTAGTCACAACACTGATCAACTCGTTGTTAGCTGGTTAGCTAGCATCACTACCTACCTCGATGACTGAAGGCAAAGAAATCTCCTATTCCATCGCTATGGCAGCGAACATTCCGCCACCAAATCCCATGGTTCTCACAGGGGACTGGAATACTAATTGGGACAATTTCAGGGATGAATTCGAGGACTATGCGCTGGCGACCGGTTTACATGAGAAACCCAACGAGGTACAAGCGGCAACTCTGAGGAGTTTAATGGGCAGCGAATGCAGGCATATCTACCGGCAAAATCTCACCCTCACAGCGCAACAACAGTGTGATGCAAAGGCTATATTGGATGCATTGGAGAATTATTTCAAACCCGCCAGAAACGTAATTTACGAGCGGTTCCTTTTCGGAAGCTGCAAACAGGGAGAGGGTGAGTCAGTACACAACTTTGTAACCCGTTTGAGAGAAAAATCCGCCCCTTGTGAATACGGGGGATTGAAAGATGAATTGATTCGTGACAAAATAGTACTGGGAATTGCAAATGAGGATACGCTCCGGCGTCTACTGCGAGAGAGAGGCTTAACATTAGTAACTGCCATCGAAATGTGCCACACTGCTGAAGTCACTGACATGAGAATGAGAGCAATGGAAATTGAAACCCCATGCTCCGACGTTGATACTGTTCACGCTGTTGCTAGGCAGACATTCAGACAAAACCAATCGAGGCAGAGTAATTCACCACAAACAGTGAACACAGAGAGCCCCATAGCATGTAAATACTGTGGGAATACACACACACGTGGCAAAGAGCACTGCCCTGCCTATGGAAAACCATGCAGAGCTTGTGGAACTAATAATCACTTTGCAAAAGTGTGTCTCAAAAGCAAAAGAAGGGTGAGTGAGGGAAAGATTCACTGTGTTGATGATGTCACTCAATGTTCAGAGCTGAACAGTGAAAGTGACATTTACATGCATGAATCCATTGGGGCTGTACACTCAAGACGGAAAAAATGGTTTGTGACACTACGATTACACAACAAGCAACAACAATGTCAACTGGATTCCGGTGCTACATGCAATGTAATGAGCTACAAAGACAAAATCAATCTTGCACCTGACACACATCTATTGCCCAGTGACACTAGACTAAAGCTGTACTCTGGAGAGCTGATGAGCTCTATGGGCACCTTTGAGACTGAATGTGTTATTCGGGGACGCAAACACAAGCTGGAGTTTGAGATTGTGAAAACCAGTCAACATCCTCTCCTCTCAGGCTCTACATGCGAACGCCTGGGACTGATGCAGTTCACTGTACCAAATTACCTGTACATTGTGGATCATGTCCAGCATGGACCCTTGTCCAAAGAACAACTACTCTGCAGATATGACGATGTATTCAACATGCCCGTTGAATCAGTGTCTGGGGAGGTACACTTTGAAGTGGATGAGAGCATCACTCCAGTCCAGTGTGCTCCTCGCAATGTGCCCATTGCAATGAAAGTGGCTGTGAAGGCCCAGCTGGACAAGAATGAGGCCGATGGCCACATGACATCTGTGACCGAACCAACTGACTGGATCAGCAATATGGTCATAGGAAAAAAACTGAGAAGCTGAGGGTCTGCATCGACCCAAAGTATCTGAACCAAGCACTGAAACGATCCCACTACATCATGCCGACACTAGAGGATGTCCTCTACAAGCTTCCCAAGGCCAGGATTTTCACCTTGGTGGATGCCCGAGATGCATTCCTTCAATGCAAGCTGGACGAAGAAAGCAGCTTCATGACTACCTTCTGGACCCCCTGGGGTCGGAAACGCTGGCTCAAGCTCCCGTTTGGTGTCTCAGTGGCACCTGAGGTATACCAACGCAAGCAGCACGAGTTACTGGCTGGGCTCAAGGGCATTGAACCCATCGCCGATGATGTCCTGATCGTAGGCTGTGGTGACACAGACGAAGAAGCAGAACGCGACCACGATGTGAAGCTCCTGGCACTGATGGAGCGCTGTCGATCAGTTAAGCTTCGTCTTGGCCTGAAGAAGCTGCAGTTCAAGGTGAAAGACGTCCACTACCATGGCCACATTCTCTCGGCAAAAGGCCTGAAGCCGGACCCAGACAAGGTCTGAGCAATCCTCGACATGCCAAACCCGTCTGATGCAAAAGGAGTACAGCGTCTCATCGGTTTTGCAAACTATCTTGCAAAGTTCATGCCACACCTATCAGCAGTCTGTGAGCCTCTGCGCCGGTTGCTGGACAAAGACACACCATGGCACTGGCTACCCAAGCACGAGGCCGCGGTGCAGGAGATGAAATCTCTGGCTTCATCCATGTCAGTGTTGCACTACTATGACGTCACGAAGCCTGTCACAATCCAGAGCGACTCCAGCCAAAGGGGACTTGGATGCTGCCTTATGCAGGAAGGCCAGCCCGTTGCGTTTGCCTCGAGAGCGCTCACCCCCACCGAACAGAACTATGCACAAATTGAGAAAGAGAGAGTGCCTCAGCATCGTCTTCTCCTGCTAGTGATTCCATCACTACTTATATGGTCGAGAGCTGGTCACCGCTGAAACTGACCACAAACCCCTCATTGCCATATTCAGTAAACCTCTCCTCAACGCGCCCAAGAGGCTTCAAAGCATGCTCCTGACTCTGCAAAACTACAGCCTGAAAGTCATTTACAAGCCAGGACCAGAGATGTACAACTGCTCCCTGACTTGTCTGCAGAGACGGTCATAAAGCGCTGCAAGGCACAGTTTGCCTGGCAAGGTCAGCCTGACAAGGTAATCACGGACAATGGCCCACAATTCACTGCACAGTTCAAGCGTTTCGCCTCAGAATGGGAGTTTGACCACGTGACCTCCAAAAGTAAATGGAAAGGCAGAGTCAGCTGTCAAGATTGCAAAAAACCTGTTAAGCAGGGCCGTGCGCGACAGCAACGACCCATGGAAAGCGATCTTACAGTGGAGGAACACACCCACCGAAAACATGGACAGCAGCCCAGCACAACGCCTTCTGTCCAGACGTCTGAAGACTACCATCCCCGTAGCTAACAAGCTACTTGAGCCCTGCGTCATGGTTGGCGTCACGGGAAAAACTGCGTCACAGAAAGCAGCTCGCTAAGTGCTTCTACGACCGGACTGCTCGAGACCTACCAGAGCTGGAGGTGGATGAAACGATAAGGATGAAACCGCTGCTGGGAGACCACACAGGACTTTGGAGGCTGGGCACGTGCCTACAGAGAGTTGCACCACGCTCTTACCTGGTGGATGTTGGTGGCTCCCTCTATCGTCGCAATCGGGTGGATCTGCGTGTAGCAGAGCAGACAAACCAGAACACGCCATACACTCACCTAGATGAGCTGGATCACAGTCCAGGCCTAAGGGTAAGAGGTGCAGAATTGAGACATGAGCCAACTGAAGGTGAGGCTTCTACCCCACCAAGCTCTCCAGCTCGTGGCCCTAATCCTACCCAAGTCGCTCTGGATAAGAGCGTCTGCTAAATGACTAAAATGTAAATGTAAATGTCTGTCAGAGCCCATACTTACTCACGGGTGGGTCGGCTGTGCAAGCCACCGGATAGGCTTACTCTGTAAGCAAGAGACTGTTAACTTGTCCTCTGTTTATAAAAAAAGAAAAAAAGAAAGGAAGATGACAACTGAAGTAAAAAGAAAATGTCATGCTTTTTCAATTGTTATGACTTGATTGTTAAGAATTTAATGTTATGCTGTTATGTTTGCACTTTCTATTGAAAAGGATGATGTTACGGAGTCTAGTTGATAGGTAATCGACTAGCTGGACTGTTCCCCGGACTCCGCGTGTAGGGATTTGTACAATGCATGAACAAGGCTATTGAACTAGATATTGGTGTCTGTCTTTATTACTTTATCCAATATATCATACTGAAACATATGCCTGAAGTTGTTATTTTACCCTAATAAGCTCCGATGGATTGTAAATATTCCAAAAACAAAGTGAACGTACACATTAAAGTCTACTCTGTTCTAAAGCTGACATGTTGTAGATGTTAGCAAAGGTTTTACAAGGTTGTCACTAGCCAAATTTGCTTTATGTGAGCTTTTCAGTGTCTTTATGCTAATCGCGAGCTAGCGCTGCTAGCACTGGCATTGAAATGACAGACAGCCAGTCAGGCTGGAGATATTGCCTACCTTCAGCTGTTGTTTTGCTTAAATACAAGGCTTTGGGCTAAAAACGTAACTCAAAAACATGTCCTGCTTCAGTACTATCTGATAAGTCACATTTAGGGAGCTTGTCTTCCTTTAGTCAATGATAAAGCAAAATAGAGACAACATAGTCCCAAAATCGACAACTACCAGGATTTTGAGCAGGATGTTTTTGGAGTATCTCAGTTGTCTAATCTATGTATGCTTGGCGCTTACATTGAAAGATGATGTAGACTGTCTGCTGTACAGAGGGATTTCACTACTAGAATTCAACTCGTGTCTTGCTTACAAGGTTTTGCCCCCACATCATCAACAATGCCGGTTGTAGACCAAATTCTGTTGATACTTGAAACTTTGTTATAGCTGATTTAGCAAGACACTTCAAAAGGTCACCCGGTCAGGTCAGTAAAACATTGAAATTCTGGATAGATGTCATTGCTGAGCATTGCTGAGTACACCAAGGATCTCATTCCATGGCTGCCTCATGAGACGATAAAGGCTACTATGCCACAGGTTTTTCAGGATAATTTCTCAAAAACAACTTGTGTTAATGACTGCACAATAAGTGTTTTGCAGAAGGCTAAACATCTGGACTCAAGAACTGAATCTTACAGTCACTACTATGCCAGTAATACTGTAAAATATCTAGTGCAACTGCTCCAACAGGAATGGTTATGTTCATTACAGAGGCTTATATTGGGAAATGTAGCGATAGGTTCATAACACAGAACTCAGGGTTTCTCGACCATTTGCGTGCTGGAGATGAGGTGACGGGGGACCGTGGCTTCACAATTAGGGACTTGCTAGAGGAACGGAGTGTACGCTTGGTCTTACCAGCATTTACACGCAAGTAATGCCAGTTGACAAATAAGCAGGTCACTCAGCACATTACGCATTGCTAATGTCGTATTCATGTGGAACGAGAAATAAGGCGGCTTAAGGTGTACAAGATTCTCTCAAACTGTGCCTATTAGTTTGGTCCCTAAAATTGACAACATACATTTGTGCAGCTCTTGTAAATCTGAGAGGGGAGCTTATTTCTAGCAAATAGACACAATGTCTAATAGTGATGGGTCGTTCGCGAATGAGTTGGTTCTAAGAGCCGGCTCTTGTAGGTGAACGTTGGGAGCCGGCTCACATATCAGAAGAAGCCATTAATTTTTTTAAATGGACCCATCATCCATGTCTTGCCCACACAATCAACCTGATTGTAAGAGATGCTCTGAAGGTGATGAAGCCCACTGTGGACAAAGTGAAAGCAGCTATGGAATATGTCCACAGGAGCACAGTAGGTGCTGAAAAACTAAAGTCTACACAACGCCAGATGGGGATGCCTGAGCTGAGACCTAAACAGGACTGCACTACAAGGTGGAATTCAACATTTTATATGTTGAAGCGGTTTCGTGAGTCAAAGGATGCCATCATCTCTACCCTGGCCATTGTCAATGCACCTGTTGATGCTCTGACCCAAGAGGAATGGGAGGTGGTGGAAGTGTGCAGAGTCCTGAAACCCTTTTAGCTGGTCACTGTGGAGATCAGTGGAGAGAGGTACAGTAAGCAGTTATTACTACATCATTGTTTAATCCAGTATTATATATGTATATGAGCAGTAGATGAGATTGTAGTATTCAGTAGGAAAAACATGAACCTGAACTAATAAGTTACTGTTCTCTCTTTTCAGCTATGTGCCAGCCTCAAAAATGATACTCCTGTTTAAGGGTCTGCAGCGAATCACAGCTAGCCGCCAGAGAGAAGCAAATGTAACCACAGGACATGTGACACAGTTGATGGACACCCTATATTCATCAATGGACAGAAAGTTCCACAGAATGGAATATAATCACGTGCTATCAGAAACCGCTGCACTTGACCCAAGGTTTAAGAAGTTAGCCTTCAGTGATGTCAGAGTGATTGATGAGGCTCTTTCAAAGAATAACCTCAGCAGCGGGGAGGGACAGCCCCAGCATTCAGCTGGCTCAGGCACCAGGAAGAAGAGGGATCAGATGGAGCAGAAGCACCAGCAGTAGTGCCACAAATGTCTGTGTTTGGATACTGTTTGACGAGAGAGCAACTGGGATGGAGCACGAAGGAATCCCTCAGCAGATGCCATAATGGAGGTCCGATCTTCTTTCAAGGAGCCCCTCCTCCAAAGATCTGAAGATTCTCTGAGCTGGTGGAAGAACAAGGCCTCGGTCTACCCACGGCTTACTAAAGTCATGGCAGGGAGACTCTGCATAGTGGCCACATCCGTTCCCTCTGAGGTCTTCTCGAAAACGGGACAAATAATTACTGAGAGAAGAAACTGCATCAGCCCCTCAAAAGTGAAGCAGCTTGCATTTCTGAATGCAAATCTCTCATAAAAGCAAAATATGGTCAGCATTGCCGTGTGCTGCTGATTATAACATGGCAATAAAGAAGAGAGAGAAAAGAGCGACCAGTTTAATGTTTTAAGTGGAATGCTGCAGTTTTGCACATTGTTATTTATTTTTCTTTGATATTGTCACGCCCTGACCTTAGAGAGACGTTTTATTTCCTCTAGTTTTGGTTAGGTCAGGGTGTGATGTGGGGGAGGGCAATCTAGTTTTCGTATTTCTTTGTTTTGGCCGGGTATGGTTCCCAATCAGAGTCAGCTGTCTATCGATGTCTCTGATTGGGAATCATACTTAGGCAGCCTTTTCCCCACCTGTGTTTGTGGGTAATTATTATTTCTATGAGTGTTGTATGCACCACAGTTGCGTCACGTTTATTTCTGTTTACCTGTTTATTGTTTTGTTCGGTTATCTTCGAATAAAGTATGTGGAATTACCGGCACGCTGCGCCTTGGCTGATTTATGACAGGGAGTTTGAGGACAGTGAACGTGATAGAATTACCCACCACAAGAAGGCCAAGCAGCGTGCGCTTACTGGGAAGACGAGCTGGACCGGGGAGAATCAACAACGAGGCAAGCACGAGAGGCAGCCCACCATTTTTTTGGGGGCGGGGGCACATGGGGAGATTGGCTAAGTCAGGGTTCAGACCTGAGCCAACTCCCCGTGCTTACCGTGGGGATCAGGTGAACAGCCATCCTGCGCCAGTTCTACGCACTGTGTCGCCAGTGCGCCTGCACAGCCCCGTTCGTCCTGTGCCAGCGCCCCGCACTTGCCGGGCTAAAGTAAGCATCCAGCCAGGACGGGTTCTGCCAGCCCTAAGCTCCAGACCTCCAGTGCGCCTCCACGGCCCAGTATACACTGTGCCTGCTCTGCGCACCCGGTCTCCAGTGCGTCTCCCCAGTCTGGTGAGACCTGTTCCAGCTCCACGTAAGAAGCCTCCAGTGATGATCCATGGCACGGCGCCTCCAGCGACATCCCCCAGTCCGGAGCCTCCAGCGACATCACCCAGTCCGGAGCCTCCAGTGACATCCCCCAGTCCGGAGCCTCCGGCGGCGGTCCCCAGTCCAGAGCCTCCGGCGGCGATCCGCAGTCCAGAACCTCCGGCGATGATCCACGGTCCGGTTCCTTCTCCGACGATCCACGGTCCAAGCGGGGGCTACGCCCCGAACCGGAGCCGCCACCATGGGTAGATGCCCACCCGGACCCTCCCCTATAGGTTCAAGGATCCCATCTGGGCTGGCTCCCAACCAAGGATCCCATCTGGGCTTGCTCCCAACCAAGGATCCCATCCTGGGCTGGCTCCCAACCAAGGATCCCATCTGGGCTGGCTCCCAACCAAGGATCCCATCTGGGCTGGCTCCCAACCAAGGATTCCATCTGGGCTGGCTCCCAACCAAGGATCCCATCTGGGCTAGCTCCCAACCAAGGATCCCATCTGGGCTGGCTCCCAACCAAGGATCCCATCTGGGCTAGCTCCCAACCAAGGATGGTCAGGGTGCACCACCAGGCCTCTGTTCTCCACAACATGCCCTCTGCTCTCCAGGAGTGTGATGACATTGACCTCATTTTCTTTGCCATGCTTTGTTGCTGTATTGCCAGTGAAGGTTGGGTACAAATGCTCATTTACACATTTTTGGGGGATCTGTGGTGTTTCGTTTGGGGACTCGTTTCACTGTGCTGGCTGTTAGACACAGCTTCCTAGCATCATGCCATAGCTGTGAAGCACTTGCTTGTACGGGGGATCATTTGATGTAGGCCTCATAAAACATTGGGCACTTCCTACAGGTTAGTGTTGTGCTGTGTTCAGTGTGACACAGTGTGTTTGTGTGGGCTGAATCATGTTGGCTTAGGCCTGACTTGCTGCTGCTGTCTACATCTGCTCTGTAACTTAGCTAAAGAACACCATTTGTCTGGAGATGAAATAGTGGGGCCATTACTGAGAAGTTGATGTGGCTTGTGAACTCTGCGTGGTTCCTGAAAAGTCGGGGGGAGGTTGTGGAATCGTCCCGTGATAACGTTGATGGGCCTGGATATGTGTGGTGGGGTCTGTGGTGTTTAAAATTAATGTGTTTCGCCTTCCTCAGTCCTACATTCTTCCTCACACCGGAGTTCCACTTCTTTGCACATCAGTGCATGCCATTCCTGTTTCGCCTTGCCCGATTGCACTCTCAACCTACATTGAAGAAAATATTTTTAGTTATTATCTAACCCAGTGTTTCCCAAACCTCTCCTGGAGTACCCGTTGTCCTGCACTTTGTCATTTTTGGTCGTTACTTTATTGACCTTCCACAGAATTGCTGCAGCATGACTACAAGAGCGTCCTGGCCCTGCAATACATAAGCAACCCGCTGTCTGTGTGACACCTGTCGTTGATGCAAGTACCCACGCCTTGTGATGAGATGCACGCAGGCTCTGACTCGGCTCTGTCTGCTTTTAGGTAGACAAGGTTGTCTCCAACATCCTTCAACAACACCCGACCGACTTTGTTACTGTGTAGGTATTGGTACGCCTCCAAACATTTTAAGTTGCTCATCGCCTGCTACGGATTCAACAAAGTAAGTAAATACACTACCGTACGTGATACGAGGTCACTTCTTCACGTCATCTTCCCAACCATCAATTACGGAGGGTAAAGGTAGGCTAATATTACCATTTTTGTTCTCCATCAGGTTGTGTTCCCACATCATTATTAGTTTGGCAAGCTCTTCATGAATGAATGAAGAAACCGTTTGTTTATGTCAAACCGAAAATAACGTCCATAAATCGCGCAAGGCATCATGGGACACGGGAAACTCGTGGATAGCCAGTGATGAGAAACAGATCCTTCCACTGTAAACTAGCTGATAAACTTTATGATTCAGTAATAACAATTTTCAAAGACAAACCCGTTACATTGTGAAGGTCCATACTCTGCAAGTTCCTTTAAAGTTCCTTTAAACTGTGAAATGTGGTTGAAAGGAGGAGCTAGGGAAATTGGCTGGTAAAATCAGCATATTAAAGAATGCGGTAAGTTAGCGTGTAGGCAGTGGCGGTTCTAGCTTGTATGGCTCCCTGGGCGAACATATAGCCAATGTTAAGTAAGCTAGTTGGACAGAAAACAAAATATAGTCACCCCATGTGTAATAACATAGCAAGCAACATACCCTATTTCATTACGTGCATAATATTAATATTATTGCTTTATCGTAATTACCTCGCCACTATGGCCTATTTTATTGCCTTACCTCCCTTATCTTACCTCATTTGCACACACTAACGTTATATATCCTTTTTTCTACTGTATTATTGACTGTATGTTTGTTTATTCCATGTGTAACTGTGTTGTTGTATGTGTCGAACTACTTTGCTTTATCTTGGCCAGGTCGCAGTTGTAAATGAGAACTTGTTCTCAACTAGCCTACCTGATTAAATAAATCAATAAAATTAAAAAATTAAATAATAATACTCATAAAGAGATGACATAGCTGCATACCTTTTATCTTTTGCACATTTCTCTTCTTTACTCTTTTTCCTAAACTGGGCACCTGATAGCTTAGACCTTTTCTTATCCATTTGTGTTGATTTGGCACTCGAGCATCAATACATTACCCATCCCCCAACACTGTCAACCAAGAGTCAAGACTAAACCAATTCACCTTGTTGGTGTGTAGACTGGTTTTATATTATTCTTAACCATTTCACACAAACCAGAAAAAAATTCAACAATATGTCTGTGAACCTATATATTTACAGTATTATGAATGAATTGTGGTTTATTTGGTAGCATTTCGAAGTGTGACTGATTTTACTAATTGCATTAGTACTGTACAAAGTTAGAGGTGTGCTATTTGATAGATTCCCCCGCCTCCCCTACCTCGGGGTTCCAGTGGGGAGACCTGAGGTCAACCTACCCCCACCCCCCTCGTACTTCTGAGTGGGAGACCTTCTTGCCTAGCTCACAAACTAGAATCAGGGCGCCCACTCCGACAAGGTTAATTGACCAACAGTCCCACACGGTGACATATCATTGATGTGACGTGCAAATGAGCGATAGAAAACCGATCGCGCAAATGTCACCGTTCCAATTTTTTTTGTGTGGGCGCCCCGTGCCGCCCCCGGCAAGATGCCTATACCTAAATCTGCCACTGTGTGTACTTGTATATTTAGCAGCTCTGGGCGTTAATTTGACGTGTGCAGGGCCGCTTACAGCCGTTTATTTAGCACGTTAGACCCCCTGCAAGCACATTTGCACGCGCTTATTTGATGCGGGTAGGCGTTAACTTAGTACGTGAACACGTTAACTTCGCGCCTGCACCGGCTTACTTTACACTCTTAGCATTAAAAAGATCGCGATTTGACCACGTTCTTTTTGACCCAAACGGCGTTCCATACATTTGACACCTAACATCTTTTTGGACAGCCCTGGGCCTCTTCGTCTAACGAGCCCACAAGGGATAGCTACAAACTAAAACAAAATGAAAAAGTAATTTGAATAAAATATACTACACTAGTCTCTAGATATGTTAATTCATTTAGATATTTGTTTTTAATGGCCTTACTCCCCATCATATCTTTTGAACATATGGCATGGGCACAGAGTGACCAGTGGCAGTAACTAAATATAACTGACTGTAAAAGCCCATAACATAACTGAAATACTTTATTAAATTCGGCTCAAACAAATTATGACATAACAAGCTTCATTTTATTCTTTCAAGGATGAAAACAGAAACTGTGTTCACAGAATGGTAGCCACATGCAATACAAAAATATGAATTTTTACATGACATAAAAAACATGAATTGACCCATTCAAAAAGAAATGTACAGTATTTTTACAGTATTTTGTACATGAAAAAATATAAAGATATATACATCTGTAATAGGGGAGCAGTACCTATTTCAAAATGTGATGTATTGTACATATAAAATGTTTGTACAAATATTAAAAGAGTTAATTAGCTGTACATTAAATAATGTATCTACATGTATATCTTACATACCATTGATATCATCAATACATTTACTGCAGTCTTTCACTAAATCAACCCTATATATTTCAATACAATACACTCACTTACACTCACAAACACACACAAATACAAGCACACCAACTGAAGCTGGCCATCACTAACGGAATACAGACAAGCGCGCACATGTGGTCATGTTTAAGGAGTAAATTATAGGACACCTTTGTGCCAGGTTTCTGTTCTATTTTTTGGGCGCTGTAAATTAATCTACTATACTACTTGACTTGATCTAGCTCTCCACAGCGCTCCCAGGCTGAGAGAAGGCATCCCTGCTTCTCCGTGGCTCCCTCTTATGCATTTTAATAATCAGGGCACTCGCTTCATTATCAAATACCTTCAGTCCTAAATAACCAACATGATTCCATTCCCAGTGTGTAGTGAGCTGAGAGGAAGATCACATTGCATGCTGACACCTCTTAGGCTGTGGTTTCAACATATTCATTCTTCATTTATGCAATGAGCTGTTTTCAAATGTATGGTTTCATCAGCTTCTACTCAGACAAGCAACACAGAGACATGAGTCAATTCAATCATGCTCTCGCAACTCCTGAGACCTTAGTCCTTTCAAACTTCACGGAACAAAAAAATAAACACTGAAAATGATTTCTCAAAATAGGAACCAACAACTAAAGGTAAAAGTTTGTATCTTATCATTTTTTCTCCTGTTGAAATAATGTGTACAGGTCGTGTGCAGGAGGCAGACAGAGGGCAGCACGGTGACGGTGTCGCAGCGCATGCCACTGAAAAACTGCAGAGAGTTGAAGGGTAAGAGTCAAGAGGCAGTTGGATTACATCACTCAAGCAGCCCGAAGCTTCTAGACCACAATGAGAAAAGAGGAAGGAGTGAATGCAGTGGTCCATTGAGGATAGGAGTTACAACCATTGTTTTGGTCCAGCAAGTGTCTGGGTCGCATCGTCTGGGAGCCCCCAGTAGGAAGAACCACATCACAGCAGCACAGAGAGGAGGGAGAGCAGGGCAGGCTGCAGACGGAGCAGAGCACAGCAGAGCAGCCGTCAGCCACCGGGTTCATACCAGAGCACACCGGTCAGTCTCAGAACAGACACCACAAGCCAGTTATTCACAAGCCTCAGATAGTCCAAAAAGCAACAGTAGAAAAAAAATGAAGGCAATATGTTTTGAGACGAAGGAAGGAAAGTTGAGGGGAGGTAGCGAAGCACTACCCGCGGCCTCCTCAGTCCAGCACCCTCCTCTCCCACACAACCAAACACTACAGTTTAATAGACATGGAAGATCAGGCTGTGGGTTAGTGGAAGCAGTGTCTGTGTCAGGCAGAGTCAATGCTTTGATCAATCCTAAGAGTTAAGGATTTCAGGAGCATGCAAGGCAGACCCAGGCTTTGTTTTGCATTGCTTATATTTCATAGTGACAGCTACAACCTATATTAGGAAGAGAGAAAACAGAAAGAGAGAGAACAAATGAAACATGGAGGTTAGAGACTGTTAATGAAAATATAATAACAGGTTAAAATTAAGAGAATGATTTGAGAAGAAGACCAGTGGAGTAGAAGAGACAGGTAAATACTTCAACATGAAACAAGGGCCCAGATTTCTGCACCACACGAATCTCAAATGAGCCTTCTCATCACAAAAACCTCTTTCAGGATTTACAAGCCCATGCAGTGTCTCAACAGACCATTGCAAACCCCATGCAAGCTGGTAAGCGCTTCTCTTCCCATTCAAGCTCTGGCATGCTATGCGGGCACAATTTGTTGGGGCATCAGTGGCATCATTACTGATAGTGTTGGCAAAGCACAGCTTGTTTGAAAACAAACATAAGACCAGTAGCTAGCTCCACTAGCAGAGAGTTGTTGAACTGGTAGGGGCTGTTACTGGACAAGTAGTTCATGTGTAGAGAAGACTCCACCCATGAGCCTTTGAGTGACAGACGTGCAGTATGTAGTGAATGAGGAAGTTACAGAGAGCGAGCAGGAGAGAGATGGCAGGAGATGAGTGAAGGTGGAGAGACAAATCTGGACCAGGTACTGTACACCTAACATATGAGAAGAAAGGGGTGGGGAGGTGTATGGGTACAGAGCAGGTCAGGAAAAAGTCCAGGAAAGGGAGGGACAAAACAATGCTTTTAAACAGAAAAGTGCACTCACAGTCACATCCTGGAGGAGAAAGTTTGGGAAACAGAAGATAAAACAGAAAATTCCCTTAGCGTCACATATAATGGTTCATTTCTAAATGCTTCACCACTAGAAACCACTGTCACTCATATTACAGTGGTCAACGTTTCTGTAATGGGCCATCAAGAGGGTATGTGGCTCATGACTATAAACTACTACCAAGAGTCAACTCAGTCATCCCCTGCCTAGTCCCCATCAGTGACATCAGTGGCCCTAATACCGCACAGCAATCTGGGGGTCATCCTTTACATGCCTTCAGCTGAACCCCTTTGTTTCATACACAAGTCCATTCCAGATGAGTCAGAACCCAGTCAGGGGTCAGAGTGCATGGCAGGGCGGGCAGGCATGTCCTACTCCCATACCTCCACCTCTAGGATACGTACTCTGCAGACTTCCAGAAGTGTCCAGGGTGGGACAGTCTCCGGTTGAGTTTGGGCAGCTTCTCCAGCATGTCTGCCAGTTGGGTGAAGGTGGGCCGCTCCCTCAGGTCGTAGGCCCAGCAGGCAGACAGGATTTCCTGCACAGACAGGAAGGATTAACGTCATCACTTCATGCCAACACAATGCAGAGATGTATCCTGTAGTCAGCTATAATTTCTTCTCTACTCTATCAAGGTCATCCTTTAAAAACATAGCATGAGCAAATACCCTCACTTACCCTGCTAGGATTAAGAAAGATGCAATTCCCCCCAAAAAAGTATGTGCATAGATTTCTGCATGATTCCACCACAATGTGATCTGGCACCAGAGCATGTGAGCGGAGATGAGCGGTTGGAAATCCCGCTCATGCTTTCGGGATATGTGTCTTTTCAGATTCCACAATGATTATTTAGTTGTGGACACTACATCACCACACTCCCTCTCTTGCTCTAGGTCCTCATCTTTGTAAGTCACCTTGATTTAGCACCTGTGTGTTTTATATCAGTTTCTTTATGAAAATATTTAGTTAACTACATGACAGTAGCTAAAGCAAGGGGCTATAGAAGCACACAAGTAGACTACAAATGCATGCTGGGCCGGGCATGTCCTGAGCTCCTGAAGTGAGCACTACTGGAGCGAAATTGTGGCGGGCGAGAAGGCCTACGCTCCAGCCTTTGTGAATCTCGCGCCGGGCTCCAGTCAAATTGGGCATGCTCCACTCCAGCTCCTCTCACATAAGTGCTTCCCCCCTCCACACACCGTGACCTCCTTGCCCAGGTTGATCTCTGCCAGGACCTTCTTGATGCCCTCGCCGCTCCCCACCTGCCAGATGGTAGCCTCCACAGGCTGGTTGGTGATAGGCCAGTCCCTGGCCTGGAGCTCGTACCAAATGGTGCTACAAGGGGGCAACCAGCAATATGGTCATTCCCCAGAGCCAGTTAACTGTAAAGTGAAGCGGTCTCAAAGAGAAACTATTCTGCTATTAATGATAAAGAAAAGGTACTTCGGAATCTGCTTAGAGAGCGTACCCAAAGGCGTAGACGTCTGCAGCGTTGGAGAAGGGCAGGCGGTCCTCGTTGTTTCCAGGGCTCATCCTGCGTACGATCTCTGGCGCCAAGTAACAGATCCAGCCATGTGGAAGCTTCAGCTCGTTGTCTCGCCTGTGAGTGAAAACACACGCACACACACAATAAGAAGCACTGTTAGAAGAACACAGACCCACAGAGCATCCACCAGCTGAGATGATAGCTGTAGGAACCAATATGCAGAGTCCTTACCTCCCCTCCTGAACCACTCCAGAGATCCCAAACAGGCCAAAGTCTGTAATAATCACTTTATTGGTGTCATGAAAGACGTTCTTTGACTTCAAGTCCTTGTGGACAATGCCTTTGGCATGCAGGTAGCCCATTCCCTGTGTGGATTAAAGTAAGGAAATAAGGACATACAGTAAATATATATTACACATACTGCATATGTCAACATTACCCATCCACCCGTACAAATCTGAAAGGACCGAACAGGAATAGAAGTTCACCTTTACAATTTCTTGAGCGATTTGCCTCGTCTTGTTTATATCCAGTGTGTTTTTGGTGTCCCGAACCACAGAGTATAGTGTCCTCCCTTTACAGAAACTGGAGAGAAACATTTGAATGAACAAATGGAACTGAACAAGTAAACAACAGCTATGGTGGACTGAATATACCAAAGAGATATTCATTTGGGATGTAAGTTAGCCCCTCCTCCTACCTGGTGATGATAGCGAGGTGGGGCGGAGCCATGCAGGCCCCCATGAAGAGGACCACGTTCTCGTGGCGGGTCTGTCTGTAGTTCATCACCTCCTTCTTAAACAGCTTCAGGTGGTCCTGGTTGTTCCCATCTATCTCCAGCAGCCGGATGGCCACCTCGCCATGCCAACGCCCCTTATGCACCTTGCCCCAACGGCCCTGGAGTGAAGGAGGGAGTGATTTAATGACACTTTCAGAAACACACATTCAATGGGTTGGAATAGAAAACACTGATAGTTTCATGCATATGTAGCTCGATCATTGAAAAGGTTATCTCCAGTGAAAACAGTGTGTTCTATTGCTCTCTCACCTTCCCAATGAGCTCTCCCAGGTCCAGCTGTTCGAAGGGAATGTCCCACTCCTGCAGGTAGACGCTGGTCTGGCTGGCCTTACGGGAGATGGGGCCTTTCCAGCGACCACCCCGTGAGCTGGGCAGGTCATCCAACTCATCACCATCACACTCACCGTCCGAACCCCCATTCATCCCACTCCCATCGTCATCTTCCTCATCATCCTCCTCCTCCTCTACTGGGTCTGGGTCTATCTCAGGTTCAACCTCCTCCTCCTCATCCTCTTCCTCCTGTAGGACATTCATGCATGGCCAATGTTTTTGGTTTTGGGCATGTGTCTGCACATATGTTACAGTTACTCTGCACACGCACACACACACACACACACACACACACACACACACAGTTTCTACCTCTCCGTCCTCATCCTCAGCCAGTTCAGCGTGCATGTCATCTGCTGGTTCAGTCTCACTGTTGGGACGGGTCAAACCACAGTCACAACGTCAGTGTTCTGAGTGTTGCACCATTAAAACACTATTGATAAATGAAATAGACAGGCGAGCCTTACACTGTGTCCTGGAGGGCTTCAGAGTGCAAAGTAGTGGAACTGGACACATCTGGGAGAAAATAATACAAGTATTCAGTATGCAATAAAACTATTTTTGCTCTTAAAGTCAAACTTGCATCCCTCATGTAGTTTCTTTGCCCACTTATATTGGCCCTTTGCCATAGCAATGTGTTGACAACCACCACCACCACAATATGATAGGACATGCAATTCTGAAACTCCCCAGCAGGTGGCACAGAGACCCATCTCCACATGAGATAATGCAGTCTAAATATCACACAGCACAATACATTGTTCCAAGGCATTCACAAATGCACAACTTGGTCATATAATCCACTAAACCCGTGAGTACATGCTGGAGATAGACACAGCTGACAGGGTTGGTTGTGGCTGAGGATGTGGGCAGGAGTGAGCGTCACCCAACAGTGTCTGGGACTATACCATAAACTCACCAGGGAAGATAAACTGCTGTCTGTGCTGAAAGTAGCAGGCAGCTTAGGGAAAAGAGAGGGAAGAACCAACAAGCATGGAGAGGAGAGAAGGACTCTGGGTTAGAGTAGCCATTAAAACAACCCTAGTCACACCCACCCACCCACCCACCCACCCACCGGAGTTCCTCTGTGTTAGTGGTATTAATGAAGAGAGGGAGAGAGAGGGAGGTCGACCACGGCTGCCCGGCCATTCCATTCCAAGTCAAGCATTCACTAAACAGAAAATGTGACTCAGGGAAACATTCTGTGTAATGAAGAACACAATGCAAGCACACACCTTGATAGTGGGAGAATGCTGGCTTAACTGTGTGCAGTGGACATGCTTGTGTGGTTGTTTATATATCCGTGTGTGTGTATATTCATGTGTGTGTTTGTGTGTGAGAGCGGTGATTGTGTGTATTTGTATACGTGTGTGAGTGATGGTCAGGGACCTACCTGGGAAGTGGAAGCGGTTTTCCCGGTGGCCCTTGGGCGAGGGGTTGGGGGGCGGTGTGGCACTGGGAGGGTTCTGGAAGGGAGCGGGGGAGGAGGGTGTGGAGGAGGTGGTGGAGGATGGGTTACTGCTGGAGTCCAACTGGTTCAGCACAGGAGGGTGATCCTGAGAGAAGGAGAACAAATACACACTGATCAAAGTCAATAACACACTTGTCTGTCCTAACAGCATCATGCACATGACTATCATCAAAGCTGTGATGTAATATCTAAGCAGGTGTGATTGGTTGTACCTTTTTGGTGATGGCCTTTGGTAGTGTGCCAAACTGTGGTGCATCTAATGGCCGGTCCACAGGGTTGTTGATGTCAGACGGCACAGACTCAGTCCTCCGGATTTTGGTGACTGGAAAGAAGAGATTGGGATCATAACCCTCATACTTGTTGAATCTATGTAGGCCCTTTAATATAAACTACAGATGAACATTTAGCAGGTTGACGTTTATTGGGATGAGTCTTGTCCTGGAGGTAGAACTGAGTGATTTTCTGTTAGATGTGCCAGCTGCAAAGTCAAAATTGTCTATATTGTAAAGATTTATGAAAACAAAATTGAGCTTTTTTGTTCTTAATTTAAGGTTAGAGGTAGGCATTATTGTTATCATTGCAGTTAAGGTTAGGTTTAAAATCAGATTTTATGACTTTGTGCCAGTTAGTGACCCCTCTGCAGAGCTGCCTCCAGTACATGAGTCATCCCAATAAATACTAACCTGCGAAAATGTGTGGTGTGGAAGGCTTACTTGGCAGAAAGGAGATTCTGCAGGAGGGAGATTCTTTAGTACACTTATTATGGCACTTTAACCTGCAGACAGGAAACAACCAATCAGAGAACAGCACAGAAAAACGAACCACCAAAAGAGGATGAAGTTGTATTTTACTGCATTGTACAGACACTCAACCTAACTCCAGAACATTTCAGAGAGCCTCCCCCTCCCTATCCTCCTCTCTTCACTCACCTGCAGTGTTTACACTTCACCCCAAACATCATGTTCTTCTGACACACCTGACACGTCTGGGACAGCCACGACTTGGTGGAAAACCTGCACACAGAATCATCAATTGCTTAAACCATCAATAGTGTTTTGCTATATCTACTGCAGATTGAAAGTATATTTCATATTTTCATCATGGCAGTCTGAGGCTTAAAGGTGTAGTCAGCAACCTGTGGGTGACGGCCAGGCCTATGTCTCTCCTCACTGCCTGTGGGGAGCCGCGGCGCAACCCCATGTTATCTGGAGAGAGACAGAGATGTCAAACACTAGGAGTCAAACGGAAACCTGGCAGAGGAGGATGTGTTTAAAATTGAGTATTAGCACAAAAACTGCACATGTTCTATGAAGTTTAGAGGCTAGTATCAAAACGAAATGAGTGGTACTCAGGGAAATGCTCAATTCTGGTTCTTTTCCCAAACTTCCAACATTTCCAGAAATCCTGGTTGGAAGACTCCTGGAAGTTCCCAGAATTGTTCAACCCCACCAGTATGTGCCAAAACCAATGAAAAACATTTACTGTTCATTTTACAAGTTAGAACAAATTTAAGTGAGACCTATTGACGTTGGTCGGTAGGTGAATCTCCTACACATAAATCATTCTGGAAAGATACGGACGCAAAAGCACACACACTGTCAACACACACTCACACGGTCAACAGACACACACTCACACGGTCAACAGACACACACTCAACACACACACGCTCAACATACACTCACATGCTCAACACACACACTCAACACATGCTCACACTCTCAACACACGCTCAACACACGCTCAACACACGCACACACACTCGCTCAACACACACACTCAACACACTCTCGCACTCTCAACACACACACACACACACACACGCTCAACACACACTCACACGCTCAACACACTCGCTCACACGCTCAACACACTCGCTCACACACTCGCTCAACACACACACACACACACACACACACACACACACACACACACACACACACACACACACACACACACACACACACACACACACGCACAACACACACTCACATGCTCAACACACACTCACATGCTCAACACACACACACTCAACACATGCTCACACTCTCAACACACAACACACACACAACACACTCGCTCAACACACAACACACACACTCACTCACTCGCTCAACACATACGCTCAACACACACTCACACGCTCAACACACACACACTCGCTCAACACACACACTCACACTCAACACACAACACACATGCTCAACCCACACACACACTTGCTCGCTCAACACACACTCAACACACAATCACTCACTCAGTCAGTCACTCTCAAAGACACAAATTTGTGGGAGTATTAGATTTATCTCTAAGCTGTCAAATAAAGTGGAGGAGTAATGTCATCAATACAAGCGATGGGGTCAGAGAACTCTCCCCCACATCACAGCCCCGAGATGGAACAACCCCAGCAATCTACCGACTGAAACACACACTGCCTCTGAGCCAAACTGGGACGGCTACTGTGGCCCTCCAGCCAGTTACTGGAAAATAAATAATTTCTTTACAGAGAGCACACATAGACAAAGGGTCCATTCTATCAGAGTAGTTCACCATGCATTTACCAATCTACTCAAAGGAAGATTCCTTACATATAGCCTAAGTGGGGAAAGTAGACGTGTGTGAACTCACTCTTGAGGTGGGATGAATGCTCCTCCATCAGGGTAGGGGTGCCGGGTAGGGTGTAGGGGGCGGTGGCGGGGGCAGGGGTGGAAGCCCCGGGGGTGCGGGCAGACAGGTGGGGGGAACGGGAGGGTGAGTCCTCACAGCCATTCCCATTGATCTGAACGTTGAGGAACAACTTATTCTGCTTCGCACACCTGAGGGGAAAAAATAACACACTGGGACGTCAGTACAGTGGCCCGCTGCTGCTCCCACACCCCCATCTCAACACAGTCAACACTAGATTACTCAATCACAATCCCAAATGGGCCACCATACAGATCACCAAAGACAATCATTTAATGGCTATCCTGTACCAGCCATGTTATGCAAGTGGCAGAGAGGAGAGGAGCGAGGCAGAGAGGCAGATAGGGAAGGAGGGAGACATTAACAGCAGGTCTTGGCACAGGGCACTCAGCCACAACTTCCACCACAGCAGAGCACAGGCCAAAGGGCTGAGCGTCCTCTGCCTGGCACTGGGTCAGGAATGCAGAGTGCTGATCAGGCAGCAGGCAGCCCCACTGCCTTCCTGCCTGCTCTCTCTGGGCTCTATACACAGTGGAAAAGGCCTGTGCCTCCCTATGCCCCCGGTCACACTCATCAGTGTCCTCACATGATAGGTCTGTGGTCATACGGTCTACTTCTATATAAAGTATATAGTCTATGTATGTATCATTAAGCTATATTATCAGTCCTGTTTAAATACTTCCATCTAGTCAGGTTCCATTCATTACGGCTGAGCTTTTCATCACTAATGCTACAGTGCCTTGCAACGATATTCACCCCCTTGGCATTATTTCCTACTTTGTTGCATTACCACCTGTAATTTAAATGGATTTTTATTTGGATTTCATGTAACAGACATACACAAAATAATCCAAATTGGTGAAGTGAAATTAAAAAAAGAAACTTGTTAAAAATAAATTCTAACGGAAAAGTGGTACGTCCATATGTAGTGGCCAGAAAAAAAGCCATTGCTTAAAGAAGAAAAGAAGCAAACACGTTTGGTGTTCACCAAAAGGCATGTGGAAGAGTCTCCAAACATATGGAAGAAGGTACTCTGGTTAGTTGAGACTAAAATTGAGCTTTTTGGCCGTCAAGGAAAACGCTATGTCTGGCGCAAATCCAACACCTCTCATCACCCCGAGAACACCATCTCCACAGTGAAGCATGGTGGTGGCAGCATCATGTGTGGGGATGTTTTTCATCGGCAGGGACTGGGAACTGGTCAGAATTGAAGGAATGATGGATGGCGCTAAATACAGGGAAAGTTTTGAGGGAAATCCGTTTCAGTCTTCCAGATATTTGAGACTGGGACGGAGGTTCACCTTCCAGCAGGACAATGACCCTAAGCATACTGCTAAAGCAACACTCGAGTGGTTTAAGGGGAAACATTTAAATGTTTTGGAATGGCCTAGTCAAAGCCCAGACCTCAATCCAACTGAGAATCTGTGTTATGACTTAAAGATTGCTGTACACCAGCGGAACCCATCCAACTTGAAGGAGCTGGAGCAGTTTTGCCTTGAAGAATGGGCAAAAAGCCTAGTGGCTAGATGTGCTAAGCTTATAGAGACATACCCCAAGAGACTTGCAGCTGTAATTGCTGCAAAAGGTGGCTCTACAAAGTATTGACTTTGGAGGGGTGAATAGTTATGCATGCTCAAGTTTTCTGTTTTCTTTTGTCTTATTTCTTGTTTCACGATAAAACATATTTTTCATCTTCAAAGTGGTAGGCATGTTGTGTAAATCAAATGATACAAACCCCCCCAAAATCTATTTTAATTCCAGGTTGTAAGGCAACAAAATAGGAAAAATGCCAAGGGGGGTGAATACTTTCGCAAGGCACTGTACATTTACAAATGAACAGGATATTATGGATATGTGTTAGTACTGTATGTGTATGTATGTCTGTGTGGGAAAAGTGTGTGTGTGTTTCTGTGTCTTGCCCTCTGAGAATCGTGCCTTAGAAATGACTCAATCTCAGGGAATCTGTGGGGGATTAGCTCTGGCCTTATACTGAACACATTAAGGCAGCAATGGGAAGGATGTGGTGTGTGTGTGTGTGTGTGTGTGTGTGTGTGTGTGTGTGTGTGTGTGTGTGTGTGAAAAGCCCTGTGCTTCAGTTGTAACATCATAATAAGGAAGGACAGAAGTGTGTCCCATATACAAACCGGTTCCAAGATTTTGAGCATTGTGGAAAACTGCCCAGACACTGGTCATGATGACCTCACATGCGTTGCCAAGCAAAATAATCTTTCACAAATCTCTTGTCGAGTGGGCCACTATGATTACTGTCAAATGGACTGGATCAGTTGAAATTCTGTGCCTCCAGCAACACTGTCAGACAGCATAACCCTAGGTCATGTGTGGCTCAGTTGGTAGAGCATGGTGTTTGCAACGCCAGGGTTGTGGGTTCGTTTCCCACGGGGGACCAGTACGGGGGGGGGGAGGAAATGTATGAAATGTATGCATTCACTACTGTAAGTCGCTCTGGATAAGAGCGTCTGCTAAATGACTAAAATGTAAATGTAAATAATGGACTGGAACTCTCACAAAGCATGGGGGGCAGGAAGTGACCTACTTGTTGGTGGGCGGCTCCTCGATGCGGTTCCCCAGCTGGGACTCGTGACTCTTGCTGCGGGTCAGGGTGATGTTGGGAAGGAGGTGCAGCACCTTGCGGGAGGGCGGCGGCGGGGTGCATGGGGGCTTCAGCCTGTGGCGCCTCTTGGAGGGCGGGGTGATGGGCGGGGTGGAGGTGTGGCCATAGAGTCGCCCCTGATGGGCGGCGGAGAGGGGGAAGGGGTCTGTGAAGGGGCTGTCAGCGTAAATGTACGACCCATGGGCCTCGGGACCGGGCATTGCAGACACGGAGCCGAACCTGGTTTGGGCACAGGCGGTGCAGGGGGTGGAGGGAGTGGATGGGGTGGTGGGGGGCCGAGCTAGGGGAGAGGGGCTGTGGGGGCGCATCGGACCCCCCATCCCCCCCATCAGCTGGTCGGCAGGCAGCAGCAGAGAGCCACTGTCTCGCCGGGTGGGCTCAGAGAACCAGAGTCCCCCATCCTCTCTCAGCTCCCCATCTGTAGGGGAGACACAGAACAGGGTAACAGACCACTACCACACGCCAATCAGTCTTCCAACCCTCAACCGAGTGTCTTCTGTCCTACAACATAACCTTACCCAGGGTGGCACCCTGTTGCTGCTGACGGGGCTAATAGAGCAGAAACAGCCGAGTCCAACAGTCAGTAAAACCCCACAGAGACCCCAGACTGACATGGCAGATCAGGCAGACTCTCCAGGGTACAGACAGACAGACACCCACCTGATTCAGTGGCACTCTTCAGGCAGGAGAGGGCAGCGGTGAGCCTGGCACACTCCTCTGAAGTGGAGCCCAGACTCCTCACGGTCTCCTGCACCTGAGAACCTGGCATCTGCAGCAAGGCATCCAGGGACAGTTTCACGGGCACTGCCTGGAGAGAGGAGAAGAAAGAGACAAGGTCGGGGGGGGGGGGGGGTGAGTTATTAGTACGTCCACACAGTATCCAGTCACACCTCTCCATACAGTACAACATGTGACAGAGAAACATACAAACCGTATACATCTTACACGAGTATGCTAGAATCCAACTCGCCTATGCTAGACACAAAGGTGATCATTGTTCATTCTCATAAACCAAAGCCAGCCAGCCAGCCAGCCAGCCCATATGTGTAACTCCAGTTATGTCCACAGAGCAGGACAGTCCAGGCCAGAACAAGCCAGGCCAGGCAAGGAGCAGAGACCAGTAAGTACTGACTGACTGGCCAAAGCCCCCTGGAGCCTCCCACCCAGACAAGAGGCCAGACAACAAGCTGCACGAGGAGGAAGACACAGAAACTCAATTGTGCTATTTTATTGCATTTTGTGTAACTTATTTTTTTACTTATTGTGTACATAATGTTGCTGCTACCGTCTCTTATGAGCAAAAATAACTTCTGGACATCAGAAAAGCGATTACTCACCGCGGACCGGAAGAAACTTTTTCCTTTAACAAGTCCGGCGTGTCCGACGAAAAGGATATCCTGCTTTCACTGGAACAGGCCCAGATCCATGCCTTTCGCGTTAAGAAAAGACGCCGAAAAACGGGCTGCAGATCAGGCATCCTTCTGAAAATCCGGAGGCGAGCGAGTAAACTCCCACTGCCTTCCATTCTTCTCGCTAATGTGCAATCATTGGACAATAAAATGGATGACCTACGATTAAGATTATCCTACCAACGGGACATTAAAAACTGTAACATCTTATGTTTCACCGAGACGTGGCTGAACGAAGATACGGACAACATAGAGCTAGCGGGATTTTCCATGGACCGGCAGAACAGAGACGCTACCTCTGGTAAGACGAGGGGTGGGGGTGTGTGTCTTTTTGTCAATAACAGCTGGTGCGCGATGTCTAATATTAACCTGTTGGGGCTAGGGGGCAGTATTTTCACGGCAGGATAAAAAAAACGTACCCGATTTAATCTGGTTACTAATCCTACCCAGTAACTAGAATATGCATATACTTATTCTATATGCATAGAAAACACCCTAAAGTTTCTAAAACTGTTTGAATGGTGTCTGTGAGTATAACAGAACTCATTTGGCAGGCAAAACCCTGAGACATTTTCTGACAGGAAGTGGATACCTGATGTGTTGAATTACCTTTAAGCCTATGCCATTGAAACACACAGGGGTTGATTAATGTTTTGGCACTTCCTATTGCTTCCACTAGATGTCACCAGCCTTTACAAAGTGTTTTGAGTCTTTTACTGTGAGATCTGACCGAACAAGAGCCTTGGAACGGTGATGGCCGATTAGACTCTGGCGCGCGAGTTCATGTTGGGTACCCTCGTTCCAATACGTTATAAAAGAGAATGCATTCGTCCACCTTGAATATTATTCATGTTCTGGTTAAAAAAGGCACTAATGATTTATGCTATACAACGTTTGACATGTTTGAACGAACGTAAATATATTTTTTCCCCTCGTTCATGACGAGAAGTGCGGCTGGCTTAGATCATGTGCTAACAACACGGAGCTTTTTGGACATAAATGATGAGCTTTTTTTGAACAAAACTACATTCGTTATGGACCTGGGATTCCTGGAAGTGACATCTGATGAAGAGAATCAAAGGTAATGGATTATTTACATAGTATTTTCGATTTTAGATCTCTCCAACATGGCCGTTTGTCTGTATAGCAACGCGTATTTTTCTGGGCGCAGTGCTCAGATTATTGCAAAGTGTGATTTCCCAGTAAGGTTATTTTTAAATCTGGCAAGTTGATTGCGTTCAAGAGATGTAAATCTATAATTCTTTAAATGACAATATAATATTTTACCAATGTTTTCTAATTTTAATTATTTAATTTGTGGTGCTGACTTGACTGCCGGTTATTGGAGGGAAACGATTTCCTGAACATCAACGCCATAGTAAACCGCTGTTTTTGGATATAAATATGAACTTGATAGAACTAAAAATGCATGTATTGTCTAACATAATGTCCTAGGAGTGTCATCTGATGAAGATTGTTAAAGGTTAGTGCATCATTTTAGCTGGTTTTATGGTTTTGGTGACGCCTGTCTTTGAATTGACAAAACATTACACACAGCTATTGTCAATGTACTCTCCTAACATAATCTAACTTTATGCTTTCGCCGTAAAACCTTTTTGAAATCGGACAACGTGGTTAGATTAAGGAGATGTTTATCTTTCAAAGGGTGTAAGATAGTTGTATGTTTGAAAAATTTGAATTTTGACATTTATTTGGTTTCAAATTTGCCGCTCTTGAAATGCATCTGCTGTTGATAGGGTGCACCACGGGTGGCACGCTAGCGTCCCACATAGCCCCAAGACGTTAAAGAAGTCTCGAGGTATTGCTTGCCTGAGGTAGAGTACCTTATTTATTTTAATTTTTTTACCTTTATTTAACTAGGCAAGTCAGTTAAGAACAAATTCTTATTTTCAATGATGGCCTAGGGGCCTAGGGGCAGGGGCAGAACAACAGATATGTACATTGTCAGCTTGTACCTTTCGGTTACTAGTCTAACGCTCTAACCACTACGCTACCTGCCGCCCCGCACTAGGCACCTTATAATAAGATGTAGACCGCGTAGATCTACCAAGAGCATTCTCATCTGTACTATTCGTAGCCATCTAGTTACCACCACAAAACGATGCTGGCACTAAGACCGCTCTCAACCAACTCTATAAGGCCATAAGCAAAGAAGAAAATACTCACCCAGAAGCGGCGCTCCTAGTGGCCGGGGACTTTAATGCAGGTAAACTTAAATCCGTTTTTACCTCATTTCTACCAGCATGTCACATGTGCAACCAGGGGAAAAAAATCCTAGACCACCTTTACTCCACACACAGAGATGCATACAAAGCTCTCCCCTGCCCTTCATTTGGCAAATCAGACCATAATTATATCCTCCTGATTCCGGCTTACAAGCAAAAACTAAAGCAGGAAGTACCAGTGACTCGCGCAATACGGAAGTGGTCAGATGACACGGATGCTACACTACAGGACTGTTTTGCTAGCACAGACTGGAATATGTTCCAGGATTCTTCCGATGAAATTGAGGAATACACCACCTCAGTCATCAGCTTCATCAATAAGTGCATCGATGACGTCATCCCCACAGTGACTGTACGTACATATGCCAACCAGAAGCCGTGGATTACAGGCAACATCCGCATCAAGCTAAAGGCTAGAGCTGCCGCTGTCAAGGAGCGGGAGACTAATCTGGACACTTATAACAAATCCCGCTATGCCCTCAGACGAACCATCAAACAAGCAAAGCATCAATACAGGATTAAGATTGAATCCAACAACACCGGCTCTGACGCCTGTCGGATGTGGCAGGGCTTGAAAACTATTACGGACTACAAAGGGAAACCCAGATGCGAGCTGCCAACTGACGTGAGCCTACCAGACGAGCTAAATGCATTTAATGCTCGCTTCGAGGCAAGCAACACTGAAGCATGCACCAGAGCACCAGCTGTTCTGGATGACTGTGTAATAACGCTCTCGGTAGCCGATGTGAACAAAACCTTTAAACAGGTCAACATTCACAAAGCCACTGGGCCAGACGGATTACCAGGACGTGTTTTCAAAGCATGCGCAGACCAACTGTCAAGTGTCTTCACTGACATTTTCAACCTCTCCCTGACCGAGTCTGCGATACCTTCATGTTTTAAGCAGACCACCATAGTCCCTGTGCCCAAGGAAGTGAAGGTAACCTGCCTAAATGATTACCGCCCCGTGGCACTCATGTCTGTAGCCATGAGTGCTTTGAAAGGCTGGTCATGGGTCACATCAACAGAATCCTCCCGGACACCTAGACCACTCCAATTCACATACCGCCCCAACAGATCCACAGATGACGCAATCTCAATCGCACTCCACACTGCCCTTTCTCACCTGGACAAAAGGAACACCTATGTGAGAATGCTGTTCATTGACTACAGCTCAGTGTTCAACACCATAGTGCCCACAAAGCTCATCACTAGGCTAAAGACTCTGGGACTAAACACCTCCCTCTGCAACTGGATCCTGGACTTCCTGACGGGCCGCCCCCAGGTAGTAAGAGTAGGCAACAACACGTCTGCCACGCTGATCCTTAACACTGGGCCCCTCAGGGGTGTGTACTTAGCCCCCTCCTGTATTCCCTGTTCACCTCCCTGTATTCCGCTCCTGTATTCGTGGCCAAACACGACCCCAGCACCATCATTAAGTTTGCTGACGACACAAAAGTGCTAGGCCTGATCACCGACAATGATGAGACGGCCTATAGGGAGGTGGTCAGAGAATTGGCAGTGTGGTGTCAGGACAACAACCTCTCCCTCAGTGTGAGCAAGACTAAAGGAGCTGATCGTGGACTACAGGAAAAGGCGGGCCGAACAGGCCCCCATTAACATTGACGGGACTGTAGTGGAGCGGGTCGAGAGTTACAAGTTCCTTGGTGTCTACGTCACCAACGAACTATCATGGTCCAAACATACCAAGACAGTCATGAAGAGGGTACGACAAAACCTTTTCCCCCACAGGAGACTGAAAAGATTTGGCATGGGTCCCCAGATCCTCAAAAGGTTCTACAGCTGCACCATCGAGAGCATTCTGACCGTTTGCATCACCATGGTATGGCAACTGCTCGGCATCTGACCGTAAGGCGCATTAAAGGGTAGTGTGAACGGCCCAATACATCACTGGGGTCAAGCTTCCTGCCATCCAGGACCTATATACTAGGCAGTGTCAGAGGAAAGCCCATAAAATTGTCAGAGACTTCAGTCACCCAAGTTATAGACTGTTTTCTCTCCTACCGCACAGCAAGCGGTACCGGAGCGCCAAGTCTAGGACCAAAAGGCTCCTCAACAGCTTCTACCCCTAAGCCATAAGACTGCTGAACAAATCATAAAATCGCCCCCGGACAATTTACATTGACCCGTCCCCCGTCCCCCCCCTCCCTTTTGTACACTAGCTGTTTGTTTGTTACCTGTGCATAGTCAGTTCGCCCCCACCTACATGTACAGATTGCCTCGACTGGCCTGTGCCCCCGCACACTGACTCGGTACCGGTGCCCCCTGTTTATAGCCTCCTTATTCTTATTGTGTTACTTTTATTATTACTTTTCATTTTAGTCTACTTGGTAAATATTTTCTTCTTCTTGAACTGCACTGTTGGTTAAGGGCTTGTAAGTAAGCATTTCACGGTAAAGTCTACACTTGTTGTATTCCGCGCATGTGCCAATTTTTTTATTTGATTGAACTTCTTCCACATTTTGTTACGTTACATACAGCCTTATTCTAAAAATGATTAAATAGTATTTTTTCCCCCATCAATATACACACAATACACCATAATGACACAGCAAAAACAGGTTTTTATATAAAAAAACTACTTAAATATCACATTTACATTAGTATTCAGACCTTTTACTCAGTACTTTGTTGAAGCACCTTTGGCAGCGATTACAGCCTCGAATCTTCTTGAGTATGACGCTACAAGCTTGACACACCTGTATTTGGGGAGTTTCTCCCATTCTTCTCAGCAGATCCTCTCAAGTTCTGTCCGGTTGGATGGGGAGCGTCGCTGCAAAGCTATTTTCAGGTCCGGGCTCTGGCTTGGCCACTCAAGGACATTCAGAGACTTGTCCCGAAGCCACTCCTGTGTTGTCTTGGCTGTGTGCTTAGGATCATTGTCCTGTTGGAAGGTGAACCTTCATCCCAGTCTGAGGTCCTGAGCAATCTGGAGCAGGTTTTCATCAAGGATCTCTTTGTACATTGCTCTGTTCATCTTTTTTTTTGGGGGTCTGCCTGCTCCCCGTAAAGTTCTGATGTCAGCCTGGCTAGCCCAGGACAGGTGACTCACTGGCCAGGTCTAACCCTCACCTCACAGTTCAACACAGGTGTGATCACTGAGCCAAGAGGAGAGGAACACCTTGTCCACCCCCTACTGGCCTGAAGCATATTGTGTGGATGAGAATGAACCCTTTAACCTTAGAGCTGAAACCATTGTCTCACCATCCTCAACAAGCTGAGAAGATTTTTCTGGAAATACTGTATCTAAGGCAAGAACATACTCCAGAGAGGTTCCTTTTCGAGTAACAAAAAAACATTCAGTTGCTTACAGATATGTTCGACTATCGTTCCAGGTAACATGCAACGTGTAGAAGCAGGCTCACCCAGTTGGAAGGCTTACAGGAGGGCTGTCACAAGGAGGCTTTTTGCATCACTTGCAATTAAGCCCATAAAATACAGACCTGCAAGAAGCTCTCAACCTAATATCCACAGATCGGCTGGTTATGTAATATTATGTACATAATGAATACAAAGAGACAAGCTCCCTTCTTGGCTGAGTACACCCCCAAACAGTGAGCGTGCAGGCATGCAGCACTGGTGGATTCTGGGTCAGCTGTGCCTTCATGGTTCACACCATAGAGATCCTAGTATTGTAATTCCTAATTCTATGGTTCACACTGTCAGTGAGGTGGGTCACAGCACCCAGGATGTAGCAGCAAAACTGCTTCAATGGCTGACTGATGGGAGTTGTACTGTAACAGGAACTTGTTGGATGGAAGAGGACATCATAAAGCTCCACTATAAGCACAAAAGCACGCTGGCATCCCTGGTATTTAGTAGCCTGCATTTCTGTCCTATCCTGCTTGCCGTTTGTTCACAGGGCACAGACAGACCACTGGCCAATGAGTAAAAATAGAGCAAATGATGGAGGGAGAGCATGAGAGAGAGACAACATAAGAGAGATGAGAGAGACAACGTAAGAGAGATGAGAGAGACAACGTAAGAGAGATAAGAGAGAGAGCATCAGAGAGACAACATGAGAGAGAGAGACAACGTAAGAGAGATGAGAGAGAGAGCATCAGAGAGACAACATGAGAGAGAGACTGCACATTCTGTGGATTTGATGGTGCTGTATCTGGGGTCCATCCAGAGTGTGAGGAATGTGACAGGAGACTCTCAGCTAAAACAACACTGGTAAGTGGAGAACAGAGCACCACTCTGCCATGCCCTCTCCAGGCCTGGCCCCAGCCTAGCTAGTACATAATGCCTGGGGAGGCATGCAGATACAGTAAAGCAGCAGCCAACAGTGGTGTGGTTGAGAGCGAGAGAGAGAGAGAGAGAGAGAGAGAGAGAGAGAGAGAGAGAGAGGAGATGTGTGTGAGAGAGAGAGAGAGAGGGGAGGACAGAGAGAGGGGGAGAGGGGGAGGACAGAGAGAGAGGGGAGAGGGGGAGGACAGAGGGGGAGGACAGAGGACAGAGAGAGAGGGGAGAGGGGGAGGACAGAGGGGGAGGACAGAGAGAGAGGACAGAGAGGGAGGACAGAGAGAGAGAGGACAGAGAGAGAGGACAGAGAGAGAGAGGACACAGAGAGAGAGAGGACAGAGAGAGAGAGAGAGAGAGAGAGAGAGAGAGAGAGAGAGAGAGAGAGAGGACAGAGAGAGGAGAGAGAGAGGACAGAGAGAGAGGACAGAGAGAGGACAGAGAGAGAGGACAGAGAGAGAGGACAGAGAGAGAGAAGTTAGGGGGAGGAGTTAGGGGGAGGAGTTAGGGGGAGGAGATGTGTGTGAGAGAGAGAGAGAGGACAGAGAGAGGGGGGAGAGAGAGAGGACAGAGAGAGAGGACAGAGAGACAGGACAGAGAGACAGAGAGAGAGGACAGAGAGAGAGAGAGAGAGAGAGAGAGAGGACAGAGAGAGAGAGAGGACAGAGAGAGAGAGAGAGGACAGAGAGAGAGGACAGAGAGAGAGGACAGAGAGAGAGGACAGAGAGAGAGAGGACAGAGAGAGAGAGAGAGAGGACAGAGAGAGAGAGAGGGGAGGACAGAGAGAGGGGGGAGAGGGGGGAGAGGGGGAGGACAGAGAGAGAGGACAGAAGGACAGAGAGACAGAGAGAGAGGACAGAGAGACAGAGAGAGAGACAGGACAGAGAGACAGAGAGAGAGAGAGGACAGAGAGAGAGAGGACAGAGAGAGAGAGAGAGAGAGAGGACAGAGAGAGGACAGAGAGAGACAGAGAGAGGACAGAGAGAGAGAGGACAGAGAGAGAGAGAGAGAGAGAGGACAGAGAGAGAGAGAGAGAGGACAGAGAGAGAGAGAGAGAGAGAGAGGACAGAGAGAGAGAGGACAGAGAGAGAGAACAGAGAGAGAGAGAGAGAGAGAGAGAGAGAGAGAGAGAGAGAGAGAGAGAGAGGAGATGATGTTGCATGTCCTGTTAAAACTAACACAGCTCAAAAACCACATGAAATCTGGGAATAATTAGTACATCACTGGTTAGAGGACACTTGTAGAAGACAGCTAGACTTTTTTTGTTAATCGTCCATTGATATCCCGCAGAAATTAACTGTACAGGGGGCAAATGTTTGAGGTGTAGCGCTGTTTAAACTAACACTATTCAAAGGTCACACGGAAATATGGAACAACCTACACATGGTTGGTTAGATGAAAACTTATTGAAGGCTTATAGCTATATTTTGGAATGGCGGCTGTTGATTTCAGGAGGCTGCCATCACGGAAAAGGGAGAAAAAAAAACACTTTCTGTTAGTTAACTTCAACGAATCACGACCCGCCATAGGATATCAACAGTGACACCGGTTGGCTGCTATTTAAATTATCCGTGCCATTTGAGAAAGAAAATAATAGCTATATTCTAAGTACACATACTGTCCACATCATGGAAAGTTGCATAAATATAATAAAAAAATTTAATATCTTCATTTAAGATGATAGTAAATTAAGCAAACTCTGATTTTTTTTTGTAATCGCATACTTTTCACGCATACACTTCTAGAACTTACCTCAATGAGCTCAGGTCTCAGGTTGATGGTGCGCAGCCAGTCCCCCAGCCGTGGGTAACTGTCTAAGGCCTGAGGCCTCTCTGTCTCTGGCACTTTCTGCTTACACTGCAGCTGCTTACAGATGTACTTCATCAGCTTTACCTGCAGGGGGAAACAGAGAGGGCCACACAACAGATAAGGGAGGGGCAGGTTAGTGAGAAGAGAGGAGATGAGCCTGGATAAGCTAGCTGGGAGCAGGCCAGAGCTGGGGCCTGTAGGATATCTACTACTCTTCCCTGAGTTGTTATCAACTGTGTAGTTTAGCGTGACAGGAAAATATAGGTGAATTGAAAAGACCCATGAGCCTAATGGACAGTCGAACATAACTACAGCAATTATGGCCTGCACAATTTGTATGTGCACTCGTTCTTTGCAGAAATAGTACATAGAAAACATGAAATACCAGGGATACATTAATTAGACATTTTAATCAGACTCTGATTATATGTTGCTGAATTCTTCTCTGTGCGTCATACTTCCATTAAAAAAATGTCCTTGCACATGCAAATCATTTAACAACTGATTAACTAAACAGAAAACCTACAATAGACACTATATTCACTGGTAAATGAAAGCCAGAATAAGACAGCCACTGACAATGCCAAGCCATGTTTACAGTATGTCTATGCTGGAGATTTAGCAGATCCAAAGCCCCTTATCAAATATTGGACAAGGCCCAAAAAAATAAAATCCTATAAAACAAACATGGCTGCCCAAGAGACAATGAGGGAGCATGCTTAGGGCTGTTACGGTGATCGTATTACCGCCACACCGGCGGCCACGAGTCATGACGGCAGTCAAATTCCATCTGACCGTTTAGTCACGGTAACTTGGCTTCTCCAAGCTCTGATGCTGCTGCTGGTCATTAGTAGCCTACCAAACTTGCTAACTGCCTGGTACTCAGGACTCTATTCTCATTCTAAATCACTCTGACATCAATGCAAATGTAATCGAAAATCTAATCAAACACTTCATGAGGGCCCATGAGCTCGTGCTTTGCAACATTTCTATAGGCTATGCAATTGTATGAGAAAAGAGAGTTGATGGCCTCTATTAAAAGGAGGATGTTCCCATTAGCTTTTCACAGGAAAAGCGTCCTCCATTCGCTATTTAAGTGCATAGATGACATGTATTTTTCCCCCCTGCCCCTGTTTTGAGACAGGTGCATGATAATGGTCCATTCTAAATCAAAACACATTTGACACATATTATTTAGTATATGTAAAGACAAGATTAAATCAAGAATATGTAATTGGGCTCCCGAGTGGCGCAGCGGTCTAAGGCACTGCATCTCAGTACTAGAGGCATCACTACAGACCCTGGTATCACATCCGGCCATGCTTGGGAGTCCCATAGGGCGGCACACAATTGGCCCAGTGTCGTCCGGATTAGGGTTTGGCCGGAGTAGGCTGTCATTGTAAATAAGAATTTGTTCTTAACTGACTAGTTAAAATAGTTAAATAAAAAGGTACAAAAAAAGAACAAAAAAATTGTAATCTGATGGGTGACAATATTAGCCTATCACTTGTGAATGATACTTGGTAGTAGTTACTGTCTCGCTGCAACTCTCGTATGGACTCGGGAGAGGCGAAGGTCGAGAGCCATGCGTCCTCCGAAACACAACCCAACCAAGCTGCAGTGCTTCTTGACACAGCGCACATTCAACCCGGATGCCAGCCGCACCAATGTGTCAGAGGAAACACCGTACACCTAGCGACCGTGTCAGCGTGCACTGCACCCGGCCCGCCACAGGAGTCGCTAGTGCGCGATTAGACAAGGATATCCCTGCCGGCCAAACCCTCCCTAACCCGAACGACGCTGGGCCAATTGTGCGTCACCCCATGAACCTCCCGGTCGCGGCGGGCAGAGCCTGTGCTCGAACCCAGAATCTCTGGTGGCACAGCTAGCACTGCGGGTGTAGAGCATAACTGGTATACATAAGCAACGCGTGAGTTTCAAGTTTGGGGAAGATAATTTTCACCATAAAAATGCATCTTTATAAGAAAAGCATTATATGCATAATCTCATTTGCAGTCACTTTTGAGAATGGCGTTTTCCCACTAATTGATAGCATTTTGGAACATTCGTGTGCGCATTGCTGCACTTATGTGAAGAAATAGCCTGATAGTTAATCAACATTTTAAGCTAGAAGTTCTGATCTGTTGTATCAGCCTAATTGCTTAAAGAATATTTTTTGATGCTAGCGGTTGTATTAATTTGAGCTCTATCGCATTCCACAATCTCCTTGACTATGTTTGGAATATTTATTTCTTGCACAGAATAGGTCAACTTTTGTACTATGGGGGATAGTAAATTGACATAGGCTAGTGCTTTTGCTGTTCGTTAGTCCTGCTCATTTTGTTGGCTGACTTAAGTAAATGTGGACAGTTCTTCCAACATCTTCAATATGCGCCTCGGAATTGGATAAGGATGCGAGCAGTTGCGTCCCTGATGTGTCTGTCTTCACTTGTAACCTGTGAGAAGGAGCCGATCACGAGACGGGCATTGGCTAATAAGAATTGAGCTATCTGGGAGTGCCATGTGAGTGAGAGGTGCTTAAGAGCACGCAGAAGGGAATTACAATTATTATATTCAGCCCAAGGGCACGACGGTCACTGGCCGCAAAAGGCATGGATTTCTTTAGGGGTCATTACAGCATAACAAAGGGGATGCCGCCGGGAAATTCGAGGCATTATCAAGTGCTTGTCAAATTATGAATGAGAGACTGATGATGTGTGCAGCCTGCACAAAAAAAACAAAGTTTTACTTTTTCAAATCATCATTAGAGTCGCACCATGCAGCCTTAGAAGTTATTAAAAATCTAAACATTTAGCCCAACGTTTGTATCACAACTAAAGTTGAAAGCTCAACACAGTGGAGCCGTATGTGCGCACTCCCTCAAATTGTTTGGAAAAAATATACTTTCGATCGATTTTATTCAGCTATGTTCAATTGCATTCTTCCTACTATAAAATAATGCCATGGAATTCTAAGCAAATCTTGTCTGCTAAATGAACTAGTGTAGCCCACAGCCATATGGCATAGCCAGATCAGGGCCTAACATAAGGACAACTCAGAGTATGCTACTCTGTTCTTCTGAAATAGACTGCATTGTCTTCATATCATGTTTCTTTAGAACTGTCGAAAATAAATAATGGATTTATTGTGAAGGTGTAGGCTACATGGATTTATTGTGAAGGTGTAGGCAACATGGATTTATTGTGATGGTGTAGGCAACATGGATTTATTGTGATGGTGTAGGCAACATGGATTTATTGTGATGGTGTAGGCAACATGAATTTATTGTGATGGTGTAGGCAACATGAATTTATTGTGATGGTGTAGGCTACATGGATTTATTGTGATGGTGTAGGCAACATGGATTTATTGTGATGGTGTAGGCAACATGGATTTATTGTGATGGTGTAGGCAACATGGATTTATTGTGATGGTGTAGGCAACATGGATTTATTGTGATGGTGTAGGCTACATGGATTTATTGTGATGGTGTAGGCAACATGGATTTATTGTGATGGTGTAGGCAACATGGATTTATTGTGATGGTGTAGGCTACATGGATTTATTGTGATGGTGTAGGCAACATGGATTTATTAGACTTTTTAAACTGTAGATGTTCCAAAAGGTCAGCATCAGTGGCTTGTAGGTTATGTGTGGAAGCCAGGAGATATGCTAAACGTGTTTATGTTAATTAACGGTGAATTACTGTGAGACCGGCAGTTATTTGCTTGACAAATCACCGGCTGACAAAATGCCATGACCGCCACAGCCCTAAGCGGGCTTTACGGTCTTTGATGTTTGGACTGTGGTAGAACACTGGGGAGATTAAGCAGTTTCAGACACATGTATGCACTCCCACACGCACACACAATCCTTCTCCCATAATGTGAGGCCAATCTGAAACATTAATTATTCCAATCACGCAGACACATATTTATTAATTCTACAACGTGGCGTTTCTCCTCCATATATGTTCTCACACAGGCAGGCAGATATCTGACTGGATTTTATTTCACCCTCCCTCTCTCCTTTTTTTGCTTCGCCTCCAGCAAGCAGGGCTGTCAAATAGATATAAATAGCTGTTATTATATGGAAGGGAACAGCGAGCTGGCCTTCTCATGAGGGTGTCTGCACCGCTGGCATGGCAACCAAGTGTCATTGGAACATTGCAGCCACTGAACGCAGGGGCATAGTGACATCACAGTCCTGGAAGACGCAAAGTTCACAGCGAGGCTAGCAGACAGCCTCACAGCCATCACTGGACTGGCCCCCGACTAAACATACCTCCCCCTCAGTGACCATGTATCAACATGTCAGCCCATGACCTTTTGTTTTTCTAGGTGCAAACCCAGGTATCACATTGTTCTTTCATCTGTCAAGACCGTGGGATCCATTGTTATCTATTAAAAGACGTCATAGGCTGTTCACATAATAAACAAAACAGTGAGGATGCTTACATTGCAGAATATGTGAAAGCACTCCACCATGATCGTCTACAAACAAACAGAGCGCTGGCTACCACATTCATTTTCCAGCTCTGCAGAGAGGCTGGACACAGAGAGAGACAAGCTGGACACAGAGAGAGAGAGGCTGGACACAGAGAGAGACAGGCTGGACACAGAGAGAGAGACAGGCTGGACACAGAGAGAGAGACAGGCTGGACACAGAGAGAGAGACAGGCTGGACACAGAGAGAGAGACAGGCTGGACTAGGAGAGAGACAGGCTGGACAGAGGGAGAGACAGGCTGGACACAGGGAGAGACAGGCTGGACACAGAGAGAGACAGGCTGGACACAGAGAGAGACAGGCTGGACACAGAGAGAGACAGGCTGGACACAGAGAGAGACAGGCTGGACAGAGAGAGAGAGACAGGCTGGACAGAGAGAGAGAGACAGGCTGGACAGAGAGAGAGAGACAGGCTGGACAGAGAGAGAGAGACAGGCTGGACAGAGAGAGAGAGACAGGCTGGACGAGAGAGAGAGACAGGCTGGACACAGAGAGGACAGGCTGGATAGAGAGAGACAGGCTGGACATAGACAGGCAGGCTAGGGGTGAGAACAGGTAGTGGCAGCACCTCGGTGTTGTGGTGGCTGGTGATGACGCAGGGAGCAGGGCAGTCTGAGGGGAGAGGAGGCGAGGCCTGTGCAGCTGATACTGGGGAGGAGGGCTCGCCCGCTGAGACGGTCCTTTCACCAGCACCCAGGGCAGCAGCTTGCTGACGCACAGCAAGCCATGTTACCATTGGGGCCGCTGGCCATTAAGCCAGTCATCCTTTTCACACACACACACACACACACCAACCCAGCCACCCCCCCAGCCGCCTGTATCTGCTAATCAGCACTTTAATAAGTGAAGCCTCAGTCACTGGCATCTAGATTCAGGGATGCCAAGTCCACCTCATCCTTCACCACACACACACACACACACACACACACACACACACACACAACCTAGTGACTGCTAAAATACATGCCCCCTCCCCCCATTGCTCCCTTCACCTGATATCTGATGTACTGATAAACATCACATCTCAAGCCCTGCTGTGTACCATCCAAACAGCACACCTGACACCACTGCCCTAATGGTGATTGTGCAAATGAACACTGGGATATCAAGAGACGTTGTATGGAACATGACAGTGGAAAAATAAAACAGATGAGAGGGAAGCAACAACAAAAAAACTATGAGCAGGCTGGACACTCACGTGGATGTTAATGACAGTCTGAACATAGATATAAACACCTCAGATATAAACACTGTGATATAAACACCTCAGAAGTTGTCCAGAGGATGTCTGAAACTCGAGCATTACCACTACCTACTGCTGTACTTTAAAATAGCAACATTATGAGGACAAGGCAGGCTCCTCTCCTTGTTCTGGCCTTCCAGGTGACTACCAGATGAGTAACTCACAGCACTGTGGTATTAGTTTGCGCTGGCCTGGCCTTCTCAACTCCGTGCAGTGCTGGGCTCTAGTATAGTGTGTCTCCTTATCTCCATCTGAGAGTGTCCATTACAGCAGGACGCCTTGGGCTGCAGGCCGCACCGCATGGCCATGAAATGAGCAGCGCACCGCCAGGTATCAGTCTACTCCACCCACCAGCGTAGCCGCGGTAAGATGCTTTTCACGGTCAAGTCTACACATGTATTCGGCGCAAGTGATAAATACAATGTGATGATTTGAGTTGCGGGTGCTGGAAGGAGGGGTGTGCGGGGGGAGAAAAATCCCCTTTATAGTAAAGCATTGCATGCATCTATAATCGCATTTGAGTAGTGGCATACAATTGATCATACATGTTTTTGGGGATGTTTTATTTTTGCAGGGTCTGGGGGGGGGGGGGGGGAAAAGGCCATTGCGTTTAATTTAGAAGACAGAGCATTTTTTAATATCACACAAATGCCTAAATGTAGGCTACTGTGCAACTCACTATTCAGATAGGATGCAATTGTGAAACTTGAATTTTTTTGTATTTAGAATCATTTGTTTTATCATCATCATCATTATTATTATTGTAGGCCTACTTATTAATCTCAACCAGTTCTTTAATTATGCAAAAGGTGTTGTTTCATTCTGTTGGGACATTTTCATTGGCTAAATTAAGTTCAAGCTGTCTTTTTAATTGTGCCCAGTATTTAGTTTAAGATAGGCCTTTTGTAAAATAAATAGGCCTTTTGTAAAATAAATAACATTTGCCTATTGCTGTCATTTCTTGGGTACGGTAGGCACTAGCCTTCCTTCATAGGTTTAAACCAGTTCCCAAGTGTTTTGTTTGCTTCTGTTGAGCCATTTTCCTTGGACAAATTAAGTTCCAGCTGTAATGTTGTGTTTGCTGTGATATAATATCTGCTCATATTTTCCAAATAAACTAATGGCTCGACTTACTTTTGATATTAACTATTGTGAAGGTTTGGTGTGGCTATTAGCCTATTATACTGCAGGCCTATGATATGAAGGCAGTGCGCACCTGCACTGCATCGGACTCCGACAGATGATCTTGAGGTGAGGAAGAATGTTTTAAGCCTACCAGAGTTAATCCTATAATTTAATAATATAACACTTATCTTTATAAAAAATATTGTGATCGAAAAATTTGATTTTCTGTAGGCCTATATCTTTACACAGTAGCCTATTTGACAAGGATAAAGAGATGCATGTTGGTATCGTAGCATGCCGCCGGCATATCTCCATCTCTCGCTCTCTCTGGGGCTAGCCTAAGCTTCTCTTCCTTTATCTATATACTTAACAAAAATACAAACACGCAACAATTTCAAAGATTTTACTGAGTTACATTTCATATCAGGAAATCAGTACACACACACACACACACACACACACACACACACACACACACACACACACACACACACACACACACACACACACACACACACACACACACACACACACACACACACACACACACACACACACACACACACACACACACACACACACACACACACACACACACACACACACACACACACTTAAAGTCGGAAGTTTACATACACTTAGGTTGGAGTCATTAAAACTCGTTTTTCAACCACCAAGCAAATTTCTTTTTAACAAACTATAGTTTTGGCAAGTCGGTTAGGACATCTACTTTGTGCATGACACAAGTCATTTTTCCAACAATTGTTTACAGACAGATTATTTCACTTATCATTCACTGTATCACAATTCCAGTGAGTCAGAAGTTTACATACACTGAGTTGACTGTGCATTTAAACAGCTTGGAAAATTCCAGAAAATTATGTTATGGCTTTAGAAGCTTCTGATAGGCTAATTGACATAATTTGAGTCAATTGGAGGTGTACCTGTGGAGGTATTTCAAGGCCAACCTTCAAACTCAGTGCCTCTTTGCTTGACATCATGGGAAAATCAAAAGAAGTCAGCCAAGACCTCAGAAAAAAATTGTAGACCTCCACAAGTCTGGTTCATCCTTGGGAGCAATTTCCAAACACCTGAAGGTACCACGTTCATCTGTACAAACAATAGTACGCAAGTATAAACACCAGGGGACCACGCAGCCGTCATACCGCTCAGGAAGGAGACGTGTTCTGTCTCCTAGAGATTAAGGTACTTTGGTGCGAAAAGTGCAAATCAATCCCAAAACAACAGCAAAGGATCTCGTGAAGATGCTGGAGGAAACGGGTACAAAAGTATCTATATCCACAGTAAAACAAGTCCTATGTTGACATAACCTGAAAGGCCGCTCAGCAAGGAAGAAGACACTGCTCCAAAACCGCCATAAAAAAGCCAGACTACGGTTTGCAATTCCACATGGGGACAAAGATCGTACTTTTTGGAGAAATGTCCTCTGGTCTGATGAAACAAAAATAGAACTGTTTGGCCATAATGACCATCGTTACGTTTGGAGGAAAAAGGGGGAGGCTTGCAAGCTGAAGAACACCATCCCAACTGTGAAGCACGGGGGTGGCAGCATCCCCGTGCGAGCAAGGAGGCCTACAAACCTGACTCAGTTACACCAGCTCTGTCAGGAGGAATGGGCCAAAATTCACCCAACTTATTGTGGGAAGCTTGTGGATGGCTACCCGAAACGTTTGACCTAAGTTAAACAATTTAAAGGCAATGCTACCAAATACTAATTGAGTGTATGTAAACTTCTGCCCCACTGGAATGTGATGAAAGAAATAAAAGCTGAAATAAATCACTCTCTGCTATTATTCTGACATTTCACATTCTTAAAATAAAGTGGTGATCCTAACTGACCTAAGACAGGGAATTTTTACTAGGATTAAATGTCAGGAATTGTGAAAAACTGAGTTTAAATGTATTTGGCTAAGGTGTATGTAAACTTTGACTTCAATTGTACACACACACACACACACACACACACACACACACACACACACACACACACACACACACACACACACAAAAAATATAAATGCAACATGTAAAGTGTTGGTCCCATATTTCATGATCTAAAATAAAAGATCCCAGAATTTTTCCACACACACAAAATGTTGCGCACAAATTTGTTTTACACTTGAGGTGTCACTACAGACTCCCTGGTTCGAATCCAGGCTGTATCACATCCAGCCGTGATTGAGGCGGTGCCCAATCAGCCCAGCGTCGTCCGGGTTTGGCCAGGGTAGGCCGTCATTGTAAATAAGAATTTGTTCTTAACGGACTTGCCTAGTTAAATAAAAGGTTACATTTAAACGTTCAAATTTAAAAACTACAGATGATTATTCTGCTGACATGATGATCAATGCTTGACTGCCATTTGACAAATAAAAATATTCTCACTCTTATCATGTAGACTAGCTACCCGCACAGTTTACCCTCACTGTATTTGCGAGCAGTCGGCTAGAGTGCGCATGCCAAGACCAGAGTAGACACATTTGCTATTTAACACAACAGTTCTGTGACAAATATCGGTACATGAAAACTTAAGCTAAAAAGTAAACTTTGTGTGCACCAAGTCATCACACACAATTTGTTATCCCCAACAAGTCAGTTTGGTGGAAACATATCACTGGTGAAAAAGTCTGCATATTTTCTTAAAGCGGATTTAAGAATATTCACATGAAAATCTGTTGCCAATCGGATGGAAACCTAGTTAGTAACACTGACTCAAACAATAATGCAGAGGAAGCATAGGCTACTCATCAGTGATGGCCAATGCGGTCATGACACTATCTCGAGATAAGCTACGTTGAAAAACGCTCAAAAGTTGAGAAAAAAACAATGGTTTGCTTCTACAGAGATCAGTCTTCTCTTTTCAGAAGTAGGCATTTGCTTTCCAAATGGTAGGCCTACGTTTCTCTCGTGATTGTATTTAGAATTTTGTGAAAGGCAAACTGACAGCTGCACCCAAACATCGAAAAATAATCCAGTTCCTATTCAAGTCAGGACGGGAAGCCATGGCAAGTGTACCCATGAGTTTAACAGTAAAAGTGCCAGGGTTAGAGGTTCCAAAATCTTTCTATGGATTATATTGATGGCCACAACGCAACAAGCTGTTCTATATTTGGTATAATTGTATTAAATGTCTGTTCAGACAGGAGTAATCGAAGAAGAAGAGCCACATTTTTGGCAAAATGATTTCAATTTATCAGGCGGTGCACCCCTACTTCTCACGGCTATGCCCACCAGTCACCTCTCGAGTGCTGGAGCAACAATGAGCTAAGCATGCCTTTTCTCAGCTCATTCATTCACACACGTAGTACACACTGTAGAAACATAGACACACTTTGGGCGAGAGAAAGTGCGGCCTTGGGATGAAAGAGGCAGCTTGGCTCTGCGGTAGCGGTTAACAAAGGCCTCTCCACTGTAGGCGAAAGGAGAGAGTAGAAGAGAGAGAAGGGAGCATAGAGGAAGAGAGGAAAGGAGAGAGGGCATCTGGAGGAGGGCCTGAGGAGGGGTCAGGTCAACAGCCTGGGCAAAGGGGCTCTCCATAGACCACTCCAGCTCCTCGGCTGCCAGACAAGTGCTAAATTGTACTGAGGGTATAGATCGCCCTCCTCAATAAAGCTCAATTTCTATTCTTCCCCTGGACGTGTGACTGGGAGAAAGAAACCCAGTCTATTTGAGAATTGAATAAACTGAAGGTGTGCTAAAGAGAGTTGACTTGATCTGACATTGCTCGTCCATATATTTATATATTGTTAATTCCACTCCTTTACTTAGATGTGTGTGTGTGTGTGTGTGTTGTTGTGAAATTGTTAGATATTACCGCAATGTTGGAGCTAGAAACACAAGCATTTCACTACACCCGCAATAACATCTGCTGAACACATGTATGTGACAATACAATTTGATATGTGACAATACAATTTGACTTGAGCAACAAACTCAGACAGAAGGCCAAATATGAATGGGAAGCAGCATCTTCTTTTTGACTAGACACACTGAAGCATCAATGGTACTGTCCAGTGAAGGTAATAGTATATTACTGAATCACTTCAAATACAGACTGTCTGACAGGGCTGGTTAAAGGGAGCCCTATCCTATTCATATAGGCTACCATGCCCACAACTCCTTATATTGACACAATGTGTCTGGACTTTAACCATTGTTCTGGGTGCAGGCATTTGACCTTTGAGGTTAGCCAATGAGAGGTCTCATGCTGTGGGTGGACAAGAGGGCCAGTAAGCTTCTTCTTGCCGACAACAAGCTCTCTTCACTGTATCTCTTCTCTTCTTTTAGTGGAGAGACAGAATGTAAGCTTAAATTGAGAAGATCTACATGACATTTCCCACAGAGCATTAATTAGACTTGTGTCAGAACTTCTCTCTGTGTAGTTTAAAGGGTCAGGAGACATTTAACATTTGTAGTAGGCCTACATAGTAACAGCCAACGTGACCATTTCCTCATATTTTGCAACTGTGAGTTGCATACAGTATTTTTCAGTCTCATTTGTGGAACATAATGTTGTTGTGTAGTTGGGCACCAGAGACATCCGTCACGAGAACCACACACACACACACACACACACACACACACACACAGATAGATGGTGATCATTCAGGCAGCACAGTGAACAATACACTGGTGCAAGAGTGTTGTCAGGTTACCTAGCAACCTCACTCCAGAGTCTTCAGCAGCATTGTTTAGAGTGGGATTTTCCCATAGACATGAAACAGAAAATCTGAGACCGTACACCTCGACGTGGAATATCTGTTAAAAGTACACCTCAGACTAGACACAATTCTGCAGTTGTGCTAAATAAAACACATTTATGTTAGGTAACATTTGAATAACAGCACATTTTCTATAGAAAGATAAAAAGCTGGAGTAGTACCATTCCACAGATCCAGACATGACGTGTGTTTTAAAAAAACTGATATCCTCAGTGGGCATCAACATGTAACAGAGTTAGATTTACAGATCGATAGATTCTTCAGTCAGTCCTGAGATGATCAGTTAACAACAGGTCTGTATTAGGTAGAGGATGGAACTCATTGACTCATATAGATGGGAGCCTGGTGGGGGATGGGGTAGACTGACTAGCCTCAGATCCCACCTGTTAGTCTGAAAATGGGGGTTAAACAACACCATGGAAACGCTTTAGTGCCTTGAGGAGATGAGTGACAGCCAATATGAACCAAGTCACCAGAGAGACACCAGAACACCTGTCTAACACAGGGGACAAAGTCCTACTGTTCCACTTGTTTCCTCAAGATTCGGCAGAAATAACCATCTTGTACTCTCAAACATTGGATGACAGCCTAACTTTGATGTCTTTGCCAATGACTGCATTGCCTCTCTGCAGGAGAATTGTGCAAGACTTCTTTCCCAGGGAAACAGAACCTACACTATGAGGAGGTAATATCAGATTTCACAAAGATAAAACAATCAGAGTCATCTGTGGTAATAGACGCCCCCTTCAAATTTACATGACTCTCTGCAGTTTCTATTGTCACATGTGGTCATATGACCCACATGGATTCTGTATCTGCCCCACAGAAGCCCACACAAACTGCACTATTTCCATCTGGTATTATGTGCTGGCTTTTGTCTTCACAATTGTAAATCAAACCATGATCAACGCTCCATTTTCAAGAGCAAAATAAATGTTCCAGTGTGTCCATGAGTGTTTGACGGTTCTCTTCCAAAACAATACTTTGTTTTAGTCAGAAAATAAAAAAGGTAAAAAAATAAATAAAATAATTATTTGTGACTGGAATAGGTACAAGAACTCATCAGTACACAATAGTATCACCATCAAGCAGGCAGGACCATGTGACAAGCAGGCAGGACCATGTGACAAGGAGACAGGACCATGTGACAAGAAGACAGGACCATGTGACAAGAAGACAGGACCATGTGACAAGAAGACAGGACCATGTGACAAGGAGGCTTTGTTGTGTTTTGTCTTTTCGCCTATAGCTTCATCTGCCCTTATCCGCTGGCCCCATGCGGTCCATGGTAGCATTAATAAAATGTGTGTGGCCCCCGTCACCGTCACTGTGTGCACTGGTCTCAGGGCAGCACAGCACTGTGATCTGGCAGATAATGAACATGGCACATTAAGGCCTTTGTGATGGGACTAAATGTTAACAAACGGCTGTGACGTGATGCTGCATATTAAGCAGCCCCAGGTAACATGTATATGCCACAAATCACCACAGCCCACCACCATTGTGGCACGATGGATGGAGGCACAGTGACGCATGTTGCAGGGAGGGAGGAAGGGTCACATGTGCCACGGGGCTTTGTGTGCCACGGGGCTTTGTGGCGGGGCTGGGCACCCATCGGCCGTGGGTGACTGTCAGAGACAATGGCCCACTGCGCTGACCCCTCCGTCATCGCTGGCTGACCCCACAGGGAGGGGGAGGGGCTGGGGGATTGGCTGGCTGCTGCCACTAATCCTCTGTCCTTATGTTGTGTAAGTTTAGTCCCCGTCTGGCTTCTCCCAGTGACAGCCCCAGCAACACCCAGCAACACCCAGCAACACACACCATACAAAGCTCAGAAATGGCTTGGAATCTTAAGTGTGTGAACATTACTGCTCATCTTGATAAAGATGAGCAATAATGACTTGATGAAATTAATCATTCCAACACTCCTTTATTGTTCACTCCAAAAAATATATATCATACCGCCAAGACATACTAACCTCCCCTGTTATTGGTAATGGTGGGAGGTTAGCATATCTTGGTGGTATGATCTTTGACCCTCTGTAATTTTCTCATTTATCATTAACCACAATTAATTCTGGGTTATCCGTAGTCTTGGTAGCATCCACATTAACGTAAGTGTTTAGAAACATGTTATTTTCTTATTTACAATAAAAGTGATTCCAAAATGTCACAATACATTATTTACCATTCATTTCTATTGGGCACAAAATAATCTGAAACACTGCAAATGCATCCACCAAGTTTGTAGAGTCACAAGCTTGATGTAGTCATTACGTACTAGGAATATGGGACCAAATACTACACTTTTATCTACTTTATTTCTAAGAATCTTTAGGGCTGTCAATAATTTTGACCCCTACCTTTGAGAAAAAAAATGTATTACTTGTTTAAGAAGATCTCTTTCTCTGAGCAATTATATTAGTATAAAATAATATTTGCCCATTTTATGGAGTGCAAAATATAGCTCAGTATTTTTAGTAATTATTTCCTACAGTTATAATTGCTAATTTGTATCAAGCGTGTCAATAATTTCGGACCCCACTTTACTGCCGTCTCAAGAAATACAACACAATAGGACAATTTAGGGATTGCAATTGCATCAAGGCCCTGAATCAATTGCAGCCTCGTCACATCAATTGGAAGATCATTGTTGAGTGTTTTGGGTAACACGTTGACATGAGTCAGTTAGAACAGCACGGGGGCGGGCTAATGACCGTCTTCTCCTGAATTACATTTCAAACCAAACATGCATTATTATCTAACCAGGCAATTCCCATAGAACTTAGGAGTTGGAGCTGGAGCTGGTGTTGCATCATTCTCTGAATCTAAATGGTTCTCTAAATCTAAGGCGCTTTCTGTTAGAGTGCAACGCATCGTTATTTAAGAATTTAGATTAAACTGAATTCAATTCAGAAACACAAAATGCCTCAAATACATTATTGTGTAACCATGTTGTATATAGAACCCTTCTAACAGGAATGAGGAATAGGCACTGTTCCTTATTCCACCTGAGTAATAATAACAAAAAAAATGCCCATTTCTGTTACTAAGCAATTACAAAGCTATTGCAGTTTTATTACACAGGTATGTATAGAAGCAACTGTATGTAAAATGTTACCCAAATTGAATATATCCGATCTGGAAATGGAATTATGTCATGGTCCTTGAAGAAAGGAAGAAAAAAAAGAAAGGAATGGGTAGGAAGGAAGCTTGTTTGAACAGGGCAAAGGAACCCCTTGTTTTTTGCCATGTCATGCAAATCCTCCTTCCCCATTACACAAATACTGCAGACCTCAAAATTACCAGATGCAGAGTAACACTACATCCTCAACATGTTTAAGAATAGCTCAAAGGCTGCCTGCTGGGGTAAAACGACCATGATTTCCACACAATGCAATCCGACTGCTGGATTGTACCGTTTGCTTTCCCAATACGAAAAGAGGAAACCGAAATAGCGTGGATAATGCTGCAATGATTTGCTTGTGTTTCTTCTCTGGTGATGGCCATATTCTCCCCAGTCGGTCTCCTCCTAGGCCTCAGAAAGACACAGCAGTTGCTATGTCATAAGAAGCAGCCCAGCTGATTGGCTTTGATCCCCTCGCCCCCCCCCCCCCCTTCCGCCCTGCTCTCCCCTCTCAGCATAGCCTCTTTGCGCGTCATTTGATTTCCTTATTTAACAACCAACCCTGAAAATGCGTAGGAAGAAAGACGTCTAAATATAGACACAGCCACAATAGCTCACACCACGAGCGGCGCAGCAAAACTCTTTCCAACACCATGAGAAGACAAAACAGATGATGCATTTCTATCTGCTGATCATTAGGTAGGCTCAGGGATGGATTATCTGCACAGATAACATGGTGATGCATTAATCCAAAAGACTCACAGGAAAAAATGTATATCAAGAGACACTACGCAAGCAAGATTCAAATGAGGAGTCAGAAGTCTGGTTGTTGTGACCGATATATAATCATTATCATGTTATATGTCTATATAGGCTAGGCTACATACAGAGCATTCACAAAGTATACATAACCCTCGACTTATTCCACATTTTGTTGTGTTACATCCTAGAATTCAAAATGGATAAAATATTTTTTTTCTCTCTCCACATAATACCCCATAATGATGAAGTAAAAACATGACTTTAGACATTTTTGCAAATGTATTGAAGATGAAATCTCATTTACGTCAATACACGATAGAATCACCTTTGGCAGCAATTACAGCTGTGAGTCTCTGGGTAAGTCTAAGAAATTTGCACATCTGGATTGTACAATATTTTGCACATTATTCTTTAAAGAATTCTTCAAGCTCTGTCAAGTTGGTTGTTGATCATTGCTAGACAGCCATTTTCAAGTCTTGCCACAGATTTTCAAGACAATTCAAGTCAAAACTGTAACTAGGCCACTCAGGAACATTACATTTTGTCTTGGTAAGCAACTCAAGTGTAAATTTGGCCTTGGGTTTTAGGTTATTGTCCTGCTGAAAAGTGAATGTCTCCCAGCGTCTGTTGGAAAGCAGACAACCAGGTTTTCCTCTAGGATTTTGCCTGTGCTTAGCTTCATTCTGTTTCTTTTCATTAAAAAAAAAAAAACTCCCAAGTCCTTGGCGATGACAAGCATACCCATAACATGATGCAGCCACCACCATGCTTGAAAGTATGGAGAGTGGTACTGTGTGAGGTATTTTGGTTAAACTATCCCCAATTCAATGGAATTGAAACCCTCTGCATGCACAGTGCATTCTTCCATCACATGTACGGCTGATTCTCAAGATCTTGCACACTAATGAGATGCTGTTGAGCCCACACTTCTACACTGTCTGAGCCAAGGACTACATGCTTTCTGGTAAGTTTTGATTACAATACTGGGTGGGGTGAATATATTTTATGACATACATGATTTTTTGTTAACTAGTCAATAGTAGCCTACAGCAAAGCGTGTTTAAATCCTTTCTAACTTGTTAACAATTTCTGCTAGTTCGTTTTTGCTACCATGTGGGATTTAGCTTGCTTGAGCCTGCTAACTGAGTGTTAATTCACCTGTTTCCATACATGTTTCATTTTAAAACATATCTTACAAAGGAGTTTAATCTAACTGCTGAACTATTTATCCGTACATGGAATTGTATTTGTTTATTTTTTAATCATTTTTTTCTAATCTTTACAGGAAAATTCCACGGGCACTATCTGATGTGTGGAGACATTTCACTGCAGCTAATGTAGAAGGAAAAGCTGTGTACATTTGCAAATACTGTGCCAAATCATATGTGAAGTATGCAACAAAGATGCAGAATCATCTGGCCAAGTGCATAAAGGTCCCTCAGCGTTCACAACAAGCAACCTCTGACAAAAGTCCCTCTACTTCTATTCGAGGTGAAAATGATGAATCAGACACCTTATCGATAGCAACAGGAATCAGAAGTTTTCTTGACTCAATGGAGGAACGGAGTCAGAGAAATGCTGATGAATGTCTTGCTTGAGCTGTGTATGCAACTGGTTCACCTCTGATGCTCACAGGTATTGGAAGAGATTTCTGAATGTTCCTAGCCCAGCATACACCCCTCCAACCAGACATGCTTTACCTACTCATTTGCTGGATGCGGAGTTCAACAGAGTTCAAGTGAAGGTCAAGCAAATCATAGAGAAAGAAGACTGTATTGCAATCATCTCTGATGGGTGGTCGAATGTTCATGGGCAAGGAATAATTAACTACATCATCTCAACCCCTCAACCAGTATTCTACAAGAGCACAGACACAAGGGACAACAGACACACCGGGCTCTACATTGCAGATGAGCTGAAGGCAGTCATCAATGACCTTGGACCACAGAAGGTATTTGAACTGGTGAAAGACAATGCTGCGAATATGAAGGCTGCTTGGTCTAAAGTGGAGGAGTCCTACCCTCACATCACACCCATTGGATGTGCTGCTCATGCATTGAATCTGCTCCTCAAGGACATCATGGCACTGAAAACAATGGATACACTCTACAAGAGAGCCAAGGAAATGGTTAGGTGTGTGAAGGGTCATCAAGTTATAGCAGCAATCTACCTTATCAAGCAAAAGAAGTGAGAAGAATAAGAGCACCACATTGAAGCTGCCCAGCAACACCTGTTGGAGTGGTGTTGTCATCATGTTTGACAGTCTCCTGGAGGGGAAGGAGTCTCTCCAAGAAATGGCCATATCACAGTCTGCCGATATGGACAGCCCATTCAAGAGGATCCTCCTGGATGATGTAAACTCAGCAAAAAAGAAATGTCCTCTCACTGTCAACATCGTTTAATTTCAGCAAACTTAACATGTTAAATATTTGTATGAACATGAGTTTCAACAACAGACATAAACGGAAACAAGTTCCACAGACATGTGACTAACAGAAATGGAATAATGCGTCCCTGAACAAAGGGACAGTCAGTATCTGGTGTGGCCACCAGCTGCATTAAGTACTGCAGTGCATCTCCTCCTCATGGACTGCACCAGATTTGCCAGTTCTTGCTGTGAAATGTTACCCCAATCTTAAACCAAGGCACCTGCAAGTTCCATGACATTTCTGGGGGGAATGGCCCTAGCTCTCACCCTCAGATCCAACAGGTCCCAGACGTGCTCAATGGGATTGAGATCCGGGCTCTTCGCTGGCCATGGCAGTACACTGATATTCCTGTCTTGCAGGAAATCACACACAGAACGAGCAGTGCGGCTGGTGGCATTGTCATGCTGGAGGGGCATGTCAGGATGAGCCTGCAGGAAGGGTACCACATGAGGGAGGAGGATGTCTTCCCTGTAACACACAACGTTGAGATTGCCTGAAATGACAAGCTCAGTCCGATGATGCTGTGACACCGCCCCAGACCATGACGGACCCTCCACCTCCAAATCGATCCCGCTCCAGAGTACAGGCCTTGATGTAACGCTCATTCCTTCGACGATAAAACGGGAATCCGACCATCACCCCTGGTGAGACAAACCGCGACTCGTCAGTGAAGAGCACTTTTTGCCAGTCCTGTCTGGTCCAGCGACGGTGGGTTTGTGCCCATAGGCGACGTTGTTGCCGGTGATGTCTGGGGAGGACCTGCATTCCACCTGCCTACAAGCCCTCAGTCCAGCCTCTCTCAGCCTATTGCGGACAGTCTGAGCACTGATGGAGAGATTGTGCGTTCTGGTGTAACTCGAGCAGTTGTTGTTGCCATCCTGTACCTGTCCCGCAGGTGTGATGTTCGAATGTACTGATCCTGTGCAGGTGTTGCTACACGTGGTCTGCCACTGCGAGGATGATCGGCTGTCAGTCCTGTCTCCCTGTAGCACTGTCTTAGGCGTCTCACAGTACGGGCATTGCAATTTATTGCCCTGGCCACATGTGCAGTCCTCATGCCTCCTCACAGCATGCCTAAGGCACGTTCACACAGATGTGCTGAGACCCTGGGCATCTTTCTTTTAGTGTTTGTCAGAGTCAGTAGAAAGGCCTCTTTAGTATCCTAAGTTCATAACTGTGACCTTAATTGCCTACCGTCTGTAAGCTGTTAGTGTCTTAACGACCGTTCCACAGGTGCATGTTCATTAATTGTTTATGGTTCATTGAACAAGCATGGGAAACAGTGTTTAAACCCTTTACAATGAAGATCTGTGAAGTTATTTGGATTTTGACAAATGATCTTTGAAGGACAGGGTCCTGAAAAAGGGATGTTTCTTTTGTTGCTGAGTTTATTTTGGGAGAGTGTGGTAAGCAGCCTGAAACCTATAGCAGTAGCCATTGCACGGATTGAGGGAGACAATGCCATCCTGTCTGATGTTCAGACTCTGCTTGCTGATGTAAGAGAAGAAATCCGTACTGCCCTTCCCCATTTACTGTTGCTCCAAGCAGAGGAAACTGCAGTTCTGAAGTACATGTTGGACACCAAGTATGCCGTCTCGCCACCTTGGCCTGGATGAGGGCAAGGTTCTTGGCAGTCTGGTGAAATACACTTCCAAGCAAGGGCTTTGGGATGGAGATGCAATATGGCAGTCGTGCCAACATATCTCATTAGCCACCTGGTGGAAGGGACTTTGTGGATCTGAGGCTCTTTCCCTTGTTGCCGCCGTCATCCTCCAAATCCCACCAACATCAGCCTGCTCAGAGCGCAATTGGTCTTTGTTTGGGAACACACACACACACCAAAGCACACAACAGGCTGACCAATACAGGGTTGAAGGGTTGGGTTGAAAAATTGGTGGCCATCTGGGCGAATTTGAGGCTTTTTGAGCCTGAAAACAAGCCATCCTACACAAGGTTGGAAAGTGACAGCGAAGATGAGGCCTCAAAGTCTGATGTTCAAGAGGTGGACATTGAGGAGGTCCGGTGAGAAGACCTGGAAGCCTGAGAGGAAGACAACCAAAGCTTTAGTTTCTAGACTATCATTTTACAGATGTATGTTGAAAATGTTTTTTGGGAGTTGCGATGATGATTGGGGATCATTCAATATTCCCTTTGTTGTTCAGTGAAATCATCCCATGTGAAGAGTCAACTCATTTAATTAAAGTTCAATTCGTAACTAAATTGTTTTTTTTTCTATTGGAAGGATTTAATAATTTGTAATTGTTTACTTATGATAAGGTAAAAGGTTTATGTTTCTGTCTCCATATGATATGGTAAATATATCCAATAAAAAAAACATCTACATTTAAATTGTATTAATATTCATTTGCATATATTTCTGTTAATTCCCATATATTCCCATGGAAATTTTCCACCTCTGAATATTCCCCAAAATGTGCAACCCTAGTAACTACAATGTTGTTGATCCATCCTCAGTTCTCCTGTAACAGCCATTAAACTCTGTAAATGTTTTAAAGTCACCATTGGCCTCATGGTGAAATCCCTGAGTGGTTTCCTTCCTCTCCGGCAACTGGGTTACGAAGGACGCCTGCATCTTTGTTGTGACTGGGTGTATTGATACACCATCCAAAGTGTAATTGATAACTTCACCGTGCTCAAAGTGACATTCACTGTTTTTTAAAACACATCTACCAATAGGTGCTGTTCTTTGCGAGGCATTGTAAAACCTCCCTGGTCTTTGTGGTTGAATCTGTGTTTGAAATTCACTGCTTGACTAAGGGACCTTACAGATAATTGTATGTGTGGGGTACAGAGATGAGGTTGTCATTCACAGAGTGAGTCCATGCAACTCATTATGCAAATGTGTACTCCTGAACTCTATAACAAAGGGGTTGAATACTTGTTGACTCATGACATTTCAGCTTTTCATTTGTTATTGAAAAATGAAAAAATTCTAAAACCATAATTCCACTTTGATATGTGGTATTGTGTGTAGGCCAGTGACACAAAAACTAAATTGAATCTATTTTAAATTCAAGCTGTAACAAATTTTAGAAAAAGTCAAGGGGTGTGAACAATTTCTGAAGGCACTGTATAACCTGTAAGTAAAAGAAAAATGATGTTCAAGCTCTTTTAGAGTAACCTTCACTGCACAGTATTTAATCTGTCCCTAGAGGCTGTTTAAATTATTATTGGATATCATCTAGTGTCATTCATTGCTAAAGTGTAACAGACATACTGATTCACAGCCACAGAGAGACAACGACAGGGAGACATAACAAAGAACAGGCCAACATGGAGACAGAAAGACAGACAGACAGAGGGGGTGTGTGAGAGATGTCAAGAGTCAGACAGGGATTAGTGTGTGAAAACTGAAGCACCACCTTGCAGTACTCCACTTGGAGAGCAAAGCACCATTATCTTTTCACCGGCAAGGCACACAGTAAAAAAAACAGCCATGGATGGAGTGCCATAATAAAGCTCTTTCAGTAAGAATATAATGTGAGTTCAAGCCTCTCTTGATTGCGCTCAAGTGCGGGTCTCTGGGAGAGATGCCCCTGTTTTGCAACACAACTGTGACAGACACTTTAACCCGTCGCTTCACTTCTCTCATTCATCACACAAATTAACTGAGCCTTTAGGCCATTTAACTGGATTGACAATTGATATTTTCCACTGTGCTGTTATATACGGGACTCATGGGAACACTTGTGGAGCCCTATGGGAGTGTCAAGCTGACAGGCCTGTCAGATTTCTGCCAGTTAGGATTTCATGACCAAGCCCAAGACAGATCTGGGCAAATTATGGTTACAGCTCTCTCTGCTCCAATTGTCACTACAATCTTCTCATACAAACAGATGGGGGTGATTCAACCTGTGAAATACTGTGACTACTACCTATATTCTTTCCAGCATTCCCACATTTGTCTGGTTCAGGGGGTGTGTGAAGATGGGATCAGGGTACGGCCTGGAGAAACGCAGCTTCTGATTGACCATTGCTGGTTGAATGTCTATAAAGCAGGGTGAGCAAACCATAACGATCCAGTTTTCCTCAGTGATAGACATCCTGAAGTAACAGGAAAACCCAGCGTGAAGGAAGAAGTGAAAGTGGCAGTGTGTGGTGACGGTGAAAAGCGTACTGTAGAGTGAGCATAGAGCACCCACTCATTGCTTTCTATTTCTGACTCTCACTTGAAGTCTTTCTTTGTTCTGAAACAGGTTTAGCATAACTAGTGTTGCAGTCCAATGACCACTCAAGAAGTCTGAACCTTTTCACAACTCAGATGTTGAAGATGCATGAAACGTAAAAGAAAAAGCACACTTCAAAAACCCCTGAAGGGAAGAGTAACAGCATGTGCTTTCCTCAAATAGAAACCTGACAATCTCATTCAAATGTGAGGAGCATGAAAGCATATCAGTAGTATCATTTCATTTGCATAAAGAGTAGGATATTGATACATCTTTGTGGATGTTGGTGACTGAATGCAGGCTGGACAAATGCCATGACAGCTGAGAATATACTGAACAAAAATATAAATGCAACATGTTAAGTGTTGGTTCCAATGTTCATGAGCTGAAATAAAAAAATCTCAAATGTTCCACACACACAAAAAAAACTCAAATGTTGTGCACAAATTTGTTTACATCTCTGTTAGTGAGCATTTCTCATTTATCAAAATAATCCATCCACCTGACAGGTGTGGCATATGAAGAAGCTGATTAAACAGCATGATCATTACACAGGTGCACAATAAAATGCCACTAAAATGCCACAGATGTCTCAAGTTGAGGGAGCGTGCAATTGGCATGCTGACTGCAGGAATGTCCACCAGAGCTGTTGCCAGAGAACTGAATGTTAATTTCTCTACTATAAGCCGCCTCCAATGTCATTTTAGAGAAGTTGGCAGTACATCCAAATGGCCGCATAACCGCAGACCATGCCAGCCCAGGCCTACCCATGGCTGTACCCCTGCCCCATCATGTGAAATCCATAGATTAGGGCCTAAAGAAATTATTTCAATTTACTGATTTCCTTATTAGGAACTAACTCTGTAAAATCATTGAAATTGTTATATATATATATATATATATATATATATATATATATATACACACACACACACACACGGCAAGCGGTGCCGGAGCACCACGTCTAGGACCAAAAGGCTCCTCAACAGCTTCTATCCCCAAGCCATAAGACAGCTGAACAATTAATAAACATCTCCACCGGACAATTTACATTGGCCCCCCCTCCCTTTTGTACACTGCTGCTACTCACTGTTTATTATCTATGCATAGTCACTTCACCCATACCTACATGTACAAATTACCTCTAACCTGTACCCCTGAACACTGACTCGTACCCTTGCCCCATGTATTTATCCTCGTTATTCTTATTGTGTTACTTTAGTCTACTTGGTGAATATTTTCTTAACTCTTCTTGAACTGCACTGTTGGTTAAGGGCTTATTAAGTAAGCATTTCACTGTAAGGTCTACACTTGTTATATTTGGCGCATGTGACAAATAAAGTTTGATTTGGGATTTTGAGTGTACAAAACATTAGGAACACATGCTCTTTCCACGACAGACTAACTAGTTGAAAGCTATGATGTCTTATTGAGGTCACTTGTTAAATCCACTACAATCAGTGTATATAAAGGGGAGACCAGTTATAGAATTATATTTTAGCCTTGAGACATGGATTGTATGTGTGCGCCATTCAGCGCACACATACATACAGTGGACGCTAAACAGTTCTCGGTGTATCAAGAATGGTCCACCTGCCAAAGGACATCCAGACAACTGTGGGAAGCATTGGAGTCAACATCGTCTAGCATTCTTGTGAAACGCTTTCAACCCATGTCCAGACGAATTGACGCTGTTCTGAGGGCAAAATGGGGTGCAACTCAATATTAGGAAGGTGTTCCTAATGTTCTGTACACGCAGTGTATATGCCCATGAGCATGTTAATGCTCTGTAATAGGCTACATTTGCCGTATTATTTTATTACTTTGATAAAATATTTTCTAACGGAACACTACCATATTATGGGCCTAAAGACTGAAGCCTATATGTAGGCCATCACCCTTTGCGCAATTTAAACACTGGTTCCTCAGAACTGTTTGCACACGCTACTCATCCCAGACACGACTGAAATTATTTGGTTCACACAGCCAGGTGCAGGGAACGCATTAAAAAACATATTGGTCTTAATTGGCTCAGAAATATACTCAGAGAAATTATCAAGATTATTGGCATGAGGAGCATTTACCATTGCCGAGAAATGCTCTGCTAGTTCATGTTGCATTTCGTTTTGTCCCCGAACTTGGCTTGTCTGATGCAGAAATGCGGAATCGTGAACAAGAACAGAATTAAAATGTGAGGAATTTGGCCCGTTTGATTCCATCAGCACGCAATACATTGCTGCAAAAATTCCGGGGTTTCCAGCCAAATATTTCACCTCGAGAAAGAGGTCACAGTAACCAGATCAACGTTAGTGACAATGTCTATTTATAGCTATATCAATAGTAGACAATGTGGGAAGTGACCGTGCATGTTTAATGTAGGCCTATTCTTTAAATAATCATGTATAGCATCGCGCAATACAGCAAACAACTGCAGTGTATTGTGCAAAACATGAGGAAATTGATGGAGCGCCTAGCTTAGCCACCAGAGAAATGCAGCCCAGGCAGACATACGTATAACTCCGCAGTTTGCACCGCCGTATTTATGCGTTTTCAAGAGTTAATTACCTCTAAAGTACGTATCTCTTGCTGTGTGAGGTCATTGGACGCGGCGCATTTGGTCCGGAGCCCCTGTAAACTGGAGATGGAGATTTCAATCATGTTCTGGATGAGTTCGCATTGGTGTAGCGCGGCCATCGCTGCGCCACCGCCACTATCCCTCTCCGACTGCTCATCACTCTCGACCATCTTTCCACCTTTATCAGACACACTATCCATTCCTCGGCATTGGGCACGGCTTTAGGGGGTAGATGCACTTTAAAATGTAAAAATGCACATGCACCAGCTACGCAATGTTATGGAACTTAACAAATGTCCCAAAATTCAGCAGAACAATCGCCAAATTCGGATATAGAAATAAAAATGTTCGATATCAATATCCTGGTCCAAAGCAATCCAAAGTCCACCAGTGCTCGGGTTGTGTATTCTCCTTGCAGAGAGACTCTCTCCCCCTCCTGAAAGCTCTCGCCTAGGCTTTTATCGTCTGTCAGCTGTTGGAGACATCACGGACCCGTTGCAGTTCGGGAAATGAAGTCCTTTAATATGGCTGGGCATCCGCTGATTTGGGGCTTAATAAATACGTGTCAGTTTGGGCATATTGTCCTGACTAAACGTCACTGGTTCTCTAGCCTGTTTGAGAGGACCAACAAAATATTTTCTTATAAAGGCTTGCCAACAAATTATCCTCACCCCACACACACACACACACACACACACACACACACACACACACACACACACACACACACACACACACACACACACACACACACACACACACACACACACACACACACACACACACACACACACACACACACACACACACACACACACACACACACACACACACACACACACACACAGACCTTGAGCTGAAGTATATCACTCCATAGAATAAGAAGCGATGATGCCAAGATCTACTGCAGTATACTACTCAGTCATATTAGGACAATAATACTCCACAAGCTGTGAACTTGACAATTGCTGCTTGACATGCTATAATGTGCAGAATTAGACCCAACCACATTGTGGAGTGAATCAGTGTGAGGGCCAGCAATGTTCACTCTGGATGTGTAAGCACATGTGGTGTCCCTGGAGTTCTCCATCTACATCACTTACCCTCTCTTATTTCTGACACAGCATTATGAACAATGCCTTGCTTTCCTTAAACACACTGCCTGCATCCCACCTTAAATGAAATAACCAGCAGGGTTTCCCCATAATGTTAACTCTGAGAGGAACAAAACTGCACATGTACGTGAGTGGGAGGGTGATAGGATCAAAAAGACAAGATTTGAGCTGCGAGTCTGGTGAATATAAGTCCTTATGAGTGAGCCCTGTCCTGGATAAGCACATGTGGGTGCTGGCTTATGACTCCACACACTTAGACACTACATCGAGAGAGATCAGAGCACAAAATAAGATATTTTAGTAGGCACTCATCCTAAATGCAGATTACAAGGTAATCCCCTATAAAAAGGTCCCACTGTCACCTTTAGGGTATGTGACTGCTCTCCTCTTGCTTTCTCAGCCCCACATAGCAATGCTGACTAGAGACACACACTGACATCAACGTGTGTCCTGGCTTAGACTCCGGAGACTCTGCCACCTTTTACATCACCTACACACTCAAAGACTAAGTCTCGTTTCCAGAAACGTGCTATCCTTTTTTTGCGTATTGGACTGAGCTTGTTACAGTCTTGCCAAGGGTAAGGCACAGAGAGCATCAAGGCAAGCAAAGCAATTTCACGAAGTTAGAATTCCCCCAAATTCAGCAAGGCCTCATTTACAGAAAAGCTGACAATTTGGTCTGAAAGCAATAGGACGAGTGAGGAAAGGAGGCACTTGTCAGCTTGTTGACATGACTTGCTGAGCTGAGGGTAGACACACACATCCTTTGCCAGCCCACTCAGCCTGGCGGCCTCTTAGGCGGTTTGTACTGCAGCCCCATTGGCCAGCCAGGCTGCTGCATCTTAGCGTAGGGGCAAGCCTCCCAGGCAGAGTTGCATCAGATTCAATTGGATTGTGGACAATCTGATTGCGTGTCCTTTTGTGGCGGGGATCTCCTGAGCCAACCCTGCAGGTCTGAGGAGAGAGGATGAGCCCAGGAAGGGCCACAGACACTGGGACTGCTGCTCCATAACAACACAGCCTGCTGCTCCACAACAACACGGCCTGCCTGGGAGGACTGCTGCTCCATAACAACACGGCCTGCTGCTCCACAACAACACGGCCTGCCTGGGAGGACTGCTGCTCCACAACAACACGGACTGCTGCTCAATAACAACACGGACTGCCTGTTGTACAATCTAAATTGTAATGTCTTGAGTGTGAGGTTCACATGTCTAGTTTAGACACACCGCATATGTAAAAAGGGACATTAAACATCCCAATCCTAACCTCGGACAGGGAGGGGGACACCAGAACCAGGCATGATCTGAGGAGCAGGGTGGACAGTTAGGCTTAGATTAAAGCTCCATCTGCAGTTGCCAAGCAATCAGCAGCATAAAGGCCTGACAGGCTTAATCACACCAACATGCATGTCACTCAGCCAGCCCTGCTTGCCCAGTTGCCACTACAACACATACAGGCTGGAGCCCCCTTCAGGACAGGGGTGGCAATGACTACCGAGGGAGGCCATGCAGAGACAAAGAAAGACTGACGGCAAGGGAGGAATAAAGAATAGAACTACAAAACAGAAGAGCAAGGATAATCAAGATACTGTGGGTAATATGGTAGAGATTAGCATGATAACAAAAAAGAAAAAACACTGATGTGTCGTACAGTACTATCGGAAGAAAGGCAATGAGGAAAAAACTGCACATGGGATGCAGATGAGATGAAGTTAAATAAATTTGTGTAGAGCACCATCTACTGGGCAAAGTAGGTTTGCTGTTAGAGCTCAGTGGGCAAACTCCAAAACCATTAAAGATCCAATGCAGCTGTTTAAATCTCAATATTACATTATTTGTGTTACATTGAAGTACTTTACTGTGATTGTTTTTAATGAAAATGGTAAAAAATGTACCAAAATAGCTTCGTAGCAAAGAGCAATATCTCAAGGAAGAATTTTGCTAGGATGACCGTCCACCTGGGGGTGGTCTGAGTGGGGAGGGAAAAATCAGAAAACTAGCTGTTATTGGCACTGGCATAGAGGTTTGGAACTATTTCTTATTGGTTTATTAACTAATTTAGCCCTGGTGATGTCACCAGGCAGGCCAACACTCCATCCCACCAAAACAGGCAGAAATTTCAGATGGTCTTTTCAGATAGCTAGTACACTAAAAGGGCATTATGATCATTTTCACAATACTGTTCCAACCTCAGTGAGGAATTATATATAAAACACAGAAAAATCACATCTTCTGCACTGGGCCTTTAACTTGGTTGAAAAAGTAGAGGCAGTGAGATTTAATCATTTTACTGAGCAGCATTGACTACTATCACAAATAGTCCTTGTCAAGTCAGGAGATGCATTGGACATGAGAAACTGAATCAAATGGCAACAGTTTACATTAGGATTATTCCAGAGAAATAACCTGTGTAATTACTTTGTACCAAGCATGAAAGCACAGCTAGTTACATATCACTTCAATTTCTGTTTTATGTCTGACATACCATATTTAAAATAGAATTAAAACACCATATTTTTTGGAATTAGAATACTAATTAATCCTAGTAATTTAATAGGATATCTATGGTAAACGCAGACTCAAATAGGGCACTTCGAAGTAAACCTGCTAAAAATCAGTGGCAGTTCTCAGTTAGTGTTGACGTCACTTCCTTTAAATTAGGCATCTAGATACTGAGGCACGAGCCAACTCTGGCAGATCCTTCACTCACACTTAATGAGGAGCAACAGGATACAGAGACAATAGAGGGAAGGGAAAGAATGTTCACTCACAATGTTATATTCTGGGAACTCGTTTTTAAACTACGGAGCATGGGAGCACACACAAAATACATCAGATAGAACTATAGTAGGGCATGTTATATGTTGATTTAACATCTGTCACACAGAAAAAGACCAAGAACACGGGATATAACACAACTGTATTATTCACGTAGCAAACAAAAGCAGTATAAGAAAATATTTGTTTATGAAAGTTATCTTGAAAATGCAAAAGACAGAAGTGTATATTTTCCAATTTTTGGATTGGGTTGAGTAGTAAGAGATTATACTTTACTAGATTAGATAATTTCTCTAGATCTACACCAGCATGTCTCTCACAGATACAAATCAATTGTACAAGTCATAAAAAGCATTAACATCCATTCTTTCTTCAACCTGCATTTGATAACATGAATTGTAATGTAATTGGCTGATAAGTTTACAGCATATATGCTTTTTCAAATAGAAAAATAGAGGAATACAGTATAATGCTTACAATAAGAATCACAAATTAGCATTAGATACATTCTGTCTTCTGATTGGGTTGATGGTGAGTCATTCAGGATAACAAGCCCAAAGATGTGCACTCTAAATGGTTCATGTTTTAATCAACATTGGCTCTATACTGTACATTCATGTAACACACAATCCTTTGGAGGGAGCTACGGTAACATGGAAGAAAATATCATTATGCCAAGTCTCAGGTGCTCCCTGACCAACACACAGGACAATAGAATAATTAAACAATCACACAAACCCAGATAAAACAAATTCTCAGACTGAAATGAAATCCTGGCTTACATAAGAACATGTAACCCTCTAGTTGTGGTATGGCTAGAACATATCCTATTTCCGTGTAACACAATCTATAAAGAGTTGCCAAGTAATCTAGCATTTATAAGTTCACCTTTGTTAAAGTAGAGGGAAGATACAGCAAGACATGGTGATAATTAGGCTTGTGGTCTGATAAGAAGACATTGTCATCTAAATTGCATTTGCTAAAACAGTATTTTCTTCAGGGTAGGACTGATATTGAAAAGTCTTGCCATTTGTACTGAATTGTATTCCAGAAAAGGCCAACAGAGTTGCATCTTTTCTCTCTAGTATAGCTAGAGAATGCAATAACAAAACCAATTATAATTGGTCAAAATAAATCCACCCACAAGGACTATACCATACTAGGCTATGGAACACATAGAATATCAGAACATATCAGAATATTTTCAGCTGTGTTTAATCAGTTGGGGTAAATAGCAGAGAAGAGGGTCAAACACAACAAGAAAATTGCAGCTGAGTAAGATTCCCTGAGCATTGTTTATTTTCTTGTTACATACGGCATATCTCCATAGTTTATGGTAATGACGTCCCCAAGATCATAAATCTTTTAAACCATTTCAATTTATACATATCTAGCTACATACAGTGCATTCAGAAAGTATTCAGCCTCATTCTAAAATGGATTTTTTTTTAAATCAGCAATCTACCCACAATACCCCATAAAGACCAAGCAAAAACAGGTTTTGTGAAATGTTTGCTAATTTATATATTTTTTAAAAGAACAAGAAATACCTTATTTATATAAGTATTCAGACCCTTTGCTATGAGATTCAAAATTGAGCTCTGGTGCATCCTGTTTCCATTGATCATCCTTCAGATGTCTGTTCAACTTGACTGAGTCCACCTGTGGTAAATTCAATTGATTGAACATGATTTGGAAAGGCACACACCTGTTTATATAAGGCCCCACAGTTGACAGTGCATGACAGTGCAAAAACCAAGCCATGAGGTTGAAGGAATTGTCCGTAGAGCTCCAAGACAGGATTGTGTCGAGGTACAGATCTGGGGAAGGGCACTAAAAAAATGTATGCAGCATCGAAGATCCCCAAGAACCCAGTGGCCTCCATTATTCTTAAATGGAAGAAGTTTGGAACCACCAAGACTCTTCCTAGAGCTGGCCGCCCGGCCAAACTGAGCAATCGGGGGAGAAGGGCCTTGATCAGGGAGGTAACCAAGAACCCGATGGACACTGACAGAGCTCCAGAATTCCTCTGTGAAGATGGGAGAACCTTCCAGAAGGACCACCATCTCTGCAGCACTCCACCAATCAGGCCTTTATGGGAGCCTGCAAGCTGACTTCAGTCGCCAGTTGTACAGTGTTTCTTCCGACACATTGGTGCGGCTGGCTTACAGGTTAAGCGAGCAGTATGTCAAGAAGGAGCGGCTTGGCGGAGTCGTGTTTCGGAGGACGCATGGCTCTCGACCTTCGCCACTCCCTAGTCCATACGAGAGTTGCAGTGATGGGACAAGACTGTAACTACCATGCTCCACCAACTGAGCAACATGGGACCTATCACAGCATATTGGATGAATGTCATTCATATTCCATCCAAGAAAATGGTGCCATCTGGTTTGCTTAATATAATGAACTTGAAATGATTTATACTTTTACTTTTGATTACTTAAGTATATTTTAAACCAAATACTTTGAGACTTTTACTCAAGTAGAATTTTACTGGGTGACTGACTTCTACTTGAGTCATATTCTATTAAGGCATCTTTACTTTTACTCCAGTATGACAGTTTGGGACTTTTTCCACAACTGCATGACAGCCCACTTGGAGTTTGCCAAAAGGCACCTAAAGGACTCTCAGACCATGAGAAACAAGATTCTTTGGTCTGATGAAACCAAGATTGAACTCTAGCCTGAAGGCCAAGCGTCACATCTGGAGGAAACCTGGCACCATCCCTACGGTGAAGCATGGTGGTGGCAGCATCATGCTGTGGGGATGTTTTTCAGCGGCATGGACTGGGAGACCAGTCAGGATTGAGGGAAAGATGAACGGAGCAAAGTGCAGAGATCCTTGATGAAAACCTGCTCCAGAGCACTCAGGACCTCAGACTGGGGCAAAGGTTCACCTTCCAACAGGACAACGACCCTAAGCACACAGCCAAGACCACGCAGGAGTGGCTTCGGGACAAGTCTCTGAATGTCCTTGTGTGGCCCAGCCAGAGTCCGGACTTCAACCCTATCGAACATCTCTGGAGAGACCTGATAAAAAGCTGTGCAGTGACGCTCCCCATCCAACCTGACAGAACTTGAGAGGATCTGCAGAGAAGAATGGGAGAAACTACCCAAGTACAGGTGTGTCAAGCTCGTAGCGTCATACCAAAGAAAACCCGAGGCTGAAAAATGTGCTTCAAGTACTGAGTAAAGGGTCCGAATACTTATGTATATGTCATATTTCCGTTTTCAATTTTGTATGAATTTGCTAAAAAAAATAAAAATAAAAATGTTTTTGCTTTGTCATTATGGGGTATTGTGTGTAGATTGAGGTGAAAAAAAAAAACGATTTAATCAATTTTAGAATAAGGCTGCAACGTAACAATGTGGAAAAAGTCAAGGGGTCTGAACATTTTCTGAATGCACTGTATGTGATGCAGACATACAAGTCTAAACCAGTGTGAGTATTATCAGGAAGTACTGATATTGTCAATAAAAAATGATGGAAGTCAAAATAAAAAAACTTCTATCAAGTCTTATTGTTCTCATTTACAGTAGGATAACAAAGCCATTGGATCATTGTGATACAGTTTCGAGCTTCCTTTCCTAAGTAGCTACAAGCAACACAAGAGAAACTACTAACTTCAAATAATATAGATATTTCTTCTTCTTTAAATAACAAAAACATATCACTTGAGTAAAAGTTCTGAGGTGCAAAGAGGTGTACTCAGAGACATAGCAGTGATATTCACCAGCAAGAACACATGTGGTTAAAAAAGACAATTCATTAAGAATGAAAATGGTAGAATATGAAAATTGCAAGCAGAGTTAAACGTGAAAATAAAGCCTCAACTCACAATTGAAGGTCTAACTGCTCTTCTGTTAGCAACAAAGATGTAGGGGCCACAAACAGAAGAAGGAACTTCATAGTGTTTCTAATACTGTACTAAAAAGGTGTATGAGAAACAGTAAATGCATTATTTTATAAACTTACTAAATAGGCATAGGCATGCTAAAGGTGAAAACCCTAGCCACATGGATACTGTTACACTGAAGGTCCAGATTCTGATTCAAACCAGGGCTCTCTGGTTACACTGGAAACAGTATTCCCCTACATTAGTCATCTCTGGGAATATACAGTTGCAGTCAGAAGTTTACATACACCTTAGCCAAATACATTTAAACTCAGTTTTTCACAATTCCTGACATTTAATCTTAGTAAAAATTCCCTGTCTTAGGTCAGATAGGATCACCACTTTATTTTAAGAATGTGAAATGTCAGAATAATAGTAGAGAGAATTATTTATTTCAGCTTTTATTCCTTTCATCACATTCCCAGTGGGTCAGAAGTTTACATACACTCAATTAGTATTTGGTAGCATTGCCTTTAAATTGTTTAACTTGGGTCAAACGTTTTGGGTAGCCTTCCACAAGCTTCACACAATAAGTTGGGTGAATTTTGGCCCATTCCTCCTGACAGAGCTGGTGTAACTGAGACTGAGTCAGGTTTGTAGGCCTCCTTGCTCGCACACGCTTTTTTAGTTCTGCCCACAAATTTTCTATAGGTTTGAGGTCAGGGCTTTGTGATGGCCACTCCAATACCTTGACTTTGTTGTCCTTAAGCCATTTTGCCACAACTTTGGAAGTATGCTCGGGGTGATTGTCCATTTGGAAGACCCATTTGCGTCCAAGCTTTAACTTCCTGACTGATGTCTTGAGATGTTGCTTCAATATATCCACAAAAATGTTCTTCCTCATGATGCCATCTATTTTGTGAAGTGCACCAGTCCCTCCTGCAGTAAAACACCCCCACAACATGATGCCGCCACCCCCCGTGCTTCACGGTTGGGATGGTGTTCTTCAGCTTGCAAGCCTCCCCCTTTTTCCTCCAAACATAACAATGGTCATTATGGCCAAACAGTTTTGTTTTTGTTTCATCAGACCAGAGGACATTTCTCCATAAAGTACGATCTTTGTTCCCATGTGCAGTTGCAAACCGTAGTCTGGCTTTTTTATGGCGGTTTTGGAGCAGTGTCTTCTTCCTTGCTGAACGACCTTTCAAGTTATGTCGATATAGGCTCGTTTTACTGTGGATATAGATACTTTAGTACCTGTTTCCTCCAGCATCTTCACAAGGTCCTTTGCTGTTGTTCTGGGATTGATTTGCAATTTTCGCAACAAAGTACGTTCATCTCTAGGTGACAGAACACGTCTCCTTCCTGAGCGGTATGACGGCTGCGTGGTCCCATGGTGTTTATACTTGTGTACTATTGTTTGTACAGATGAATGTGGTACCTTCAGGCGTTTGGAAATTGCTCCCAAAGATGAACCAGACTTGTGGAGTTCTACAATTGTTTTTCTGAGGTCTTAGCTGATTTCTTTTGATTTTCTCATGATGTCAAGCAAAGAGGCACTGAGTTTTAAGGTAGGCCTTGAAATACATCCACAGGTACACCTCCAATTGACTCGAATGATGTCAATTAGCCTATCAGAAGCTTCTAAAGCCATGACATCATTTTCCAAACTGTTTAAATGCACAGTCAACTTAGTGTATGTAAACTTATGACCCACTGGAATTGTGATACAGTGAATTTAAAGTGAAATAATCTCTCTAAACAATTGTTGGAAAAATGACTTGTGTCATGCACAAAGTAGATGTCCTAACCGACTTGCCAAAACTAATTTGTTAACAAGAAATTTGTGGAGTGGTTGAAAAACAAGTTTTAATGACTCCAACCTAAATGTATGTAAACTTCCGACTTCAACTGTACCATTAGATTAATGGGGAAATTTGCCTATCTGGACCATGTTGTTGGACCTTAAGGCAGACAACTTGGTAGAGAGTATAGTCTCAGATTGGGAGAATATAATTGCATTGGGGGAAGCATAAACTAGAACAATCGCTGTTGCACACAGACAAACTCACATGGGGCCAGAAATGGACTGTTTGAATGTTCCGGAGCTAGACATGGTCATTTCCATTCATATGAGAGTAAAATGCACTAGGGTCCTGAGTCCTATCAGAATCACAACTCCAGCTTTCACTCTGCCTTTACTATATCACCCAGCAATTATCAGGAATAATTAAAATATTTATCGTTTTTCTAATCATAACATTTTTTAATATTCACCATCAATAACAATACATTTTACATATAACTTAAATATTTTTAAAAAGTGCCTAACTAGCTAGTTTGATGATTTGTGAAACATGAAATCAAAAGAGCAATATGCTGCCTTCAAATGCTACTCAAGTGGGAAATACGATGTTCCGACTGGGAAATAAGCACTTGAACAACACTCCCATGTTGGAATTCCAAGAATGAAAGTCGGAGAAGATAGCTAATTTAAGAGTTGTGACGTTTCATCACTGACCTTTCATCTTTTCAGTCATAAGATGATAAAGCAAATGAATGTTCGACGGTGTCAAACTTATCAATGTGGATAATAGCTAGTTTACCATATTGTCAAAGTTAAGCAAGCTAGCCAACTTTATCATTAGCAATGTTAGCCAGCTCATCGCACTAGATGAAATCTCATTGGTTGAAGAATTGCTCTGACTTCTAAAAGAGGACTTACGACTTCATAACTGGGAAATTTCATCTGAAGGTGGTAATATTCCACGGGACTTGGGACAGGCTGGTTCAGGTCAAGAAGGGGGTAGTGTGAGCCATATTGTTCTAGACAAAACTATATGAGAAATCTGTCAAAGAAATAGTTAAGATAATGGTTAGTTGAGGAAATCCAAAAGATGAAAATGTATTGTATTCAAGGTATAGTAATTAGTATGTTTTTTTTTTGTGTGCAGTGTTACTGCTCTCTCACCATGATAACACTTCCTGTTGGGGCACCTCCTCTTCCTGAGGACCTGGTCTCTTGAGCATGCTGTCCTCCTCTGTACAGACACATGAGTTAAGTTCATACAAATTAGCATGTGGACAACATTCACCTCCCAGTTTACAGTTGGACTAGGCCTAAATGAAACAATCATGCCTCATTCGATTCAATTAGGTTTCTTGATTAGAATGATATTAAAACAACATGGATAAATGTACCACTCAGGTGTCCAGCTTCTTCATCTTCCAAGAGGTTGGCAGTGGAGGCAGCATTACCCAGTCTGGTAGAGGATGTTAAGGAGAGTGGCAGACGTTTATACATAATACTAATAATGCCAGTTCAGATTCAAGGCCATGAAAGGACCTCCTAATTCAGCACAGCCCTAATGGTATGAAAATGTATGCACTTACTACTATAAGTCACTCTGGATAAGAGCATCTGCTAAATGACTAAAATGTAAATATGATGAAGCCCAGCATATGACCCGCCAGCTGGATACTAAATGGGACTTTCCCTGGAACTCAAACCGACTGACATCAACAATAGAAACAAAGGCAGATATTACAGCCACTCATCAACATGCAGGGAAGTCTGAGGGATAGTTAATTACCTCTGTACAATGCAAGCACATCTGTTCAGTTCATTTGAACCTCACTGTCACTTCTGGCAAGGACAAAAGATCCATTGGGCAATGACTCCTGAGCATGGAGGCCTGCCAGAGAGAGGATCGTCTTGTAAACCCGACCCTAGGCCAGGGTCTGGTTTCAATGACCTACTCTTTTGGCAACTTCAATAAGGGGGGGAAAAATGTCTGGGGTGGGTCCTCTCAACAAATCACAAGGCAGACATGCCAGAACGTCACGATTCGAAACCAAAGTTTGCAGGCAAAACCTCTGCAAGGGTTTTAATGAAGGTTGTTGATGCAAACTAGCCACTTGCGAAATGCACTCATTAAAAATAACCTCTGTGATCTTTGACTTGCTACTATTTAGTATTTTATTCAAGAGGATATAGTAGTGAGGTAGTTCCTCTATGCCAAAAGAGTCAGTAATTGAAACCAGACCCTAGTCACTATTGCCTAGGGTCGAGTTTGAGACTAGGGAAAGGAGGGGAGGCGATGGGTGGTGGCAGGGACCACTGGTGAAGTGGAAAGGATACAAATGATGTTTCAGGAGGGCTCTCCTTTTCGTTTTTCTTCTTCGGGTGTTTTCAGAGAAGGCTCTAGCGATTTCAAAAAGCTTCTTTCGCGTAGCTGTGAAGGATTACAGGATCAAATAGAGTTTTATAATAATAATAATAATAATAAATAGGGTTTTTTAATTGAATATGATTGTTCTGATTTGTAAAAGCATGTCCATGAATACATCATTATATATTTAAAAAAAACATCTTATTAACATCTCATTCAAGTGCGGAGACGGTAGGAAAGTTGGTTTTCCTCTAGCTTTCTGGAGCACTGACTGTGAAAGGGTCATGTCCTTCAGCATCCATCATTTACAGTTCCATGTACTGCTAGAAGCATGTCATGCTAACTGGACATGCCCAATATGGAAAGTTCTAATTACATTTTGAAGTGATAGAGACACACACATTGAGAAAATGATTTGGTTATGGCCCAGAGAGCGAGAGATTGAGTGTTCTTACATTTGCCCATGTGCTTGAGTTTGTCACGGAACAAGGCGTCATCTGTAACATTGGTGCAGGCCTCCCCAGAGCCTGAGGCACAATTATCTCCTAGAACACAGACAAGCAGCGTGAAATAGACCACGCACAGAGACATGCGAGCACAAGAGAAAGACACACAGGCATGCACACAGAGACACACACAACAACTGAGATGGACAACAAGTCACACTTCCTCTGTGTGCCTTGTAAATAAGGCGTTTCACTGCAGGAGCCCGCTGTACACAGGCCCCGCATGAAGAAACCTGGACCGTTTCAGACTGAGCCAGAACGAGAATGTAGCTAAATGCTATGGAGTGCAGATGAATGATATCTACCTGGAGTGGACGTCCCCATGAAAGCTGGTGAATGATGGGACTTGGATGCCTTTGACTCATACTGCAGCCGATCTAAAAACAGAGGGAGCCGATGTCTCAGCATCAATGGAGTTAAAAGCATGGAGGCATGTAGCCGGAGCTGACAAGCCCTCCTTCATGCACTACTAGAGAAGAGGTGGAGGGAATGAGGAGGAAAGCACTGCCATGACAGAGACCTTCTTTTACTGGCTCTTCATAGCTTGATTGCTAGGGATGAAAGCATAGTGATATCATCCCTAAGTAGTGTATAAGACCTTTGCAAATGATGCAAAAAATGTAAACATTTGTATGCGTTACTAAGTGTGTGCACACCTCTCTCAAGGGCGATGAGGAACTCGCGGTTGCGCTGCAGCTCCCTCATAAACTCCTCGTTCTGCAGGAAGAGGGCTATGCGCTCATCCTCCAAGTACTGCTTCAGCTTCCTCTCCTGGTCCGTCTCCATGCCAACCTGGCCTGCCCTGGCCGCCGCCCCAGCCCCAGGCTCAACCTGCTGCGTCATGGACAACAGGGAGGAAGAGCAGGAGGGCTGGGTCAGACTAGTCGGCGTTAGGCTGCTGTGAGAGCGCTGCAGGAAGGGAGGGACCAGAGAGAACAATGTTAGACGTGTCAAAGTCCTATGTGGAAATGCTTCAGCTTTTAATAAAATTGCACCATGAATTGTAAAATAATATATTTGTTTTTTGGGGGGGTGTACCAGGGAATTGATTGTGTATAAATAGTTGGACTGTATTTTTCTTCATGTGCAGTCTGTTGCAGAGGCTGGTAATTATCCAGCCAGTTGGCCATCAGAGCAGAGCGCCAGGCAGTGGTCTGTAAGTGATGGGAGTGTGGGTTAATGGTCCATTAGGGGCTGACCCATAAATCTACCTACTGGCAGACTGTCCAGCTGCTGAGGCAGGATCCGGAGGAAATCATCAGGGAGGTTGCCTAGTAACGGTGGGTTCCAGTTCCTGTAACTTCCAATCTGCCTTTGACTGGCAGGAGGGTGTGGACCAGGAGGGGGCTGGCAGGGACGGGATTGACTGGCATTAAAGCTGGCACAGAGATGGGAAAGGATATTGTTAGTCCCATCAATGCCATGTTCTATAAGAGTACATATCAATAATGATGTGTTTTGGTCATCTTCAAAGGATCTGTCTAGCATAAACCTGTCTGTTTCTCTTATTTCTTCTCACAGGTTCCCTCCTTGGCACACATAAGATTGTCTACATCTAACAAAAGTGTCACTAGTATTATGTCTACAGATCTACCAAAGTTAGGGTACAGTACAGAACATGGATTTCATAGCTGCTGCAGTAGCATTCATTAGACAGCAGGTGGAGCATTGAATGTATCACGAACCTCTTGGCATTCAAAGCACTCACACCATGAATCGCTGAGCAGCCATATCATGTATTAGATATTGAGAAAGCACCAACGAAGAATATATGCATCTCATCACTCATGTAAATGATGGTATAAGAGAAAATGCATTCATTCATTCACACTATCCCAGCCATCTATCATTCTCCTTTAAGTGATGAAATGAGGTCAGAGCCAGGCAGACAGCCCTGAGCCCTCTCCCTCCCTCCCCTTCTTCTCTTGCCTGGGTGGTGGTGATGCTGTGGGCAGGACCTGATCTGGGTACTTCCTGTCGTAGATGTGCATGTCATAGGAGGGCGGAGAGTAGACCGGCGGGGGCTCCTCGTCTGAGCTGTCCGGCTCCATCGTCCGCTCCAGGATCTACAGGGTCAGAGGTCAGGGGAACCATTGAGAATGTTCTAAAAGGTCTTGAAAATCGTCAGATGGCACATGTGGACACTTCAAAGAGCAGATTAAATGAATGATGAATCTGTATTATAACTACTCATTGGCAATACAGCACAGCATCTCTGCCCTAAATTAGAGGCATTGTGAGCGCTTGGTATTGAGCTGTTTAATTCAACTAGACCAGCAGCACTCTTTGGTTTTTATCCTGTATTTAATAAATAGTTGATTTAAATTAACTTTACTTTTAAAATAACAGTCTAGCATGATAGGTAAAATAGACTGACAGACTGACCAGGTGAATCCAGGTGAAAGCTATGATCCCTTATTGATGTCACTTGTTAAATCCACTTCACTCAGTGTAGATGAAGGGGAGGAGACAGGTTAAAGAAGGTTTTTTAAGCCTTGAGACAAATGAGACATGGATTCTGTATGTGTGCCAATCAGAGCCTGAATGGGCAAGACAAAATATTGAAGTGCCTTTGAATGGGGTGTTTAGGTGCCAGGCACACCGTTTTGTGTCAAGAACTGCAACGCTGCTGGGTTTTTCACGCTCAACAGTTTCACGTGTGTATCAAGAATGGTCCACCACCCAAAGGACATCCAGCCGACTTAACACAACTATGGGAAGAATTGGAGTCAACATGGGCCAGCATCCCTGTGGAACGCTTTCGACATCTTGTAGAGTCCATGCCACGATGAATTGAGGCTGTTCTGAGGGAAGCATTCTTAATGTTTTGTACATTCAGTGTAATTATTAAGTGCAGCTCTTAATCTTCTACTCTTTCTCTCTCAAGTCTTTCAGAATGATTGGGGGAAATAAACAAAACAGTTCATATCCTGTGTGGAGCATGGTGGAATACAGCCAGAGTGGACAAAGGCTAATAAAAACACTAAATACGGTTGGAACTGAGAGACCTGCAGTAATTTAATCAAATACAAAGTGAACAGCTGCCAGTCCAATATTGCACTTGATACAATCTTGTTACTACTCAGCAAGAGTGTATCAAGAGTGTATGTATCAGCACCAAGGGAGTTCCACAGGAATGGCTAGTCTTGGCTGTCCACAACAGTCACCCCATTGCACGAGAGACCACAAAGTGTGTACCTCTAGCTATTGTCAAGCTTTTGAAGATCACTTTAGGCAGCTTATCAAAGCTTTCTGTCCACAATAGCAGTGCATATTTACATGCCCTTCAGAGAAATGCATGTCACCCACTACAAAAGCATATTAAGAGCAACATTAAACATACTTTTCCCTCCCCAAGAACAACCATCTGGTTTGAACAGGCAAAACACAGTGAAATAAGGTGTGTGAATGAATAACCCCTATTGGGTGAAAAAGTAGCTGACAACCTTGACATACATTTCATGATATGCTATGGTCTCAGACTGTCTTAGGTTGTGTTGATTTAGTTCTCTCTGGGCTACTCACTAGTTCTCGTACCAGCGCCCCTGCCCCCATGCAGACGTACCTCAGGGGGGATGCTGTCCTCTGAGTCGGAGCTGTCGTCAGAGCCGTGTCTGTCCAGGCTCATCTGGAGCAGCTGGTCGATAGTGGAGTCCACGGCTCCGTGGTTGGCCCGCAGCACACACTCTATCACCTCCTGCTCCATGCTGGGGAACATAGTCCTGAAGTCCTCCATAGCCTGGTTGAACTCCAGACGCCGCACCGTTCGGCCACCCCCACCGGGATTACTGTTGTTGAGTTCAGCTGGGACTGGGCTGTCACTGTGCGACGCCACGTCACCATGGTTACCACTGCTGCGGCGGCGGAACAGGCTGGTCATCATCCAGAGTGCCTCCAGCCTCCGCACGGCGCCCCTCCTCCGCGCCGGCCACAGCACCCGAGAAATGGTGGCTCCTGGTCCCTGGACGGTGGGTGCCCACCGCCTGCCTGGCTCAACCCTGGCCTGCTGCTTCAACTGTGCCTTTCTACCTCAGGGCCCTCAGTGCTCGGCCCCGTTATCCTCTCATCATCACAACACCACCACAGAAAGCCATTCTCTCTTCTCCTCTGGTTTTGACCCAGCTGCATCCAATGCTGTGAGGATGTGGTGGCTGGTCTCCCCAGGCAGTGTGTGGAAGACACAGCGCTATGTTCTCTCTGAGCAGAGGTGGACTAGATGTGTCCTCTCTGAGCAGAGGTGGACTAGATGTGTCCTCTCTGAGCAGAGGTGGACTAGATGTGTCCTCTCTGAGCAGAGGTGGACTAGATGTGTCCTCTCTGAGTAGAGGTGGACTAGATGTGTCCTAACACTTCCAACCCACACATCCCTTCAGCACCTGCAGTGTCGGGAACAGGAACAGAATGAAGCAGACAGGCATCAACACAATGAGCAGCGGTGCAAATGGAGAAGTTCCACTCGAGCAATAGTGTGTCCAAGGAGGTTATAAAAAGATAAGGCTACACATTTTTCGAAGACACACACACACACACAGAGAGAGAGAGAGAGAAGGCGGCGTTACAATAGCGAAGGTGCATAAAGATGGCAGCCCCCATGTTCTTATCACAAATGCCTCATTTGCTAAGTTCGCCGTACTGTACAATGCTGTTACTTTATTTTTTTGCGTCGGCATTAGCACAGTATACATGATCCCAATACTAGCTCCAAGACAGCGGCAATTTCAAAAAAACGAATAAGTAGATTGTGCTGATTCATTGGCACATTGAACCATGTCGAGTGTGTAGTTTGCAAATTCATAGTGCTCAAACAATGTCATCATATTTCAATTTCTCCATCTTTTTTCTCCAATCAGCTGGGTCCCTCTCAGGCGGAGTCGCTGTCGGAATGCATTACTTTCCCGACCTCGACACTCTAGGCGTCTGCATTCCCACGGCAACGCTTGTGTCCCCAGGCACCAGAATAGAGTCAGCCAGTGCCAGGGAAGGGCAGAGGCACCACCCGCTGCCAACTGCATCGTGACCCAGAGGGCCGATACATGCGCCGCCTAAGTAGGTTACAGGAGCTGAATTAATCAGGCTGCCACTGAGTCAACACTCCACACCACCATGCAGCAGTTTGTTTCCCAGGCCAGGCGGTGTGACTATGAAGCCAGCCTAGCCCAGCAGCGCCTCATCACAGTCAGTCAGTAGGCATTAGACAGTGTCAGATTAGGGATAATAAGAGTTCGCAGAGGCACTGGATCAAGTTCTGTTTAAATGCTAGTAGGGTCTGAGACTTAGACCAGGTGGTGGAAGTGAACCTGGTACACCACTGCTGCATTAGAGCACAAGGAGAGCAGGGAGATTGTCCCATAACCCTGCTCTAGATCGTACTGCCCTGACAGGGGAGGTCATTTGAAAACATAATGGAGCACTCAGAATGAAATAGGGCAGTGTGACGTGAACCTGTGAATCACAGTGCTGCACCAAGGACACACTGCTCTGCACTGGCCTATGGATTGCCTGCTAACAGTTCTAAGAGTTTCTTCTAAAAAAAAACTTTTCTAGATGTCATGGCACGCCATTACCAAATGATCTGATACAGAGAAGTGCCACAGTTCAGCAGAGGCCAGACACTGAACATACAAACATACTATCTTTACATTCCTACTTTCCATTCAGCATAATTTATGTTAAACTGAACTGACTGAAAGACAGGGTTGACTGACAGCAACAGATTCACAAGCAGAATCACTGGTCAAGCTCTTCTTCCAGATACTTATCTGGGATAAAATAGGCCCAATCCAGCATCCTGCAGGCAGACATCAATTGAAGCCAGTGAGCTGTCTGGGGGGTCAGGAGCCCTTGGTGTGAAATCAATCATCTCAGACGTGGCTGAATGATATTTCCCCACACACCGATTCCTCACTTTTCACTATTCAACACTAATCTGAACCTAGCGCCCAGCTATATTTAGCACCACAATCCACCACAGCTCTTTGTCCTCATGTAGGCTACTGTAGCTGCTTACCGATATGGGAGCCAGGGGAGGACTGCTTTGCTCTTGTGAATTACATGCAGCATAGGGCTTGCTTACGTCACCAATAACTAATGCCTGCTGGTTTAGGCCCTGAGCTGATTACAGATAGGGCCTACCGGTAGAAGACAAAGGACTGTTTGATAAATCTCTGTGATGAAAGACAGACACAATGGACAACATGTGGTGATAGATGGGCCTACACAAATATTATCTTTGGTTAGCTAGGCCTAGTCTAGATGTTTTGGACTTAGCCAATCAATATGAAAAGAGGGGATCTCTTACAGGAACCTCAAAACCCTCCTCCTGAGGTAAGGTATCATGGTATACTTTGTTAGCAGTATGGCCTCCACTCCGGCAGTGAATAACTCATTAGGACTATGATTCTCCCCCTTCCATTCTAATTGTTACACAATCCAGGTGTAGAAAGCTCTTAGAGACTTACCCAGAAAGACTCACAGCTGTAATCACTGCCAAAGGTGCTTCTACGAAGTATTGACTCATGTGTGAATATTATGTACATTAAATAACTGTATAATACATTTGCAAACATTTCTTTGTTTTTATCATGTATTGTTGTGTAGATGGGTGAGAAAAATACATTTTGAATTCAGGATGTAACAACAAAATGTGGAATAAGTCAAGGCGTATTAATACTTTCTGAAGGCACTTATTGAAAATCATACCGTCTGTATATCAAAATAGCCCGGTATACGGTATAGACAGTATATCGCCCAAGCTTAGCACAGTTCACAGTTCCATGATTAGTGAGGATTATTAGGACAGATTCATAGGAATACTGTTAAACCCCTACTGTACACTTTTCTCACCTTCCAATATTTCATGGGTTGAACAATTGAATATGGCAACTTCTAGGATGAATCAAACCACTATTTGTATTCACCAATATAGTGTACAAAACATTAGAAAAATGCTAACCTCCCTTGTTATTGTAATGGTGAGATGGGATTATGTCTTCGGGGTATGATATTTGTGCGTCTAACTTTCTCACTCATTTTATTCACAATTAATTCTGGACTATCTGTAATCATGGTAGCATCCACATTAAATGGAGAAGTGTTTAGAAACATATTCTATTCTTATTTACAATAAAAGTGACTCCAAAAGGACACAATACATTATTGGGCACAAAAAAATCTGAAACACAACCAAAACAAACAGCATGTGTATTAAAGTAGTCAAAAGTTTAGTGTTTGGTCCCATATTCCTAGCACGCAGTGATTACATCAAGCTTGTGACTCTACAAACTTGTTGGATGCATTTAAGTGAATTTGTCCCAATACATTTGGTCCCCTAAAATGGGGGGACAATACGCAAAAAGTGCTGTAATTTCTAAACGTTTCACACGATATGGATGAAAATACCCTGCACTGTAACCTCAGTCATTGTATCATTTCAAATCCAAAGTGCTGGAGTAGAGAGCCAAAAAAAAAACGTGTCACTGTCCCAATACTTTTGGAGCTCACTGTATTTAGTGTGTAAATGCTTTCCAAACATGTTTTTTTATTATTCATATATATTTTCCTTACCCTAAATAATATACATGATCAGTGTTTTTTTTTATTTTATTTTTTTATCTACCAATTGATGCTGAACATTTCATGAATATTAGGGCTGTGACGATACCAGTATCCCAATATTTCTTTCATGGAAAAAATGAAAACACTGGTCCTCTAAAAACCTGCTGTATGTAAAAGATTGTGTTCTATAGGTTGGAAAATAAATACGTGTGACTCTAGATGACAACATCATCCAGAGTCAAGCCACTCGCCTCCAGAGGTTTGCATTGTCTACATCAGTGGTCGCCAACCGGTCAATCTCCAAATATTTCTGTAGAAAAGCCAACGAACGATAAAGGCTTGCGCTCCATCTTTAAAATCGTGTTGAGCTGTTGCCGGTAGGTGCACTCGATTGAAAAGTCCTGCGCACCGGGTAAGCAAAGTGTTCCCATGAGACAAACTACGCCTACCCGGTGGACCAGCAAATCTGTGACTAAATCGAGTGCACCTACTGCGCTGCCCAATCGGATAGGTCAAATCACCGTGGCTACAGAGCTTCCATGACCCTGGCCACAGCCAAGTTTAATAGGCTACTAACCTACGTAAGATGTAATAACTTTTAAAACCATGCCACAGAGAGACTGTCAACGAATACAGCAAAGAGCTGCTGTTTTTATGAGGGAGTTCATGTTTAAGTGCATATTCAGCACTGTCACTGTTTTTATTCAACACTATTACAAAACGCGCTTCTCCGTACTTCTGCTCGGGCTGCAGCTACAATGAATGAGTAGTCAAGTATCAATATCCCTACGTTTTATTATTATTAGCTGCTCGTCGTGTCGATTTTAATATTAAGGAATATTTAACTTTCTCTGGTCATAGGAACAACATGAATGTGTGCATGAGGCAGATGTGGTGCGACTCGAGTTTCGCCATCAGGTGGAAGACGGTGTCCCCTCTCTGGTCAGCCTCACCAAAGGGACGGTGAGAGGCGGTTGGGAAAAATAGTTTTGAACGGTCAATCAACTCGGAATTCCAAGTCGGAAACTCGGGCATCTTTCTAGAGCTTCGACCTGAAGATGATTTGACCTCGTTGACCATCAGATGCAGGTACCATCAGTCCAGTAAAATAAAAAAGCTAATTATTTAAATTCATCATAAAGCTCCACAGTGCCTCACTAAAGCAACTGATCTATTTTGTTTTCAAAGCTCGAGTTTTGAAATATAATATGGTCCGATTAACAATATTGGCAGGCCAATCATATAGCCAATATGCTGTGATAATGTATTAGGCCTACTGCCCAAACCTCATTCCTACAAAACTGTTTGTGTGGGTTAATGTAAAAAAAAAATATCTGAGCAGTAGATCTCAGCTTGCTTTTTGACTGCGAAAGTGATCTTGACTCAGAAAAGGTTGGTGATCACTGGTCTACATCTTAATGTATGCAGTCTACTGTCAAAAATAGATGAGATTTGCTTGCTCGCCAGAAAGAGAAAACTTCCTAATTACCCGAAAGGACAGAAATCGGAGAGGAGGGGATGTGTACATCTATGTCAGAGCGGATATTAGTTTTAACATGAGAACTGATTTAAACCATGGAAGCAGTTTGGCTAGATATATTATTACCTAAGAGCAAACCAATTTTGGTAGGGGCTCTGTATAGACCTCCAGACCAGAGTGACTTTAATGAGATCCTTCAAATATATGTACTGCATACTGTGACTTTCTTAACTCTGGAGTGATTCTACTGGGTGATGTAAATACTGAGCTTCCCCCTGTATAAGGCCTTGTCTAACTTTTGCAACACGTTGACTCAATGAGCACACAAGAATCTGTGATACTAGTCAGACTGCCATTGATGTCATTATGGTATCAGATAATCACAAGATATCCCAAAGTGGTGTAATTGCATTTGGAATAACTGACCATTTCTTTATACACTGCACTAGGAAAGTGAGAGAAAGAAATCTGGTAAATTGTCACAATACCATTAGGCCCAGATCCCTCAAAAACTATGACAAAGAACAATTTAATAAACTGCTAGGACATGAAAACTGGTCTGATGTTATGGAAAGTGAGGAAGTTGAAAGAGCATGGACACTCTTCCAAGGTAGATTTCTCAGTACTGTGGTCAAGCTGGCACCCTTAAAAAGAACAGAACCTGGATGAGTAGGGAAATCCGTAATTCCATCACCATGAGAAACAATGCTCTAAACGATTTCAAGAGGTCAAAATTGCAAGATTCCTTCACTCAAAACAAACCCTTAAAGGAATACAGTACAAAGGCTGGTTGACGAAGCGAAACAGTCCTTCTAGAAGAGCAAGATCCAGGACAATAAAAACGACCCCAGGGAGCTCTGGAAGACTCAAGGATCTAGGCACTTGGAACAAGCCAAAAACAGTCAAACAGCATTGGACTGAACATAAATGGTACTGTGACCTTTGACAGAGTTCAGGTGGCTGATCATTTTAATGAATTGTTCACCACCATTGCCAGCAACCATGTTGGTCAACTCCAAGAATGCTCTGGCACCCTTGGAAACCATCCTATTCAAACCTATTACTCAGCCAAGGGCATCTCCGAAGGACAATTTTGATTTTTCCAGGTTTCAACCTCAGATGTTTCAAAGACTTAAAGATCTTAACAAATAGAAAGCCACAGGACTGGATAACATCCCGGCTAGATTTCTGAGTGATGCTGCTAATCGTATTGGACCTTATGAAACACATTTTTCCATTCAACTGTTCCTTCATACAATAAATCTTGAGTGTGTTGTCAAAGGTTTTAGGATCTGTGAACAGATCCTAAAGTACATTGATGACCATAACATTGTATATGACCTTCAGTCCGGTTTTAGACAGTCCTATTCTACCGACACATGCTTACTATACTTGACAGATTTGATCAAGCAAGAAATTGACAAGGGCAACTTCTGTGATATGGTAATGGTTGACCTACAAAAAGCATTTGATACTGTGAACCATGATATTTTTGCTGCACAAACTGCAATTGGTTTTGGCACCAACTCCTTATTATGGGTGAATTCATACCTAACTGATGTGTATGTGGGTGTGACACTGTCTGATGCTAATGAGATAAACTGTGGTGTACCCCAGGGGAGCATTTTGGGGCCTTTGCTTTTTTGCTCTAAATAAATGACATGGACTCTGCCTGTTCATGCCCTGTTCCTGTATGCAGATGATTCTGCCCTCTTGGTTTCACATAAGAATAAGGAGACTGTTGAAAAGACACTAAGCAGTGCCACTATGACTATGCTTGCATCTCAAGGTTCAGTGGCATAACAAAACATCTGAAGGACAAACTTCAAAACAAACTAATGAGAATTATACTCATGCTCAGCCCTCGGACGTACATTGGTCCTAATAATTTCAGGGAAGTGAACTGGCTTCCAGTTGATCTCAGGGTGGTGCAGATTAAACTGTTGATGGTTTTTAAAGTTATACATGACCTTGCCCCCAGTTACCTGTCTGGTTATTTTAATTTCATTAGACTCTCTCATAGCCATCACACCAGAACCAGTGTAGCCAATATCAGATCACTGCGCTATAGGAGCATGACTCTTTCCTTAACACTGGTGCAGAGGAGTGGAATGGTGTACCAAACCATATAAAATCCATCCCTACGCCAGGAAGTTCGAAGATAAACCTGAAGAAATTATTTATGGGTAAAATTCTTTAAAAATGGCACATGCTTAAAGAAAGTATACTTGTTTCAATGAATGTTACTTGGTAATCTGTTTTATTACTTTTCTGGTTTCTTCCCTATTGATGAGATGTATTTTGTTTTCATGTTATAATCTTGGGTATATTTCGTTTTTATGTATTTTCATGAGGAGCACAATGGAATACATGTTTAAACTTTGTGTCATCCTCAATGAGTTTAATGGCATTGTACAAAATCCACATGTGGTTCTATGGTGTTAAAACTGTCAAATAAATCGAACAAAAATACTTAGTTTCCAACATTAGGTTTGTTTTCTTAAAGAAGTTAAATCCCCTTCGTGTTTTGTTTCCTTGCCACAATACTAATGAGTATCGTGATACTAGTATCGTCCCAGCCCTAACAAATATAAGCGTATTTACACAGCTTTCTTTCATTGATCCCTAATAGTTTCTATGTGAGAATTGCCAGTATAATCTTAGAAACCAACAAAAAAATTGGTCTACACTGGCATGGTATCGCCCTGTGATCTTGTGCACTAACAGGCACATCCAGAGCCGTAGTGTAAATATATAGCTCTGGGAAAATTATAAAAGGCTACTACATTCAAATATTTATATAGTGCTTTTCTGAAACACAATGTATTACAATAATACGATAGGCAGGGGGGAATGACAAATCTGCTAACCAGAGATAACGTGATAAATAGGTGATTGTAGCATGCAGATGCACCTGCCATTAAAACAGAATTGACCCCAGCCATTGACACCTGAGCCAGGAGACCCTGGGGGCCTTGGTGGGCAGCATAAGATCAAAGACCCTGCGATTGCTCCTGCCCGTGGTGCACCCAGCTATGTGGCTAGTGAAGCACGGTTAGTACTATCTAGAATCCTTGGGATGTCCATACCCTGACCTTAACGCTCTTAAATTTCAACTTCAGTGGGGCGACGTCAAGAGTCCCTGATTGCAAGTAATTAGTGCCGTGGACCAGTGAAGTACGCGACTTCTCATCCCCCCGCTTTACCGGACAGGCTAGCTGGTTGGTTATCTTCTAGCTAGCTGACGAGTTAACAGATTATTTTTTACAGGTTTGCATGTTGCTGCATGCTATCTATAAGATACCTAACATTGAATAGCGTATTAGTATTTAAAACATAAAGCGACACATTTGAACGTTTGCGCAATTGAAATGTAGCTACCGTAATGCTTTACTAGCATCTTTGACGTGTGAAATGTAAACCCCCTTACCAGGTGAAGAGCGGACGAACATCTGAAGCTAGAAAAATGACGTTAGCCACCCCGTTCCTATTATCAACATTAAAAAATAATGCTTGGTTTACCCGAGGCTCGAGGGTCAACGTTGACAAAAAGTGGTGTTTTCTCTTGGCGCAAGTTGTAGTTGCGACCGAATGCTGTGCTGTCATCCATTGACTGATGTCCTGACCGTGACCGGTGTCGTCTCCCTCTTAACGCCTCTACGACCGTCAAGCCATCACACGCAAATTCAGTTGGACGCGGATAGCCTTGCTTGACCATGTATTTGGGCTTCAGACAGATGGCACAAGAGAGGAGCCTAGCGGAGAAATGTGAGAATTGCACATAGGGCAACAAAGATACTTTTATCAGTTAGGACAGGGTCTTCTTTATTACATTTTTGTAAGTATGTTTGGATAGGGGAAAACGGCAATTATGCAATCTACGTCCTACTTGATTTTATGTATATATAAAAAATAAGAAGCATAGCAAAATTGTAATAGCCATATTTTTGCTGTTCTATGTTATTAACTGGTGTTATATGTTAATTCATAATAGATTCACTACAAAATAGTTGTATTCATTCTCTTTTGGAGAGGAGACGGACAAAAGGCTCTAAACAAAAAAACATCTGCTTCCTTCTTGCCACGCTTGTTTTTCATTTAGGGTACTCTCACAATTCAATTTAAACTGAGCCTCTAAGAATGGTCACACTTGAATGAAATTGGGTTTTCGGTTGGGTAAGTTATGACAGGCTCTCAGATAAATATCAAGAACGTTTAAAGCAATAAAACCCTAATTTAATTTTAGCTGTTGATGGTCAGCTGAGATAGCATAATACTGCAGAATGTTGGCCTACATATCAGTCTACTGAATAGACTAACCAAATAATGTAGATATTTTCTAAATGAAAACAATATTTAAGACTAATCTCCTTTTCTCTTCAAATATTTTACCATTTTAAATAGGGAGCATCATCTAGCCACCTTGAACTGTGTACACATCAAATAAGGATCAGCTGAAAAGGAGGGGGCAATTGACATTGGACCTGAATAAAACAAACAGCACATCAGTAGTAATTTATTCTGCAGCAGGCAATAAAGACTGGAAAGGTCATTCACGTGTCATCAGTAACTCAATAGAGCAGCTATGTGGCGGTTTCGCACAAACACACACAAAGCTTAGACTTGGACTAGGTAGCAATTTCAATGGCGAATCTCTATTGAAAAATGTTTGTCTGACTAGGCTTAATCTGTGTCTGGGAAACCTGCACTTTTTAAAAAAACCTTTAACTAGGCAAGTCAGTTAATAAGTTCAATGACTGCCTACATCGGCCAAACCCTAACGCGGTCGACGCTGGGCCAATTGTGCACCGCCCTACGGGATTCCCCATCACGGCCGGTTGTGATACAGCCTGGAATCGAACCACTGAGATGCAGTGCCTCAAACCGCTGCGCCACTCGGCAGCCCCTTGGTGTCTCAAATCACAGAAAAAGGCCCCAAATGGCTTAAAAGCCAAAAAAGGCACAAAGCAATCTGACAAGAGGAAATGCTATTGGTGTCAATGAAGTGTGTGAACATCTGTACTACTGTGGGGTATGAGTGTAGAGGCTCTAATGAGTGGAACAGCTAGCCTCCCACCATAGGCTGACTCACCAGGAAATGGCACACAGCCATAAAGCCCACCCATCATGTTTTATTTTATTTAGACAATCCAAATAAAAAGGCACATAAAACATTGCGCATGTTTACGTAATAATTTCAAACATACATTTTTTTTTTAAATGTAGGAATGTTTTACCTTTCTGCTAATCAGAAAGCCTAGTCTTCATAGGTATATACAAAATTACCATTGTTAATATTCTAATACAAAAGATTTATAAAAGGTTCTTTCACATGTCTATTGTAACTACGACATCCTCAGAACTAAAATAGTTTTGTACAAAGATATACATTCAACTGCCTTCACAGAGGTCCAATAATTTCCAAATCATTATTTTCTTCTTGTTAAAAATTGTGAAATATTCAATTCTAAATATTAGCTTATTTGAATCTCATAATCATGTCAAATTTGGCAAACAGAACAGGCAATTATAGCTCATCTACACAATGCATAAGAAAACGCTCATCATTGGACTTTCTTTGAAAGAACTCAGGGGGGAAAAACGTGCATGCATCGTGTGTGATCTTTCAGGAAATACTTTACCTCGCACAGCACAAAAACCTTGCAATGGTGATATGGCCAAGTAAGAACGTCTTATCTAGTAATCTATGGGTCTCAATGTCTGAGATGTGCTGCCGAGGCCATGTTGGCTCAACTAAAATTGTCTGAATCACACTACAACATGATCTAGTAGTACATTACTTTCATAAACTTCTCAAAAACCATTAGTGTTTTGTTCTCAATACATCCGTCACCTCGTCCATAATTCACCATGACGCAGGCGGAGACAATGGATGTTTGATTGAAAGTATAACTAGATGGCATGGTTATGAAAATGGACGGCTATGTTCACAAAATGAAAAGAGTTCTTAGATAGTCTTTTAAGGACTTCTACTTTTTTCTTTTAGCAAAAAAAAAAAAAGGTATTTGGTGAGTTAAATATTTACAAAGTAACATGGGAAAGGATCAAGTTGTGTTAGACGTGAATTCAATAAAATAAAAATAGTTTACAGGGCTACTCTCAGCGTGTTACCGGAGCAGAATGTCCATACTATCAGGGTCATCAAAAACAATAATAAAAAGGGTAGAAAATATTTTTAACAAAACTATAAACCGTCACCAACATGATAATAATAATAAAAGAAATACACATTTGTGAACTTCAGGACCATTTTCTCAATGGCATCTGTAAGCCACTAGATGACCCTGTTATTATATAGGCTGGGTACCTAACGCTCCAATTTGATCATTGATAATACTGCAGTTAAGTGACACATGGGATATGCTTTCAGTGCAATACTCATTCCTCTTTCAGTTTGTGTAAAACAATTTACGTCAACTGATGACCAAACAAAAAGAAGCATTCCTCTGCCATCCCTAACAGAGACAAAAACTAACTGTACACATATTTAACAGTCAAGAGGGACAATTTCCAGATATCCACTTCAACAAAATAATACAGATTGAATTGTTGGCGAGAATACATCAACATGTACCTCAAGAGCATACCTCTTATTTGAAAAACAAAGTCGCACAGCTGTGAAAAAAAGAATAATCTTCCGTCCAAATAGAAGTCTTTGTCCCTTTTGTTTGACTGCTCTCCTAAAAATATTAAATACTGATTAGCAGGCTATAGATAAAAACAACTTATAAGAAACACCCACTGGCTTTGTAAGGGAACTTATGGAACAATAAAACCAGCAATTCATACTTATTGCATTAGTCCTTTTAAAAATGATCTTCCAATTGCAAAGGTATGGGCGTTTAGCGAGGCTTGGGAGGAGACCTCCCCTCTTGTTCATCCTACCCCGACTAATGTAGGCATCACTGCATAACACTTCATTTACTTTTGAAGTCATTCAGATAATAGACAAAACCTAACCTAACTTCTACACAACTGTTCTGGTTCTCCTTTCTGTGATGTAGCATTGGTTGGGGTGGAGCCATGTGACAGGGAGGTTCTCTCCCGCTGCACAGCACAAGTAGGATACACTTTCATTTCCAGGTCTGAGGAGTGGGCTGGGGAAAGATGGGGGTAAGGAGGAGGCGTCATCATCTCTTGTTTTGCCCAATTTTTCCCTTTCTTTTCTCTCCATCTTTTTTTTACCAGGGTGGGGACGAAGGCAGGACTTGGGACAGAAAAGGCATACTCTCCATGGACCTCATGGCAATGTTGAGGGGCCCGGACATTGTCATGGACATTGGGGTGCTGATGGCCAGAGGGTGGGCGATATTCATGTGTGCCGTGGTAGGGATGTTGATCGAGGTGATGTTGATGGGTCCAGTGATGGTGACTGGGTGCTGGAGGCTGACGTTCACCGTGTTGGTGGAAATGTTCATTTGCGACGCTATGGTGACGGGGTTGTTGATGGAGTTTCCCCGGTTCATCGTGGTGGTGATGGGGGCGGAGGCTGTTACAGGTGTGGCTGAGGCAGAGTTGTGGACGTCATTACTGTCTAGAGAACGGGATAGAGGATATAGTGTTTAAGGTTCACTGCTAAATCAAACATACCTGTACACACGGACTTACTGGTTATTCCCCGCCATTAAAACAGAGGGAGGAATGCTGTCTGTACTCGACTATTTTGCATAGATTATTTTTTGCAGGGCACAGAGATTATTTTTGCAGTATACGCCTTCAGCATTCTTCTCTTTACTGCTACTGCCTTGACTCACCTGCAGCACAAATTAAACTAAAACTGACAATAACAATAACCATTTCACACTTTTCTTGAAATGCGGCAAATACATGCTTTTCTAAAAAATAAATACTGAAGCAGGTAAATCATGTATAGGTTAAACAGTGTAAAAAAAACAAATATCTCTACATAGTAGAGTAAAACAGTTTTAAAATGAAGGCACAGAAACGTCTATGGAATGCAATGATGATGCAATGTTTGTAAATTAAGTGACACACTGTCATGTGGTGTTTTCCCTATATTCATTTGGCTCTCGGCAGAAATGCGCCGCTGCCCTCCCCCCTTTGGGAGTTTTACCCACATCCTAACATCTATTTATCCTTGCCTTATACTTGTGTGTGTGATGTGACTGTGTGTATTCTTGGGTTGCGGGCAGGGGTGTTGGGGTAAGGTTTTCACACAATGCTACATTATTATTATTATTATTATTACCTTTTCGTCCCCCTGAGGAGTTCCACTGCCAGTCCCCTATTCAGAAATAGACACACAGGGGTTATAAAAGGGCTAGGGCGCCACTCTCTCAGTGCACTCTACAGGCCCCACTTCAGGTGGGCAACGTTGGTACAAACACCAGAACGGTGGCACACACCCTGGCCTACAAGTCCGCAGGGGGAGGAGGGAACGGGCCATAGGATTACTGTGGTGACAAGCAATATCCTATTCGTCGAGTTCTCTGTGCAGTATATGTCTGCCTTGTGTTGTGGAGCCTTGGGAGAAAGGTGGCTCGTTCAGATGGTAGCTAATGCAGAGTGAATAAACAACATAGCAGCTAATGGCTTTCCCTTCAGTGGCCAGGGAAAGGCCTTGTCGCTTCTACTGTCTGAGTAACTGAAACAGGAATGTTGATTATACTTTGTTATTGACTAGACCTTTTTTGAAAGATAAATGTTGATTATACTTTGTTATTGACTACACCTTTTGAGCAGTGATTCACCACAACTCAAATACAGCACTTTCAGAAATGGAAAATATCTGGTGAATAAACAAGAAATAATCAGACACATAGTTATAGCATGAAGGCTGAGGAAGAAACGAGTTATTGGGCTGTACTTGACAACGTTGTTATTATTATACACTTGTAGACGATGCACAAAACATTAGGAACACCTTCCTAATATTGAGTTGCACCCCCCATTTTGGCCTCAGAACAGCCTCAATTTGTGGGGGCATGCACTACAAGCTGTTGAAAGTGTTCCACAGGGATACTGGCCCATGTTGACTCCAATGCTTCCCACAATTGTGTCAAGTTGGCTAGATGTCCTTTGGGTGGTGGACCATTCTTGAGACACACGGGAAACCCAGCAGTGTTGCAGTTCTTGACACTCAAACCGGTGCGCCTGGCACCTACTACCATACCCCGTTCAAAAGGAACTTCAATATTTTGTCTTGCCCATTCACCCTCTAAATGGCACACATACACAATCCATGTCTCAAATGTCTCAAGGCTTAAAAAAACTTTTTTAACCTGTCTCCTCCCCTTCATCTACACTGATTGAAGTGGATTTAACAAGTGACATCAATAAGGGATCATATCTTTCACCTGGATTCTCCTGGTCAGTCTCATGAAAAGAACAGGTGCTCCTAATGGTTACGGTAGCAAGGCTTTTTTTGAATGATTTACTATGCAGTAATACAAAGTAAACTTGAGTTCATGCCACCAAAGATGTCAATAACACTGACTATAAAAGACCCATGGAAGAGCGATCCTCTGACAAAAACCCTGCCCCTTCTTCTAAATCTGTGAAAGTTTCACAAATCAATCGAGCGGGGAAGATGTAAGGTTGTTGTGGTGGGATCAGATCTCACTTTGTGTTCCACTTTCCTCTGTGCTCAAACATGAGCCAATTGCTGAAAGCGCTTTACATTTAGAACAGATTTTCGCCACAGGCCATTCACTTCTGTCAACCAGAAAGTCAGATTACATACCATGTACAGACAAAACAAATATTTAAAATAAGTACGTATAGCATAGCGTATACATCTCTCCACTCAACGGATTGTAACACCCAATTCATGTTTGAAAATACAATGTAACTGAAGAGAAATGGGGAAATGTAAATAGCGAGGAGGACATGGTCATCTTGGTAAACGTAAGGTGGGAGCTTCCATGTCCTGTAGCTCTACCACACAGACAATGAAACCTGCCTAAGGATAAAGTCAGCACCAATCAAACATGAGATTTACACTGTAATGTGAGATCACCTAGTGAGGTTATCCCAAGCACTGGCCTCTTGCACACTGCCTTGGTATGGAGTAAAACAAGACTTCTAGGAAAGTGTCAGCGATGGGATGAGAAGTGTGGATGTTCAATGTGTATACAAAAAAAATATAGTAAGAACTTTTGAAGCCCTTTGAAGTAGTTATTTTAAACCGGTTTCCCACATATTTAAATCTATATGTCTGTTTTAAATACACTATACAGCGCATTGGGAAAGTATTCAGACCCCTTGGCTTTTCCCACATTTTGTTACGTTACAGACGTATTCTAAAATGGATTAAATAAAATAAAACTCAATCCATACACACAATGACAAAGCGAAAACAGGTTAAGATATTTTTGCAAATGTATTAGAAATAAAACAGAAAAACCTTATTTACATTATTCAGACCGTTTGCGAAGAGACTCGAAATTGAGCTCAGATGCATCCTGTTTCCATTGATCATCCTTGAGATGTTTCTACAGCTTGATTGGAGTCCACCTGTGGTAAATTCTATTGATTGCACATGATATGGAAAGGCACACACCTGTCAACATAAGGTCCCACATTTCACAGCGCATTTCAGAGCAAAAACCAAGTAAGGAGGTTGAAATAATTGTCTGTAGAGCTCCAAGACAGGATTGTGTCGAGGCACAGATCTGGGGCAGGGTACCAAAAAATGTCTGCAGCATTGACGGTCCCCCGGAAAACAGTGGCCCCCATCATTCTTTAATGGAAGAAGTTTGGAACCACCAACTCTTCCTAGAGCTGGCCGTCCAGCCAAACTGAGCAATCGGGGGAGAATGGCCTTGGTAAGGGAGGTGACCAGGAACCCGATGGTCACTCTGACAGAGCTCCAGAATTCCTCTGTGGAGATGGTTGCCCTTCTGAAAATTTCTCCCATTTCTGCAGCACTCCACCAATCAGGCCTTTATGGTAGAGTGGCCAGACGGAAGCCTCACGTCTGGAGGAAACCTGGCACCATCCCTACAGTAAAGCATGGTGGTGGCAGAATCAAGCTGTTTTTTCAGCAGCAGGGACTGGGAGACTAGTCAGGATCGAGGGAAAGATGAACGGAGCAAAGTAGATAGAGATCCTTGATGAAAACCTGCTCCAGAGCGTTCAGGACCTCAGAACGGGGCAAAGGTTCACCTTCCAATAGGACAACGACCCTAAGCACACAGCCAAGACAACGCAGGAGTGGCTTCGGGACAAGTGTCTGAATGTCCTTGAGTGGTCCAGCCAGAGCCCAGACATGGACACGAGCTAACATCTCTGGAGAGACCTGAAAATAGTTGTGCAGCGACACTCCCCATCCAACCTGACAGAGCTTGAGAGGATCTGCAGAGAAGAATGGAAGAAACTCCCCAAATACAGGTGTGCCAAGCTTGCAGCATCATACCCAAGAAGACTCAAGGCTGTAATCGCTGCCAAAGGTGCTTCAACAAAGTACTGAGTAAAGGGTCTGAATACTTAAGTAAATGTGATATTTCAGCTTTGTATTTTTTTATACATTTGCAAAGAATTCTACAAACGTTTTTTTTCTTTGTCATTATGGGGTATTGTGTGTAGATTGACGAAGGAAGAAAAAAACCGATTTAATCCATTTTAGAATAAGGCTGTAACATAAAATGTGGCAAACGTAAAGGGGTCTTGAATACTTACCGAATGCAATGTATATACAAAAGTATGTGGGCACCACTTCAAATTAGCGGATTCAGGCTATTTCAGCCACATCCGTTGCTGACAGGTGTATAAAATAGAGCACACAGCCATGCAATCTCCATAGACCAACATTGGCAGTAGAATGACCTTACTGAAGAACTCCGTCATAGGATGACACCTTTCCAACAAGTCAGCAGTTTGTCAAATTTCTGCCCTGCTATAGCTTCCCCGGTCGACGGTAAGTGCCATTATTGTGAAGTGGAAATTTCCAAGAGCAATAACTGCTCAGGAACGAAGTGATAGGCCACAGGCGGATGAATCTGGATTTAGCGGATGCCAGGAGAACACTACCTGCCCAAATGCATAGTGTCAACTGTAAAGTTTGGTGGAGGCGGAATAATGGTCTGGGGCTGTTTTTCATGGTTCGCGCTAGGCCCCTTAGTTCCAGTGAAGGGAAATCTTCACACTACAGAATATGACATTCTAGATTATTCTATGCTTCCAAGTTTGTGGAAGGCCCTTTCCTGTTTCAGCATGACAATGCCCCCATGCAGTGCGAGGTCCATACAGAAATGCTTTGTCAAGATCGGTGTGGAAGAACTTGACTGGCCTGCACAGATCCCTGACCTCAACCCGATCAAACACCTTTGGGATGAATCGGAACGCCGACTGCGAGCCAAGCCTAATCACGCAACATCAGTGCCCAACCTCACTAATGCGCGTGGCTGACTGGAAGCAAGTCCTTGCAGCAAATGTTCCAACATTTAGTGGTACGCATTCCCAGAAGAGTGGAGGCTGTTATAGCAGAAAAGGGTGGGCCAACTCCATATTAAAGCCCATGATTTTTGGAATGAGATGTTTGACGAGCAGGTGTCCACATACACTACATGATCAAACGTGTGTCGTGTCCATAAGTGAAGTTGTGTAGGCTATGTCCTGTTTCTTGATTTTGTGTGCATGTGTATGCCAGGAGCTGCTGTTCACCTAAAGAGTCAATAAAGTATTAAATCAAATCTATTAAATTAGGAAGACAGTTTGTTTAAGTTGGGAGGGGGGCAGTGGCTGGTGAGATAGGGCTAACGTGACTTACCTTTGTTAGAGGAATTAAAGTTGGTCTGGCCGTGTGTCTTTAGATGGCTGGTGATGTAGGCTGCGCTCAGCATCTTGCCGCAGATGTTGCAGGTGACCTTCCCTTCATGTCGGATCATGTGGGAACGCAGTCTGTCTTTGGTGGCGAAGGCAGAAGTACAGGCCTGGGGGAGGAGAGGAGAACAGGACAGGGTCAGAAGGTCAGGCCAGAGGCACACTACTATTCAAAGGGCCACCCAGCTTTGTGCTCCAGCTTGGTGCCAAGTGTAGCTTTAATCATTTATCTAACACATCCTGCTTTCATCATTCAGACTGCATGGAACATGTCCAACTATAAAGGCTTATAGATCATCATAAATCTCTACTGGGGCCACAGGGCAGAGCCTACTGGAGTATGGTGTCATGAACAGACTGCCATTACGGCACTCTCTATGACTAACGGGCTCATTTTAAAAGACACTAGTCGGGCACAGTTATCTTCATTCCTTTCGATGCTGGAAACTAACAAGTACTGTCCGAGCCGGCAGAGAAGAAAGTGCTAAGTGGGAGAGTTCATGAAATCTGACAGACATGCAGTTGTCAATAATGAGCTGTTGACAAGTGGCCCTAATAAGGCCACACAGTACAGCTCTCTCTCTCTCTCTCTTACCGTTACTTGGCATTTGAACGGTCTTTCTGAGGAGTGGACATGCTTCACGTGGCAGCTCAGGTGGTCTGGCCTGGAGGAGAGAGGTGAAAAAAAGTTCATCTTGCTGTAGAATATTAACACACACACACACCCCCCGTTTCTTAACTTTTGACCTTTCCAGTGAGACTCCACTGTTCACACATCCCACTCATCGCAGCTCCCATTAGTTTGACTGAAAACCTGGACAACAGCAGACAGGCTAGGAGCTAAATAATTTCATCACTGTCATAAGGAATGGTGTGGAGAACTCCAAAACTAACAGCTGGGCCAAAGCGAGACAGTTTCACACTGGTAGTGGTTTTGTTACAAAGGAGATGAGTCAAGTGGAATCTTTTCAGGAGTGCTGTGAACCAGAATAACTTCTTTTCACTGTTAACCAAGGAGGACATCAGCTTACACACACACACACACAAACACACAGAGAGAAGAGAGAGAGAGAGAGGGGAGCAAGAAGAGAGCGGGAGCGCCTGCAGACCTGGCTGGCTGACAGTGACTCAGAGTTACGTTATTCTGCTGGCCGGCCTCAAAGTGCCGATAAACCTCCGCGTCACTGTGTTGGAACTAAGCCGGGTTCTTCCCTTAACTGCCCAGCTCTAAGATTACAGTTTGGACAGACAGCATAATGTAGGGTGTTCACCCAACCCATAAAAGTATTATTTCATTCAATGTTCATAAAGAAATGTTCAGTCAACAGAGAATTGCATTGGAAAAACAAAAGTCAAGACCCTATGTCTACCATACATGGTTAACAAGTTGCAGACAATTTACTCTGAGAATTTAGCATGATTAGAGTGAATACAATGTAATTACGGCCATGGTCAAAATTAGTGGACGCTGCTCAAAATAAACATGTCACTGCGCCAACTTCAAAATGTCAACTGACAAACTAGCTAGTGGCTGCAGGTTAGAGTGTGATAGGGATTTTTTCAAAATTAAATCTGCTGACTACAAAACAAAATTGGGTCTATATATTAATTTACAAAGCTAACAGACTGAGTTTAAATATCTACCCTCCCCAAAGACAATCTGTTCCCGTTTTCATGGTGTATTTATGAGTCTTTCCCTTTAAAACGCCATAGAAACGTCCCCGGAACGTTGATTGACCTGGGTTAGAGGAATACAATACCACGGATCTGTTGATGAATATGACATGAGTATCAAGTTGATTTTGATTGGTCCAAAGCATGGAAACACCTACAAATGTTACCAACTCCCAACATCAAAAAAACAGAGGAGTTACAACCAAGAGCTGAGCGGTTTAAACTAGCAATGGTCACAACAAACGAATGTTCTTATTTAATCTAAGGGTGTTAATGTTTAAATGTGAAAACATTTAAAGCGGCAATATAATTTTTTGGGTGATCTGACCAAATTCACATAGAAATGTATGTTATAGATCTGTCACTCTTGAAAGCAAGTCTAAGAAGCGGTAGATCTGTTCTATGTGCGCTATTTCTATGCTTCCCGTTCTTAAGTTTAGTTTTTGCGTCTTACTTTCGGTTTTGTACACCAGCTTCAAAACAGCTGAAGATTAGAGCTTGGGTCCGATACCAATTTCGGGGAGGGAAAAGTCTCTATTTTTTTTTGGGGGGGGGGGGGGGTGGAATTAAAAATAAATTCAAATTGTGCTCCAAATGATTAACACATATCAAAATTATGATTTCTTAAAGATGCATTATGCAGAAATCACTGCGCCATTTCCTGGTTCGCATCATTTCGATATATGTGACAAAACAAGCAAGTATAGTGTAGAGAATCATTGTACTGTGAAATATATTCTCCATAATCAAAAATATTGCATTTTCAGCTGGTATACAAAACCGAAAGTAAGACGCAAAAACTAAACTTAAGAACGGGAAGCATTGAAATAGCGCACATAGAACAGATCTGCTTCTTAGATTTGCTTTAAATGAGAATGACAGATCTATAACACATTTCTATGTGAATTTGGTTTGGTCTCCCAAAAAGTTACATATTGCAGCTTTAGCTAAATATTAAAATGTACATAATTTAAGGACCTTTTATTTGTGGTTTACATGATATCCACCAAAAAGCAACTATATCCTCTATAAATACAAAACACTTGTTCAGTTTACTTCAAGTACAATTTAAAGATGTGTCTATCCAGGGCAGTGAATAAGAAACAAGAAGGGATGAATTAATAAAACTTTGTCTCAAAGTAAATCTGTTCAAATTATTCAGTGAAATGCAGTAACATCCTGTTCGTAATGTCACCACTAGGTGTCAGCATTGAGTAGATTCACTACAGCGGTTTACTACAGTCAAAGTTCATGTAAAGTAAAACTTTTTGTTTTGGCAACCTCGCAGTGAAAGGGTTTCCACTAGTTACCACAACCACAAAGTAAAAATGTATGATTTTTTTTATTTTTTAAACGTAGCTATTTGGTCATAATTTGAGGTTACGCATAAGGTTAGCAGTAGTGTTAAGAAGATAAATTGTATAAACCCATACAAAAATGTACCATGGTACTTTCATTCACACCATGGTACTAGCATTGTGCTTTCACTTATACCATGGTATGGTCTGAATCATGGAAATGTACCATGGTTTTAGCTTTCAAGTATTTTTTTTATTTATTTAACTAGGCAAGTCGGTTAAGAACAAATTCTTATTTACAATGACGGCCTATAAAAAAAAAAATAATAATAAAAAAAAAAATATATATATATATATATTTTTTTTAATAATAAAAATCGGCCAAACCCAGACGACGCTGGGCCAATTGTGCGCCGCCCTATGGGACTCCCAATCACGGCCGGATGTGATGCAGCCTAGATTCGAACCAGGGACTGCAGTGGCGCCTCTTGCCCTGAGACGCAGTGGCGCCTCTTGCCCTGAGACGCAGTGGCGCCTCTTGCCCTGAGACGCAGTGGCGCCTCTTGCCCTGAGACGCAGTGGCGCCTCTTGCCCTGAGACGCAGTGGCGCCTCTTGCCCTGAGACGCAGTGGCGCCTCTTGCCCTGAGACGCAGTGGCGCCTCTTGCCCTGAGACGCAGTGGCGCCTCTTGCCCTGAGACGCAGTGGCGCCTCTTGCCCTGAGACGCAGTGGCGCCTCTTGCCCTGAGACGCAGTGGCGCCTCTTGCCCTGAGACGCAGTGGCGCCTCTTGCCCTGAGACGCAGTGGCGCCTCTTGCCCTGAGACGCAGTGGCGCCTCTTAGACCGCTGCGCCACTCTGGAGCCCCCCCCCAAGTCAAAACAAATGATTGGAACTGCCATGGTAATGCCATTGTACCTAAATATTACAAATTATAAATCTGAATCATGGAAATGTACCTTCTTTGGACACTGTGTTAACTAACCTCAAGACGAGCTTCAATGCCATACAACACTCCTTCCGTGGCCTCCAATTGCTCTTAAATGCAAGTAAAACGAAATGCATCCTCTTCAACCGATCGTTGCCCACACCTGCCCGCCCGTCTAACATCACTACTCTGGACGGTTCTGACTTAGAATATGTGGACAACTACAAATACCAAGGTGTCTGGCTAAACTGTAAACTCTCCTTCCAAACTCACATTAAGCATCTCCAATCCAAAATTAAATAAAGAATTGGCTTCCTATTTTGCAACAAAGCCTCCTTTACTCATGCTGCCAAACATTCCCTTGTAAAACTGACTATCCTACCGATCCTTGACTTCAGCGATGTCATTTACAAAATAGCCTCCAACACTCTACTCAGCAAATTAGATGTAGTCCATCACAGTGCCATCCGTTTTGTCACCAAAGCCCCATACACTACCCACCACTGCGACCTGTATGCTCTTATTGGCTGGCCCTCACTTCATATTCGTCGCCAAACCCACTGGCTCCAGGTCATCTATAAGCCTTTTCTAGGTAAAGCCCCGCCTTCTCAGCTCACTGGTCACCATAGCAGCACCGCCCCGTAGCACGCATATTTCACTGGTCATCCCCAAAGCCAACACTTCCTTTGGCTGCCTTTCCTTCCAGTTCTCTGCTGCCAATGACTGGAAAAATTGCAAAAATCACTAAAGCTGCAGAATTATATCTCCCTCTCTAACTTTAAGCATCAGCTGTCAAAGCAGCTTACTGATCACTGTACACAGACAATCTGTAAATAGCACACCCAACTACCTCATTCCCATATTGTTACTTATCCTCTTGCTCTTTTGCACCCCAGTATCTCGTCATCTGCACATCTATTACTCCACTGTTAATGCTAAATCGTAATCCCTAATCTTCTACATTTGCACACACTATACATTTTTCTACTGTTATTGACTGTACATTTTTTTTATGTGTAACTCGGTTTTGTCGCACTTCTTTGCTTTATCTTGGCCAGGTCGCAGTTGTAAGTGAGAACTTGTTCTCAACTGGCCTATCTGGTTGAATAATTTTTTATAAAAAAAAAAATGTTTTCCTGTGTAAAAAACACACACCTAAGTTTAGCTTGCTAGTTGATCTAAGTAAGTGGCTGAATTAATTAGGTGACAGGGCATCATATTGTGTTAGCTTTCTGCCATGTTTGAGAAGTCAAAGCCCTTTGGATGAGTTATTTGTATAGCTGCCACCATCTTGATTTCCTTGAGTTTCTGCTCTCGGCCTGTTCTCCAAGCAGAGCAGGCAGGCCTGTTTCCCTAGCAACTCTACAGATAACATGTAACCTACACATGCTGCTTCAGAGCCAGTACTGTGATTCCTTCAGACAAGTATGTCTCAAAACATTGTTCATTTGCACAATGTCTCTCGTTCACATTCGCTTGTAAATATCCAAACTCACCAAAAATGACATTCAGTAGCTCCTACTTATACATGTATAACTTCATGAGTTGGATTGCCTGTCTTTGCAATTTGTTTATTTTCATTTGTGCTTGTTAGCGTATTTAGCTAGCATCCTCCAATTGAAATTCGATATTACTTGTGTTCATTTTGTCAGCATTCTGGTAATAGACGCCCAACGTTTTTTTGTGCGAGTTTTTTTGGCACCCCTTGTGTAGTAAGCCTGTAACACCATATATACACCGGTATGAGAGAAGGACGGTATGATATGGATACTGCCAAACCCTATTAACCAGAGCTGTAGTCAATGACAGCTTGAGCTGCTACTATGTGTGTGTGTCTGAGTTTGAGTGACGAGGGCAGCAGGGAGGGGGAGAGAAAGATAGCAAATCATGTCGACTCGCGCTCGTAGACTATTTTATTGCTAGTTATTTATCATCTCATTAAATAGTACCAGTCTTCAAACCGCAAAAAGTTAGTTAAGCTAGCTAATGTTAGCTAGGCCAATTGAGACTACATAGCAGCGCTTTTTCCCTTTCAACTCCATTCGTATTATTAAGTAGCAGCTTACCTGTTGGCTCTTGATGTTGTAGCCTGTTCTTCTCATTTAACTTTGAGTTCTGTAATTTTAATTACATCTTCCACTGATTAGCCTAGATATCTCCTAAAGGTGTCCGCATGCTTCCCACACAAAACAGTTTTCAAAAGTTTGAATATATCATGACGTTTTGGCCATTGGCAAAAAAATATATAATTATTTTACAATTAAAAAAAAATAATAAGTCTGTTCGTGCCCACATTTTTTTCTCGAGGCAAGCCCAAGTTCGGAAGCCTAAGTCTACGCCCCTTAGTCGGTGATTGGTCAAAAGCAGGGATTCTTCAATAAAGTATTTTCATTCAACAATAGACAAATCGTTTTCATGCAAAAAATGTTTTACTTGAGGGCAGCAGGGAGGGCTAGTTAGATGTAAAATTGCGCAACTAAGATTTCCTTGTTAAAAACGTCAAAATGAATGACCGATTTGAGTTTATTTTGTGGAAGTGTATACCGGCTACGGTGTCTCAAGATCGACAAACAGTACTATTGCCACAAATTTTTTAAGCAAAGGTTTTTTCAAGAGAAGGTCGAAGGTATGCGAGCACAGTCAGCGCAACTCTCGTGAAAAGCAAGTGCAGCAGCATCATAAATTATAACATTTTCTCTCTACGCAGGAAGCACGACAGACCATCTGCATTGTGAATTCACATGGAATTTTATTACTTTTTCTTAGCGTTTTAACAGAAAACCAATAAAACAATTTCCCCCCCCTAATTTAATCAGTCAAGTAAAAGCACATTAAGGTTATAATATTGTAGACAACAATCTAATGATTGTATGTATGTGATTAATAATGTACCCGATTCAGCTGCAATGCTACAGTACTGTTTTAACCTCTATGGGCTAGGTGGGACGCTAGCGTCCCCCCCGTGGTGCACTCCATCAACAGCAGGTGCATTTCAAGAGCGGCAAATTTGAAACCAAATAAATGTCAAAATTCAAATTTTTCAAACATACAACTATCTTACACCCTTTGAAAGATAAACATCTCCTTAATCTAACCACGTTGTCCGATTTCAAAAAGGTTTTACGGCGAAAGCATAAAGTTAGATTATGTTAGGAGAGTACATTGACAATAGCTGTGTGTAATGTTTTGTCAATTCAAAGACAGGGTCACCAAAACCATAAAACCAGCTAAAATGATGCACTAACCTTTTACAATCTCCATCAGATGACACTCCTAGGACATTATGTTAGACAATGCATGCATTTTTAGTTCTATCAAGTTCATATTTATATCCAAAAACTGCGTTTTACTATGGCATTGATGTTGAGGAAATTGTTTCCCTCCAATAACCGGCAGTCAAGTCAGCACCACAAATTAAATAATTAAAATTAGAAAACATTGGTAAAATATTATATTGTCATTTAAAGAATTATAGATTTACATCTCTTGAACGCAATCAACTTGCCAGATTTAAAAATAACCTTACTGGGAAATCACACTTTGCAATAATCTGAGCACTGCGCCCAGAAAAATACGCGTTGCGATACAGACTAGCCGCCATGTTGGGGAGATCTAAAATCGAAAATACTATGTAAATAATCCATTACCTTTGATTCTCTTCATCAGATGTCACTTCCAGGTATCACAGGTCCATAACGAATGTAGTTTTGTTCAAAAAAGCTCATCATTTATGTCCAAAAATCTCCGTCTTGTTAGCACATGATCTAAGCCCGCAGGACTTCACTTCATGAACGAGGGGAAAAAATATATTTACGTTCGTTCAAACATGTCAAACGTTGTATAGCATAAATCATTAGGGCCTTTTTTAACCAGAACATGAATAATATTCAAGGTGGACGAATGCATTCTCTTTTATAACGTATTGGAACGAGGGTACCCAACATGAACTCGCGCGCCAGAGTCTAATCGGCCATCACCGTTCCATGGCTCTTGTTCGGTCAGATCTCACAGTAAAAGACTCAATACACTTTGTAAAGGCTGGTGACATCTAGTGGAAGCAATAGGAAGTGCCAAAACATTAATCAACCCCTGTGTGTTTCAATGGCATAGGCTTAAAGGTAATTCAACACATCAGGTATCCACTTCCTGTCAGAAAATGTCTCAGGGTTTTGCCTGCCAAATGAGTTCTGTTATACTCACAGACACCATTCAAACAGTTTTAGAAACTTTAGGGTGTTTTCTATCCATATATAATAAGTATATGCATATTCTAGTTACTGGGTAGGATTAGTAACCAGATGAAATCGGGTACGTTTTTTTATCCAGCCGTGAAAATACTGCCCCCTAGCCCCAACAGGTTAAACAAGCTGTAAGAGGAGCCCTTTGCTTCTTGGAATGCGATGTCAATTTGCCATTACTCATGCCCACAGATTACAAGTGACACATAGCTGGAAGTAGTGAGTGGATGTTGCAGTAAATGTTGAGAGGAAATCTTACAAGGCCACTCACTGTTGGCTATGCCTGGAAAGACCAGAATGAACAGTCATTCCAGGTGGGTTAGACTTAAAACAAACTGGGCCCTGTAAAGGGCACTAAACACCCTACGCAAACAGAGTGATGGAGCATGGTATACATTTTGGCAGCACAAAAGTACGTAGAACTATAGAAAACAACACCCGTCTCTGCGTTTGCGTAAAGTGTGTAGCGGCCTTAAGCAGCAGCACAGGATCTGCTGTGTGTAAGAGGAAATCCCAGGCTGCTGCCTCCTATGTCTGTTTTAATGGCATTCCCTGGGGAAGGGGTGACGAGCTGGCGGGAACCACAGCATGACACACAAATCGAAGCTGCCTTTCCCCTCCCCCTGCCTCATTCCTCTCTGCCTGCATGCCTGTCCTCGCAGGGGGGGGAACTCTTGGACACTGGAGTTGAACTGCTCTCTAAAGCGTGACTGTTTAAACATGCTGGGGACCACAAAGGCACTGAGTCAAGACCATTCAACGCTACTATAAATCCGTGAGGGCAGCAGCCAAATGGGACGTGCACCACGTTAACGTCACATTGAACAACTGATGGTCATACACTCTCCATCTCAGTGCATCTCTATAAGTGCTTGTCTAACACTATATAGAATATGTAGACTAATAACCGTGTACCTACATGATCTGAATTAGTTGAGTTTGTAATAAATAGCAAGCACTTTTACTTGAAATGTATGGCAGCTAGCGAGTGGTCGTGAATGTGCATGGCTGGGCCTGGGGCCTACCTGGAGAAGCCTTTCCCACACACGGAACAGACATAGGGCTTGTGGACTCCACCGTCGTGAGAGCGCACGTGGTAGGTCATGCGGTCCTTCCTCTTGAAGCGCTGTTGGCAGATGGGGCACTCGTAGGGCTTCTCGTCCGAGTGGGACAGCTTGTGACGGTTCAGGTGGTAGACGTCTCGGAAGGCCTTGCCACACATCTCACAGCCGTGGTTCTTCTTCACTAGCTTGGCAGGCTTTTTGGGCTGGCTCTGCTGGGGTACATTGATCATAGAGGCTGGAGACATGATGCTGGAGGCTGAAGACACAGAGGGGGTGGCCGTGGTGAGGATGCCTGCAATGGTGGATATGTAGGAGGGCTGCCCACTATTCTCCCTGGGCAGGGTGGAGATGAGAGGCACCATGGTGGGGGCTGTCTGAGCAGTCTTCTTGGGCCGCGACACCATCTTGACGCCCGTGTGGCAGGATTCGTGGCGCCGCAGGTGGTAGCTGTCACGGAAGGCCTTGTTGCAGTAGCCGCAGATGAAGGGTGTCTTGCTCTTATGCTCCTTCTTCACCACGGGCATGGGTCCCCTGCCGTTGCCAGTCCCGCAGGCCACGTTGTCTTTGAGGAGCTCGGCGGCACTGGCGGGGGGTTTCTGGTCCAGGAGGATGGGCATAACAGGCTTCTGGTCCACCGGCTCGTTCCCAGAGTTGAGCAGCGGCAGCAGGCTGTTCTGGGCCACCTGGTGCTGGTGGTGGAGGGCTTCATTGGCCTGCTGTAGAGACATCACATCATAGCAAGGTGAAACACAGATCAACACAGTTCAATTTTCAATCAACACAATATTACAGTACTACCAGTAGCCTGAACGTGTAGCAGGTGGCCTTCCTGTTGGAACGGACAGGGTAGAATTGCAGGTTGAAACTACCATGAGCCATTGTTGCTACAGGCTAGCTGTAAGAGATAGCTCAATGAAAGTTCAGGTTTTATTTGTGTTACTCAATACAGCCACATTCACTTCACATCCTTGTAGCTCTGCCTTTCTCCTTTATGTAACCCGACACTTTTTGGGGATTAGCCTACATCTTCACATTCCTCCTTTATATAACCGCTCTTGCGGTGGGGAAAATAGTTTGGGAGGAAATTAATTTAGCATTAGACTCTCTTTGTGTAAAGGTACTGGCTTAGATGGCCTACTGGGAATAGCCTAATCTGGGAGCCATTCACAGCAACAACTATTAGGAACAGCTTAATCTCAAAGCCATTCAAAGGCCACATCTTAAAATGCGCCGGTGCTGCTGGGAAGGCTTTGCTTTGGTGACTTGTCCGCCTCGGCCATAGCTTGGGCCTAGAAGCTACATGAGTTTGCACAACACATGGAGATTGAACACTGTCTCTGTGTGGTGGTTCTTCAATTTCATCCTGAGAGCTTGTCCCCTTTGAGTGAGTTCACAGCTCCTCCGCTGAAGTGAGGCTTTAGAGAGTTGGAGAGTTAAAGCGTAACTGGCTACGGGTGTGATTGCGAGGCAAAAGCCATTGCATCGGAAGCAACACCAAAATAGACAGTCCATCTTGGCGCATGTGGCGTCGCAGAATAGACCACGGAGGACAGAACACAGCAGTCAGCACTACCGCCACTCTGCTGAATGACATGCAAGAGGGACTTCAGTCAGCTGAACATTGCAGCAAATACAAACGGGAGGAAATGTACTGGAAAATCTGAAAACATTCAACCAGATAAATCGCCACAACTACCCTGGTCTCTAGTCTAAAACCACAGCAACTAGGAATATCATTTGCCAAAGTCCTTTACTGCACATAGTTGCTACTGTGCTCTATTGACATCCAAGTCCCTTATAAAGAATCACCTTTGTACCAAGCCACAGTATTGATGTCTGGGGCGTCTATTCGATGAATCACGCAAAACAAGCAGGGTCAGTGACTGTTGGTGTTTTACAGGGACAAAAATAGGCCCTAGCTCTGTCATTAGTGAGGAGGCACACTAACAGCCTGCTGCTGCTACTGCTGTGGAATCCAAACCTGCTAGCATATATGAAAAATGATCCCCCGCCATGATGGTGCACTCTTCATGTGACTGTAAAAGCAGTCTGCCAAAATACAGCAGCAACCTGGGCATGAGCTCAGCCAGACCAGACAAGGCCCTGGTATACTGGGTGATTCTAACGATGGCAGTAGCAAATGGAGTTAGAAAACCATGATGCATCTGCAACTATTATCGATCAATCTGAAGAGTAAGATGCCTAGTTTATAGAACAGTGTCTTGTTTTAAATACATTCTAGTTTCACCTGAATTGTGTCACCCCCAAAATCAGGTCATTTTATAAACAAAAACAGTCACTTAATTTAATAAAATACATGATGGTGTTTGTCCTTAAATCATAAAAAAATGGATACTAGTTGAAGTTTACATTAAATTATAATACGTATTACATGAAAACACTGTGTGGAAATGTTTCTCATTACCATAACACTTGCTATAAAAACTCCAATCATTTTTTTAATGTTTTATTCACCCTTGATTAGGGTTGCACATTTTGGGGAATATTCAGAGGTGGAAACTTTCCGTGGGAATTAACGGGAATATAGGCACATTAATATTTATACCATTTAAAAATGTAGATATTTTTTGAATTGGATATATTTACCATATCATATGGAAACAGAAACAAACCTTTAACCTTATCATAAGTAGACAATTACAAATGATTAAATCCTTCCAATAGGAACAAAAATTGTTACGAATTTAACTAATTCAACGATTTGACTCGTCACATGGGATGATGTCATTGAACAACAAAAGGGAATATTGAATGATCCATCGCATCTCCCAAAAAAGATTAACATACATCTGTAAAATTATAGTCTAGAAACTAAAGCTTTGGTTGTCTTCCTCTCAGGCGTCCATGTCTTCTCCCTGGACCTCCTCACTGTCCACCTCTTGAACATCAGACTTTGAGGCCTCATCTTCGCTGTCACTTTCCAACCTTGAGCAGGCTGATGTTGGTGGGATTTGGAGGATGGAGGCAACAGGGGAAAGAGCCTCAGATCCACAAAGTCCCTTCCACCAGGTGGCTAATGAGATATGTTGGCACGACTGCCATATTGCATCTCCATCCCAAAGCCCTTGCTTGGAAGTGTATTTCACCAGACTGCCAAGAACCTTGCCCTCATCCAGGCCAAGGTGGCGAGACAGCATAATGTGTCCAACATGTACTCTGGGCGTGTATGGGCTTCAGGCAGAAGTCTTCACACTTTTTGATGCATTTCAGAACTGCAGTTTCCTCTGCTTGGAGCAACAGTGAAGGGGGAAGGGCAGTACGGATTTCTTCTCTTACATCTGCAAGCAGAGTCTGAACATCAGACAGGATGGCATTGTCTCCCTCAATCCGTGCAAACGCTACTGGCCAAGTGCATCTGCGCTGTCTGTTTAGCAGCGGTCTTTGCTCAGTTTGCCAGCTGCGTGAGTGAGAGGGAGTTGCCCGTGTGCTTCGCAGTTTACGGCAGTTTTCTTAAAGATCGCTCCGCGACACACGATGCAGCGCTGTGGTTCAGCAGCAGATGATGCGCTGTCTGCCACTGACTTGTCATTCTCACTCAACATCACTCACCTCTGTCATCAAATGGCTTCGTGCTAGCCACAAGTTCTGACGGAGCTCAATTGTCACGAAACAAAAAATATACAGCGATGAGTTTCTCTTTCATACAAACGTATAACGAGGAGCGCCCACAGTGTGTTTTGTGCGGTGAAGAGTTTAGTAATGAGTCTCTCATAAAACAAATTAATAAATGACAAGTCCTGACCAAACATCCACCGCATGATGGTAAACCCAGGGAGAGCTTTCAGAACAGGGCAGAATGCTTCAGGAAACAGTGCTTCAACAGTGGAAAAGTCAGTCGGCTAGCAAGGCATTGTTGTCATTTTATAAACAGGTGATAAGCAGAAATAAGAGAGTACTAACTAACTCTCATAGTAGTAGATGCGAGTTTCTTTCAAAACAATCCCCTGGCCTTGTACACAGCTAACATTCGCCAAAGCAAGCTAGCTACTGATCGTGCAACCCTAGTAACAGTACAGATGAAGATGAAAAATGTTCAGGCCCACTGTACATTTACTGTAGGCATTATTGTTGGAATCGAGTCTAGGTTGGAACTGTTGCTGTTAAAATACAATAATTATTATTCTGAACTGGAATAAACTGATTGAAGGGAGATGCTTTTAGAGGCAAACACACTCACACAGTTCTGGGTTGCTCATCTACAGCAGGAAGCGGTCTCCTGCCTGACTGAGAAAGCACTAGATGTTCTGGTCCAGTTTAAAAAAACAAGTACAGAAACAGTTAAGGCTGAGCATAACCTCAGTGTTGCAATGTCAAAAACAGAGCCCAGAATAGACCTGCTCTCATTAGGACTGTGTGTGTTTTCTGGTCCACATCTGTGTAATGTGATTAATCAGTTTATTCCAGTTCAGAATTAAAAAGACTTTCTTTCAACAATCATTTCTACTGATAATTTTTCATCTGTACTGTTACTTAGGGTTGCACTATCAAAAAGCCTGTGTGTGTGTGTGTGTGTGTGTGTGTGTGTGTGTGTGTGTGTGTGTGTGTGGTTATTCATCTGTGTGATGTGATCAATCAGTTTATTCCAGTTCAGAATGAAATTATTTATTGTATTTTAACAGTAAGAGTTCCAACCTAGACAGATATGTAAGAGTTTTTAATGGGGGAAAATAAAAATATTTATATGGATATTTAATTGTTATTTGTTTTAGGCTTAAGGGCAATGAAATGTACCGATATGTACGTATAGTTGCATATTTTCCTGAGCTTGGGTCCCAGGAAAACAGTTTCTCATTTGGCTCCCAGGCTGAAAAAGTTTAAGAACCCCTGATCTAAAGAAGTAGCACAAATTCATTTAATTTCTTCACTTACAGGCTATGACTTCAGAATAAGGATTGTATTCTCAAACAACCCCTTCATGACACTTGACCTTATCATTAGCGAAAAAAAAATAAAAAAAATACTCAAATTGGGAAAAACTTAGCGATCCATTAACTTACCAACATGGAGGCATGCATAGGGCTGTTGCAGTGACCATATTACTGCCACACCGGCAGTCATGAGTCATGACCGCAGTAAAATTCCATGTGACATGGTAATCGCCTTTTATGCACTCTGGACATGCTTTGGTATTATCCAACTTGCTAACTACCATTAGGTCCTAATGGCCTGGTACGCCGGGCTCTGTTGTTCCTCTAACCACTGTGTTTGCGTTGATGTCACAATTGAAAAGCACAGCATACACTTATCATCAAAACAGTAGGCCTCTCTGACTTTTAAAATGTACCTCACTGTGATGATCAAAAAGGTCAACAGCAGGTTGAAACAGTGTAAAACATGTTTGTGGATGTTGTTTCAAAGCCCAACACAACAAAATGGACAGTGCTTTCTAATGTGATGAATTCAAAAACACCTATAGCATATTAGAGCTTATGCATAGGCTTATGAGCCCAAGCCAGAATTAAAATGATGATTGTGCTGTTATACAATACATAGCCTACCACATATTACGCACAGCTAGAAAACATGCAAAAACATAGATTTAAGATGTCTTTGGTACATAATTGGTCTAGCCTACACTCCAAAATTAAACAAACTCCAGTAATCACCTTTGAGTGTGGACTGGTTTATGATGCATACTGGATGGACTGGTTACCTTTATGCTATGCTCCAAACTTTCTATCCATGAGTCTGGGAGAGAACGTATAGTGCACTCGGAAAGTATTCAGACCCCTTCCCTTTTTCCACATTTTGTTACGTTACAGACTTATTCTAAAATGGATTAAATACAGTTAAAAAAAATAATAATTATATCTCCACACAATACCCCATAATGACAAAGCAAAAAACAGGATTTTAGAAATGCTTTCACATGCATTTATTTTTTAAAATGTATTTACATAAGAATTCAGACCCTTTGCTATGAGACTCGAAATTGAGCTCAGGTGCATCCGATTTTGATAGAAACATCACTAGGATGATCAATAACTTGGAGTCTACCCGTTGTAAATGCAATTGATTGGACATGACTTGGAAAGGCACACCACTGTCTATTTAAGGTCCCACAGTTGACAGTGCATGACAGAGCAAAAACCAAGCCATCAGGTCGAAGGAATTATCCTTCATCTCTGTGAAGATGAAAGAACCTTCCAGAAGGACAACCATCTCTGAAGCACTCCACCAAATCAGGCCTTTATGGTGGAGTGGCCAGACGAAACCACTCCTTCGTAAAAAGGCAGAGTCCTTTATGTGCCTTTTGGCAAACTCCGAGACCATGAGAAAAAATATTCTCTGGTCTGATTAAACCAAGATTGAACTCTTTGGCCTGAATGCCAATCGTCACGTCTGGAAGAAACCTGGCACCATCACTACAGTGAGGCATGGTGGTAGCAGAATCATGCTGGGGATATTTTTCACGGGCAGGGACTGGGAGAATAGTCAGGATTGAGGGAAAGATGAACGGAGCAAAGAATTGAGAGGTCCTTGATGAAAACCTACTCCAGAGCACTCAGGACCTCAGACTGGGGTGAAGGTTCACCTTCCAACAGGACCTCGACCCTAAGCACACAGTCAAGACAACACAGGAGTGGCTTCGGGACAAGTTTCTGAATGTCCTTGAGTGGTCGGGCCAGAGCCCGGACTTGAACCCGATTGAACATCTCTGGAGACCTGAAAATAGCTGTGCAGCAACGCTCCCCATCCAACCTGACAGAGCTTGAGAGGATCTGCATAGAAGAATGGGAGAAACTCCCCAAATACAAGTGTGCCAAGCTTGTAGCGTTATACCCAAGAAGACTAGAGGCTGTAATCACTGCCAAAGGTGCTTCAACAAAGTACTGAGTAAAGGGTCTGAATACTTATGTCAATGTAATATTTCCAAATGCACTGTATAGCCCTAGGCGATGCTGTTGGTTCATTGATTGTGCAGGGCAGCTTACAGTTAGCCTACAATTAGTACATTTGTATTTGATTTTGAATAGCCTAGTAATAGGGCATTGTTTATGTTTCCATAATTAATTGGGTGACACATTACCTTCAGCTGTACAGAATCTCACCATGTTTTTCCATCCCCTCTCCTTTATTCCTTTCTCGACCACGCTGACGTCTGTCAACAGTTTAGAGAAATATGTTTTGTTGCAAAAAACATGAAGAGCCCATGGCATACAGAGTGCGGACGGAATATCACCTGTCGGGCAGCGAGATCATGCTCCTCAAACAGTGGTTGATGCTTGGAGTGAATTACGTGTCCTATCTATTCATCAGCTGCTCATATGAAGCACATGCTCTGCTATAAAAAAAAAATGTAGCCTACAAAACGGAATGGCGGAAACCGTGGCCTCCATTCGCTATTTGAACGCATACAGATGACATGTATTTTTCCCCCTGCCCATTTGATAAATGGGCCATTCTAAGTCGAAACAAATTTTACATATTAGTAAAGATTAGATTCATTTGAGAATAGTCTGATGCGTGAAAATATCATCACTTGATGAGAGAACAGCTGTGCAGCCTGAGGCGAAGAACAGAGGGCAAGGTTTTTTTGCTACTTTCTCAAATCGTCAATAGCCTATAGTCACATCATGCAGCCCATATATGTGTTGATTCCTAAGACATTAAGGTTTGTAACATTCACAACTAAAGTTGACAAATAACTCTCAATCTAGCATAAAATAACTATTTCAAAAGGTCACTTTTAATTTACACATAGCCCCTTTGTATGCACACTCTCCCTGTAATGGGAAAAATATCCTTTATTTTATTCAGCTAAGTTATATTATATTCTTCTTACTATACAATCATATTTTAAATAAATGGCATGGGACATAAGTATATCTTGTCAGCTAAATGAACAAGCCTATTCTTCTGAAATACATTTTCTTCATATGCTTCTTTCGACCTGACTAAAATAAATAGTGTGCATCTTTACTTACCTATTGTCCACCTAATAACTTTTTTGCACTATTGATTAGAGACTAAGTAAGCATTTTACTGTAAGGTCTACACCTGTTGTATTCGGTGCACGTGACAAATAAACTTTGATTTGATGGTGTATATTACATTGATTTATTAGACATTTTTAAAAAATGTAGATTTTCCAAAGCCGTGCATCAGCGGCTTGTACATCACTGGGTGTCCGGCCCAGTACATCACTGGGTGTCCGGCCCAGTACATCACTGGGGCCAAGCTTCATGTCATACAGGACCTATATACTAGGCAATGTCAGAGGAAAGCCCCAAAATTTGTCAAAGACTCCAGTCACCCAAGTCATAGACTTCTCTCTGCTACCGCACGGCAAGCGATACCGGAGCGCCAAGTCTAGGTCCAAAAGGATCCTCAACAGCTTCTACCCCCTAAGCCATAAGACTGCTGAACAATTAATCAAATGGCCACCAGACTATTTACCTTAACCCCCCCCCCCCCCATTTGTTTTTACACTGCTGCTACTCTGTTTATTATCTATGCATAGGCACTTCACCCCTACCTACATGTACAAATTACCTCGACTAACCTGTACCTCCGTACCGTTACCCCCTGTATATAACCTCGGTATTGTTATTTAATATTATTTTTTTTTTTTTTTACTTTCGTTTATTTGGTAAATATTTTAACTCTTTACTGAACTGCATTGTTGGTTCAGGGCTTGTAAGTAAGCATTTCACAGTAAGGTCTACACTTGTTGCATGTGACGAATAAAGTTTGATTTGATTTGCTAAACATGTTTATGCTAATTATCGATCAATTACGGGGAGACCGGTATACTTTTGCATGACAATAACCGGCTGACAATTTCATGACCGCCACAGGCCTACGCATGAACGGGCTTTAGTGATGTAGTCAATTGTTTGCTGACTCATTGGCTGTCTCCTACTACTTGCAGATTAAGCTACAGGTCTCTCTTTACTGAAAACACATGTCTCATTACTGCATAATTTTTAGGTCCTTTTCGGTAATGAGAATAAGTAAATTCTAATGTATAGTCAATGGGTATGCTGTGCTGCTTACTTTAATTATTTACTAGGACCACTGCTTACACCTATTGTATAGATTTTTGTTAAACAGTTATTTGATTAAGTAGAGGTTGTCAAGAAATATGGGTGTATAAACACCATTTTAAGTTACTTAAAGCCACGATCTGGAATTTGTGTTTCAGCAAAGAGAAACCCTGCCTCTTATAGGAGGATATCCCTCATTGTGACATGTGTACCTGTTTTAGCACTTACCTATACTGTTGTTTGATTTCCCAAGACAGTCTTGGTCCATACCCCACATATTTAGATACTTTATAGGCATATCATGTTATGTCATTTGCCCAAAGGGTTCCATAAAATTTAGAAATACATCTAAAATACCTTAGAACCACACATATCCACATCCTAATACACCAATATTACCTGTTAAGACCTTGGAGAAATGATATTTTCCAAAGAAAAGTCACCTTTAAGTCCACATTTGACTTTTGAAAATACATATGTAATTACAGTACTTATACTAAAATAAGGGGTATTTTAGTCAATTGCATTAAGATCAGCGATTTTCGAATTATGAGAGTAATTTGGGATTAACAAATAACAGTTTGATGTATTGGGTTACTGAATCTCTAATAGAGCTCAGTACAGTTTTTCAATGGAAAACTACGCAACAGTCTGAAACATGCACTCATCTCCGAAACCTGCTCATCATTACCCAGAATGCACCAATACTAAGGAAATATTCACAAATATTTTTTTACATTTGAAATGGATTTGTTTAACTATTTTGGACTTGCAAAAATTCTCACTACCGTAATGGTAGTAGTGGAAAAGAAGTAAAAATGCATCATATCTGATCAATAAACATAATTATAAAATGGATAAATACAGATCCTAATCTTAGTGATCCAAGAGGAATTATGCTGGATTTTTTTTATTTTTGCTGGTACTTTTTGGTGGTCAAGTGCCTGTTTCGTGAGAATCCCCCAGCTAGGAGCTCAACGTTACAATGGAATTCATTACAAAAGTGCTCCTCACAACATTAAACTATTGAAGAACTGACAGAAAAGTTCAAATTAATAAATGAATAAGAAACCGCTGTTTGTTAGACCAGGGCTAACGAACTACCCTCCTGTAGATTTTCACTCCAACCCAAGTTGTAACTAACCTGATTCAGTTTATCAACCAGCTAATTATTAGAATCAGGTGCACTAGATTAGGGTTGGAGCGAGAACCTCTCAGTGGTGTGACTGCGTGGCTTTGGAGATGCGCAGGTCAAGCCACAAGCCTCGTTTCCTTAGCCACCCTTCAGGAAGCAGAGGAGAGACACCAGGTAAGAGTGAGCACCACAGGAAGTCTCCCATCTAACCACAGCGGTGAATCTCTGTCACATTGCAACAAACACACAGTGGAAACCCGCCACCTGAATAGAGAACCGTCACGTCCAGTCACCACCCAAAGCAGCCCAATTAGAAAAGAGCTGGCGGAGAGGGGGGGGCCTTCGTGTGCTGCTGCTGCTAAAATCAGGCAGTTCAGTTATAAGAGCACATGGTTGTACTGCACAGCAGGTCGAGGTCCCCCGCTGTGGGAAAAGGTTAGTGACGTCAAAGCTGAAAGCTACCCACGCCGACTGACATTAATAAATTAAATCACACGCAGCGCTGGAATACCTAGTCTGTCTGGCTGTCTCCTCAGCTTCAGTGCAGACTAAACAGTAGGCTTGGGCGGTATCCAGATTGTCATACCAGGATATTCAGTAATACCGCCACTGAATACTATTTTCTAACCACACAGCCTCTAATCAGGAGGTTAATAATGCTAACAATTACATGTAAAATCCCATTGAGAATGCTAACGAGCACATAGCAAACATTTTATACAGCCTGAACAGAACTATTTTCAGAACAGACGACATCCCAGCTCATAATGTTATACAAGCATCTCAAAATTGCTACTCACAGTTTTCTGCACACACAAATATTAGACAGCAAGGCTCTTGATCCAGGAGGGGATTCTCTGTTACCAAGCGAAGCTTGATTTTGGATGAAGCTAACCACCTAGCTAGACAGTGAACTTAGTACTAAAATAGCAATCCAAACCCACAACTGCAGAGCATTTAGCACATTTTAGACAGTTAACTTATTAGTTAAGATATCTAGCTGGCAAACATTTAGTTGTGAATTCCATACTTCATCTACAATCACCTGGCACGTGCTGCACAACAGTTACTCAAAAGGCTCCGGTCTCTTGTCATTGTGTGCTTGTGTAAACAAACACCACGTGACTTGTGGACTACTGGTAAGCTTCATAATATTTTTATTTAACCGTTATCTAACTAGGCAAGTCAGTTAAGAACAAATACATTTTTACAATGACTGCCTACCCTGGCCAAACCCAGACGACGCTGGGCCAATTGTGCGCCGCCCTATGGGACTCCCAATCACAGCCAGATGTGATACAGCCTGGATTCAAACCAGGGACTGTAGTGACGGCTCTAGCACAGAGATGCAGTGCGTAGACCGCTGCGCCACTCAGGAGCCCCTTATGTATGAGAGGTGAAATGAAGAACGCAATGTTCTTTATCCCTTAACGTATTGCACAAGTTGACTACTGCTATTTAAGTATCTACAAAAAAAAAAAAAAACATCCAGTGGCTATTTTCAAATACCGGTATACAGTATACCACCCAAGCCTACTAAACAGCTCTCTAAAATCTAGATCAGGCCTTTGCACTACACTTCAGTGGAACACAGACACACTGCACCAGAACCAGACAGGGGCATGTTTTAAAGAAAAGGATGTGACTGAAAGAACTGTGCAGAAGTAAAGTTAGTTAAAACAAATGTGTCCACGTTTTCCTGAAATTTTGTAAGAATTTAAGATTCAATGTCTGCAGAAAGAATTGGTTATTGAACTACAGTAAGTGAAGTGGACTTCCACCCGGTAACGGAATTGCGTTGAAAGGAATTTCATCATGGGTTCCTGTTCTGTAATACACAGATATGCATAATTATGGATATGAATGTCATTCTCTTCATGGTGATGTAATAGGTATAATATATGCACTATCCTCCTTTGCATATTTGGGTATTATTCAACACACTGGGGTATTATTTTAATGAGTTCTGCCCCCCAAAAATACTAAATTTGGTTGGTCCAGACCAAATCTGTACCAAAAGATGTCTGTTTTACAAGTTTGGACAACAAAGTACAGCAAAATAGAGTACAGTCCAGCACAGTAAAGTAGAGTTCAGTACAGTAGTGTTCAGTACATTATAGTGTACTCAACTCTAGTGCGCTCTAGTGTTGTCACAATACCAACATTTTACAAACGACACCAGGCCAAGTATCATGATAACAAGTAGTATCACGATACCAAGGGGGGGGAATGAGGCTTAGCATCCTGTTCGCTCCCTCCCCCGGACACGTGTTACCGTTCTCTAAAAACATCACTGAAATTCACAATTCTACATAATACAACACACTGAATTTAACATCACACTGTTCACTGTATAATAGAATGCTGATTTGCTCAGGAATGGGAGGAAGGAATATACAGTGTATTTGAAAGTATTCAGAAACCCTTCCCCTTTTCCCACATTTTGTTACAGCCTTATTCTAAAATGCATTAAATAAAAAAAACTAAATCTACACACAATACCCCATAATGACAAACTGAAAACAGGTGTTTAGAAATGTTTGCACATTTAAAAATAAGAAATACCTTATTTGCATAAGTATTCAGACCCTTTGCTATGTGACTTGAAATTGAGCTCAAGTGCATCTTGTTTCAAATGTTCATCCTTTAGATGTTTCTACAACTTGGAGCCCTCCAGTGCTAAATTCAATTGATTGGACATGATTTGGAAAGGCTATAAAAAGGGTCCCACAGTTGACAGTGCATGTCAGAGCAAAAACAAAGCCACGAGGTCTAAGGAATTGTCTGTAGAGCTCTGAGACAGGATTGTGTCGAGGCACAGATCTGGGGAATGGCACTAAAACATTTCTGCAGCATTGAAGGTCCCTGAGAACAGTGGCCTCCATTATTCTTAAATGGTAGAAGTTTGGAACCACCAAGACTCTTCCTAGAGCTGGCCACCCGGCAAAACTGAGCAATCAGGGAGAAGGTCCTTGGTCAGGGACGTTACCAAGAACCTGATGGTCACTCTGACAGAGCTCCAGAGTTCCTATGTGGAGATAGGAGAACCTTCAAGGAGGACAGCCGCAGCACGCCGCAGCACTCCAATCAGGCCTTTATGGTAGAGTGGCCAGACGGAAGCCCCTCAGTAAAAAGGCACAAGACAGCCTACTTGGAGTATACCAAAAGGCACATAAAGGACTCTCAGACCATGAGAAACAAGATTCTCTGGTCTGATGAAACCAAGATTGAACTCTTTGGCCTGTATGCCAAGCATCACGTCTGGAAGAAACCTGGCATGGTGGTCGCAACATGCTGTGGGGATGTTTTTCAATGGCAGGGACTGGGAGACTAGTAAGGACCGAGGAACGGAGAAAAGTACAGAGAGATCCTTGACGAAAACCTGCTCCAGATCGCTCAAGACCTCAGACTGGGATGAAAGGTCACCTTCCAACAGGACAACGACCCTAAGCACACAGCCGAGACAACGCAGGAGTGGCTTCGGGACAAGTCTCTGAATGTCCTTGTGTGGCCCAGCCAGAGCCCGGACTTGAACCCGATCGAACATCTCTGGAAAGACCTAAAAATAGCTGTGCAGCAACGCTCCCCATCCAACCTGACTGAGCTTGAGAGGATCTGCAGAGAAGAATGGGAGAAACGCTCCAAATACAGGTGTGCCAAGCTTGTAGCATCATACCCAAGAAGACTCAAGGCTGTAATCGCTGCCAAAGGTGCTTCAACAAAAGGGTCTGAATACTTATGTAAATGTGAGTTTTATAAATGTATAATACATTTGCAAACATATCTAAAAACCTGTTTTGCTTTGTCATTATGGGGAATTGTGTGTAAATTGACGAGAAAAAAAAACCATTTAATCCATTTTAGGATAAGGCTGTAATGTTACAAAATGTGGAAAAAGGGGTCTGAATACTTTCCGAATGCACTGTACATGCATGTCATTGTGTCAGTAAGAGGAAAACACTGCACGAAACCTTCTTTACGCTTCAGTTAACAGTCTCTCTCAAACATGCATACACACAATGCCCCCAACTTAAAACGTAAGCACCAAAACAGAACTGGCATGCTGATTGCAGGTTTGTCCAACCGAGCTATTGCCAGATAATTGAAGGTTCATTTCTCTACCATAAGCAGCCTCCAACATAGTTTTAGAGTACTTCGCAGTACGTCCAACTGGCCTCACAACCACAGACAACCAGACTGTGGCCTGGCTCCCCAAGTGGCTAGGCCTATGCCCTCCAAGGCCTACCCATGGCTGCACCCCTGCCCAGTCATGTGAAATCCATAGATTAGGGACCAAATTTATTTATTTAAATTTACTGATTTCCTTATATGAACTCAGTAAAATCTGAAATTGTTGCATATTGCTTTTATATTTTTGTTCAGTATAAAATGCGCGCTACTCCCAATAGAAACAAAAAAATACATATTTGGTAATATGGGTCATATGTTTTTAACCGTTTAGACTAGAGATGTCGTTGTCTTTACTGTAAAGCTGCAAGCATGCCTGTCGCAATGATACAAAAATCAACATAGCTCGCTTTACGGGCTGCTCCAATGTAACAAATGTACAAACCAACCAACAGAAGACTCATCAGCGTCTGGTTCTGCATCCCAGCTCACCATCACTGCTAAAATAAATAAATATAACATTACTGAAGAGGAATAGACGCGCATGAAGAGCGGGTTAAGCGGGCGGGTGTGAAGATGTGCGGGTTCGGCTGGTCATGCATTTTATTTTTTTCCTCAGAGAACGCATGACTCGACCTTCGCCTCCTGAGCCCGTTGGGGAGTTGCAGCGATGAGACATGATCCAAATTGGGGAGAAAAGGGGGTACATTTTTTTAAATATAAAACACAATTTTTTTAATGTTCATCTGCTCATGTTGTGTGTTTTCAATTATTTGTGACATTGTGGTTACAATGAAGAATGTAAATAAATCAAATAAATACAATTCATAACTAATAAATCAGATGCATGTTGCAAGCTTGTCATTTTTCCTTACATTTTTCTGTAAGATTTTATTTTGTCTTTTTAGACAAAAACCACACACCCCACCTGCCCAGACCCAACATCACTCTCCGCCACACAGCCTAAAACCTACGGGTTTAACCTTCTGAATTATTATATTGAAGATCAAAGCCGCCTCTTAATGAGTTCCGAGAGCCGATCCATTACCCAACAAAATAATATAAATGTATTTAGCATAATTGTTTTTACGACTACAGACAGTAGGCTATTATTTCTCTTTTCCTGCATTAATTAAATTGTCTGCATGTCTTCTCATCATTTGGCTAAAAAGAAACCATGCCATGAATTAAGAAAATACGTTTTTTTTCCCACAATGCAATGCAGCACACTGACAACTCAAATTGCTTTAAAGAGTCTAACATTAGACAAATAAATATACTAAAACAACTCCAAAAACAGTCCATTCATCACTGGATTTCTTCAAATTGCTGTGCAGGAAAGGATGTCATCCACTGTGCCTGGTCGCAGGCTCGCAGCTGGCTTCTCTCTGAAAACACACATCCATCTGAAGGTGAAGCTTTATCCTTTGAAACCACACAATTACCAGGTGGACAGTAGGGCTCTTGAAGTGAAAAATCAACAAGATCCACAAGTATTCTTTCGCAATAGCTGGCCTTATGTTTTCTGCAGTTTTGAGCGGCACTGCATAACATCAACTCTTTGTTTATGTAACGGGGCTGTAAGGCACAAGTATCCTATTTTCAAAAATCGTCAGTCCACATTTAAAGTGTAATTGCCCCACTGTATTTACTCAACTCCGGGACCACCCGCCAACTGATTTTTGTTGTTGCCTGATGCAGGACTCGTGCGATAGGAGAGACTGACAAATATTCATTCACACCTCCATTAACTTCCAAAAGGACAGTCTAATAGGTTGGCTAGGTGTGAGAAAAAAAACATTTGTGCCACAGTTTAGACTACAGATAGGTGCTGCGGTCAGTCAGAGTTGAGTCCTATTGTAAAGTGTAGCCTAATGACCCGAAAAGGGAAAACTTGCAATGTATTCGATGCTTAAGTACTCTAAAGTTGTACACCAATTTGTAAGTCGCTCTGGATAAGAGCGTCTGCTAAATGACTTAAATGTAAATGTACATTTCTAACTCAATATCACAGAGCAGATTTGCCCTAACAAAAAAACAAATCAACTCCTACAAACATTCATTTATTATAATCTACATAATAATTTAAAAACAAAATTAGCTGTAGTGAGGAGAGAATGGATGCTAACGACAACCAGAAAGATTTTGTCTTCAACCCTGCATTGTAATATAACTTATTTTGAACGAAAGCCAAGAATGAGTGAGTCACTCAGCCCTATGCTGTTCCTGCTTCCGTAGCCTATTGGAGTGTTTGTTTAATAAGAATTGCTCATCCTGTCTCACACTCAAAAAAAAAAACACACTGTTTCGCCTTTGTCAGAATAAGCTGCAACTGGACCGTAGCTTATAACTTACTAAAACTGTTTCACACTAAGGTTTTTATTCTAAGAGAAACAAAAAAATGTATTTTATATGCCATTATATTCTTAAAATATACAGTACCATTCAAAAGTTTGGACACACCTACTCATTCAAGGGTTTTTCTTTATTGTTACTATTTTCTACATTGTAGAATAATAGTGAAGACATTAAAAACTATGAAATAACACATATGGAATCATGTAGTAACTAAAAAAAAATATTTTAAAAAGGGTTCAATCTAAATATATTTTATATTTGAGATTCTTTCAAAAAAAAGGTAGCCACCCTTTGCCTTGATGACAGCTTTGCACACGCTTGGCATTGCGCAGGTCAAATACACAGCTGGAACGCCAACCAAGGCGATTACATGTCCTCAGAATTTGACAGATTGCTCAGAAAATATTAGTCTGCATGAAAACATACTCATTGAAAACCAATAATCTATTGATAAAACTAAATATTAAACAAGACTTGGTATTTTGCATGCTGTGGCCTAATGCCAACAGTTCCAAATTATACAGCAGATAAAGGCCGTTGTCACCATTAAAGGTGAATGGCGGGGTTAAAATACCCGTTCATCAATATTTTTGTACATATGCAGATTTCAGAAATTGTGTGAAATTTACATAACGTTTATAAAATGACTTTGGAAAGGACTCCCAGAATAGATACAAGGCCTGTAGTTACCTTGGTCTACCTTACTACTTTTCTTGCGTAGTCGGATAACCCTAGCAAGGTTCAGTTCATTTGGAACCCGCACTTGTTCTATTGAGAGATTTATGATATGGGTGATGCAGGGGGAAATACTTTGACACTATATTCATGGTTGTTTCATCAAAAGAAACAACTGTCTGGAGACGGACAAACCCACCCGTCTTACAGTGACCAACTGAAATAAAAGGGGGGGAGATGCTGCAATTAAGACAACCATGTTCTCTTCCGCAAAGAGCATGAAAGGGCAAGGTTAAATATCCGACCCTTCCCTTTCACGTTCAGCCATCCATCCAACAGGGCCAGCTAAGAGGGGAGGGGGAACAGAGGAGAAACTAAAAACGAATCCCACATTCTCCTCCTTACTTCATCTGCCCTATTGTGGAAGACACGAATCCAGCCAGTGACGCACCAAGTGCCCAACAGGAAGTCTTTGTGTGTGCGCGCATCTTCTCTGATTTGGCTCCTCTATTCACGCGACAGGGGCTGCATTTCTCCACACACGACTCAGCCCAGACAAGCCTCAGCCCAGACGAGCCATCGCGCTCTCAGACCCAGGGGGGCCTGGTAACTCAGGAAGAAAGCCACCGTGCCCACCAGCCCCTATTGTCTGCGCACCTGCTCGCGCTCGATACCTTCCAGGAATAGTCATCAACATCATCATTTTCTAGCCTTCTTTCTGTCTGTCTGTCTCCGACCCACTGATCCAGACAGCAGCAGACAGCCTGGCCCCAAGACAGAGGTCCTTGAACTGCAGCGCTTTCATGCCGCTCTGACCATTTTGATACAAATGTGCTCTGAAGACTGAGGTCACTCCAACGTAAATAACATCAAAATGGAAGGCAGGGAGAATAAACGATTCTGAAAAGACTAACAGTACTGATTGGCGACTGGCTTTTAATTCCATGTGAAATATAATGAACAAAAATATGATTGGCAACATGCTAAGTGTTGGTCATATGTTTCATGAGCTGAAATAAAAGTTCCCAGAAATTTTACATACGCACAGAAAGCTTATTTCTCTCCAATGTTGAGCACAAATTTGTTTACATCCCTGTTAGTGAGCATTTCTCCATTGCGAAGATAATCCATCCACCTGAAACGTGTGGGATATCAAGAAGCTGATTAAACAGCATGATCTTACACAGGTGCACCTTATGCTGAGGACAAAAGGCCACTAAAATGTGCAGTTTTGTTACACAACACAATGCCACAGATGTCTCAAGATGAGGGAGCGTGCAATTGGCATCCTGAACGCAAGAATGTCCACCAGAGCTGTTGCCAGAGATTTTAATGTTCATTTCTCTACCATAAGCCGCCTCCAATGTTGTTTTAGAGAATTTGGCAGTACGTCCAACCAGCCTCACAAACGCGTGTAACTACGCCAGCCCAGGACCTCTACATCCGGCTTCCTCACCTGTGGGATCGTCTGAGATCAGCCACCAGGACAGCTGATGAAACTGAGGAGTATTTCTGTCTGTAATAATTGTAAGTCGCTCTGGATAAGAGCGTCTGCTAAATGACGTAAATGTAAAAAAGCCCTTTTGATTGGCTGGGTCTGGCTCTCAAGTGGGTGGGCCTATGCCTAATAAATATAAAGAAATCAATGAATTTAAATACATGACGACTTCACAGGAGAGCCATAAAAAAAATGTAAATTAGTTTTTTAGCAGAAATGCCTTCTGGAACATGTGAACTTTCATGTGCCTTAATAACAAACGTGTATGCCATCTGTAAATACAAATAAAATATTTAAATTACGAGGCTTGTTGGTTAAGCCACAGAAAAAGACAGCAACCGCCGCACTAGCCATGACTGGCTGAGATAATGAGTGGGCTAGACATGCAGAGAGAAGAGTTTGGATTGGTATGCCATATAGAAGGCTTCTGTCTATTTGAGCTTGTCAGTCTGTTGGTAATCCTGTTGAACGCAGCTTCTCTTTTTTTTTTTATGTATCGTGTAGTGGAGCTGCATAAGTGTTGCTCCACTTTCTGGAGGATGGAGTTTTGAAATCTGCGGAATTAGAGTATGACAGCTAAAGAGATGGAGAAAACACCTGTCTCCAGATTACATCTTCAAACTAAGGGCAACCGTAGCATGGCATCCGTGACAGGGAGACGCGTCGATCATGCATTGATGTATATGGGTAAGGTACTGTAGGTATTTAACGCTAGACTTTCAGACATTACACGTTTCTAATTTTGACAGAAAGCTATTTAATTTCAAGCTAAAGTGTACTGTTAGCTAGCTAACATTAGCTGGCTAGCTGACGTTTTATTCGTATCCCAGAGTCGTTTGCTTTGCTAGTTAGAGCCTAATGTTAGCTAGCTAACATTGAACCTGTTTGGTATGCTCACAGCAGATTAATGCAAGATAGTGCCGAATCATGTCGTTACTATGTTCATTGTTGTTTAACTAGCTAACGTTAGCTGGCTGGCTCGTTAGCTAACGTTACGTGTGTGTGATGTTACACTGTTTATCTAGCTAGGTTCCTTGTTTAGCTTGATAGCTAAACAAGGAACTAGCTAGCTACATGTCTTAAGCTGAAGTGTACAACATCAGTTGAATATGACTGGCGTCAGTAAACGTCGGCAAACGCTCTGTACGCTCCGCAAGCAAAACGAGATTGGGGGGGCTAAAGCTTAAGAGGGTGTGAACGATGCTGAATGGGTGTAGACAAAGAGGAGCGCTTCAATAGATACCAAAACATTCAAAAGGCCATTATCTCAAAAGTGAGTTTACAAGTTTATCAACTTTCAAAGCAGAATTACTTTCCCATTGTTCGTCAAAAATATAGTGTATGATATACCATTTTGTAGCTCTGAGTCTACTTTTATCCAAAGTACAAATAAATGTTTTTGAAAAAATCCAATTTTGCTACATTAGACAAAATCCAGGTGGTGAGTCACATATGAATTGTAACTCAGTAAAACCATTAAAATTGTTGCATGTTGCGTTTATATTTTTGTTCAGTATAGAAAATAATAGTTGGTAGTCTTGGTAGCATAGCATAGTTCATTTCCTACCCAGCCTTTAGAAGACTAAACAAATTGAAGAACATGATGAATAACCTGCTACTCGCTGTTTGTCTATGCATTGCCAGTTCACCCCTACCTACATGTACAAATTACCTCAACTAACCTGTACCCCCGCACATTGACTCGGTACCGGTACCCACTGTATATAGCCTCGTTATTGTGTTACTTAATTTTTTACTTTCGTTTAGTTGGAAAATATTTTCTTACCTCTTCTTGAACTGCCCTGTTGGTTAAGGGATTGTATGTAAGAATTTACACTTGTACATTTTTAAAAACATTTTTAGTCATTTAGCAGACGCTCTTATCCAGAGCGACTTACAGTAGTGAATGCATACATTTCATTTCATGCATTTTTTTTTGTACTGGCCCCCCTTGGGAATCGAACCCACAACCCTGGCGTTGCAAACACCATGCTCTACCAACTGAGCCACAGGGAATTCGGCGCATGTGACAAATAAAATGATTTAATTTGAATAAACATTGAGCGCAAATGTATTGCTCTGACAATGTTCAATATCAGATTAGTTACAAGTCTGTACTGAAAACAGAAATTAACAATTATTGCTGGAACATAACCTCCAGGCAGGGATGAATTCCAGTAGGCCATCTAAATGTGAAAGAGTCACTGCTCGGGCAGCTCCAAAATTATGCTATGGGCTATAACTGGAGATATTTCACAGCTGGTACTTACAGGGCATAGGTGGAGAGAAAGAAAAAAAACTCCTGAGGCTAACCTATATGAAATGAATACTTGGGGTAGCCTTTTAAAATACTCTAGGGGAGATTGGGCCATATAGGAGAAGGTCATTGTGGCCATTCTCTAGCTCATTGCCATGCCACCCTGCTGCCAACATCCTTGGGATCAATGAGTGAATGAGGGCTCCAGAGGGGAGAGGTGTTTAGCGTGAGTTATGCGGATGCAGAAGCCAGTGTCACAAAGCCTTTCTGTCAGGAACAAGGCAGCCTGTGACACACACATCTTTTATTTTGAGTGTGCTGTTGCAGGTGAGTAATAAAGGATTATAGTACTTTAGCTCTCTGAGAGCACAATAACCTTACCTTTGTCGAGCACCACTTTTCTCATAAAATGGGAAATCAAAATGAAAAGATTTTTCCACTCTGCTCGAGTAGTGACGGATAGTTGAACCCACTGGCCCTGAGCTGCTACCGTTTGACTAAACGGTGGTTCATAGTCTGATGAGATAGCATAAAAGAAACACTCACTCAGACAACACAATGAACAGTGCTCCTCCATATGGGTGAAAGCATCTGGTAGGAATAGGATCAAATGTTATTGGTCGCCTACACAGTTATTGCAGGTGCATCAAAATGCTTATGAATCAATGAAGCATGAAGACAACTGACGTAGCAATCATATGTTACGCTAAGCAGACAGTGCAGCAAACCAAAATACTGTCTGCAAGATGAAGAAAAAGTCCTTTAATCTCACTGAAAGTGAATATGACTCACACACGACACAATGATTCATGGCCACTAGCAGTTGTGTGGGAGAAATCAGCAAGAGTGCTGCATTAACATCAACTTTCGCCCCATGTGTCACTTCCTAACACCTACTGATCAACGACTGTTGACATTAGCATAATCACATCACACAAACACCATCCTCTGCAAAATGGCTGCACTGTACTCAGTGTTTGGAGACAAACTGCCACTTACCCTCGACAGGCTCTGGTCCCATTACAATTAGCAAGCAACAGCTACACATGTCCAAGACGTTGGGAATAGAACAGTTAGCTGGGACAATTACAGTAATAACTTCAAAGCAGAAACAGGGCTAAAAAGAGCTTGCCCAGAGAGTAAATATTTGAATCACTCCAATAATCTGAGCTCCCATTCAAAATAATCAATTTTTCAAGATGGAGCCATTTGCCACTGGGGGGGCCTACTCCGATTCTACCTCCTGCAGACACAGTTAAACTGATCCATTCCTGCTGGGGGCCCATAATTCCATTTACGAGTGAGAAACTGCAAGGAATGTTTATAATCTAAAGTATAAAATGTGTGTGATACTATAACAAGGAGGACATACAGTGGAAGTAGGAAGTTTACATACACCTTAGCCAAATACATTTAAACTCACTTTCACAATTCCTGACATTTAATCCTCATAAAAATTCCCTGTCTTATGTCAGATACGATCACTAGTTTATTTTAAGAATGTGAAATGTCACAATAATAGTAGAGATAATTATTTTATTTCAGCGTTTATTCCTTTCATCACATTCCCAGTGGGTCAGAAGTTTACATACACTCAATTAGTATTTGGTAGCATTGCCTTTAAATTGTTTAACCTGGGTCAAACGTTTTGGGTAGCCTTCCACAAGCTTCCCACAATAAGCTGGGTGAATTTTGGCCCAATCCTCCTGACAGAGCTGGTGTAACTGAGTCAGGTTTATAGGCCTCCTTGCTCGCACACGCTTTTTCAGTTCTGCCCACACATTTTCTATAGGGTTGAGGTCAGGGCTTTGTGATGGCCAATCCAATATCTTCACTTTGTTGTCCTTAAGCCATTTTGCCACATCTTTGGAAGTATGCGTGGGGTCATTGTCCATTTGGAAGACCCATTTGCGACCAAGCTTTAACTTCCTGATTGATGTCTTGAGATGTTGCTTCAATATCCATTTTCCTTCCACATGATGCCATCTATTTTGTGAAGTGCACCAGTCCCGCTTGCAGCAAATCACCCCCCCAACATGATGCTGCCACCCCCGTGCTTCACAGTTGGGTTGGTGTTCTTCAGCTTGCAAGCCTCCCCCTTTCCCCCCCCCAAACATAACAATGGTCATTATGGCCAAACAGTTCTATTTTTGTTTCATCAGACCAGAGGACATTTCTCCAAAAAGTACGATATTTGTCCCCATGTACAGTTGCAAACCATAGTCTGGCTTTTTTATGGCGGTTTTGGAGCAGTGGCTTCTTCCATGCTGAGCCGCCTTTCAGGTTATGTCAATATAGGACTGTTTTACGGTGGATATAGATACTTTTGTACCTGTTTCCTCCAGCATCTTCACAAGGTCCTTTGGTGTTGTTCTGGGATTGAGTTGCACTTTTCGCACCAAAGTGCGTTCATCTCTTGGAGACAGAACGCATCTCCTTCCTGAGAGGTATGACGGCTACGTGGCCCCATGGTGTTTATACTTGCGTACTATTGGTTGTACAGATGAACGTGGTACCTTCAGGTGTTTGGAAATTGTTCCCAAGGATGAACCAGACTTGTGGAGGTCTACAAAAAAAAATTCTGGGGTCATGGCTGATTTCTTTTGATTTTCCCATGATGTCAAGCAAAGAGGCACTGAGTTTGAAGGTAGGCCTTGAAATACATCCACAGGTACACCTCCAATTGACTCAAATTATGTTAATTAGCCTATCAGAAGCTTCTAAAGCCATAACATCACTTTCTGGAATTTTCCAAGCTGTTTAAAGGCACAGTCAACTGGAATTGTGATACAGTGAATTATCAGTGAAACAATTTGTCTGTAAACAATTGTTGGAAAATGACTTGTGTCATGCACAAAGTAGATGTCCTAACCGACTTGCCAAAACTATAGTTTGTTAACAAGAAATTTGTGGAGTGGTTGAAAAGCGAGTTTTAATGACTCCAACCTAAGTGTATGTAAACTTCCAACTTCAACTGTATATCAGCCATCTGGAATGTTATATTCAGGTTGAAAGCAGTTTAAACACCATTACTTGAAATGCCACATTGTAGGCCTAATGGGTTGAATAGTTTTGTTGTTGTGGAGCGTGCCACAAAGTGGAAAATGACAAGATTCTAATTTATTCCAACTTTCCTCAAGGATCCAATCAGACAAAACACAAGAAGCCAGCTAATGTATAACATCCGAGACTATGATGTTTCCTTGGCCTTAATTTGTTGAAAATCAAGCACTAATCAAAATCTAATCATTCCACCACATATTTGGGCTGCTACGTGCCACTGACCTCACGAAACGATATCACAATACTTCAGTGCCGATACGATATGTATCATGATTTGACACTGAATTCATTGCAATTCCATGTTCCAAACATATTGCAGAGGGACAAGAGAGACATTAGAAAACAACTTTCCAAAATAAGTGCAGAAAACACATTTGCTCCCTATTTAAATAGAAGATATAGAAAAAGTTATTTAGGAAAAATACTGGCATTTTGGTGCAGGTACAGCAAACTAGCGCAACAATTATATTGCGAAATATCCGATAGTTTTGACTATCATCAAAAATAATATAATGTGACCAGTTACCCATGTTGAACAATTTAGTTAAACTTGTAGTTCGTGTAGCTATATCGGAGATATGTATACAGTAACGTTATAGATTGAAATCTCCATCACTGAATCAGTATGTCGCACTGAAATAAATGTGGCAAAAACACTGCTTTCATGCGTGCATAGTTTGAATTCTCTCTACCCGCAGTCACAATGTTTAGCTAGCTAAGCTAGTTAGTTAACTAGCTGGCTATTTCGACTTGAGGTAAGGAAAAAGTTAAACGCTGACTAGCGAAATAGTAAGGAAGTAAACGCCAATCGGTAAAGTATTTTTCGTTTTCGAGTGATCTCTGGACGATTATTTTAGGAGACTAATTGGCTGGCGAGACGTTGTTTATTAAGTATTCCCACCATCAGACAGCAAAAAAACGCATTAATGGTTCGGTGCAACAACAAAAAAAACAAGAGACTCAGACTGGCTGGCTCGTAACGGTGGCGTTCTTGGACCCTGCGAGTGATCCCTCATGTTTGCCGCCTTTGATCTAACAAGTCAACTTAAATAATTAAGTTATTTAGATCATTAAGCTAAAAAATGTTTACCATCATAGTAATACAACAAAATGAAAGAGAAAATAACTGATATTTCTTAGCGTCATGCCCGAGCTACCTCACAGCTGGAAGCCTGGATGTTATTTACCATTGTTTTGCTTGGGTAGCTTTACTTAAAATTATACATTTGAAAAACGTCAAACCGTGAATGTCTTGAGTTTGCTACAGTTATTCTGTCAATTATCGTACTTTTCGGGTATCAAAATGTACTTACTTGAAATAGAAATGTACTCCAGCTCGGTTCCATTGCAACACTTTAAAAAAAAATCTGCAGGAAACCTACAAGAAACCTGAACAAAGCAGCCAAACATGGCAGCTGCTACAACTTCCTGTAACCCTTGGACTGTTCCACTTCTAAAGCATTTTTTGGGGGGAGGGGGGGTAGTACTGTAGTTGTCATATCAAAGTGTATCCCTTAATTTTAGCACAACAAAGGTTTCATATAAATTGTACTTATATAGAATGAATATCCAACATATATCAAATAGAATATATAACTACGTGTGGGGGGCATTCAATAAATGGTTGAGTTGATCAGTGAATTCGAATAACTGGTTCGGGTTACCTTGCCCGGTTACACAAACACCTTGCTCCGGCCAAACGCTACGCTACACCCACGGACGTCAGTTTATTCTCGGCAATGAAAGTATGTAGCGAACGGCAAAGCAGCAGAATCATTTAGTGTGAGTCGTCAGACTACGGGTTGCATTAGTTTTTGAACCGGGCTACCTCCCGGGCATGAGCCAGGTGCCCCGTTCAAAACCCACGGCGAAGTCGGCTCAAAACAAAAGTGACGTAGCCTAGGCTATATTAAGCATGCAATGAGTATGATTCTATGTTCTCACATGCACAAGTAATTGCTTTTGATAAAAACACTTTAAACATTTTTTTTTTACCAGGCAAGTCAGTTAAGAACAAATTCTTATTTACAATGACGGCCTACCAGGGAACAGTGGGAAGAACGACAGATGTTTACCTCGTCAGCTCCGGGATTCGATCCAGTAACCTGGCCCAACGCTCTAACCACTAAACTAGCTACCGCTGATCGCATCATGTCGCACGTTGGAATACAGGGAGCTAACGTTAGCTGATCATTGAGGAAAATGTTCACCTTGCAATTCCATTCCACTATAAATCAAAGCACCATGATAATACTTTTTGCTGAAACTCATTCTATCTATGGAAGCACTAGACTATTTATTGAAAGAATACAGTTTCATAATTCGGGAAATCTTATTCTAGTTTGTTGTTTGCAGACAGCATTAATATAGCATTTTTCTAGTCTTATTGCAACTCACATTTCCATCTCAACCAAAAATCTAAGTAAAATAATATAACTAAATCATTTCAAACTTTACATGCACTTTAATTGAAGTTTGATTTGATTTAGTCCCATTTAACTTTGATGTATGGTTGAGATGGAGACGTAAATCCAATATATCAATTATTAATTTGTTGACAAACTGGAATTAAACCCTGAGTGGTAGCAGCTTTTAGCAATGCAGGTGTATTTACAGTGCCTTCAGAAAATTTTCACACCCAGTGACTTTTCCCACTTTTTCGTGGTATTACAAAATGGGATTAGAATGGAGTAAATTGTCTTTTTTTTGGTCAATAATTTACACAAAATTCTCTGTAATGTCAAAGTGGAAGAAACATTCTAACATTAGTACAACATTTATGAAAAATAAAACATTAATATATCTTGATTACATAAGTATTCAACCCTCTGAGTTGAGACATGTTAGAATCACCATTTGGCTGTGATTACAGCTGTGAGTCTTTCTGGGCATGTCTGAAGAGCTTTCCACACCTGGATTGTGCAACATTTGCCCATTATTCTTTAAAGAATTCTTCAAGCTCTATCAAATTGTTTGTTGATAATTGCCAGACAATCATTTTCAGGTCTGCCTTAGATTTTCAAGCAGATTTAAGTCAAAACTGTAACTCGGCCATTCAGGAACATTCACTGTCTTCTTGGCAAGCAACTCCAGTGTAGATTTTGCCTTGTGTTTTAGGTTATTGTCCTGCTGAAAGGTGAATTCATCTCCCAGTGTCTGGTGGAGAGCAGACTGAAACTGTTTTTTTTTCTAGGATTTTGCCTGTGCTTAGCTCCATTTTGTTAATTTTTTTATCCTGAAAATCTCCCAAATCCTGAACGATTACAAGCATACCCATAACATGATGCAGCCACCACTATGCTTGAAAATATGGAGAGTTGTCCTCAGTAATGTGTTGTATTGGATTTGCCCAAAACATAACACTTTGTATTCAGGACAAAACGTTAATTGCTTTGACACATTTGTTGTAGCATTACTTTAGTGCCTTGTTGTAAACAGGATGCATGTTTTGTACAGGCTTCCTTCTTTTCACTCTGTCAATTAGGTTAGTATTATGGAATAACTATGTTGTTGATCCAGCCTCAGTTTTCTCCTATCGCAGCCATTAAACTCTGTAACTGTTTTAAAGTCACCGTGGGCCTCATGGTGAAATCCCTGAGCGGTTTCCTTCCTCTCCAGCAACTGAGTTAAAATGAAATAAAATGTAAGAGATGCATGTGTCACTGGCTGCCTTGTTCCTGACAGAAAGGCTTTGTGACACTGGCTTCTGCATCCATATAACTCACGCTAAACACCTCTCCCCTCTGGAGTCCTCATTCACTCATTGATCCCAAGGATGTTGGCAGCAGGGTAGCATGGCAATGAGCTAGAGAATGGCCACAATGACCTTCTCCTATATGGCCCAATCTCCCCTAGAGTATTTTAAAAGGCTACCCCAAGTATTCATTTCATATAGGTTAGCCTCAGGATTTTTTTTCTTTCTCTCCACTTATGCCCTGTAAGTCCCAGCTGCGTAATATCTCCAGTTATTGCCCATAGCATAATTTTGGAGCTGCCCGAGCAGTGACTCTCACATTTAGATGGCCTACTAGAATTCATCCCTGCCTGGAGGTTATGTTCCAGAAATAATTGTTAATTTCTGTTTTCAGTACAGACTTGTTAACTAATCTGATATTGAACATTGTCAGAGCAATACATTTGTGCTCAATGGTTATTCAAATTAAATCAAATTTTATTTTGCGTCGAATACAACAAGTGTAGACTTACCGTGGAATGCTTACTTACAAGCCCTTAACCAATCATGTCGTTTTAAGAAAAATAAGAGATAAGAAAATATGATCTAAATAAACTAAAGTAAAAAAATAAAGTAACACAGAAATAACAATAACGAGACTATATACGGGGGGGTACCGGTTTCGAGTCAATGTACGGGGGTACAGGTTAGTCAAGGAAATTGAGGTAATATGTACATGCAGGTAGGGGTAAAGTGACTATGCATAGATAATACACTGAGTAGCAGCAGCGTAAAAAATAGGTGGGGTCAGTGGAAAATAGTCCAGGTAGCCATTTGATTAAATGTTCAGCAGTCTATTGGCTTGGGGGTATAAGTTGTTAAAGGAGCCTTTTGGACCTTGACTTGGCGCTCTGGTACCGCTGGCCATGCGGTAGCAGAGATAAGTCTACGACTAGGGTGACTGGAGTCTTTGACACCGCCTGGTATAGAGGTCCTGGATGGCAGGAAGCTTGGCCCCAGTGATGTACTGGGCCGTACGCACTACACTCTGTAGCGCCTTGCGGTTGGATGCTGAGCAGTTGCCATACCAGGCAATGATGCAACCAGCCAGGATGCTCTCGATGGTGCAGCTGTAGAACTTTTTGAGGATCTGAGGACCCATGCCAAATCTTTTCAGTCTCCTGAGGGGAAATAGGCCCTCTTGCCCTCTTCATGACTATGTTGGTGTGTTTGGACCATGATAGTTTGTTGGTGATGTGGACACCAATGAGCTTGAAGCTCTCGACCTGCTCCACTACAGCCCTGTCGATGTGAATGGGGGCGTGCTCGGCCCTCCTTTTCCTGTAGTCCACGATCAGATCACTTGTCTTACTCACATTGAGAGAGATGTTGTTGTCCTGGCACCACACTGCCAGGTCTCTGACCTCCTCTCTATAGGCTGTCTCATCATTGTCGGTGATCTGTCCTACCACCATTGTGCTGTCAGCAAACTTAATGATGCTGTTGGAGTCGTGGTTGGCTACGTAGTAGTGGGTGAACAGGGAATACAGGAGGGGACTGAGCACACACCCCTGAGGGGCCCCTTTGTTGAGGATCAGCGTGGCAGATGTGTTTTTGCCTACCCTTACCACCTGGGGGCGGCCCATCAGGAAGTCCAGGATCCAGTTGCAGAGGGAGGTGTTTAGTCTCAGGGTCCTTAGCTTAGTGATGAGCTTTGAGGGCACTATGTTGTTGAACGCTGAGCTGTAGTCAATGAATAGCATTCTCACGTAGGTGTTCCTTTTGTCCAGGTGGGATGATGCAATAGAGATTGCGTCATCTGTGGATCTGTTGTTATGCAAATTGGAGTGGGTCTAGGGTTTCTGGGATGATGGTGTTGATGTGAGCCATGACCAGCTTTTCAAAGCACTTAATGGCTACAGATGTGAGTTCTATGGGTCAGGAGTCATTTAGGCAGGTTACCTTAGTGTTCTTGGTCACAGGGACTATGGTGGTCTGCTTGAAACATGTAGGTATTACAGACTCGGTCAGGGACCGGTTAAAAATGTCAGTGAAGACTCTTGCCAGCTGGTCAGCGCATGCTCTGAGTACACGTTCTGGTAATCCGTCTGGTCCTACGGCCTTGTGAATGTTGACCTGTTTAAAGGTCTTACTCACATCGGCTACGGAGAGCGTGATCATACAGTTGTCTGGAACAGCTGGTGCTCTCATGTATGCTTCACTGTTGCTTGCCTCAAAGCGCGCATAGAAGTAATTTAGCTTGTCTGCAAGGAAGGATGACTGTATCTTTGTAGTGACTGAGTGTATTGATCCAACGTGTAATTAATAACTACACCATGCTCAAAGGGATATTCAATGTCAGATTTTTTATCAATAGGTGCCCTTCTTTGCAAAGCATTGGAAAACTTCTTTGGTCTTCGTGGTTGAATCTGTGTTTGAAATTCACTGCTCGATTGAAGGACCTTACAGATAATTGTATGCGTGGGGTACAGAGATGAGGTAGTCATTCAAAAATCATGTTAAACAGTGTGAGCCCATGCAACTTATTATGTTACTTGATAAACAAAGTTTTACTCCTGAACTTATTTAGACTTGCCATAAAAGGGGTTGAATACTTATTGATTCAAGACATTTCAGCTTTTCATTTTTAATTCATTTAAATTAACCCACTTCCTCTCTGCTTACCTCATGTCAAAATAAACTTCCCCCACAAGTCTGTTTAATAATACGGTTCTTAAAAGATTTGGTCTCAAAGTCCCCCTACAATAACAACCAAATGTCCTGCCCAACAGCACAGTAGGTAGAAATGGAATTGTATTTAACTTCTGCCTTCCCGCGGACTATTTTTGTGCAACCCAAACAATTGAAAGCAACACTAGAGTATGTAAATACACCCACGTTGCTAAGAGCAGCTATAGTACCTGGATGAAAGACCAAAAGGTAGCTTTACATAGATACATTCTCCAGTAGGAGATGATGCCCAGCCTATTGTTTTTTTCTGATAGGGGTTATACAGTAACTTTGAAAATCTGTTGTTTTAAAGGTACAAATGCATATTTTATACAGGGTTTGTCTATGTTGAAATGTAGTTACCATGATGACATAATGCTGTGGTTGAAATGTCATGCTCAAAACAACAGTTTTACTTTTTGATGACTTTTTTCAAATCAAATGTATTTTCAATGTATATTCGAATTCAGAATACATTGGCAAATTACGTAAAGACTTGGTTGATTCAACCAGTTTGTGCACTTTGTGTTATAATGTTTTGAAGCTTCCTGAAATTAAATCCATAGAAAGGTTCTTTGGGGAATGACGTTTGGCCTACAGTTGCAGTCAGAAGTTTACATACACCTTAGCCAAATACATTTAAACTCGGTTTTCACAATTCATGATATTTAATCCTTGTAAACATTCCCTGTCTTAGGTCAGTTAGGATCACCACTTTATTTTAAGAATGTGAAATGTCAGAATAATAGTAGAGAGAATGATTTATTTCAGCTTTAATTTCTTTCATCACATTCCCAGTGGGTCAGAAGTTTACATACACTCAATTAGTATTTGGTAGCATTGCCTTTAAATTGTTTAACTTGGGTCAAACGTTTTGGGTAGCCTTCCACAAGCTTCCCACAATAAGTTGGGTGAATTTTGGCCCATTTCTCCTGACAGAGCTGGTGTAACTGAGTCAGGTTTGTAGGCCTGCTTGCTCGCACACGCTTTTTCAGTTCTGGCCACATATTTTCTATAGGATTGAGGTCAGGGTTTTGTGATGGCCACGCCAATACCTTGACTTTGTTGTCCTTAAGCAATTTTGCCACAACTTTGGAGTATGCTTGGGGTCATTGTCCATTTGGAAGAACCATTTGTGACCAAGCTTTAACTTCCTGACTGATGTCTTGAGATGTTGCTTCAATATATCCACATAATTTTCCTTCCTCACAATGCCATCCATTTTGTGAAGTGCACCAGTCCCCTTGCAGCAAACCCCCCCCCCCCCCCCCCCCCCAACATGATGCTGCCACCCCCGTGCTTCACAGTTGGGTTGGTGTTCTTCAGCTTGCAGCCTCCCCCTTTCCCCCCCCAAACATAACGATGGACATTATGGCCAAACACTTCTATTTTTGTTTCATCAGACCAGAGGACATTTCTCCAAAAAGTACGATATTTGTCCCCATGTGCAGTTGCAAACCGTAGTCTGGCTTTTTTATGGCGGTTTTGGAGCAGTGGCTTCTTCCATGCTGAGCGGCCTTTCAGGTTATGTCGATATAGGACTGTTTTACGGTGGATATAGATACTTTTGTACCGGTTTCCTCCAGCATCTTCACAAGGTCCTTTGCTGTTGTTCTGAGATTGAGTTGCACTTTTCGCACCAAAGTACATTCATCTCTAGGAGACAGAACACGTCTCCTTCCTGAGTGGTATGACGGCTGCGTGGTCCCATGGTGTTTATACTTATGTACTATTGTTTGTACAGATGAACGTGGTACCTTCAGGCATTTGGAAATTGCTCCCAAGGATGAACCAGACTTGTGGAGGTCTACAATTCTTTTTCTGAGGTCTTGGCTGATTTATTTTGATTTTCCCATGATGTCAAGCAAAGAGGCACTGAGTTTGAAGGTAAGCCTTGAAATACATCCACAGGTACACCTCCAATTGACTCAAATGATGTCAATTAGCCTATCAGAAGCTTCTAAAACCATAACATCATTTTCTGGAATTTTCCAAGCTGTTTAAAGGCACAGTCAACTTTGTTTATGTAAACTTCTGACCCACTGGAATTGTGATACAGTGAATTATAAGTGAAATAATGTCTCTAAATGATTCATGTTTTGAGCACCACCAACACAGTGAATGGGCAAATGGATTCAAAGGGAACTCCCTCTGCTGGTAATTTGCTGAATGTGTAATCCAATTTATATGTATAAAATGACAGTGGAGGAAAAAGTACTCAAGTCTCGTACTTGAGTTAAAGTAAAGATACCTTAATAGAAAATGACTCAAGTAAAAGTGAAAGACACCCAGTAAAATACTACTTGAGTAAATGTTTTAAAGTGTTTGGTTTTAAATATACTTAAGTATCAAAAGTAAATGTAGTTGCTAAAATATACTTAAGTATCAAAAGTAAAAGTATGAATAATTTAAAATTCCTTATATTAAGCAAACCAGATGGTACAATTCTCTTGTTTTTTAAATTTACAGATAGCCAGGGTCACACTCCAACACTCACTCCAACACTTTGTGTTTAGTGAGTCTGCCAGATCAGAGGCAGTAGGGATGACCGGGGATGTTCTCTTGATAAGTGTGTGAATTGGACCATTTTCTGTCCTGCTAAGCATTCAAAATGTAACGAGCACTTGGATATGACCCACTTTTGCATGGACATAGCCATGCAGCACAGTAGTCAACTGGGTGGGGATTACAAGGGTTACAAGGGTTGGGTTGGGAGCAGGGGAGAACGATTGCCCCCTCTCAAGAGATAAAGCCATTTTTGAAGACAATCATGGTACTAATAATAGTTTCTAATACTCCAGATGTATGTCTTTGAACTGATTATTTAAAAATCTCATAAAGAAGAAGTTTAGGATAAATTAATTGGTACTGGCAGCCTGCAGTACCCCGGTCGGCCTTCAACTCGACTTTTTCAACGAGAGGGGGCAGCACTGAGCTAGCCTGCAACGTCACTTTCTGGAGTTGTTCAAACTGTGCATGTTGTCTCCATGAGACGCCATCATAACCGACTTAATTTGGCTTCAATGCGCTATTGAGTCTTCATATAGGAATGAATGGTGTCACGTGATCAATGGCTTTGTCCATTCATATATACAGTAATTAGTTGGGATCAATCAGACAATGATCAGAGCAATGTCTTGCTATGATTTGTAAATGGCTTTAAGCTATATCACCGCCATCTAGTGGCCACAATAAATTAATGACACGTATGATCTGGTTCAGGACTCCAGCACTGCAGGTGGCGGTACATCACCAATATTAGCTTTAAACTTCTTTCAAACACGAAAGAAGAAGAATTGGACTACTTTAAAATGGTTGTCACTCGTTACCAATGCCACAAAATAAAAATGAATAAAGACTAAAATGTGCTTTTTGGTCTTAATTTAAGGTTGGGGTTAGGCAGAAGGTTAGCAGTGTGGTTACAGTTAAGGTTAGGGTTTGGTTTAAAATCAGATTTTAAAAAGATGCATTTTAGAAAGAGGTGGGGTTTAGACATAATTATGCATTTGTGGCTGTGGTAACTAGTGAAGACCCTGGAGATAGCTCCAATGGCGCTTCCCATGCTGTCACAGTCGCCATAATGGCACAGATACAACGTTGAGACCTCTATCCATCTCTATGTTGGTTATAGGTCATTGGTCACATGTCTACAGGTGACCAGGAAGTGTTATCACAGGTGAGAGGAGAGAGCGTGTTTCTTACCGTCAGACTAAGCCATATGGAATGCACCTCTCTTCAAGAACATGCAAAAACAGATGTTTAGACATTTTTGCAAATGTATACAAACAGAAATAGAAATACCTTATTTCAATAAGTATTCAGACCCTTTGCTATAAGACTTGAAATTGAGCTCAGGTGCATAATGTTTCCATTGATCATCCTTAAATGGTAGAAGTTTGGAACCACCAAGACTCTTCCTAGAGCTGGTCACCCGGCCAAACTAAGTAATCGTGGAAGAAGGGCCTTGGTCAGGGATTTGACCAAAAACCTGATGGTCACTCTGACAGAGCTCCAGAGGTCCTCTGTGGAGATGGGAGAACCTTCCAGAAGGACAACCATCTCTGCAGCACTCCACCAATCAGAATGTTATAGTAAAAGTGGCCACTCCTCAGTGAAAGGCATATGACAGCTCACTTGAAGTTTGCCAAGGCACTTAAAAGGACTCAGACCATGAGAAACAAGATTCTCTGGCCTGATGAAACCAAGATGGAACTGGCCTAAATGCCATGCGTCACGTCTGGAGGAAACCTGGCACCATCCCTACGGTGTATCATGGTGGTGGCAGCATCATGCTGTGGGGATGTTTTTCATCGGCATGGACTTGGAGACTAGTCAGGCGTGAGGGAAAGATGAACAGAGCAAAGTACAGAGAGATCCTTGATGAAAACCTGCTCCAGAGCACTCAGGACCTCAGACTGGGGTGAAGGTTCACCATCCAACAGGACAATGACCCCAAGCACACAGTGACTTCGGGACAACTCTCTGAATGTCATTGAGTGGCACAACCAGAGCCCGGACTTGAACCCGAAAGAACATCTCTGGAGAGACCCGAAAAGAGCTAGGCAGCGACGCTCCCCATCCAACCTGACAGAGCTTTATTGGAGCTGCAGAGAAGAATGGGAGAAACTCCCCAAATACAGGTGTGTCAAGCTGTTAGCGTCATAACCAAGAAGAATCGAGGCTCTAGTCGCTGCCAAAGGTGCTTCAACAAAGTACTAAGTAAAGGGTCTGAATACTTATGTAAATGTGATAATTAACTTTTTATGAAAAACAGTTTTTGCTTTGTTATTACGTGGTATTGTGTGTAGATTGATGAGGGGAAAAAAACAATTTCATCCATTTTAGAATAAGGCTATAACGTAGCAAAACGGGTCAAATCAAGGGGTCTGTATACATTCCTAATGCACTGTACACCAAATTGGCCCTAACCCAGCCTCATTAATAATGAGAACATTATTTATTTTTAGTTAAAGGATTACTAATAATTCAGCTGGTATCTAGGTTTCAGGACATTAGGATGAATTAGTAAAAGCAACAGTTATGAGCGGCACTGACAAGTGTATCTGTGGAATAACGATACATCCAGTAGTAGGCCCACTAGTACTGCCACCTGGAGTTGTCATTGCAAATTTAGCTGGTTATATTGAAATAAAGAGGTTGATATGAAGATGCTTTAAAATGTTATTTTTCCACAGGATGACAATTACTTTATTCTACTGCAATTATCCAGCAAATTCTTCGTTTCATTGGTTAATTTCTGATTATTGCATTTATGATGAGGTAAATATTATACTGTTACAATATTACATAACCTTTTAAAGTAAATAAGAGTAAAAGTAGGTGTGGGTGTATAAGCAGTCTCACATGATTTATTTTTATTCCAATTCCTCAGCTCTACCTTTTAAAGGCAAACAAATATCCATTTACGAATTAGTATTGTTGACAATTTTTCCAGCACGTTCTTTGAACTCTGTGCTTGACTGAATGGCTGTTTAGAAAAGGTGCCCCCCATTGTGCATTTAAATCTTTGTCCCACTGTACATTGAAAGCCTTTGTTCACATACAGTACAATGAGTGTTTCAGATGGAGTTAGGGAATATGTGTGGTCAGCCCATTCTCTCCTCATCCAGCTCAATAGACTCCATAACGTCCAACGACCAGCTCCCACTTCAAAGATAGTTATGCAGATTGCTTGCTTTGGCATTTTTCCAGATTTGGATCGGAAAGAAAGACATTTTCCCAAGGTAAGTTCCTCCAGAAATCAATCATTAGGATTTTCTTTTTGGACAATGACAGTCTGCAGTCAGTGTTTTCCTTTTCACTATGGACTGTTGTTGAATAGGTTGAGTGGAGGGGTAGGCTACATTTACAAAGTGTACATTTATACAATTATTGCGGTATTGTTATTATTAGTTCATGATGTACTGTAGTTTGTGTTTCTGTCAGGGATAATGTAGAGCTGTGTCTGTCAGGGATAATGAAGAGCTGTGTCTGTCAGGGATAATGTAGAGCGGTGTCTGTCAGGGATAATGTAGAGCTGTGTCTGTCAGGGATCATGTAGAGCTGTGTCTGTCAGGGATAATGTAGAGCGGTGTCTGTCAGGGATAATGTAGAGCGGTGTCTGTCAGGGATAATGTAGAGCTGTGTCTGTCAGGGATAATGTAGAGCTGTGTCTGTCAGGGGATAATGAAGAGCTGTGTCTGTCAGGGATCATGTAGAGCTGTGTCTGTCTGTATTATGGAGAGTAACCTATATTTCATTTTCTCTTTCTACATAATTTCATGTATCAAATTAGGCATTTTCTCATGTTATTTAGAATATCCCAGATCCCTAATTTAAACAACACATACTGTATATTAAACAAAGTACATCTACATAACACATAGAGACATGTTCAAACATAGCCTACAGTATACTGTGTCTTAAGTATGTTGTGTGACATTGTGAAAGTATTTTGAGGCCCCTCTTATGGATGTTGGATGACATTATGTGTTGACCTGTTTTATGGCTTCATGGTTCTGCTGACTTAGCATGTGCCCCTCCTGCAATAGACACTTCATTTTCAGTAGTGAGACTAAACTGTACTGATGGCTCACTCATTAAAGACCTTATAAATAAATTACAAGGAAATACATCAGTGCTGCAGATGCGCAGGTTCCATCCATGTTTCACTCCTTCAAAGACTGTAGCACTAATATTGATTTGTCTGTGGGGCATAATGTTGTAGTGTGGTGGGTTCAACACACCATAGGCCTGCTACTGTTTGTTTTTCATCTGTGTTTCCCCAGGTTAAGAAATGGGAGACTGGTCCATTCTTGGTCGCTTCTTAACGGAGGTTCAGAACCACTCCACGGTGATCGGCAAGATATGGCTGACCATGCTCCTCATCTTCCGCATCCTGCTGGTGACCCTGGTGGGGGACGCAGTGTACAGCGATGAGCAATCCAAGTTCACCTGCAACACCCTGCAGCCTGGTTGCAACAACGTCTGCTACGACACCTTCGCCCCCGTCTCACACCTGCGCTTCTGGGTCTTCCAGATAGTGCTCGTCTCCACACCGTCTATCTTCTACATTGTCTATGTGTTGCATAAGATAGCCAAGGATGAGAAGTTAGAGACTGAGAAGATCCAGGAGGTCCCCAAGCCTCCTCCTGCACGTGAAAGTCTTAAACATGTAGGGGTGGAGGATGGGGAAGCCCTAGAGGACAGCAACCGCTCCTTCAACCCCTGCTATGAGAAGGAGTGGGGCGCCCGGGAGGGGGAGTGTGTGGAGCAGAGCCTGCTGGAGGAGGACTTGAGGGAGGTGGGGAAGGATCCCACCGAGCTGTCCAGCCAAGTGCTGCTGACCTACATCATCCACGTGGTGCTGCGCTCCATCATGGAGATAGCCTTCCTAGTGGGCCAGTACTACCTGTTTGGCTTTGAAGTGCCTCAACTGTTCCGCTGTGAGACCTACCCCTGTCCTAACCGGACTGACTGCTTCGTGTCTCGTGCCACGGAGAAGACCATCTTCCTCAACTTCATGTTCAGCATCAGCCTGGGATGCTTCATCCTGAACATTGTGGAGCTGCACTACCTGGGCTGGGTCTATATTTTCCGTGTGCTGTGCTCTGCCTGCTCTACATGCTGCGAGCCAGAGAGGGACCCTGTGGAACTTGTGGACCTGTATCACAACCACAACCCTCTGCTACTGCAGCTCAAACACTCCCTACGAGGCAGGGTGGTCCTGCAGACCTCCCCTCCCATGTCCCAGGAGAAGAGCAGTGGTGTGTTGCCCACCCACACCCCAGCCATCTCCTTTGAGACGGACTCCACAGTAGAGTGCACCTCTAAGAGAAGCCCAGATGAGAAAGAACGCACTAAGGCCAAACTGGCCAACATAACTAAAATAGGCAGAGGCAAGAAATCCTGGCTGTGAACTGTCAAACTGTGTATTTTTTCTTTCCGCTGAATATCCTTCTTTTGCTTCCTCCAATCAACTGAAGATGGATTACAGTTGTTTACAGTAATACTGCAAAAGTAACAGTCCTTTGAGTCTTTTGCAGTGAATCTTTAGAAATTCCATAGAAGGAGTACCCATAGCCCGCAAAAGCATTGAAAACTGTATGTGCTCACATTTCTGTGTGTACATGGGTAGAAATTATAAACTTTAATGTGCAACCACTTTGGTAACTTGGTCGTTCCACCAATTAGGTGTCTTTTGAGAATTGAAAAAAAAAAACACGTTTTATTTCACCTAATTTTAACATTCTATCATAAAGAGCACATGTTCAACTTAGTGGAAAACACATTTGCCCATTTCAATAGGTTACATAAAACAAACGACTATAGTATGTGCCTATTAAGTGCCAAATAAAGTAACAGGGTTGACCGTAACAGGGTTGATGATTTAATCTTAAATCAGCAATAATTCCCCTTGCGACAGGGAGAATGGAAGCTTGTTGTGTGCAACAGGGAGGGGCAATTGAATGCAAGCTTCACCAAAAATGTTTCATTGTTAAATCATTTCTGGCTTACCTATGGGTAATGGGATTGATGTGTTATGCTGGACCTGCTTGGCTTTCCACCACACAACACCAGAAAATGGTCATAAAGAGTAGAACTGGCATTTACACAATGATTTGACTATGAGATCATGTTCAATGTCTCTTTTGAAAAGTTTAACCATACTCAAAGAGTTCAGTTGACATAACAGGGTTGATCTAAAAAAAATAATCTTAAAATGAATCACTAATGACATTAAATAAATAATAGTCTTCAGAAATGACTTTACAACATACCTAGGGCTTTAAAAGGATGGTGAAAACTTGGAGAAATGTTGTCGTTAAGTGGGTTAAAAATCTTCCTAAAATTCACAGAGGCACTTTAGCAAGTCTTTTATTCATATAAAAAATCTGATTGAATGAATTTTCCATGTGGTCTATATTACAGGGCACTTCATTAAATATAACAGGCTTTTATTTGTGCAAAACTTTTACTTAGAATGTCAAAGTGATGCAGAAAGCACTAATATTGTCAAACGACCAACTATTCATATCACATCTGTAATATAACCAATGAAATGGTTTCAAAAGGAAATAATACTTGCCACAATTTCAGAATATATAATATACAAATAATTTTTTACAATTTATTAAGTTATTATTACAAAAGTGGTTTGTTGGCAGTTTTTGTCATAAAATTATCTTCTTAGTACAATACCAGTTTTACTTCATGCTAATATCTAGAAGCTCTAAGAGAAAACGGCCCTTTTCTCTTGATCAGAAGATTACTTTAGTAACTTTAACAAGGTATCTTGAGAGCAGGTGAGTGAGAGAATACCAGGAGTGTGCAAAGCTGTCATCAAGGCAAAGGGTGGCTACTTTGAAGAATGTGTTATTTCATCGTTTTGATGTCTTCACTATTATTCTACACTGTAGAAAATAGTAAAAAATAAAGAAAAACCCTTGAATGAGTAGGTGTGTCCAAACTTTTGACTGGTACTGTATATAAAAACATTTTTCTTAAAGTATCTTTTTTAGAGTAGTGATGTTACTGTCCCCTCGACAACAACAACATTCTTAAATACATGTAATTTTGTCCTTGAAACATTTAATTGAAATACTGTAAAATTCCATTCATTCTTATGGAGGACTGCTCCAACTGGGGGGTTCTGGGTGGGGAGAAAGGATGTGGGTGGGCAGGGGGATGGGAACTGGGGGGTTCTGGGTGGGGAGAAAGGATGTGGGTGGGCAGGGGGATGGGAACTGGGGGGTTCTGGGTGGGGAGAAAGGATGTGGGTGGGCAGGGGGATGGGAACTGGGTGGGGAGAAAAGATGTGGGTGGGCAGGTGGATGGGAACTGGGGGGATGGGTGGGGAGAAAGGATGTGGGTGGGCAGGTGGATGGGAACTGGGGGGGATGGTGGGGAGAAAGGATGTGGGTGGGCAGGTGGATGGGAACTGGGGGGTTCTGGGTGGGGAGAAAGGATGTGGGTGGGCAGGTGGATGGGAACTGGGGGGGATGGGTGGGGAGAAAGGATGTGGGTGGGCAGGTGGATGGGAACTGGGGGGTTCTGGGTGGGGAGAAAGGATGTGGGTGGGCAGGGGGATGGGAACTGGGGGGGATGGGTTGGGGAGGGGAGGGGAGCCTTTTTTGTTTATTTTCTTTGCATACAGAATAATACAAAACTGTTGATACTGTTTATTTTTGTCTGCATTTCTCTGATTGTTTTTGTTGTTGTTTTTCTTTGAGTGGCAGCCTACAGGTACAAGAAAATATAAAATGCAAATATGATAACTGAATATATATATATATATTCAGTTATCACACAGACACTACCGGTCAAAAGTTTTAGAACACCTACTCATTCAAGATTTTTTCTTTATTTTTACTGAAGACATCAAAACTATGAAATAACATATATGGAATCATGTAGTAACCAAAAAAGTGTTAAACAAATCTGAATATATTTTATATTTGAGATTCTTCAAATAGTCACCCTTTGCCTTGATGACAGCTTTGCACACTCTTGGCATTCTATCAACCAGCTTCATGAGGTAGTCACCTGGAATGCATTTCAATTAACAGATGTGCCTTCTTAAAAGTTCATTTGTGGAATTTCTATCCTTCTTAATGCATTCAAGCCAATCAGTTTTGTTGTGACAAGGTAGGGGGGTATACAGAATATTGCCCTATTTGGTAAAAGACCAAGTCCATATTATGGCAAGAACAGCTCAAATAAGAAAATAAAAAAACAGTTCATCATTACTTTAAGACATGAAGGTCAGTCAAGATGGACCATTTCAATAACTTTGAAAGTTTCTTCGAATTCAGTTGCAAAAACCATCAAGCTCTATGATGAAACTGGCTCTCACGAGGACCGCCACAAGAATGGAAGACCCAGAGTTACCTCTGCTGCAGAGGATAAGTTCATTAGAGTTAAATGCACCTCAGATTGCAGCCCAAATAAATGTTTCACAGAGTTCAAGTAGCTGGCACATCTCAACATCAACTGTTCAGAGGAGACTGCATGAATCAGGCCTTTACGGTCGAATTGCTGCGAAGAAACCACTACTAAAGGACACCAATAATAAGAAGAGACTTGTTGGGGCCAAGAAACATGAGCAATGGACATTAGACCGGTGGAAATTTGTCCTTTGGTCTGGAGTCTGTTCTGGAGTCCAAATTGGAGATTTTTGGTTCCAACCGCCGTGTCTTTGTGAGATGCGGTGTGGGTGAACGGATGATCTCTGCATGTGTATTTCCCACCATAAAGCATGGAGGAGGAGGTGTTATGGTGTGGGCTGCTTTGCTGGTGACACTGTGATTTATTTAGAATTCAAGGCACACTTAACCAGCATGGCTACCATAGCATTCAGCAGCGATACGCCATCCCATCTGGTTTGCGCTTAGTTGGACTATCATTTGTTTTTCAACAGGACAATGATCCTACACACCTCCAGGCTGTGTAAGGGATATTTTACCAAGAAGGAGAGTGATGGAGTGCTGCATCAGATGACCTGGACTCCACAATCCCCCGACCTCAACTAAATTGAGATGGTTTGGGATGAGTCGGACCGCAGATTGAAGGAAAAGCAGCCAACAAGTGCTCAGCATATGTGGGAAGTCCTTCAAGACTGTTGAAAAAGCATTCCAGGTGAAGCTGGTTGAGAGAATGCCAAGAGTGTGCAAAGCTGTCATCAAGGCAAAGGTTGGCTATTTGAAGAATCTCAAATATAAAATATATTTAGATTTGTTTAACACTTCTTTGGTTACTACATGATTCCATATGTGTTATTTCATAGTTTTGATGTCTTCATTATTATTCTACAATGTATAAAATAGTAAAAATAAAGAAAAACCCTTGAATGAGTAGGTGTTCTACATTTTTTGACCGGTATTGTATATGACTTGTTATACTTGTACTTTCTACCTGTAACACCCCTTCTGAAAAAACAAAATAAAAAGTTGGTCACAAAAAAACAACTATGCCTTGTAGAACTGGGAGCTCATTTCATAATCAAACACGTTGGTTTGGTAAATTCGGTCTCCAGGATATTTCTTGTCATACATTTATTTTTGGGGTGTCATGAAGATGTTTTGTTTGGTGTTAATTGATGTCATTGACTTTTAAATACTGTGTACCAGGCATCTTTCATCCCTGCCATTAATCAATGCTGTATAAAATCGCTACTGAGCTGATTAGAGCTGTGTTTTCTGCTTATCTAACTGACTTTCACAACAGATTCAGCCCTACTGCTGAGCTGAAACAATGCAATGTTATCATGATGGAGTAGATTGCTGAATAAAATAATTCTAGGATAAACAGTGGATACCATTGTGTTTTGTTCCATGTATGAAAATACAAATATAAGCAAAACAGGCAAAGAACAAAGAAGGATATAGGCTACACCTACATATGAACTTAATAATGGTCATTTGGATATGAGGAACGAAATGCCATTCAACTTCAGTCCAGATGAGGATGCTATTGTGTTAAAAAAGCTGTTTTGTTTTCCTAATGGTCATCATGTGAGATATATAGCTTGCCAAACGTGTGTTAATTGTTAATATGAATCGACATAAAAAAAATTAAATGAGGGAAAAAAACTATTTCATCCATTTAAATCAATATTGAATTGAAAAACAAATTGACAAAGTTTGGAAGGAGGGCTAAAGTAGCCTAGGCCTATATTAACATTTTTGACATTATTACTTTAGTATGACAATAAAGTAGCCTAGGCCTATATTAACACATTACATTATCACTTTAGTATAATGCTCATTAAGTCTCCTCAGGTCCCCATGGTATTGGGATTCTCCTGGCTCCAGCGACACAATCCCCTCATTGACTGGTCTGCTGGTGCCATCATGGGCTGGAGCCAGTTCTGCCACGCCCATTGCCTGAAGTCAGCGCAGACTGCCCCGGGACGTCTTCCTGTTGGCTCGGAAGTTGCCCCAGACCTCTCCACCATTCCCGCGGAGTACCAGGACCTCCGGGAGGTGTTCAGTAAGGGGGGGGGGGCAGATAACTGGATGTTCATTCCTGACGCGGTCCGCTCCTCGGTCCTGGAGTGGGCCCAGCGGACCCTGGCTTTTGTGCGACAATGCTTTTGGTGGCCTACCATGGTTCCTGACATCTCCTCGTTTGTCACCGGATGCACGATCTGTGCACAGAACAAGACTCCTCTGCAAGCTCCGGCTGGTCTCCTTCAACCTCTGCCTGTCCCTCACCATCCCTGGGGTCACATATCCCTGATGGCCCAGCTCATGGTGCAGCACGTCTTCTGGATCCATGGACTGCCAGTGTACATGGCCTCCGAGCGGGTTCCTGAGTTCTCGTCCCGGTTCTGGAAAACATTCTGCACACTCATTGGGTCGTCGGCCAGCCTCCGGGTTCCACCCCAGTCCAACGGCCAGTCGGAGCCAACCATAACCTGCAGACAACTCTGCGCTGCCTGGTCTCCGCCAACCCCACCACCTGGAGCCAGCAACTAGTGTGGGTCGAATACGCCCGTAACACCCTTCCTTGCTCTGCCATGGGTCTATCGCCCTTTGAGTGTTTCCTGGGGTATCAGTCCCCGCTCTTCCCTGAGCAGGAGGAAGAGGTTGGCATACCTTCGGCCCAGATGTTTGTCCACCGCTGTCGTCATACCTGGAAGAGAGCCCGGTCGGCCCTTCCCCCTAGGGACATCCTGGATCCAGGCGTCACAGATGTCCAACACCAGCACCCCGGTCAACCAGGTATGCGACTAGGTAGGATGCCAGGGCGGAGGGGGGGGGGGGGGGGTATTCTGCCTGCCTGCCTGCCGTTCGGTACCTTGCCACAACACACTGGATTGTTGATCCCTGCCTGCTCTGACCCTGAGACTGCCTGCCGTTCTGGACCTTTTGCACCCTGTCTGGATTACTGACCTCTGCCCGCCCTTGACCTGTTGTTTTGCCTGCCCCTGTACTAGTAATACACTTTTGTTACTTCGACACTGTCTGCATTCTTACCTGAAACGTGATAGTCTGGTATATATATTTAGTTGACACACTTGTGTGATGTCTGATATACATGAATAAAAATGTATTCATCCTGGACATGAGACTTGCATTTACTTTACACCTTTTGAATCATAAGCTCTAAGTGTTGTCTTTGTGTTTAAGATACCAAGTTAGAAGTTAGTGACAAACATGACTTACTGACAGTGTGCACCATGTTCCTGCTGGTAGCACGGCTCAACCTGGATGCAGAGAAATGTCCTGCCTTGTATTATGGTTGCATCCATCTCCACCAGGCTCCAAGGAATCAGATGACAAACCTGCAGAGATTAACAAAAGAAAATGGTACCTGTATTTAGGATTCAACTATCAGTTAGCCTATTTCACATTTATGTCTTTAAATGACAGCAATAGATCTGATTAAAAGTATCCAAGCCATTTTGTGATAATGGCTATGACAAATTTACTCTCATCCAGAGTGACTTACAGTTAGTGTACACAACCATGTATCACAGGCATAGTAAGTACACTTTGGCTCAAAAAAGTAGTTATCAGCAAATTACATTGCATACATGTGAATTTACAACTAGCTAAGATATTATTTATATTATGGCACCACGTCTCATCTCAGTCACAATTGCTAAGGCGAACATTGGTTATTTATTCCATCATGAAAACATGCTCCTCTTTATTTGACTATAGTTAGCTAGCTGCTAGCTTATTAATTAAGTATCCACTATTGTTTAATAAGTGATCTGTCCCCAGTCTGGTCGTTCTGCTGCTCCAGTTTCAACTGTCCTGCCACCGGCTATGGAACCCTGACCTGTTCACCGGACGTGCTACCTTGTCCCGGATCTGCTGTTTTCGACTCTCTCGCTCTACCACACCTGCTGTCTTGAACTCTGAATGCTCGGCTATGAAAAGCCAACTGACATTTACTCCTGAGGTGCTGACTTGTTGCACCCTCTACAACCACTGTGATTATTATTATTTGACCCTTCTGGTCATCTATGAACGTTTGAACAAGTCAACAACGCAGCCACTGCTAGCTAGCCTACTCCACCAGCCAGCAGTACTGTATCATCTTAGTCAATAACATTTTTGCAACGTAAGCTTAACTTCCTGAACATTCGAGACGTGTAGTCCACTTGTCACTCCAATCTCATTTGCATTAGCGTAGCCTCTTCTGTAGCTTGTCTACTATGTGTCTGCCTATCCCTGTTCTCTCTCCTCTGCACAGGCCATACAAACGCTCCACACCGCGTGGCCGCTGCCACTCTAACCTGGTGGTCCCAGCGCGCACGACCCACGTGGAGTTCCAGGTCTCCGGCAGCCTCTGGAACTGCCGGTCTGCGGCCAACAAGGCTGAGTTCATCTCAGCCTATGCTACCCTCCAGTCCCTAGACTTCCTGGCGCTGACGGAAACATGGATCACCACAGATAACACTGCTACTCCTACTGCTCTCTCCTCGTCTGACTACGTGTTCTCGCATACCCCTAGAGCATCGAGCCAGCGGGGTGGTGGCACTGGAATCCTCATCTCTCCCAAGTGGACATTCTCTCTTTCTCCCCTGACCCATCTGTCTATCTCCTCATTTGAATTCCATGCTGTCACAGTTACCAGCCCTTTCAAGCTTAACATCCTTATCATTTATCGCCCTCCAGGTTCCCTTGGAGAGTTCATCAATGAGCTTGACGCCTTGATAAGTTCCTTTCCTGAGGATGGCTCACCTCTCACAGTTCTGGGTGACTTTAACCTCCCCACGTCTACCTTCGACTCATTCCTCTCTGCCTCCTTCTTTCCACTCCTCTCCTCTTTCGACCTCACCCTCTCACCTTCCCCCCCTACTCACAAGGCAGGCAATACGCTTGACCTCATCTTTACTAGATGCTGTTCTTCCACTAATCTCATTGCAACTCCCCTCCAAGTCTCCGACCACTACCTTGTATCCTTTTCCCTCTCGCTCTCATCCAACACTTCTCACTCTCCCCCTACTCGGATGGTATTGCGCCGTCCCAACCTTCGCTCTCTCTCTCCCGCTACTCTCTCCTCTTCCATCCTATCATCTCTTCCCTCTGCTCAAACCTTCTCCAACCTATCTCCTGATTCTGCCTCCTCAACCCTCCTCTCCTCCCTCTCTGCATCCTTTGATCTCCTCTGTCCCCTATCCTCCAGGCCGGCTCGGTCCTGCCCTCCTGCTCCGTGGCTCGACGACTCACTGCGAGCTCACAGAACAGGGCTCCGGGCAGCCGAGCGGAAATGGAGGAAAACTCGCCTCCCTGCGGACCTGGCATCCTTTCACTCCCTCCTCTCTACATTTTCCTCTTCTGTCTCTGCTGCTAAAGCCACTTTCTACCACTCTAAACTCCAAGCATCTGCCTCTAACCCTAGGAAGCTCTTTGCTACCTTCTCCTCCCTCCTGAATCCTCCTCCCCCTCCCCCCCCCTCCTCCCTCTCTGCGGATGACTTCGTCAACCATTTTGAAAAGAAGGTTGACGACATCCGATCCTCGTTTGCTAAGTCAAACGACACTGCTGGTCCTGCTCACACTGCCCTACCCTGTGCTTTGACCTCTTTCTCCCCTCTCTCTCCAGATGAAATCTCGCGTCTTGTGACGGCCGGCCGCCCAACAACCTGCCCACTTGACCCTATCCCCTCCTCTCTTCTCCAGACCATTTCCGGAGACCTTCTCCCCTACCTCACCTCGCTCATCAACGCATCCTTGACCGCTGGCTACGTCCCTTCCGTCTTCAAGAGAGCGAGAGTTGCACCCCTTCTGAAAAAACCTACACTCGACCCCTCCGATGTCAACAACTACAGGCCAGTATCCCTTCTTTCCTTTCTCTCCAAAACTCTTGAACGCGCCGTGCTTGGCCAGCTCTCTTGCTATCTCTCTCAGAATGACCTTCTTGATCCTAATCAGTCAGGTTTCAAGACTGGGCATTCAACTGAGACTGCTCTTCTCTGTGTCACGGAGGCTCTCCGCACTGCTAAAGCTAACTCTCTCTCCTCTGCTCTCATCCTTCTAGACCTATCTGCTGCCTTTGATACCGTGAACCATCAGATCCTCCTCTCCACCCTCTCCGAGCTGGGCATCTCTGGCACCGCGCACGCTTGGATTGCGTCCTACCTGACAGGTCGCTCCTACCAGGTGGCGTGGTGAGAATCTGTCTCCGCACCACGTGCTCTCACCACTGGTGTCCCCCAGGGCTCTGTTCTTGGCCCACTCCTATTCTCGCTATACACCAAGTCACTTGGCTCTGTCATATCCTCACATGGTCTCTCATATCATTGCTATGCAGATGACACACAATTAATCTTCTCCTTTCCCCCTTCTGACAACCAGGTGGCGAATCGCATCTCTGCATGTCTGGCAGACATATCAGTGTGGATGACGGATCACCACCTCAAGCTGAACCTCGGCAAGACGGAGCTGCTCTTCCTCCCGGGGAAGGACTGCCCGTTCCATGATCTCGCCATCACGGTTGACAACTCCATTGTGTCCTCCTCCCAGAGTGCTAAGAGCCTTGGCGTGACCCTGGACAACACCCTGTCGTTCTCCACCAACATCAAGGCGGTGACCCGATCCTGTAGGTTCATGCTCTACAACATTCGCAGAGTACGACCCTGCCTCACACAGGAAGCGGCGCAGGTCCTAATCCAGGCACTTGTCATCTCCCGTCTGGATTACTGCAACTCGCTGTTGGCTGGGCTCCCTGCCTGTGCCATTAAACCCCTACAACTCATCCAGAACGCCGCAGCCCGTCTGGTGTTCAACCTTCCCAAGTTCTCTCACGCCACCCCGCTCCTCCGCTCTCTCCACTGGCTTCCAGTCAAAGCTCGCATCCGCTACAAGACCATGGTGCTTGCCTACGGAGCTGTTAGGGGAACGGCACCTCCGTACCTTCAGGCTCTGATCAGGCCCTACACCCAAACAAGGGCACTCCGTTCATCCACCTCTGGCCTGCTCGCCTCCCTACCTCTGAGGAAGCACAGTTCCCGCTCAGCCCAGTCAAAACTGTTCGCTGCTCTGGCACCCCAATGGTGGAACAAGCTCCCTCACGACGCCAGGACAGCGGAGTCAATCACCACCTTCCGGAGACACCTGAAACCCCACCTCTTCAAGGAATACCTGGGTTAGGATAAGGTAATCCTTCTAACCCCCCCCCTTAAAAGATTTAGATGCACTATTGTAAAGTGGTTGTTCCACTGGATATTATAGGTGAATGCACCAATTTGTAAGTCGCTCTGGATAAGAGCGTCTGCTAAATGGCTAAAATGTAAATGTAAAATGAACATCTTGAAGAACAATCTGGCCTTAATGGCCATGTACTCTTATAATCTCCACCCAGCACAGCCAGAAGAGGACTGGGCACCCCTCAGAGCCTGGTTCCTCTTTAGGTTTCTTCCTAGGTTCCTGCCTTTCTAGGGAGTTTTTCCTAGCCACGTGCTTCTACATATGCATTGCTTGCTGTTTGGGGTTTTAGGCTGGGTTTCTGTATAGCACTTTGTGACATCGGCTGATGTAAAAAGGGCTTTACAAATACATTTGATTGATTTATTGATCTAGTTAACGTGAGCTACTCAACATGTATTGCTTCTGACATGCCACAATCCTGCTTGCTTTACATCTGACAGATAGGTACTGTAGCTAGCTAGATAATAATGGTTTATGATAATTGCAATTTAGTTAATTATCTAGCTAGCTACCTAAGTGTAAAACTGAGAGTCTGGCTGTAAAAAGCAGCTAGCTAGCCAACTCGACTTTATCAGTTGTAGCCAAGCTAGCTAGCTTGATAATTAGTAATGTGACCTTACCATGCTTTTCTGGCCAACTGGACATTCCTCTCGCCCATCCCGGTCAACTCCTTCTTGTCTCTTGGTCTTCTTCTAGGTTCAAAACTATATGGCTGTAGTCCGGTGCCTTATTGTCAAAAGCAACCCACTCGTAACACAGCCACCTCAGTGCAGGCAGGGAGTCAATGGCTCAGTGTTCAAAAACTGTTAATCTGTTTCTATGTCAAGCATGTTTCTTTGTGTGTTTTTATGGTGCACGTGCAGCACAGCAGCATATAATAGATTTTACCTCCAATTTTCCCCACAAAAGTTACGTATCATATTGATACATTGCTATATGCGCTACATATTATTGTTTGGGGAGTACTATTGTGAAACATGGCCTTTAAACTTTAAACATGTTCTGTCATATTGAATGCAGCCCAGGCAAATGCAATTGATCAATGTGCCTTGGCATTGATCATCCAAAGTTGTTTCAGATACCAACCACATATGTTTGCTTGACACCCCTTCGTTGTCATATTGGAGGAAGAAATGCATAAATAAATGAAATAATATAAATGAATCAAATGAAAGAAAATGGGATGAATTATTTAAATAATTATTTATCTATTTACGTATGCATTCATTCATTCATTCATATATTTATCTATTTATATGTGCATTTATTTATTTATTCATATATTTATGTGTGCATTTATTTATTCATTTAATTCTAATTATGGCAGGTTTGGTCCTCCATATGATCCCTCTGTCCCTATAGTCTAATGTCCCCAAACAAGCCAGTAGGGGTCACTGCAAACCAGCTGACAGTAAGTCATGCCTTAATAGACTGGACTGCCCTGCAACAGCAGACACTGCATTAAAACTGCTGAAGCTACTTACAATCTTACTCAATCCTTCATCGGACTACTCACCAACACTAAACCAGCATATCACTGAGCGGTGAGTAACCTAATATTCGTTTTTATTTTTTAATTAGACCAGGGTTTGTATGCTACATCTTTCTGCTCTCGATTAAACTGTTGGTCATGTGAAGCCACCAGTGTGATAAAGAATGAGGGCAAAGCAGCTTAAAGGGAGCGCATTATGACCCAAGCTGTGACTACAGCAACAATAACCTCTCCACGGTGTTGGATACGAGTAGACAATAATTCAGCAACAATGTATACATTCTGTCAGGAATATGTTGTTGCAGGTGTAACCGAACAGTCCAATGGCACAAACTTCCGTTCGTCTAGTTTTGATTTACAATTGGTTGAGTTGTCAATTTAACATGAATTCAACAAAACGTGTCACCATGTCATTGGATTTAGGTTAAAAGTTAGGTAAAAAAAACGAAATGCCCTTTCGTTTACTTTTTGCAAATCGAATCAGTTTTTCGCGTTGATTCAACGTCATCACAGATTTTTGCGGGGTTGAAATTACGTGGAAATAACATTGATTCAACCAGTTTTTACCCTGGGTGGTTACATTTATGTTAATTAGTTTGTAATTCCCACTAGATATATGGCTCGCATAGGCTATAGGAAATTATATCGCAGATATTATATGCTACTGTTCATATTCAGTTTATAGGTTATCCTTTTGTTTTTAGATAGTGGTCAAATTTGTCCATGCATGACTGCTTCTCATAGCAGTGCTGTGCGGCAGGAGACGCATGGGGAGGGTCAGTAGCCTAGTTTGTGTAACTTTATTGATATCCCCATGTAAATTGGAGAATGGCAGTGTCTTATTTTTGGCAAGTGTGGTTTATCAATGTGTTGCAATAGTAGAGAGAACGCTACCACCACTGTAATTCACTGACAGCTTTCAACTGCAGGGCGTGGTTGGGGTGGAGTGAGGTGGTCAGGAAGTGAATGGCTTCTGATTTAGCAACCTGATTGGAAGATGAAGATCCATACATGATCCAATATATGATTCTTTCGACACAAATGGGAACTCGGTATAAAGGAAGGTCAAATCATGATGTCTGTGATCTTCAGGTCGGAAAGTCAGCTCTAGAAAGGTGCCCGAGTTGGATGACCGTTCAAAATTATTTTCCCAGTCGGAAGTCGGAGATATCCGAGTTCCCAGTTGTTTTGCAATTATAATTGATTAAGATTAGATAAAAGCCAGCACACTCTTTGGCCCCTCAGGACTGGGACTGTATCGGTGTAAAGGGAGTCTACTTCAGAAACCCTGGTCCCTTTTTCTTCGGGCACATTAGGTTTCAATGAAGGGTCAACAGGGACACTCTCTTTTGCCCTATCCCTCCCACTTACAACTTGGAAAGAAAATTATTTGTGTCACGTCAATGGAAACTTACAAAAGTCCTATCAGCATACCAACTTCTTTTGGAAACCCCACAGCAATATGCCTGAAATTGTGGAACATCACTTGTAAGTGTAGTGGTTTTAAACCGTTTACTAACAGAAAAGAAGCAACATTGTTATTTAATGAAAGGCAGCCTCCAACACATTTGATACCTTCACTACAACAATGGTGTCTGGTTGCTTCTACCTAGCCCTTGGTGACTAAGTTAATTGACACATTGAAATGCATTGCTGTCTAAAGCTGACCCACTCAAAGGCCCTGACAGTTTAAAGGCCAAGTGCAGTCAAAATTCTGTTTACCTATGTTTTGTATCATATTCTACAACAGCTGATGAAAACATTTGATAAGTGTTATTTCCTGATAGTTGCTGGTTGAAAATAGAATCTACATAATCTACACAGGACCTTCTAAACTGCAGGTTTGCATGGGTGGGAGTTTTGGGTTTCCATGGTGACATCCCCATGCTGTAAATTGGTTAGTAGACCAAAAAGAAAGAGTTCCAACCCCCTCTGCCAATTAACAGCTCGTTTTCAGGTTTCTCCTCCCCACGCAGACCACTCCCAGACAGTCCTAGCAACATTTTCACTTGAGAAAGAGTTTTTTGCTAAAAAGCAATTTTTGGCAATTTTAATGGAAAAATATTAGTAAGGCACTAAATTGTTACTGAGAAATGATTTGATATTAATATTAAAACAGCTGCATTGGGTCTTGTAAAAATATTCTTGTATGTTCATGAGAGTACTTTTCTATATTACAGTATAATGTACTGTATCTTTACATTGAAAGTAACTGCAAAAATGAGCTGTTATTGGAAAAGAGGTTTGGAACTCTCTTTGTTATTGGCCTATTAAACCACTTAAATATTAAGTCCCTTGTTTAGGGGACCTGGGTGGTTCTGGTACCGTTCTGACTGACATTTTCTCTTATAAATTGATCTGTGGTCACCTTAGATCATAATTGCTTGCATTGAGCGGTAGTTATGGTTCTCACGGACACACATGTATATCCAAAGATTTTTACAACTAACCCAAGATAGACCACAACCTGTCATTTCCAATGGGAGCAAATTAATCATATCGGGCAGAACAATCAAGGAGGTGGGCAGAGCCAAGCACGAGCTAACGAGAGCCTATTAGCGTGTTGGAGCATCTATTTCCATTAGGGAACACCTAGTCTGTGAAGTGTGCGTGTGCAATAACTCAATTAGCCCTTGCACTTCTAAACAGCACCGTTTAATTTTTTTACTTTGGGAAAGGGTAAAGTGTACAAAACTTTGTCCAACCTGTCCGTAACAGATAGTAGTTTTGGGAACAGAACTGTATTGAGATCAAATGTTTAATCGATGACAAAATGAGCAGAATGTCGTCCAAAATCAATCTTGCGTCATATTCTCCCGCTGCCGGCCACTGGAAACGCCATGCGAACCGGATGCTTCAGACTTATACATCCGCTGAAACATCTGGCTCATTGCAACGATTATGGATATACTGACAAGATACTTGTCTCTCCTCCCTAACAATGTGAGTTGTTAGCAGCACTGCGGGCTGTCAAGCTCCTGCCTGTTACTCTATTTGGATTGGTGGATTCATCTAATTATTTTAACATTTTAAATTCAATGAGGGCTGTTGACGTCAACTCTCTATATTCAATGGAGAGGGAGATGCTATACTACTAGGCTCGTGTCATGAATATGCATAGCCCTCTCGAGACAACTCATATGAAGTGTTTTTTTCACAAAGTTGCCGGGATGTCACGTGTGCTACTTATATCAGTACACTCGTAACAACCTAAGCCTTATGAAACTTCTATTCAATCAAATTAACCTCACGTAGCAAATAAGACATTTAGATTATTTTTTTTGACCAAATTTGACTCTCTCATTGACCTCCATACAAAAACTCCTCACTTGGGTACCGAAAGAAACCAAACAACGCCACCTGCTATAGAAGACCGATTTTGGGCAGAGTTGGGCCTCTCATGGCTAGAAGGGATCCAGCTTGTATCAAAATGTCAAAAGTTAATTTTATTGTTTGTATTTTAGCAAACCCTGACCCTTTTCCTAACATTAACCTAATTATTCTAACCTGCTTTGTTAATTATCCTAACCTGCTATGAAAAGTCAAATCGGACAATAAATTCACAAAAGCTGGATCTATTCTAGCCATGAATCTTTTGGTCCTTTCTTTCGCTTAGCCTCTTCCTCTCTGCTTATTAGGTCTGTGGTATATTTTTTTCTGACTGTGAAGTATGACGTGAACTCTGACACCACTTGAAGCTGGGTGTCCCTCCTACAATTTCATTCTCTCTTCCGACTGTCCAATAACCTCTTAAATGTAAAGTCCCCATATTTGGGGACCCTATTCAATTCAGTCTGGTAGGGGCTACTGTTCTCATATCTGCAAAAGCAGGGTGTCTGTGGAAAGCTAAGTATCTGGCTATTGATCGGTGCCTTCAAATATTTGTGACTTACTACCATATATGGGCGTACTAATTTATAAGGGGAGGCCGAGCTGATGACCTAATTTCAAGTTGGCTGCGACCTACATTCCGGTTAGTGTTGTGAAGCATAGACAAAATAAACACCGAATACAGTCATACACACCAAAAGCCGGGACTCCGCAGATCATGAAGATATCTTATTTGTCTGCCTGTGACCTATCGTTATTGATCACCAGCCCCGAGAGTCAAAATGTGTATTTTACACAACGTTTTCACCAAACAGTAAACATCTTACAAGGTAAGCTTCGATTTGGTCTGTGTTTGAGCTATAGCTACATGGGGGTATGAAATTAATCCTTAGGTTGGCAATAGGCTACATTTGTTTCTACCAATGTTATCTGATGATGTATGACTTAATGGCAACATTAATAGGCATCCATTACACAGGGGATTGGCTACTATGGCACCTTGACAGTCTTGTAGCCAATGAGATAAGCTTTCCAGGGATATGCAGTTGACCTGGGTGGGACAAAGCAAGGCCTAGAACCTTTTATGCATAATGCAAACTATTGCTACCTGGCTCAGAGATGAGACACACCGAGCACACTACATTACATTGTAAACAGATTTCATCCCTTTAGCATAAAAGATGGCTTCTCAAGGGGGAATAAAAAGGTAAAAACTAAGAATATAGATCAGGAAGCTATCAAGAAGCAAGCTATCAAATAGTACACAGACATAGAAGCTTTGAATAAAATACTGGAGTCGGACTCGGATCAGGGGAGCGATTTGGACAATGAGGATTTGGACTTGGCCGACGAAGATTGCTTTCTAGAAGGATCCACTTTTTAGATCTGTAAGTAAATTATTTTCATGACTTTATATAGCTAATTTACTATATGTATTTAGTTTTTTCTAAGTTGTCTACTTTTTGTGCTTTGGATTTAGTTTACATAGGCCTATGTAACAAGTTTTTTTCAATCTTATATAATTCCAAAGTAGTTATTGTCTATGTTTCATATTAGTTCACTGTTTGCTGTTCTAAGTTTCATCCTTGTAACTTTGGAGAGGCCATTAAACTCTCATGACTATTGTTTATTTGTGGTTCTCACCTCTGCATTTGTCTCCAAAGTGTTACTGTTTGCATTGTGTGTGTTCTTCAGACCTTCTTTGTGAGTCACTGTACAAATAAAGTTTAGGTCTTGTGTTAGCCGATTCAGCCTCTGCCTACACGTGGAACTTTTTCACCTACGAAGGCAAGGCGATAACACCCACTGGGAAGGCCTTAGTTATGACTCTGTCATTCAGCTGATGGACTTCCCCTTACTTGGCAGTGGGTGCAAGCTCTTTGTGAATCATTTCTATACTAGTCCCATGCTTTTTATAGACCTCCTGAACAAGAAAATAAGAGTTTGTGGCACCATTCGTCCGAACTGAATCGTTTCCCCCGAGACCAAGGTAAACGACATGACAAAGACAGCGGAAAGGGGGACCATACGTCGGATCAGGACTAACAAGCTGCTTTTTGTGAAATGGAAGGACACTAGAAGAGTAACCATGCTCACCACACAGCATAAGTCATTCAATAACAACCATGTCTCAAGGAGGGTGAAAAATGCCAATGGGGCATGGTTGAGGAAGAATGTCCCCATTTCTGTGAAGGACTACAATGGCAGCATGGGGGGTGTTGACCTATCTGATAGACTACTACCAGGTCCTCCACAAGACCAGGAAGTGGTAAGACTTTTTTTGACCACTTTGTGGACATTGTTACAGTAAATGTTTTCATTCTCTACAAGCAGACGGTCAAAGCAAAAGGTCAAACCCCTCTCACCCAGTTGGCCTTCCGAGAGCAGCTAGTGTTGGAAATGGCTGAATTGGAGGCCCAAAGCAACCTCACAACCATCACAAGACCCCCCCCCCCCCCCCCCCACTCAAGGTGAGCGCCACTATCCAACACACATGACAAAAGGAAGAACTGCAAGCATTGAACAAAACACAGGGGGTGGGAAAGGGGGAAATGCCAGATCTTCTGTGTTCGAAATGCCAGTTTGCTTTTTGTTTCCAGGCAGAGAGGGACTGCTTCAAAGACTATCACGACATGCGCAAGAATGGTGAAAGTGAAATCTAATAATTTACACCTGTGATGTAAAACAAATGCCATTTTGTAAATAGTTCATCTTATTTCTATTTTTGCACCTTCTTTAATAAAGGACACGTGTGTAACCAAGTTTGTTTGTTTAAGACATTTTTATATATATATTTTTGAATGTATACTTGATCTTGTGTATTCTGAACTATGTAACTCCTATCTTCTGATCATTTCCTCATCTCCCAGATGTCTTTCCAAGTTTTTGCATGTCAGAATCATGTAATTACACATGAATAGCAGTTATTTTTAGGTATGTCTGTTTAGGTGGAAATCTACATTTTGCCATTACATTGAAGAGGTTAACTCCTGGCTGAACCCTACTTCACAGCGACTGACAAAGCACATGTCTGCGATCCTTACATGGTAGCGCAGCAGGTTTCATCACTAGCAGGTCGATTTTTATAGCCAACTTGATCAAAGTAATCTAAAATAATTCATAGATTTTAAACCAACAACACTTTCTGTTTTGTCATAGACAGACAAAATGAAAATGAGATAAAAGGAGTGTTCCTAACAAGTTCAGGAAGCCAAGCCAGAGCTCGGTGTGATGTTCACAACTGTGGGAGCAGATGTTATGATCAAGAGAGACCTTTAGGAAATATGCAAATATGTATTTTACAGTTATAAGGAAGGTGAAATCTTATAATTAGCCATTTTATAATTTGATATATTTAGAAAGCTTAAGTCATTTCAAGCCTTATTCATACAGTTTTGTTGAATAGAAAATACATATAAAATGTTCTTATCATATTTGTACTGTGTACTTGCGCTTATGTCCTCAAAAGTGACTACACCTCAGCAATTTATACACATTTTTACAAGAATGATTTTTACCTTGGTGTATGCAGCATTACTAGTTATTGTTTATGACCCTGTTATGCAAAAAAATTACTTATGGTGAATACGTAGATTACAATTTAGATTACATGATGTCACCTGGTAGACCAAAATTGCATCCCACAAAAACTGGCAGAAATTTCATGTGGTCATTTCAAAAAGCTCTTACACTAAAAGGGCATGATCATCATTTTCACATGTTCACTGTATCATTCCAACCTCATAGTGTGGATATACTGTGTATAGAACACAGGACAATTGTGATTTTGTCTGCACTAGGCCTTTAACATTCATAAAGAAATTGGAAATAACTATTTCACTCATATTGTAATTATAGGTAATATTTCATAGAAATATGGGAACACTGGACAGCTACTTTAAATGAGCCTAGACATTCCCGGGTAGCAAACACTCTCTCTGTCATGAGTCATCGTCTCTAGCCATGGGCATGATCTGTAAGGATATCTCATTGCCATTGTATTGGATGATTGTTGGATTATGGCCTGGCCAAATACTTACTTGACTGTCTCTTCTCTCCTCATGTCCCCTCTGATTACATTTCAAAGTGTCACCCAGATGTTTCCATGACCTGGGTCAAAAGCGTGACCTGATACTTCACTTGTGTATGGAACCTCCCCTGGTGTAAACTGACACAAACCAACCTTGAGGGGGTTGCTATTTGGAGCCAAATATGTTCCATCTGATTAAGAAAGACAAGGATGAGAGGAAGAAGGAGAAAAAAGACAGGAAGGACAAAAAGGAGAGGATGTCCCAGGCAGAGCTGACGAGCCTGGAAGAGATGAGCCAGAGGCGGGGCTTCTTCAACCTCCACCGAGGAGGCTCTAAGAGGGACTCCAAGGTCAAGCTGGAGATCTCCAGCCCCATCCCTATCAAGGTGGCTAGCAACACAGAGCTCAGCCTTACTGATCTAGATGCTGATCGCTTCAGTAACCGTGGTAGCATGGTCCTGGACCTGGGCCAGGTGAGTGCAGCCAGCTCCAGTGATGACATCAAGGGGGAGGGGGGACAGGACCCCCATCGCATCTCTGTGAAGGAGCGAGCGGCCAAGTTCAGTGGTCTGGCCAAGCAGAACTCCCAGGTGGGCCAGATCATGAAGCCCTTTTCCTTCTCCCAGAGGAGCAAAGAAGAGAGTGCCTCTGAGGCCTCCACACCAAGCTCAACTCAACCGTCTCCCCAGTTAGAGAACAAAGTGTTTGACACCTACCACAGACAGGGCTCCCAGCAGCATCCCCAGGTCCACAGCAGGGCTGGGAAGAGGGTTCACATCCCAGAGGTGGTGGAGAAGACCTTCCCTGCAGACCTGCGGCTGCCTGGCGTCATGGCTCCACCTATGCCTGAGCCCAGGGAACTGGAGCTGCAGCGCCGCAACACAGGAGACTTTGGTTTCTCCTTGCGCCGCACCACCATGTTGGACCGGAGGTCTGACGGTGGGGTCTACCGGAGGGTGGTCCACTTTGCTGAGCCTGGAGCCGGGACCAAGGACCTGGCGCTGGGTCTGGTGCCTGGAGACAGGTTAGTGGAGATCAACGGGCACAACGTGGAGAATAAGAGCCGGGACGAGATCGTGGAGAAGATCCGTCAGTCTGGGGACTCCGTGAGGTTAAAGGTTCAGCCCATCGTGGAGTTGAGTGAGCTGAGCCGCTGCTGGCTGAGGAGCAGTGAGGGGCTGCGCAGGGAGGCCTACGATGTAAGTACTTAATTTATTTAGCCTTTTTAACCTTTTCAACCGAGGTGCTGTCAGTAATAGATTCCACATATCAGTGGACTCTGCTGAATGCTGATGACTGTGAGTCTGTACCTGAAAGAATTTGTGAAGGGCCTGTTGGAAAAGGCCAGTTCCTAATGAGGAAGTATGGGTATCTTATTTTCTTACAGGTTGAAACCTGCACTGCACATGCTTTGTGCTGCTTTTATCATCTTAAGTTTCTAAACACAATTTTGCAGCAATCTATCAAACTCTATCACTACCCTTCCATCGAACTGAACTGTGTGTGTCAGGAAGAGTTGACTCTGTTTCTGGACCTGTATTTCCAGTTGATGACTAAATACTGTTTAAGTATTTAGTCATCATTAAGAGAAGTAGTGTTTACCTTCCACACTTGTCTCACCTGGGAATGTGAAGCATGGCTGTACAACCCCATACTGAGTGGGTTTTCTCATGTTTGGCATTCGTCAGCAGGGATGCCTGCCTCTCAGTTAGGAAACCAGTAACCACAGTACTACAGTGCCTTCAGAAAGTATTCATACCCCTTGACTTATTCCACATTTTTGTTGGGTTACTGCCTGAATTCAAAATCGATTCAATAGATTTTTGTTCTCATCCATTTACACACACTACCCCATAATGACAAAGTGAAAACACGTTTTTAGAAATTTTGCAAATGTATTGAAATGAAATGCACATGTGTCATTTACATAAGTATTCACACCCCTGAGTCCTTCTACTTTGTAGAAGCACCTTTGGTGGTGATTACAGTCTTTTTGGGTAAGTCTCTATGAGCTTTGCACATCTGGATTGTACAATATTTGCAGTATTACTTAAGTGCCTTGTTGCAAACAGGATGCATGTTTTGGAATATTTTTATTCTGTACAGGCTTCCTTCTATTCACTCTGTCATTTGGGTTAGTATTGTCAAGTAATTACAATGTTGTTGATCCATCCTCAGTTTTCTCATATCACAACCATTAAACTCTGTAACTGTTTTAATCTCTGAGCAGTTTCCTTCCTCTCCGGCAACTGAGTTATGAAGGACGGCTGTATCTTTGTAGTAACTGGGTGTTTTGATACACCATCCAAAGTGTAATGAATAATTTCGCCATGCTGAAAGGGATATTCTGCGTCTGTTCACACATCCACTAATCGGTGCCCTTCTTTGCAAGGCATTGAAAAACCTCCCTGGTTTTTGTGGTTGAATTATGCGATTTTTTTTTAAGCACATTTTTACTCCTGAACTTATTTAGGCTTGCCATAACAAAGGGGTTAAATACTTACTGACTCAAGACATTTCAGCTGGACATTTTTTCTAAATAAATAAAAAATTCAACAAGCAAAAATCCACTGACATTATGAGGTATTGTGTGTAGATCAGTGTCAATGTGATACATTTTAAATTCGGGCAGTAACACAACAAAATGTGGAAAAAGTAAAGTGGTGTGAATCATTTCTGAAGTCACTGTACATTGTTCCACAGTCACCTCACAGAGAGGGTGACACGTTTCTCTCTGTATGCCGGGTGTCTATCACAGTGCCATCCGTTTTGTCACCAAAGCCCCATATACTACCCACCACTGCGACCTGTATGCTCTCGTTGGCAGGTCCTCGCTACATATTCGTCGCCAAACCCACTGCCTCCAGGTCATCTATAATAGGTCTTTGCTAGGTAAAGCTACGCCTTATCTCAGCTCACTGGTCACCATAGCAACACCCACCCGTAGCACGCGCTCCAGCAGGTATATTTCACTGGTCATCCCAAAAGCCAACACCTGCTTTGGCTGCCTTTCCTCCCAGTTCTCTCCTGCCAATGACTGGAACTAATTGCAAAAATCACTGAAGTTGGAGATTTATATCTCCCTCACTAACTTCAAGCATCAGCTGTCAGAGCAACTTACCAATCACTGCACCTGTACACAGCCCATCTGTAAATAGCCCATCCAACCAACTACCTACCTCATCCCGTTTTTGTTTTTCTGCTCTTTTGCACACCAGTGTTTCTACTTGCACATCCTCATCTGCACATCTATCACTCCAGTGTTAAATGCTAAATTGTAATTACTTTGCCACTATGGCCTATTTATTGCCTTACTTCATTTGCACACACTGTATACAGATTTTTCTATTGTGTTATTGACTGTACGTTTGTTTATCCCATGTGTAACTCTGTGTTGTTTTTTGTCGCACTGCTTTGCTTTATCCTGGCCAGGTCGCAGTTGTAAATGAGAACTTGTTCTCAACTGGCCTACCTGGTTAAATAAAGGTGAAATAAAAGTGTGAGGAGCTGCCTTTGGGCTTGATGACGCTGTCCTGTGTGTGTCTGGTGTATGTAATCCCATACTCCCCCTCCTACCTCCCCCTTTGACTCCAAACAAAGGCGAGCTGGGGGGGGGGGGGGGGGTTGTAGGACAATAGCGCAAAGATTACAGCAGCCCCATGGCCATATGTTGTTGCAATAACAAGTGAAGGCCCGGTATGCAGTTGTCTACAATCTCATGACACACGTTTTTGGTTCAAGTTGCACTGCAATAGTTACATGAGAAGCATATTGTTATGTTTTTTTATAAGGATTTGATGGACCTTTGGTCAATACTCTATGCTCTGTTCATATAGGGAGTCAGTGTGGCAGTTGAAAGTGTGGCTAAAAGCTCTGTCCTGCCCCTCCCACTTCTAACCTTTTAAACCACACACACTTGTCCCATGTTCCTGTGTAGCAGGTCTTTCTACTGTTATCTCTCTGGTAGGCTACCAGAGTAGGACTCCTGTCATTCCTACTCTTTTCCTCCTCTCCAACAGTTACTGTATATGACAAGATTCCCCAACATTTTACTATCCACTTTTTATTACTCATGATTAGATACATGTGTAGAGATACAGGGACATCACAAATTCAGGGATCCTGCTGACTCATAATACATGGTCTAAAATGGAACTGAAATTGAATGGGAGTTTTTTTTTGCTTCCTCGTGTGAAGAGGAAGTGAAGATCACAGCTCCTTTTTTATTTATTAGACTGGTGGTACATATCCATGTCAGTCACCAGAGGGTTTGTTATTCTGGTGCCCAATGCCTGCTGCACACAGGGCTTCAGCAAGAGTCTGAATAAAAGCCTGGGAAAAATCACTCAAATCTACAGACTATATGTGAGAAGGGCGTCCAGTCCGAGCCTTTGCCACTCCCTGGACAGAGTATGTATTAGTCTGTATCCTGGTTCACTACTAAGGCAATTCTGAGGTTCTACCCAGATGTGTGCCCTATCTTTCACACCCCCTGCTTGGTCAGGGCAGTGGCATGTCAGCTAAGAAGCTTAGTACCAACCACCCACCCAGCAGGCCCATGCCCTCTACAGACAGATGCCCCACTGACTCAAGCTCCAGATAGACCACTGACTGGGGTATTGTTGTCAGGTTTAGTAGACTTAGCAGAGCAGCATCAGACAGGTCTGGACTGGTCTTCTGATTTACATAATGTGCTGTGCTTGATCATATCCTCTTTTCATACCCTTGTATTGTGGCCATTGTCCTCTTGGTCCTGTACAGCAAGCTGTGGGTTGGTATCGAGTTGTGCTGGGAATGTGTGACTTTCTGCAGATGGTTAAAGGAGCTGGAGGGGGAAATTTACAATCCCGTTGTGTTAATCAGAGAGTTTAGAATGGATTGGGTAGATGGATCTCTAGCTGAGTGCTAAAGAGAGGATCTTTTCTCTGGTTCCTGTACCACTAGATGTCATTTTGAGAATATTTATAGTATCAAAGTCCATTTCCTTCTCTTTTGGCAAGGTGTGTGGAATGTTGGATTTCTTCATGCATTGCCCAGGAATGTGGACATTGCTCTGTACTGCTGTCTACCTAGAGTCTACATTTAAAATAGAACTGCACAGAATACGGCACTGTCCATTTGATTTCACAATTCCTCAAAAGTATGTGTTCATACATGTGTCCATATTGCCAGTGTGACCACGTCACCACCGCTAGTTAAATGGATGGGGTTGGGTGGAAATGTACTTTGTGTGGCTCTGGACTGCACATAAACAAGCAGTGTGAAGGTGTTGTGTTTCTCGTTACTCTCTCATAGCCACCACCAGTACGCAGGCTTGACAGGCAGGATCCACACACCTGGCAACCAGGTGCTCAGAGGCTTACACATAAATGCACTGTGAACATTGTAATATACTTAGCATCATATTTGTTTTTATTCTTAGCCTCTTTTCTATTGTTATATGTAAACATTATATATATATATTTTTTTTACTGAGTGTGAACGTAACTAGAGTTGTTTCATGCCAAAGCTCACTGAACTAACAACAGTCTATCTGGGCTTTTCTTCCCAAACTTTTTAAAAACATTTAAAAAAGTACAGACTCAGAGTTTCAAACTGGTATATCATACACTGTAGTTGGGTGAAGATATGCTACTTTAAAAGTTGATAAACTTGTAACCCAACTTTTGAGAAAAAGCACCTTAGATTTTGTAGAGAATTTCACACTAGCTAGAGAGCTCTTCTTTGTGTACGCCCATTCAGCATTGTTCACACCCTCTTAAGCCTTAGCCCTGCCCATCTCTTTAAGATTTCACATTTCTTTTTGTGAATGGGTCTCCTTTGTTTAGCTCCAGCTAAATTCAGGGCAGCAATGTTGTTTAACGCTGTAGCATCACTTTAGCAGTTGTCCATAGCTGTGTCTATAAAAATCTATGGCAGCAAATATTATCAATACTGACCAGGGAAGGCCACATTCTTTTTAAATGTTTTATAAAAAATAGTGTTATTTCTTATTTTGTATTTTTTTTACCCCCTTTTTCTCCCCAATTTCGGGATTTACGATCTCGTCTCATCGCTGCAAGTCCCCAACGGGCTTGGGAGAGGCGAAGGTCGAGTTATGCGTCCTCTGAAACATGACCCGCCAAACCGTGCTTCTTAACACATGCTCGCTTAACCCGGAAACCAGCTGCACCACTGTGTCGGAGGAAACACCGTTCAACTGATGACCGAAGTCAGCCTGCAGGCGCCCGGTCTGCCACAAGGAGTTGCTAGAGCACGATGAGCGCGGCCAAACCCTCCCCTAACCCGGACGACGCTGGGCCAATTGTGCGCCGCCCTATTGGACTCCCGGTCACGGCCGGTTGTGATACAGGATCGAACCCCAGGCTGTAGTGATGCTGCAACACTGATGCAGTGCCTTATACCGCAGTGCCACTCAGGAGGCAGTCAGATGTATGTTAACAAAAGAAAAGAGAATCTTATCGAAAGGATTGTGAGCACTGCATTGTGAAATACAATGACTTTATACATATATTGCAATGAGAAACATGTATTTGTAGATGGAACAATGATATAAGTTTGGTAAAAAAGTGACAAGGATTTTTGTGTTGTACTTAGTCAATTGAAAATGTGCTTAGGGTTTTGAAACTGCCTTTTTGATGATTAGTTTTGTAGTGAAAATGTACCTACACTACATGACCAAAGGAAAGTGGACACCCATTTGTCGAACATCTCATTCCAGAATCATGGGCATTAATATGAAGTGGGTCCTCCTTTTGCTGCTATAACAGCCTCCACTCTTCTGGGAAGGACTGCCACTAGATGTTGGAACATTGCTGTGGGGACTTGTTTCCCTTCAGCCACGAGCATTAGTGAGGTCTGGCACTGATGTTTGGCGATTAGGCCTGGCTCGCAGTCGGCATTCCAATTCATCCCAAAGGTGTTCGATGGGGTTGAGGTCAGGGCTTCGTTCAGGCCAGTCAAGCACAGAATCTTCTAGAATGTCATTGTATGCTGTAGCATTAAGAGTTCCATTCACTGGAACTAAGGGGCCTAGCCTGAACTATGAAAAACAGCCCCAGACCGTTATTCCTCCTCCTCCAAACTTTACAGTTGGCACTATGCATTTGGGCAGGTAGAGTTCTCCTGACATCCCCCTAACCCAGATTCATCTGTCGGACTGCCAGATGGTGAAGCTTGATTCATCAGTCTAGAGAATACGTTTCCACTGCTCCAGAGTCCAATGGTGGTGAGCTTTACACCACTCCAGCCGACGCTTGGCATTGTGCATGGAAACCCATTTCATGAAGCTCCGGACGAACAGTTCTTGTGCTGACGTTGCTTCCAGAGGCACTCGGTAGTGAGTGTTGCAACAGAGTACAGACCATTTTTACGCACTTCAGCACTAGGCGGTTCCATTCTGTAAGCTTTTATGGCCTACCACTTCGCGGCTGAGCCGTTGTTGCTTCTAGACGTTTCCACTTCACAATAACAGCACTTGGAGATGACTCGGGCAGCTCTAGCAGGGCAGAAATTTGACTAACTGACTTGTTGGAAAGGTGGCATCAAATCAGAATCAAATTTATTTATAAAGCCCTTCTTACATCAGCTGATATCTCTGTACAGAAACCCAGCCTAAAACCCCAAACAGCAAGCAATGTAGGTGTAGAAGCACGGTGGCTAGGAAAAACTCCCTGGAAAGGCCAGAACCTAGGAAGAAACCTAGAGAGGAACCAGGCTATGAGGGGTGGCCAGTCCTCTTCTGGCTGTGCCGGGTGGAGATTATAACAGAACAAGGCCAAGATGTTCATAGGTGACCAACAGGGTCAAATAATAATAATCACAGTGGATGTCGAGGGTGCAACAGGTCAGCACCTCAGGAGTACATGTTAGTTGGCTTTTCATAGCCGATCATTCAGAGTATCTCTACCGCTCCTGCTGTCTCTAGAGAGTTGAAAACAGCAGGTCTGGGACAGGTAGCACGTCCGGTGAACAGGTCAGGATTCCATAGCCGCAGGTAGAACAGTTGAAATTGGACCAGCAGCACGGCTAGGTGGACTGGGGACAGCAAGGAGTCATCAGGCCAGGTAGTCCTGAGGCATGGTCCTAGGGCTCAGGTCCTCCGAAAGAGAGAAAGAAAGAGAGAGAGAGTTAGAGAGAGCATACTTAAATTCACACAGGACACCGGATAAGACAGGAGAAATACTCCAGATATAACAGACTGGCCCTAGCCCCCCAACACATAAACTACTGCAGCATAAATACTGGAGGCTGAGACAGGAGTGGTTGGGAGAGACTGTGGCCCCATCTGACGATACCCCCGGACAGGGCCAAACAGGCAGTATATAACCTCACCCACTTTGCCAAAGCAAAGCCCCCACACCACTAGAGGGATATCTTCAACCACCAACTTACCATCCTGAGACAAGGCCGAGTATAGCCCACAAAGATCTTCGCCACGGCACAACCCAAGGCACAACCCACGGCACAACCCACTCAAGTGACGCATCCCTCCCAGGAACGGCATGGAAGAGCACCAGTAAGCAGTGACTCAGCCCCTGTAATAGGGCATCCTATGACGGTGCCACGTTGAAAGTCACTAAGCTTTTCAGTAAGGCCATTCTACTGCCAATGTTTGTCTATGGAGATTGCATGGCTGTGTGCTCGATTTCATACAACTCAGCAACAGGTGTTGCTGAAATAACCACTTTTGTGTATAAACTCAGCAAGAAAAGAAACTTCCTTTTTTCAGGACCCTGTCTTTCAAAGATAATTTGTAAAAATCCAAATAACTAAACAGATCTTCACTGTAAAAGGTATTACCTCTCTAGGGTCGGCGGGAAGAAATCGTCCCACCTACGTAACAGCCAGTGGAATCCTGTGGCGCGTTATTCAAATATCTTAGAAATGCTATTACTTCAATTTCTCAAACATATGACTATTTTACACCATTTTAAAGACAAGACTCTCGTTAATCTAACTACACTGTCCGATTTCAAAAAGGCTTTACAACGAAAGCAAAACATTAGATTATGTCAGCAGAGTACCAAGCCAGAAATAATCAGACACCCATTTTTCAAGCTAGCATATAATGTCACAAAAACCCAAACCACAGCTAAATGCAGCACTAACCTTTGATGATCTTCCTCAGATGACACACCTAGGACATTATGTTATACAATGCATGCATGTTTTGTTCAATCAAGTTCATATTTATATCAAAAACCAGCTTTTTACATTAGCATGTGACGTTCAGAACTAGCATGCCCCCCGCAAACTTCCGGTGAATTTACAAAAAATGTACTAAATTACTCACGATAAACGTTCACAAAAAGCATAACAATTATTTTAAGAATTATAGATACAGAACTCCTCTATGCACACGATATGTCCGATTTTAAAATAGCATTTCGGTGAAAGCACATTTTGCAATATTCTGTGTAGATAGCCCGGCATCACAGGGCTAGCTATTTAGACACCCAGCAAGTTTAGCACTCACCAAAGTCAGATTTACTATAAGAAAAATGTTATTACCTTTGGTGTTCTTCGTCAGAATGCACTCCCAGGACTTCTACTTCAATAACAAATGTTGGTTTGGTCCCAAATAATCCATAGTTATATCCAAATATCCTCTGTTTTGTTCGTGCGTTCAAGACACTATCCGAAAAGTAAAGAAGGGTGACGAGCACGACGCATTTCGTGACAAAAAATTTCTAAATATTCCATTACCGTACTTCGAAGCATGTCAACCGCTGTTTAAAATAAATTTTTTATGCCATTTTTCTCGTAAAAAAGCGATAATATTCCGACCGGGAATCTGTGTTTAGGTAAAAAGACGAAAGAAAATAAAGCATGGGGTCGACTCGTGCACGCGCCTAAGCCCATTGTCCTCTGATCGGCCACTTGCCAAAAGCGCTAATGTGTTTCAGCCTGGGGCTGGAATTGCATCATTCAGCTTTTTCCCGCCTTCTGAGAGCCTATGGGAGCCGTAGGAAGTGTCACGTAACAGCAGAGATCCCCTGTTTTGGATAGAGATGATCAAGGAGGGCAAGAAATGGTCAGACAGGCCACTTCCTGTAAGGAATCTTCTCAGGTTTTTGCCTGCCATATGAGTTCTGTTATACTCACAGACACCATTCAAACAGTTTTAGAAACTTTAGGGTGTTTTCTATCCAAAGCCAATAATTATATGCATATTCTCGTTACTGGGCAGGAGTAGTAACCAGATTAAATCGGGTACGTTTTTTATCCGGCCGTGCAAATACTGCCCCCTATCCCCAACAGGTTAAACACTGTTTCCCATGCTTGTTCAATGAACCATAAACAATTAATAAACATGCACCTGTGGAACGGTCGTTAAGACACTAACAGCTTACAGACGGTAGACGATTAAGGTCACAGTTATGTAACGTTAGGACACTAAAGAGGCCTTTCTACTGACTCTGAAAAACACCAAAAGAAAGATGCCCAGGGTCCCTGCTCATCTGTGTGAACGTGCCTTAGGCATGCTACAAGGAGGCATGAGGACTGCAGATGTGGCCAGGGCAATAAATTGCAATGTCTGTACTGTGAGACGTCTAAGACAGCGCTACAGGGAGACAAGACGGACAGCTGATCGTCCTCGCAGTGGCAGACCATGTGTAACAACACCTGCACAGGATCGTTACATTTGAACATCACACCTGTGGGACAGGTACAGGATGGCAACAACTGCCCGAGTTACACCAGGAATGCACAATCCCTCCATCAGTGCTCAGACTGTCCACAATAGGCTGAGAGAGGCTGGACTGAGGGCTTGTAGGCCTGTTGTAAGGCAGGTCCTCACCAGACATCACCGGCAACAATGTCGCCTATGGGCACAAACCCACCATCGCTGGACCAGACAGGACTGGCAAAAAGTGCTCTTCACTGACGAGTCGCGGTTTTGTCTCACCAGTGGTGATGGTCGGATTCGCGTTTATCGTCGAAGGAATGAGTGTTACACCGAGGCCTGTACTCTGGAGCGGGATTGAGGTGGAGGGTCCATCATGGTCTGGGACGGTGTGTCACAGCATCATCGGACTGAGCTTGTTGTCATTGCAGGCAATCTCAACACTGTGCGTTACAGGAAAGACATCCTCCTCCCTCATGTGTTACCCTTCCTGCAGGCTCATCCTGACATGACCCTCCAACATGACAATGCCACCAGCCATACTGCTCATTCTGTGCGTGATTTCCTGCAAGACAGGAATGTCAGTATTCTGCCATGGCCAGCGACGAGCCCGGATCTCAATCCCATTGAGCACATCTGGGACCTGTTCGATCGGAGGGTGAGGGCTAGGGCCATTCCCCCCAGAAATGTCTGGGAATTTGCAGATTCCTTGGTGGAAGAGTGGGGTAACATCTCACAGCAAGAACGGGCAAATCCTGGTGCAGTCCATAAGGAGGAGATGCACCGCAGTACTTAATGCATGTGGTGGCCAAACCAGATACTGACTGTTACTTTTGATTTTGACCCCCCCCCCGCCCCCTTTGTTCAGGGACACATTGTTCCATTTATGTTAGTCACATGGCTGTGGAACTTGTTCAGTTTATGTCTCAGTTGTTGAATCTTATGTTCATACAAATATTTACACGTGTTAAGTTAGCTGAAAATAAACGCAGTTGACAGTGAGAGAACGTTTCTTTTTTTGCTGAGTTTATATAGTGTACTTGTGAAAATTGAACAAAAGCAATTAAAAAAAACTGTAAAGAAGAAATTACTCAGAATAATGGCAGAAAATCAGGAGAACTCATGGTACCTCTCCTTGACAACCGCACACACCAACTTCAGGAAATACTTGAGATTTCCTCCCCACAAAAAAAGAGAGTGGGATAGAATAAACGGCAGATTGAAATCGCAGACATTTCTCCCACTATATCAAAGAGGATATTTCAGAAAAGGAGAAATGTAACCAGTTTCAGGAAGGTGGGCATTTGAAGCTGGTACCTACTTCTCAGTATTTATTTATTTTTTGTTGCAGAAATCCCTTCATGAACGTGTGAAGTTTCATTTGCTTTAATAACAAACTGGAATGTGATCTGGAAATATGAATAAAATGTTATTTTACGAGCCTAGTTTAGTCAAGGAGAAAGCCTACCGGTTGCCTACCATTAAAAGATAATGGAGAAAATTCATCCCATAACATTTTCACTTGGAAATAGCTGTTCTATCATTCAGCCTAAAGTAGCAGCCAATGTGTGGTGTTCAATGTAGGACTACATTCCATGAGGCATACAGGGCTTGACATTAACCTGTTTATCCACTTGTCCTTCAGACAAGGAGGTGACTGAAAATGTTGTGGTGTTTGATGCAAGAAACCACTTTACAAATTAAAATGCATTATTAGTCACATACCAGTATTATGAGAATCAGACATTATGCTACACTCTGCCTATTGGCTACTTAGCTTATTCAAGCCTGTCTCAAAATACAACACTGCCCCTTTTTAAGACCAAAAAAAATGCTCCTTACCTGACTTGGTTTTCAAAGATGTCTCAATGTATACGTTTTTGTTCTATTGTAGGAAGCTATCACTCCCCTATTGCTGACTATAAATGATCTATAACTGTGCTAATACCTCACTAACTAGCAAAGGATATGAACAACATGTAGCTCTCGCTTTGATCTCAAAACAACCACATCTACTCACGAAAGCTCATTTGTATTTTATTAGGGATTAGCTGCTGTTTTTAAAAAATAGTTACCTGATGTGGAATAGAGTTCCATGTAGTCATGGCCCTATTGAGAACTGTGCGCTTCCCATAGTCTGTTCTGGATTTATGGATTGTGAAGAGACCTCTGGTGGCATGTCTTGTGAGTATGCATGGGTGTCCGAGCTGTGTGCTAGTGTAGTAGTGTAAACAGACAGCTCGGTACATTTAGCTTGTCAACACCTCTTACAAAAACAAGTGGTGATGAAGTCAATCTCTCCACTTTGAGCCAGGAGAGATTGACATGCATATCATTGTTAGCTCTCCATGTACATTTAAGGGCCAGCTGTGCTGCCCTGTTCTGAGCCAATTGCAATTTTCCTAAGTCCCTCTTTGTGGCACCTGACCACATGATTGAACCGTAGTCCAGGTGCGACAAAACCTGGGCCTGTAGGACCTGCCTTGTTGGGTGTTTTCAAGAAGGCATAGCAGCGCTTTATTATGGACAATCTTCTCCCCATCTTGGCTACTGTCGTATCGACATGTTTTGACCATGGTAGTTTACAATTCAGGCTTACTCCAAACAGTTTAGTCACCTCAACTTGCTCAATTTCCACATTATTCATTACAAGATTTAGTTGAAGTTTATGGTTTAGTGAATGATTTGTACCAAATACAATGCTTTTCGTTTTGAAATATTTAGGACTAACTTATTCTTTGCCACCCATTCTGAAACTAACTGCTGTCCTTTAAGTGTTGCAGTCATTTCAGTTACTGTAGAAGCTGATGTGTATAGTGTTGAGTCATCCGCATACATAGACACATTGGCTTTTCTCAAAGCCAGTAGCATGTCGTTAGTAAAGATTGAAAAAATAAGGGGCTCATGCTGTAAACACAGTCCAGTTCAAAGTAAATGGCACAGATCCATATATGGAAATGGTCTATTTGCATATAAGCCTACTGCAGCTCTGATTGTTTATGCTGTACCAGTCTATGTAGAGTACGGGCTGAGTAGTGAGTGTCAATGCAATAGAATCCTACTCCGATGCTTTCTGCCTTCAACAAAATCTCTTGCATAGTTTGTTTCGGTATGTTGCATTGAAAGTTGCTAATTTTACATTGATTCGATCACAATTGCCACAGTAAAGGGAAAGGTTGAAATTGTCAACAGGGAAGAATCTAGAACAGTGGTCACCAACCTTTTCTGAGTCAAGATCACTTTGAGTCAAAATGCAAGCCGAGATCTACCGCTCGGATTTTTTTTTTTAACATGACTTAAGAAAACGTAAGCCTATGCAACATTAACCAATTAAAACAGTACTGTAGCAACGAGGTTTGTGCAGTAAGCTATAGGGCCAATACATTATCACCACATATTGGCTTTGCTTGAAGTGCCCTGCCAATGTATTGTTGTTCGGGCCATTTAAACATTTTTTGAGGTAGGCTATATGATCATACCGGTAATAGATCCGTTGTTGTATTACTTGTGAAGCACAGCTGAGTGAGCATACATTTGATACAATTTGCTAATTGTTTTTATTTTACTGGGCTGATGGTACCTGCATCTGATGGTCAGCTCTCCCTTTTCTCCACTGATCAAAAAGGGACACTGTCTTCCAGATGATTGCGGAACTCGAGTCACACCGTATTATTTCTGTCTCATGCACAAATTCATGTTGTTACTCCTATGAACAGAGAAAGTGAAATATTCCTCGACGTTAAAGACCCAAGCCACAAATAAAACAACGCAAGCCTATAGATACACTTTCCTACTCATTCATTACCTCTGCAGTGCTTGTTGTAGCGCTGAATGGAAATGGTAAGAAGGCACATTTTCTGGCTTATAAAATCGAATTTTAATTGTCACATGCGCCAAATACTACAGGTGTAGACCTTACAGTGAAATGCTTACTTACAAGCCCTTAACCAACAATGCAGTTTTAAGAAAGTTAAAGTATTTACTAAAATAAACTGAAGTAAAAAATAAATCAAAGGGGAAAAAAAGTTTAAATGACAAATAATTAAGGAGCAACAATAAAATAACAATAGCAAGGCTATATACAGGGGGTACCAGTACAGAGTCAATGTGTGGGGGCAGCGGTTAGTCGAGGTAATATTTACATTACATTTACGTCATTTAGCAGACGCTCTTATCCAGAGCGACTTACAAATTGGTGCATTCACCTTATGATATCCAGTGGAACAACCACTTTACAATAGTACATCTATATCTTTTTTATATATATATTTTTTTTTTGGGGGGTGGGGGTGGGTTGGGGGGGGGTTAGAAGGATTACTTTATCCTATCCCAGGTAGGCAGAGATAAAGCGACTATGCATGGATAATAAACAAGAGAGTAGCAGCAGCGTAAAAATGGGTGTGGGGGTGGGGTTGGAATGCAAATAGTTCGGGTAGCCATTTGATTAGCTGTTCAGGAGTCTTATGGCTTAGGGGTAGAAGCTGTTAAGAAGCCTTTTGGACCTAGACTTGGCGGTCTGGTACCGCTTGCCATGTGGTAGCAGAGAGAACAGTCTATGACTAGGGTGGCTGGAGACTTTGGCAAGTTTTTAGGGCCTTCCTCTGACACCCCCGGTATAGAGGTCCTGGATGGCAGGAAGCTTGGCCCCAGTGATGTACTGGGACGTACGCACTACCCTCTGTAGGGCCTTGCGGTCAGAGGCTGAGCAGTTGCCATAAAAGTGTTGAATACAAAGTGCTGACAGTGCTAAGTAAGAAATTAAACATGAACTCACTCCTAAAAACAGCATCTCTTTGCTGTGTTTGTTGACAGTCTCTCTCTAGTCGTGTTTTTCTAAATGTTTTGTTGTACTTTTTACCCCTTCTCCCCAATTTCGTGATATCCAATTGGTAGTTAGTCTTGTTCCATTGCTGCAACTCCCATTGCTGCAACGGACTCGGGAGAGGCGAAGGTCGAGAACCAAACCACGCTGCTTCTTGACACACTGCTCGCTTAACCCGGAAGTCAGCCGCACCAATGTGTCGGAGGAAATACCGTACACCTGGCGACCGAAGTCAGCGTGCATGCACAAGGAGTCACTAGAGCGCGATGGGACAAGGACATCCCAACCGGCCAACCCTCCCCTAACCCAGATGACGCTGGGCCAATTGTGCACCGCCTCATGGGTCTCCTGGACGTGGCCGGGATCAAACCGGGGTCTGTAGTGACACCTCTAGCACTGCGATGCAGTGCCTTAGACTGCTGCGCCTCTCAGGAGGCTCTCTAGTCATGGTTTTAAATGTTTTGAAATCTCACAGTATCAACTTTCCTGTAGCTTTCTTTTATGTCTGCTACACTACTGCAGACACGGTCATCTGAGCCATCCGATTGGCCAGCGTAGGCCTATAGTGCACTTGATTTGCTCTCTGGGCCCGCCGGGAAGGCAGAGTTTGTACCTCCAGATCCATTAAATGGTTCAAAATGCCAACAGTTCTCCTACCTGGTGGTCAGGGCAGCTGAATCAGGTGATCGACCAGTTGGTGTCCACTGCTCTAGAAAGTTGAATGAAGTTCAATCCCGTGCTTCTCTATGTGGGTTGATATTTCTGCGCGGCAGGTCCCATTGCTCGCAAATGTTCCAAAATGCAATTTGCGGGAAAACACTGTTCTGAAATGCGCACTGCACATGCGAGCGGTTTCATGGACAGAGATGAAAATAGGGGAGATCTAAGGATGCAACAACTATTATGGGTTGCTAATTTGACTAGGATAATGCCTTTGGTTGCTAGACAATGACAGAAAGTATATTTTTGAAAACCAATAGAACAGGAGAGGGCATATGATAATTGCCTCCACGTTTTTATGGTGGTATTTTGGGTGTAGGCTACTTTGAAGCAAGGTAAAACATGCCTCATAATGTGAAGTAAAAGGTCCAAGTTTCAAACAATGAAGGAACAGGAAAAAAATGTTGCGACGCTAACAATAGGCCTAAACGGTATTCTGGAAGGTGGAAAGGCTTTCCCAAAAACCTTCCCAATTAAATGTGCCTGTACAGTTAAATTAAAAGGTAACTACACAAAACCATAAACATTTTGCAATTTGTGTAGCAGACCGTTTCATCCAAAGAGACAACAGTCCACACATTTTGGTATGTGACCCCAGTGGGAATCGATGTAAAACTTTTACAAGTGTTACCGGTTAAGAGTTTTATACTAAGAATTTTGAAAAGTCATCACATACTTGTGAAAATGGCTCCAAAGCAATAACAAAGCTACTGTAATGAGCCATCCCTGACCTGCAAGAGACAGGCAGACCACTCAGATCTGTGAAGATATTTATATCTGTTTTAACCTGACCGACAATGGAGTTGTTAACTTGATTGAGTTCTACTGGCTGCCTTTCAGGTCTCACCACTTCCAGTCAACTCCAAGAGGGGGAAGAGAGCTCTACTTTGACCATACAAACCATGTGTCTCCATTCTAAACCTCTTATCTCCCCCGTAGAAGACTTTGGTCTGAACCAACACATCACATCAGAGCTCCTCCTTCAGGATCTGTAACTCTGCATCACATTGGCTCTTTGCGATTTCAACCCATAGGGATAAAGTGTAAAAGCGTTTGACTCCTGGAGTGTGGACCTCCCTTTGTCACAGGAACAAGACTGTCAGGAATAGTTGTGTGGAATGCACAGTGAAACATGTGTGTATACTCAACATGGTGCAGTCTGTTTGTTCTGAGTGTTCAAACTGCCCATCTCACCACACAACTTAGCAACCAGAGGACTTTAGGAGCCTATTGATGCCGGGGTCTAATTGGTCTATGGAGTGTGTTGGTTATAACCAGCTGAGGGACCCCCGTCCCTGGTACTATGTCCCAGATACCACTGATCATGACCATGATCGTCAGAGACGGGTCATTTGAAACAGTAAGAAATGATAGCATGAGAGTGTGACCTAGAACCAACCAGCAGCTCTATTAATAGGATGTTATAATAAGATCTAGATCAAGTCAGTGCTGTGGAAGTAGAACTCGATTTTGTTGAATATGGGCTGGCAACTTCCATTTGTGCAAGGATGATCAGGCTTTAATTGCCGCTTTAAAAAAATGTATCAATTGGCATGGATACAATGGATAGGATTTGTTTGAAGAGGAAATTAGATCCAGTACACTATCTAGTACCCACTGGGCACACCACGTCCTTTCAACGTGGAAATGTAGGTAACATTTGGTTGAGACATCGATCAATGAAATTTCAACATTTATTCACCCACTCAAAAAGACAGCCAGAAGTTTGGTGAATTTCCGATGTGTTATCACAATGCAAAAAGCACAACCAAATTCCAATGGAAAAACAATGTCTGATTTTTGGTTTAGTTGTCACCTAAATGTGTTATAACTGCGCTTTCAACCATTTTAAAAACACATCAAAATTCAAATGGGAAAACGATGTCATATATATTGTTTATTTATATAACAACTTAATATGTTATCACTGTACACAACCAAATGACCTGGATTGCAGTTGAGATTACATTTAAAGTACATGGTGCAAGTGATCAATGCCGTTTGAGATTCTGCACAGATTATTATAGCAATTGTGAAGATATCTACAGACCTGCAACATTTGCATGCTATCTTGAACAGGCACGTTTTCTATGAGTACATAAGTTTACATTTATAGTTACAGTAAGCTAACCTCAATGTGACCATGGATGTGTTACTCATTTTAAAGTTGAATAAATGCTGTTACATTTGTTTGTAAGATAGCCTTAACTTTAGGCTATTTACTATATTACAAAAGTAATATTGTGTTTAGTTGACAACGCAGCCAATATCAACATTTGAAGGAGATGTATCTTTTGTGTCACTGACTTAGTCTCAAATCAAAGTTTAATTGTTACGTGTGCCGAATATAACAGGTGAAGGTAGACCTTACAGTGAAATGCTTACTTAGTGCAAAAAAGGTATTAGGTAAACAATAGGTAAGTAAAGAAATAAAACAACAGTAAAAAGACAGCCTATATACAGTAGCGAGGCTAGAAAACTAGCAAGGCTACATACAGACACCGGTTAGTCAGGCTGATTGAGGTAGTATGTACATGTAGATATGGTTAAAGTGACTATGCATATATGATGAACAGAGAGTAGCAGTAACATAAAAGAGGGGTTGGCGGGTGGCGGGTGGCGGGACACAATGCAGATGGCCTGGTTAGCGAATGTGCGGGAGCACTGGTTGGTCGGCCCAATTGAGGTAGTATGTACATGAATGTATAGTTAAAGTGACTATGCATATATGATAAACAGAGAGTAGTAGCAGTTTAAAAAGATGGGTTGGGGGGGCACACAATGCAAATAGTCCGGGTAGCCATTTGATTACCTGTTCAGGAGTCTTATGGCTTGGGGGTAAAAAGTGTTGAGAAGCCTTTTTGTCCTAGACTTGGTACTCCGGTACCGCTTGCCATGCGGTAGTAGAGAGAACAGTCTATGACTGGGGTGGCTGGGTTCTTTGACAATTTTTAGGGCCTTCCTCTGACACCGCCTGGTGTAGAGGTCCTGGATGGCAGGCAGCTTAGCCCCAGTGATGTACTGGGCCGTACGCACTACCTTCTGTAGTGCCTTGCGGTCAGAGGCCGAGCAATTGCCGTACCAGGCAGTGATGCATCCAGTCAGGATGCTCTCGATGTTGCAGCTGTAGAACCTTTTGAGGATCTCAGGACCCATGCCAAATCTTTTTAGTTTCCTTTGGGGGAATAGACTTTGTCATGCCCTCTTCACGACTGTTTTGGTGTGTTTGGACCATTCTAGTTTGTTGTTGATGTGGACACCAAGGAACTTGAAGCTCTCAACCTGCTCCACTACAGCCCCGTCGATGTGAATGGGGGCGTGCTCGGTCCTCCTTTTCCTGTAGTCCACAATCATCTCCTTTAGTCTTGGTTACGTTGAGGGATAGGTTGTTATTCTGGCGCCACCCGGCCAGGTCTCTGACTTCCTCCCTATAGGCTGTCTTGTCGTTGTCGGTGATCAGGCCTACCACTGTTGTGTCTTCTGCAAACTTAAAACCCTGATTGGGAGAGCAAATTAATAGCTGTAAATTGACTCTCCAGTAGGAGGTGCTGCTGAGCCTATTGCTTTTTTCTGTTAGTGGTTATAACTTTTAAGATCTGAAGTTGTTTCAAAGGTACAAATTCAATTTATTTTATACAAGGTATGTGTCTATGTTAAAAATTGGTTACAATGATAACATAATCCTCTGGTTGAAATTCCACCCTCAAAACAACAGTGACTTTTTTTCAAATCAAAAGTATTTTCCACTTAGATTCCAAGTCACAATACATTGAATTAATGTTGTTTAAACATAATTTGTAAATCAGTTTGTGCCCAGTGGGTAGCTACCCCATTATACACCTGCATTGATCTTTGGACAGTAAACCTGCTTATGCCTCTCGCTCACTATCAACAGATGACATTTTATGTGACGTCTGCTTGGGACAAGGAAGTCAATATGCAGCGCCATATACTGTACAGTCAGTGATTGAGGACTCAACAAGTGAGCCTGTTTTGTGAAAACCAGCCAGGCAGGTTTCAGAAGTTCACCTCTTTGTGTGTGTGTGTGCGCGCGCATTCACGCCTTAACACTCTCTGATGGTTTGCATTTAGCTTGCATACCAAAACCTTCTTCACAGGCTGGAAGCTGTTAGCAAATGCTACATAATTTCTCCAACACAGTTGTCACTGCTGGGCTTAAGATATTGAGATGTTTAATGCCCACTGATGTCCAGTGCTCACAGCGTGTTGTGTAGCACAAACTGTTTCTGAATGGACTCAACAATGAATGTTTGGATCAAATGAGATTATGTAATGGATAATCAGGGCCCGGGACCAACTGCTGAATCAATGGAAACAAGTGTCTGTCTGTTGGACCTCAGCCACTGTCTACACTACAGGCCGCTAAAGATGTATTCTTCTGCACAGGCCTTTCTGTTTTCATATCTTCCTCAGAGCTGTCAGTGTGCTTCCTGGCCTGTTTTGGAGCTGTGTATCCATAGCTGTGTCTCTAGCTGTGGCTGTTGAGTGCTGGCCTCTCCTCTCTCCATGGTGTTCAGGAAGACACTCTGACCCGGGCTACCGGCCTGCTATGCTGCACTCTGGCCACTGCCAGGAGTCCTCCATTAAATTCTTTGTGTAAAGATGATGGGTCAAGATGTGCTCCCGACAGACTCTGGAAGTCGATGATGTGCTAAAATAGAGACTATTGTACATTGTTCACTTGGGGCTGTCACTGAATAAAAAATGTACTGAATGTCTGTCATGGCCTAACTCCCCATGTACTTTGCGCCTAGTTAAGCATTTGTATTTATGTAAGAGTGAAGGCAATTCAAATTAGCGTACAGCCTCTTCTTCAGCGGCTTGAGCAAGATGGATCAGTTGTTCACATCAGGCTACTGTAACGCTACCCACCCGAGACTCTACTGAAGCATCAAATTACAGTTGAGTGCTAGCTCTTATCCTGTGCAACCTTATAGTTTGATTTAAATTGAAGGAGATGTTGGTCGAAGAGCTCGAACAATGCTCTTAAAGGTCTTATGTAAGAATCAGAGCTCATGAGTGTGTTCGGTGTGGAAGGATTAAAAAAAGATGATAGACATTTTGTTTCTTTATGGCAGATAGACCTAGTTTGCGTTAAGACAGATTTGTGTATATTCTGGGCATGGCTTTGCAATGGGCTGCTGCTAGGTGTACCTCCTTCACAGTGTACATTCTGCTGGTGTTCTGACAGTATGGTTTACTCCCTATCTACTAGGATACTCACATCCATTTTCCTATTAATCATAGGAAAAGGTCCTCATCATTCCAGAGTCAGTCAGCTGTAGAATGAGCTGCACAACAGTAACTGCTTTCAATTGTGGTGTTGAAACGTTAATTGAACAGTCAAAAAAGAGAATGTAAACGTATCATTGACTGTATGAAAATAAGGAATGTATGCATGTTCATGTTAATATGAGTACTAAACAACAGTATATCATGGGCTTAACTGGGCCAGGGTTCTACACTAACTTTTCCCACTGGTGGCAATGGTGCTACAAACTTTTTCAGTTGGTGGCACCAGCACATGATTTGGTCGCAATAATTGGTTTATACAAAATTATACAACGGGTTGGTCGATTCCTGAATGTTGTTTGTTTAAAACCGTATTTCAGCCGGTGTCTAGTACACAAGTTACCACCAGCTAAATCTGACGTTAAAATGCCTATTTACTCTGTTCCATCTGACTGCGCAATCCTCTGCCTCATCAACCCAGCCAGGCAATTTCAACTTGATCTCCACTATAAAAACATCTCACATTTCTTTTAGACTTACATTTAGTTTTCAGCAGCGGAGATTTGTATAAACATTGCAGTCTGTCTCTCCGACATATGCAGCATTGATTCAATATTCAAATTCCATTTCCAGCTGTCCCATAGTAATGAACGTGTCGGGAGTCAGGACGAGACAGACAGGCAGGCAACGTTTCTCAGCCAGTCTAAATCATGAATCAGTTGGCATCATTTTTATGGATATATATAAAGAAATGTCAATTGAAAAAAGTTAAAATGCAGCTAGTTTGCAGTCTTTCCAGCTTCAGTTTGAAGTGATTGTGTTAGCTGTGTTGTTGGCTAGCTCCTGTGAACAACAGTGTCCTGAAGGGAGAGCACATTTTCTATTCCAGGTGAAATTGCGCCTCATTAGCTCATTGTTATGGATGTTTCCAAATAAATGTCACTAGGAAACAAATGCAGCTACTGTAGTTATTCTGGCTGCACTGTTTGACGTGACTGTAAGTTTGCCGTAGTTGGCTAGCTAGCAAGCAAGGGATAAGAACATTGCCAGTATGGCAATGGAACATTTTTAGAACGAATGAATGGGTCGCGTATATAGATACTAGTGGTGCAACGGATCACAAAACTCACGGATCGGATCGCGGTTTTGAGTCACGGATCGGATCATTTTTCGGATCAGCAACAAAAAAAAAGGGAGACAAATATAACTTTGCTTTCCATTTATTACTTAAAGAACACTTGAAGCAAGGAACTTTTCAATGTTGAAATGAAATCTTAAAGGGAAATATTCAATACTCAATTGTTAAATTAAAGTGCAATATGAGGCATGATACCTTCTTCCTTTGAACCATAGTGAATGAAAAAATAGCCTGTGTCCACATCAAAAAAAAAGTTAAAAAAGCAAAGCAGACCTGAGCTTATAACTTCAAATTCTTTTTCAAAAAGATGAGGGTGTCTACATTGTCTGGGGAGAGGGTAGAGCGCTTTGCAGTCACTATGTCCCCTGCCGTGGAGAACACCCTCTCGCTAGGAACTGAAGTGCCAGGTAGCTTCTTGCCATCATGGCAATGTGAGGGTATTTACACTCATTGCTTTTCCACCATGACAGTGGATCACGATCCACCGGAATGCCACTTGCTGCCTTGTAGGATGCCACCTCCTCTTTGATGGTGTTGCATGTGTCCTTGCTCGCAAAGGTCTCCCCAAAAAGCTCCTTCATGTCCAAATGATTTAGTGGAGGAGATGCCTCTGAGTCTGCTTCTGTTGGCTCTGTGGCTTGACCCTGCAGAAAAAATGACTTGATCTATTCAACTAAATATATATTTTCATATTTCATAGAACTATAATTCTGGCAATAACATTTAATAACAGCCATTATTATTCCAAATAAAAAATGGATGATTCTAATAGCAATAGCATAGACTAAGATTAGACTGCAGTGTATATATATTTATTATTTAAGTAATTCACTTTTTTTGTTACCTCTTCAGTGGCCGCAATCTGTGGTGACATCACTGTATGTCCTCCGGTGTAGGGCAGGGTCTAGGTGAGACGGGGACTTGAGCAGACAGGGACTTTAACCTTGGATCCAGTGCAGGTGATCTATGAAGGTAGTCCTGTACATTAGGGGGGTATCTGGGGTTCAGGTCCTCTCATGGTTGTCCTTCTAGAAGGTTCTCCCATCTAATGGCAGCCTTGACATCTCTAGTGATGGTGCTGTCTTCCTCACTTGGAGCCATGGATTGTAGAATCCTTGTTTTCAGAGGTAGGATCATGGATACAGACGGTGCAGTTTCAGTGCTCAATAGGGTTGTAAACGTTTTGAGGGGTTTGAGCACCTGGAGGACCTCCTCTGCCACTTTCACGTCATCATTAGACAAGGTGACGATGTCTTTATTTTTTTTCAGGGTCTTGTATGTCAGTGCAGAGTAAACAGCTGCCTGCTGCTCAAGATAGTGCTCCAACGTGCCATAAGTGGAGTTCCATCTTGTTGTGACATGGTGTATGAGCTTGTGGGTCGGTAGCTGTAACATTTATAGCTTGGTCTTAAGCACATGAGTGGCTGTTGTGCTTCTGTGGAAAAAGGAAAACCACCTTCTGGATCCTCCCAAGGAGGCGGTCCATTTGGTTCACTGAGATTCCCCTTTGGGATGCTAAATTGATCACATGTGCAAAGCAAGATATCTGTGGCCCCAGTCCAGCTTCTATCACTACATTTACTTGGTTCTTGGCATTATCTGTGGTAATTGGGATATTTCTATTAGACCTCTCTAGCTTCCACTCTGCTACTGCTCCTAGCAGTACCTGCGCCAGATTTGTGCCTGTGTGACTCTCATAGAGGGGGCGTGTCTGTAGCACCGGACTTCGCATCTCCCACTCCTCTGTGGTGTAGTGAGCAGTCACAGTCACGTAGCTTTCTGTTACCCTGGAGGTCCACTCCTCTGTGGTGTAGTGAGCAGTCACAGTCACATAGCTTTCTGTTACCCTGGAGGTCCACTCCTCTGTGGTGTAGTGAACAGTCACAGTCACATAGCTTTCTGTTACCCTGGAGGTCCACTCCTCTGTGGTGTAGTGAGCAGTCAGTCACGTAGCTTTCCGTTACCCTGGAAGTCCACCCGTCTGTGGTGAGGGCAACAGAGGATGCCTTGGATCATTTCTGGACAATTTTGATATTTTCCTGTTCATAAAGATCTGGCACAATCTTCATACTGAAGTGGGTGCGCCAGGGGATTTCCTAGCGTGGCTCAAGCACTTTCACCATATGTTTAAACCCTTTGTTTTCCACAACAGAGTATGGCCTCATGTCTGCAGCGATAAACATCCCAATAGATTTGGTGATGGCTTTAGCCCGGTCTGATTCTGCAGAAAAGGGCTGCTTAAATGTCGCGGTGAGAAGTTGTCTCTTGGCTGAGTTGGCTCCCATCACTGACACACCAGGGTGAAGACACTTTAAATGTGTGGCCATGCCCCATGTATTTCCATGATCATACGGCTTTCTTACGGCACAATGCCTACACACCGTAATGGTGTTGCCCACCACCCTTCTTCCGTCATTATATTTGACAGGGAAGCCTAAATGCTCCCATACATGAGACTTAAATGAAGCGGGAGGCTTTTCCAGTTCTTCAGCTCCTCCGCTAGCCATGGCTGTCACTGCTCTTTTTTCTTCTTTGCTTTTTGCAACTCGAGCATCCAGGATTGATTCGTTGGGATTCAACATGCCCCGTTCACGTGAACAGTACACACAACTGCTTTTTTTAGATGATCAAATCAACCTTCAGGCTTCAGATTAAAACACAGCACGCATCTGTCTTGTCTTTATCTTTTCACTGCAACTCTGCATCGAGATGTAGGGAATTATTACTTTAAAAAGTAACAGCGGGAGTAAAACTGTATTTCACACTATGATGGTTAAACTTTGCAATTGATCCGCAGTTCACATGCGTGCCAAACCGTGGGGGGTGATCCGTATGGATCACGGCTCAACTACGGTCCGTTACACCACTAATAGATACAGAACAGAAAGACTGAAGGACTGGGTCGCGTCTCTGGCAACCGAACCGATAGAACGACCAGCCGGCTTGGGTAGCAACCCTAGATTTGTGTCGGGACTATATCTTGTGGAAGGATCAAATAGTATGAATAAATTCAACAAAATAACGTTTTTAATGAGAATATATCAATCATTATTTGTATGTTGGTAACCAGTTGAATAAAAGTGATAATGCCCTTGAAGCCGGTGTTTGTAGGATATATTGGCACGGTTTGCCGGCCCTCAACTTCTTCTCGGGCCTAACACCACCCGTGCAAATATATCCTCCAAACACTGGCTTCTTGGGCATTATCACTTAAATGTATAATTGATAATGACCTGGGCCCAGTTTCCCCAAAAGCATCTTAAGGCTAAGTTCATCGTTAGAACCTTCATAGGAGCATTGTTACATTTCTGAGCGGTTTCCCAAAACCATCATTATTAACGTTACACTTGAAAACACTCGTAATCATACACCTGCCTCAGACCACTTGTAGAACAGCTAAGTGAGTTGTTAGATGCTTTTTTTTGCACTCCTGCGTTACTTTATACACAGAAGATCTCCACTAAACATAGATCTCCGCCGATAACTTCAAAACAAAGTTGACGACAAATACAAAGTTGCCAATGTCTTTGTAGTTGATACAAACAAGCGACATACAGTGCATTCAGAAAGTATTCAGACCCCTTGACTTTTTCCACATTTTGTTACGTTACAGCCTTATTCTAAAATTGATTAAATAAAAAATGTTCCTCATAAATCTACACACATAATGACAAAGTGAAAACAGGTTTTGAGAAATGTTTGCAGTTTTATAAAAAATATAAAACAGATGACTTATTTACATAAGTATTCAGACCATTTGCTATGAGACTCAAAATTGAACTCAGGTCTGGGGAAGGTTAACAAAACATTTCTGCAGAATTGAAGGTCCCCAAGAATATAGTGGCCTCCATCATTCTTAAATAGAAGAAGTTTAGAACCACCAAGACTCTTCCTAGAGCTGCCCCCCGGCCAAACTGAGCAATCGGTGGAGAATGGCCTAGGTCAAGGTCAGGGAGGTGACCAAGAACCCGATGGTCACTCTGACAGAGTTCTAGAGTTCCTCTGTGGACATGGGAGAACCTTCTAGAAGGACAACCATCTCTGCAGCACTCCACCAATCAGGCCTTTATGGTAGAGTGGCCAGACAGAAGCCACTCCTTAGTAAAAGGCACATGACTGCCCGCTAAGAGTTTGCCAAAAGACACCTAAAGGACTCTCAGACCATGAGAAACAAGATTCTCTGGTCTGATGAAACCCAGATTGAACTCTTTAGCCTGAATGCCAAGTGTCACATTTAGAGGAAACCTGGCATCATCCCTATGGTGAAACATAGTGGTGGCAGCATTTTTTAAAATTGATTTAACCTTTATTTAACTTGAAAGGGCTTATTGAGATTTGAAATCTCTTTTTCAAGAGCGTCCTGGCCAAGATAGGCAGCACCAAGTCATTACACAATTACAGACAGACAACATGAAAAACTACAGGTAATTTAGTAAAAAAAACATATAATTCACAAGAGTATAACAATCACAAAACAGCAAATTAAAAACATTGACAGGTCAGGGAATCAGCCTCCCCCACATTTCTGAACAATAAAAATGGCTGAATAAAATGGTAGTAAACCCAAAATGGCTTTGTAAATAAAAGTAAACCAGTGACTGAGCCTACGAGTGACTAGAGAAGGCCAGCCAACCCTGGTATGTAAAGTGCAGTGGTGCATAAGGGTTTTGCAGTTTAAAATAAATCTCAATGCTCCTTGGTAAAGGGTGTCAATTGATCTCAAACACTGAGCAGGAACATTCATATATATAAATGCTGTGGGATGTTTTTCAGTGGCAGGAACTGGGAGACTAGTCAGGATCGAGGGGAAAATGAACAGAGCAAAGTACAGAGATCCTTGATGAAAACCTGCTCCAGAGTGCTCAGAACCTCAGACTGTGGTAAAGGTTCACCTATCAACAGGACAACGACCCTAAGCACACAGCCAAAACAACGCAGGAGTGGCTTCGGGACAAGTTTCAATGTCATTGAGTGGCCCAGCCAGAGCCCGGACTTGAACTAGATCGAACATCTCTGGAGAGACCTGAAAATAGCTGTGCAGCAACACTCGCCATCCAACCTGACAGAATTTGAGAGGATCTGCAGAGAAGAATGGGAGAAACTCCCCAAATACAGGTGTGCCAAGCTTGTAGCATCACACCCAAGAAGACTCGAGGGTGTAATCGCTGCCAAAGGTGCTTCAACAAAGCACTGATTAAAGGGTCTGAATACTTATGTAAATGTGATATTTGCAAACATTTCATAACCTGTTTTTGCTTCGTCATTATGGGGAATTGTGTGTAGAATGATGAGGGGGGAAAAAAACAATTGAATCCATTGTAGAATAAGGCTGTAACATAACAAAATGTGGAAAAAGTCAAGGGTTCTGAATACTTTCCGAACGCACTGTATAAAAAGATTCTTCAAATGGAAACTGAGATGACTGCATTAAAGTATAAATAAAGTAGGCTATAATAGGCCTATATCAATCATATTGTAATATAGTGCGTGTACAAAACATTATGAACACCTTCGTAATATTGAGTTTCATCATCTTTTGCCCTCAGAACAGCCTCAATATAAAAAAAAAAATAGAAAAACAACAACATTAGATGTTCCATCTCCACAACCATGCTTAATCCACATTAGAGGACCATTTTGTTTAGGTCTGGGAACCATTTTAATTCAGGTGTGCACCAGCCAGGCAGTTTGGCCAGCTGTGTTAATGTAGTGCAAAACAAATGGCCACTCTTTGATGCAAATAATCATGCAGCATTTTACCCACACCTCACAGTAGTAAATGGCTTCTGTTTTCCTTATTATACGTTGGTTAGCATAAATTAGCTAGATTTGACCAAGTTGGCAGATGTCCGATGATAGTGTCAGTTAATCTCTGATTAGTTGTGATGGTTGGCTACATGTGGCCTCGTTTTGTAAACGACTTTCACACAAATGTAAAAAAATATATATTTTAGGGGGTAGATCAGCTTTAGTATTTTCATGCAAGAGTTGGCATTTATAAAACTGAATTTGATGTGAGAATGTGCTTATCCCCCTGCAAACTTTAGACCATGCGTACGCACACTTTCTAGTGGTTGAAGTATTCCATTGCAAGAAAGCAAAAGTAGCCTTGTGCTACTTGGGGAATATATGATGACACTTATTCATATCAAAAACACTGGTAGCCTAGCTAAATATAATAACAAGATGCAATAATTTGGCGTTAGATTTACGTTTTTCTCACTATTTCAGCTTGCATTCTAAAATAGAAATAGGCATATATTTCCATGATCATTTGCAGAATAAATTCCTTACCCTTTCTGACTGTTATGGTTTCATAGGCTACTTGCGAAATAGCCTATAGGCATACAAGAATTTAGGAGAGACTACCATTCATCCGATCTCTCATTTAATTGCACCCCCTTCACAATAGTAAATAGATAGCTATTTCAAGTAGTCCATTTTGCTCTATGCGATCCGAAGCGTAGTCTAACGGTGTAGACAGTATTTCATTTATAAACATAATACATATATCATAACCATTGCAGAATAAATTCCTCACCTTTTCTGGTCGTGAGTTTAGATGCCCGTACTAGCCATAAAAAAATGGCCATGCACATCTCTCATTTAATTGTAAAGTTTTTTTCAGAGTAGACAATGTTTCAGAATTCGCAGGCAGGGCAGCATATTCAGGTTCGGGAAAAAGTAAATGCAAAACATTATTGCATTCAAATGATCTGTTTACAGGTCCACAACAATTTGCAATTGTTTTATTTTTTCAGAAACGGTCAGATACCAAAAAACGTCACTGCAAAAGAAAACAACATTCTGCCAACACCTCCAAAGACATTTGATTAAGTTCACCATTGCTATTTCCTTTAGATACTGTCTTGGTCTAATTCCAATCCTTATTTGCTGTATAGTTTGGAAGTGTGTTATTGTCACCATAAAAGGTGAATGATGGGCCTTTTCAGACAGAGTAAATGATCGTTCACACGTGCACAGTTTTACGACAGGTCTGATTTATACCGGGAAATGTGTATGTATGGCGTGCGCCAAGTTCATAAATGTCAATTTTGTTGTGCGTTCACAGTCTTTTCAGAAATGGCGCACGCAGATATTTACTGTTACATTTATGCACCGCTTATAAATGAGGCCCCTGATCCTTCAGATAGTTACTCAGTAGCAGTGGCGGTCGGTGACATTTAGGAGGAGGGAGGACGCTTTTTTTTTTTTTTTTTACGCGCATGGCCTTATTTCTATTACAGCATATTGGATGACTGTCATTCATATTCCATACACCCAGCTCAATGTAACATCCATAGGTTTAGGCTACTACATGATACTCAAAATTTCCCAATAATGAGGTTGCTACAAACTAGCCTGTGAGTGAACGTTTACAATGCATGCTAGGTGCGCAGGTCGAGAAATTTGAGTAATCAAGGTGACAGACTGACACATTCAATACCGTCTTCCACACTCTTGCCTGCATCTAGCTGATCTAGAGCGTAATCATTTGTCCAACAGTTGCAAACAAGAGTTTCTATTGGACAAATTCTGGTATGTTTGTCTCTGTTTCGTTGCCTTTGCTTCCGTTGAAGATAATTTTGTTTCAACAGAATTGGCTGAATGAATCCACCCCTGATCACACGCAAATACAGTTCACTTTCATTGCAGCCACATACAAACAGCATGATCATTTTTCCCTTGGCTGGTGGACTTCAGTGCACAACACATCAAACTGTCTGTGACCTGGCGAAAAAACCTTTCCAAGCCAAACCTTCGTATTATATCCGCTAACCGGCCTAGACACGGCCTACATCGTTACCACCATATTATCTAACGTCATAGTCAACATAGCTGCTAGAACTAACGTGTTAGTAAACCCGCTACAATCAAGCAGTACAGTGTACAGTCAGCAAGCAGTTTAGCAGTTACACCTATGGGCCCTGGTTGCAATCAATTAATAAAACCAAAAGCTTACCTTGACTTGGAAGAGTTCCAGTGTTGGATAGCCGTAGCCAGCTAGCTAACATAGCATCCCTTTCTGTTTGAGCTGGGTGTTTGTGTAGGCTAAAATAGCTAGCTGCATTCGGTAGCTAAGTGAAAGTGAAAAAAATACAACGAAGTATAGCTAGCTCTCTCTTTATCTATCTCTCTTTCTTCTTCATTTTTAAAGAAAGGCGTATCACATTATTTACTTTACCTATTACAGATATGAGAAGTGTTTTTCCCCATAATTTTTTTTAATGGAAACCCGAAGAAGTCATACCTAACTGCCCAGTGGCTTTCCATAGCCCCCCTACACACACCACGGTGTGCTCTGTCCATTATGCTGACACAGGGCAGCGGAGATAGACTTTTCTCCCGCCAATCTGTCATCCAATCATTTAAACTTTTTTGCTATTTTTATATAGTGACATAAAACTAAAACTGAGGCGGCACAAGTTTGAACTGAGAGGCTAAGCCCCTTTAGCCACCTCGTGGAGACTGGTATGCCTGTCTATACCACTAGGACCAACATGCTCCTCAGACTGACATTCCTATCTCATTCTGTGGCACAACAAGACACACCTGGTTATTTTGTGTGTGTGCGTTTGTGTACATGTTTAATTCCGGACAACTCACTCATTCTGACTCACTGATTCGCTGATTACTGACTCAGCCAAACGGAGACATTAAATGACACTCTTTTGCTGTCAACACCTATTTCTGTGTGCACAGGTCAAATTCCAGTTTGCCACACATCCCTCCTTTTATTCTGGCCTCGACATTTTAAATGATGCCTGAGGCACGTATCTCACACATAAGGAATAACCTCATAAACATTGTCAGGATGTAGCAGAGGTCATTTTCCCTTCAACTGAAGTCGTTACGGTTCAGTATTTTTGACCACCCCCCTTAAACGCACACACTACCCAAACGAATGGGCATGTGACCGCAAGACAGAACGGCACATTCCAAACGAGTACATGGTACATATTGACAAACATTGTATGTCCATGTAGATTGGTGGAGCAAATAAAGGATCATAACAGTTGCCTCAAGGTAATGAACACTTTGCCCAGGCCCTAAACACTATCCACTAACCTTTTGGCGATGCGGGGGCACAAAATTCCCTGCATGGGCCTTAGCTGATGCAGGTAATGGAGCATTCTCTCCCGAACGATGCACAGTGGACACTGGGGTTGTCTCTATACCCCCCCAGAAGTGACACAACTTCTGTGCCACACCCAGGAACATTTTGCGGTGCAGTCATTTTCTCTCCAAGCCTGGGGAAAGGGTCAGAGAACACCCTCTCTTCTTCAGGCTCCGGAGAGAGCTCGGTCATAATTCATTCAGTGTCAGTCAATGTCGGTATGAAATCCTCACACACCCCATCATAGGGCAGACACTCCTGCAGAAGTGAGACAGTTAGGCCTCCAACACATTGTCCTCACCAGGGCCCGACTGGTAAATTTAACCCGGCCCTTATAAATCAAATATTACAGGTAGAGGCGTATCACATTATTTACTTGACCCACTACAGAGATGAGAAGTGTTTTTCCCAGGTTTTTTTTATGGAAACCCGAAGAAGTCATACCTAACTGCCCAGTGGTATTCCATAGCCCCCTACACACACCACGGTGTGCTCTGTCCATTATGCTGACTCAGCTTGTTTGTGTACGTGCGTTTTGTAACTCCAGACAACTCACTCATTCTGACTCACCGATTGGCTGTTTACTGACTCAGCCACATAGAGACATGAAATGATCCTGTTTTACTGTCAACCCCTATTTCTGTGTGCACAGGTCAAATTCCAGTTTGCTCAAGAGTTTTCTTGTGAGGTAATTGACTGAAAAGGGAACCGGTCTTAACTTCCTGTACTTCAACTTGGCTCCTGAGATATATATGCATAGTCACTTTAACTACACATTCATGTACATACTACCTCAATTGTGCCGACCAACCAGTGCTCCCACACATTGGCTAACTGGGCTATCAGCATTGTGTCCCACCCACCACCCGCCAACCCCTCTTTTACGCTACTGCTACTCTGTTCATCATATATGCATAGTCACTTTAACCATATCTACATGTACATACTACCTCAATCAGCCTGACTAACCGGTGTCTGTATGTAGCCTCGCTACTTTTATAGCCTCGCTACTGTATATAGCCTGTCTTTTTACTGTTGTTTTATTTCTTTACTTACCTATTGTTCACCTAATACCTTTTTTTGTGCTATTGGTTAGAGCCTGTAAGTATGCATTTCACTGTAAGGTCTACACCTGTTGTATTCGGCGCATGTGACAAACTGTGATTTGATTTGAGATGCACAGTGTAGTAGTGGAGCCCCCCGTCTTACCTGCCAACAAAATGTACTGTAGATTAAAAATTATATTTGAAAGGCTGCTGTGGCAGCTGTATGTGGCTATGAGCAGCACACAGAAACAGTCTGGTTCTTTTCAAGTGCCAGGTCCTTAAATTATCCCATGATGTTCTCACTACAGAGAGTCAGTTGTTTCATCAGGGGTTGATTAGTTTAGCCAGTGATCCATTACACTGGTCCACCATGGACAAATGCAGCAGCTCTGACATCACCGCCTGGCTTCCCCACTTCTCTCATCTCAGACCAGCTCCCAGGGTCATTCCATATCATTTCAACAAGCCATGACACCCACCATCTCAGACCAGCTCCCAGGGTCATTCCATATGATTTCAACAAGCCATGACACCCACCATCTCAGACCAGCTCCCAGGGTCATTCCATATGATTTCAACAAGCCATGACACCCACCATCTCAGACCAGCTCCCAGGGTCATTCCATATCATTTCAACAAGCCATGACACCCACCATCTCAGACCAGCTCCCAGGGTCATTCCATATCATTTCAAGAAGCCATGACACCCACCATCTCAGATTTGTTCTGAAATAATTTCTGTAGTTAAAGACAGATAAGATTATGATTCCTGTAACATTATTTTGTTTAAATGTTATTTGATCTCTGAGAATTAAAGCTAATTGATTTGCTTCAAATTGGCCCTTTTCATTTACAGCATTCACATTATATTCCACAAATTATAGTACCCAACATCCTGATTTGGACCAAACTTCTTCCTACCACTGAGTAAGACATGAGGAATCCAATAATATAGTCAAAAGCCAACCATGGACCCCCCACATCACATGCCAATCCCACCTCCACAACCAGTATAAAGTATCAGTTCTCTGTTTTACAAGTAGTATAGAGCTGCAGCTTCGAGTATTACTTGTTCACCATTTTGTAATGTGTTCCCTGTGAATCTGGTGATGTCCCCCCTCCCCCCCGTTTAGAGAAAAAAGCCATTTGAAGTTGCTTGCATTATTTACCATAAATTAGTGTGAAAGTACCAGGATTTGCCCACTAGATGCCGCGGTTCCTTCTACTTTCACCACACCCTTTTGTCAATTTTGCTGGTTTATTAAGTGAATCACAACATTTTCTTTGCAACTTTGGGTAGAAAACCTTTAGTTTTGCTTATGATGAAAATACATTGTGTGTGGGGTCCGGGACTGGCTTTTGATCGTTTTATTGTATTCCTCATGTCTTACTCATTGTTAGGAAGAATAAAGGTCCAAATGGGATGTTAAGTACTATATTTACTGAATATTATATTAATCAAATAAATTAAAATGGCCAATTTGGGTGCAATCAATTAGCTTAAATTCTCAGAGATCAAATACTATTTCAACAAAATAATGCTTCAGTAATGCTATTTGGAACTGTTCCTACATCAATCGGAGATTGGTTAGTGTCAAAATCCTCTTGTGCTTTTTTTGAGGTGGAATGACTCCCAAAAGCTTTTTAGCCCCAGTTAGTACAGTTACCCCAGCCCCACTTATAAGTAGCGGAAAATGAGTGGACTTAATAACTTTATCTCAGGCATATGTCCTGCCTAGCTGCAGACAAGCTTTTGTCATTAGGAAATGAGTAAATCGTCTTAATCTCCCGCCCAAGCAGCAGCCCAGTTCAATGACATCATCCCCAGTCCCAGTGAGGCAGTGAGGCAATGCTCTCACAGTAGACACTCAGCATTAGTCCACTATAGACACTGGGATTAGATGGGCTGGGCTACTGTGGCTACTAATAAAGCTGTCAGGTTTACAGGGGGGGCGAATTGTTTGTTCTCAGGGCACCATTGAGAATTAGACCATGGTCTCAATTGGGCTCCCGGAATGAATAAAAGTTACAAAAATATAATCATGACTCCTACCACTGTAGCCAGTTAAGCTCTCACATAGGCTAGCCAGATTAGACCAGGAAGGGAATGCTTTTTTTTGCAGTTTAATATCTCTGATAGGAAATCATTCTGAATGAACATTCTGAATGTGGTTGCGTCTGCAAAGTGGGTGTGTTGAGGAATTTCATTGACATAGTCTTCCTCCTCCTGCTGTGTTTGGACATCAGCACTTAAACAGACACACCCTCAGATTTTCAGGTTTCTAATAGCAGCTTCCATTGTGCTTAATCATCACTGTGTGTTTTATGTCTGGAATGGTCTTAACCTATTGCCCCGAAACCTTTTTATTGGTGTAGAGTGATATGTGGTGTTTTGATTGACTTTATCACCCAGTCACACCCCTAGTTGAGTTCACATTGGAATGAATCTGTTCTGTTTCCTGACTCCCTGTGTGTGGGTCTCTCTGCCCCCCTCTCCCTCTCCACTCCATGCTCACCCCTCTATTCAACCCAGTGAATGGCTCCATGCTGTTATTTGTGCCCATGCCGTCAGTCTCTCTGTGTCTGGGGGTTGAATGGTGCCCACAGTGTGGCGGAAATAATAAGCCTGGCCTTGCCCCTCTGCCTGCCTGTGAGTTTTCAGAGTTGGTGTGTGTTTGTGTTAGTATGCGTGTGGACAGCGGAGTGTGTTTGTGTGTGTGTGTGTGTGTGTTTGTGTGTGTGTGTGTGTGTGTGTTTGTTAGTATGCGTGTGGACTGCGAAGTGTGTGTGTGTGTGTTCGTTAGTATGTGTGTGGACTGCGGAGTGTGTGTGTGTGTGTGAGTGTGTGTGTTTGTGTTAGTATGCGTGTGGACTGCGGAGTGTGTGTGTGTGTATGAGTGTGTTAGTGTGTGTGTGTGTGTTTGTGTTAGTATGCGTGTGGACTGCGGAGTGTGTGTGTGTGAGTGTGTTAGTGTGTGTGTTTGTGTTAGTATGCGTGTGGACTGCGGAGTGTGTGTGTGTGTGTGAGTGTGTTAGTGTGTGTGTTTGTGTTAGTATGCGTGTGGACTGCGGAGTGTGTGTGTGTGTGTGTATGAGTGTGTTAGTGTGTGTGTGTGTGTTTGTGTTAGTATGCGTGTGGACTGCGGAGTGTGTGTGTGTGAGTGTGTTAGTGTGTGTGTTTGTGTTAGTATGCGTGTGGACTGCGGAGAGTGTGTGTGTGTGTGAGTGTGTTAGTGTGTGTGTTTGTGTTAGTATGCGTGTGGACTGCGGAGAGTGTGTGTGTGTGTGTGAGTGTGTTAGTGTGTGTGTTTGTGTTAGTATGTGTGTGGACTGCGGAGTGTGTGTGTGTTTGTGTTAGTATGCGTGTGGACGGCGGAGTGTGTGTGTGTTTGTGATGGGTGTTGTGCAGTGCCCTGAGAGGCAGGCTGAAGGGGACACAATGGGGTCATTGGTGACAGTGAGGGCAGTGTGGTGGTGTGCCTCTTGTATCCTCACATGTTTCAGACCATAGCCTGATAGCCTGTTGGCAGTGTTCTTCACTCTCCTCACAGTCTGTGTCATCCTCCATAGACCTGCTGTCTGTCTGCTGCCATTTCCCTTCAGCTTCCACACACACTTTGCTCTCCCAAATGACGATGAGGCCGTTTCCACGTGTTGAAGTGTAATTCACCTCCTGTTAAATGACTCGATTTTCACCAGCTGAATACAATAGCAGTTTGCCATGTTATTGTCTTACCTTCCTCTAAAAGCTCATTTTCACCTCGCTACTTGAGCTTGATAATCACTTCCTCTAAAATAATTTGTCAGCCTTGTGTGTGATCACACCTCTTTCTAACAGAGCTGTAGCAGGTTGTTTATAAGCTACTCTCCATCTGTACGTTTTTCTGATGCTAACTCTTGGCCTACTTTCTATAAGTGTGCTGTAATCAGGTCTGTATTTACTGTGACTCTGGATAATCTAGGTCATGTTCATGACAGAATCGCATAAATCCTATAGGTCCAGTCTCAGTTTGAACTGGGTCAGAATCAGAGCTGTGTGTGGAGTTGGAGGCCAGTAATCTTTGATCAGTGTTTAACATGTATAGACAGACACTCAGCCCCACACACACACACACACACACACACACACACACACACACACACACACACACACACACACACACACACACACACACTGTGGGGAAGGAAGGATTAACCGGCTGGGCTGTGTTAGATGGAGCAGATACATTGGATTCCACTAGCCTGGTCTAGCACAGCCCGGCTGCACTGCCTGCGGTTCCATGTTGTCCTCCTGCAGCCACTCCCCCTGCCCACCACACCCAATCAGCAGCTCAGAATGCTCTGCTCTCCCTCCAGGCCAGGCCCAGACCACATGTTATGTCACACCGGTTTTCCCACAATGGATTTTTTTCTGGAGTAATATTCTTTTCTCAGCTACAGGCTAAATACGTACTGTAATCAATGTGTCTTGTTGTATTTTTTCAACTCCAATTCTGGTAAAAGGACAATTCATATGAATGTTGAATACAGGGCAGTAGAATGATTAACTGATACCTTCCCAGAATTGAAAAGCAGAACTAAATGTTGTAAGGCTTATAGCTCCCTCTAGTGGTGTAGGAAGCAAAGTGAAACTCGGTGAACAAAGAGAAAAGTAACATGTCCCTCTAGTGGTAGTCTGTGCGCTCTCTGAGCCTAAATGATACTGATCCGAGGCCTACTTTTCTTATGCCTTTATATGCTGTATATGTCATTTGAGAAAAAACCCTGTGATTCTAAATCTAGATGCGCTTTACATTTTTTCAGTCATTGGCATTAATGATTTGTGCTTGTACCTGTGTTTATGGCCTTAACGCATGAAGGTCCTGTGTTTGTTTGACACATCTTGAATGTAGTTCAAAGTCTTTAACCTACTTCTTTGTGTGTCTCTAAAGGACGGAGGGATTAGACTTTCCCATGCCCCTCCAGGTTTACTCTGGCATGCCTTTATAGGCCTAGCTAAGACTGGACAAGGAGAGGTAGGGAGGGCCAGTGATTTGGGCCTGAGAGGGACAGAGAAGACCTTAACTCTCTCTCTCCCTGTCATTCTGCTGGGTGGGGCACACACTTCAGGAGATGAGAGAGGGGGTTGGGGGTAATTGGCATGGTAGTGTCATGGTGCTTGTTGTGTGCTGCTATTTATAGCCTCCTCTGTATCCCAGCAGCTGTCCTCCTTCCGTCTGTCCCCCTCCCCCCCCCCTCCCAGCGTTCCACCCAGGGTCCTATCGCGTTACGACAGATCCCTAACCCAGCCCTGCCTGCAGTGCTAACTGTGACGATTTCAGCTCCTGTGGTTCTACTCAACCTCCTCCTCTACCAGGGCTAGCAACCGCGTTCTCCTCAAACCCATGTCCAATTCTTCCAGGATCCGGTGAGGGAGACAAAACTGATCGGGCCTCCAGACGACACAAGGTAACAGAAGAGTGGTCCAGACTCTGTATGGGCCTGGTAGTGGGTTCCTTTCGGAGTGTGTCTGTCTGCTGTACCATGAGCAATAGGGCTCTAGTTGCGTCTCAGAATGGCCTCCTCTGCTGCTGGTAACTATTAATAGGAGTGGAAGCTGTATGATGAAAGCTAGGGCAGGATGGTGAAACACGTTGCTGCGCCACTCATTTCAGCCCTGCTGAAGAATGCCCAGCGTGCCTACTTTCTGTACTGTACAGTCTGTGGCTGTCATGTACCACAGTTCTCAGCATGTTTTGGGTTGAGATGACAGTTGGCAGTGTTCTTGGCTATAACTGAAAGGTAAATCTGAATGGAACGATATTGGGAGATGGAGACTGTGTAATACTCTTAATGTATTTAGCCTTTAGAGGTTGACCTGGTAGCTTGTTTACGAAGGATAGCCAGGACCACAGATCTGTCTCCTAGGTGCGGTGTCCATGTCAGTTACACTTCTATGTTGTCATTTGTTTGCTTCTTGTGATGTCATCAGCATGAGACAAATCCATATGTTTGTGGTTTTGATTAGATGGTATACAGCGACGGACAGAGTTGACTTTTTCCAGCAGGTTAGGAGAACTTACGAACCTGCGATTTATGCCTCACTTCCATCCGTAGCTATATAAATTCTAGCCACAACCGTTGTTTGTGTGTGTGACTGTTTTGCTTGGTTCTATTTTGGCCTGTACCCTTTTTTCTCCAATATGGAACCAAGCTTTTTAATGCGTGCAAATCCTCAATTCTTTACATTTGGGGCAGTTACTACTGACGCAGAAATCTGAGGTCTAGTGACAATTGATTCTCCTGTGATCCTTTCAGTGACATGTTAACTCTTAACTCTCCTAACAACATAGATCAACCACAGGATAAACTGAGTCTGATATGGCAGTGATAAAGTCAGTGACACTCTTAGCTTGCAGATTAAACCACCGGTATGTCCCACATTTACACTCTAATAACAGGCAGACCTAATGCAGCATTCACAACATTGCACTACTGCCGTATGTGAAATATATGACATACTGTAGTCAAATCAAATCGGAGGAGAATATTTGAATATATAATGATGAATGTAGTTGTCATTCTATTGATATTGAAATACTTTTTAGAAGAAATAAGAACATTTGCAAAAGGTTGATCTATTTTCATAGTGTGATTGTGAACTGATGTCCTGTCTCCCTGAGGTAAATTGTCTCTCCTGTCTGCCTGTACTGTATGTATCCATTTCATCCTGTTCTTTCTTCATGTCTTCTGTCCTCAGTGCTACCTCAGCCTGCATGGTCCTACTGCCCTGTTGGTAGTAGCTAGTGTGAAGAAAGACGCCAGTCCTCGTCCCCCTACCTACCATCCACCCCGAAACGCACTCACTCTCATCAGTCCATCCTCATATCCTCTCTTTCTACTCTCTGTCTGTCTATCTCTACCTTACACTCTTCCTCTCCCTCCCTCCTTCCCCTCACCTCCACTCTCCCGGTTCAGCCCATGACTTCTGGGCTGCTACCATGGCTTACAGTTCACGCTTTTCATTCTGGCGGCAAAAGGGAAGTCTTGTTTTACCTTTTATGTGTTTGCACCTTTAGTAGATTCCTGCACATTTACTGTTGTCAGCTGAACTTTAGGCTGAAGAGGAAGATTGTCTTCTCTGTGGACAGAGGAAGGATGTTCGTGGTAGAGATGTGCATGTTGTTCTTGCATGAGTGAGCTTTAGTTCCGGGTTTGATCGGCCTCTCTTGACCCTCCTCTCTTGTAGGTTGAAGTTGAAACCAAACCAGCCTCAGATGTAAGTGTTACGTCGCTGTGTGCTTTTTAATAGTAGCATCTAACAATCTAGAAGTAGGTCCCTTGAAGATTTCTTCTCTCAGCCAAGTGGCACTCTCTCTTCACCCGTGTCATTGACTCTCAGGGTTTTCAGGGTGTTAGATGGGTTTTTCACAAGACTGTCATATCTTCAGCTGTTACTTGGTTATACAATATAGCACAATATTTCCATGCAGTAGAGGTGTCACCTGTAGGCTTTGATGTAGTCACAGAGTAATGAACAGTACAGGAAGACTAATCTTGGACAATCAGTGAGACAGTCCTCCACAGATTCCATCTGAAAGAGGTCTTTGCAATGGGGGACCTGTATAAGCCAACGTAAACCACATTTAATCTGATGTTGACAATCTGTGAGAAAGAAATTCTTCCAGTCATGGTTTATGATCTGAGGTATTATAGCTCTGTGTAGTGAAAGGAAATATGAAAAGTAGAATCATTGATGTGTATAAATTACTCACATCCAACAAGGTGGACATGTAATTTGTGTGCTGGTGGATGTTTGACACAGCTGTCCTTCCTGTAGACTAGACAGATGCTTGGTAAAGAAGACTACGGGATGGCAAACAGCCACTCTAAATAACATAACTATGGCATGGGCTTTAGCCAGTGAAGAATTATGGTGTTTAGTTTATGAAACACAACTCTACAGCTTTGGGTCTTCTATACAGTATCTCTGATATTGGCTCCTCCTTACCTATACCTGTGTGTGTGTGTGTGTCTAGTCTGATGGTGAGGAAGCTGAAACAGAAACAAGTGGTGACCCACAGCCATTGACATCATCAACCAGGAGTGACAGTGTCATGGGAGGCCCTGACCCACCAGCCGCCTCCTCCAGGCAGGAGAGCACAGAGGACCAAGGTCCCACTCGGAAGAAGGGGGTGGTTATTAGGAGGGTGGTGAGGAGGGTAGTGCCTGGGGTGGAGGAGCAGCCTCAGGCCCCCAGCACAGAGCCTCCTAAAGCTGCCCCTATAGCCACATCTGTACCCAAGACTGCTCCCCTCTCCGGCACAAAGGATGAGAAGGATGACATCTCCATGGGTCTGGCCAGCCTGATGGGCCGAGGGAGGACCAAGGATCACCGGCCTCGCACCCGTACTCAAGACCGCAAGGAGGATAAAGAGGAGGAGGAAGAGAAGGAGGTAGAGAGCCAGGAGCCTCCAGCAGTAAAAGAAGATGAGGCCCCGTCCACCTCCGTGTCCACTCCTGCTCCCCCCACCCCAGCTCCCCCCAAATCAAACCCCACCATCCCTCCTACAGGGTTCATACCCACACCCGCACCGAAAGCCAACCCCCTCGCCCCTCCTCCAGGCTTCATCCCTGCACCCAAAACCAAAGCCAACCCCCTTGCCCCCCCTCCAGGTTTCATCCCTGCCCCTGTGCCAAAAAACAACCTTTTTGCCCCTCCTCCAGGCTTCATTCCTGCCCCAAGACAAAATCCCCTTGCCCGGCCCCCAGGTTTTATCCCTGCCCCGAAATCCGACCCTCTTGCCCCCCCTCCAGGGTTCGTCCCTGCCCCTCGCTCATGGGCTGTAAAGAAACCAGAGGTACAGAGTGCGTGCCCTCAAAATGCCTGCCTAAAGAGAGTATTACATAATTCAATGGCGCATGCGGTTCTGATGTGTGCACTGAACACCTATTAACCCGTTCTGTGTGTGAAATTAACACAATTAATAATTATGTGTATGGATTTGACTTTTCACAATATGCTGAGTGGATAAGGATCATACACTATATATAGAAAAGTATGTGGACACCCCTTCAAATGAGTGGATTCAGCTATTTCAGCCACACCTGTTTGTTGACAGGAGTATAAAATCGAGCACACCGCCATGCGATCTCCATAGACAAACATTGGCTGCCCCTGTCAACTGTGAAGTGGAAACGGCTCAGCCGCGAAGTGGTAGGCCACACAAGCTCACAGAACGGGACCGCCGAGTGCTGAAGTGTGTAGCGCGTAAAAAACGCCTGTCCTCAATTATTGCAATACTCACTACTGAGTTGCAAACTGTCTCTGGAAGTAACTTCAGTACAACAATTGTTTGTCTGGAGCTTCATGAAATGGGTTTCCATGGCCGAGCAGCCACACACAAGCCTAAGATCACCATGGGCAGTGCCAAGCGTCGGCTGGAGTGGTGTAAAGTCCACCGCCATTAGACTCTGGAGCAGTGGAAACGCGTTCTCTGTAATGATGAATCACACTTTACCATTTGGCAGTCAGATGGACCAATCTGGGTTTGGCGGATGCCAGGAGAACACTACCTGCCCCAATGCATAGTGCCAACTGTAAAGTTTGGTGGAGGAGGATTAATAGTCCGGGGCTGTTTTGCATGCTTCAGGTTCGGCCCCATAGTTCCAGTGAATGGACATCTTAATGCTACAGCATACAACGACATTCGAGACAATTCTGTGCTTCCAACTTTGTGGCAACGGTTTGGTGAAGACCCTTTCCTGTTTCAGCATGACAATGCCCCTGTGCACAAAGCGAGGTCCATACAGAAATGGTGTGCTGAGATCGGTGTGGAAGAACTTCACTGGCCTGCACAGAGCCCTGACCTCAACCCCATCGAACACCTATGGGATGAATTGGAGCACCGACAGCGAGCCAGGCCTAATCGCCCAACGTCAGTGCCTGACCTCACTAATGCTCTTGTGCCTGAATGGAAGAAAGCCCCCGCAGCAATGTTCCAACATCTAGTGGAAAGCCTTCCCAGAACAGCGGAAGCTGTTATAGCAGCAAAGGCGGGACTAACTCCATATTAATGCCCATGATTTTGGAATGAGATGTTCGACGAGCAGCTGTCCACAAACTTTTGGTCATGTAGCGTATGTCTCTCCACAGGATCTCTCTTGTCTTGCTGCAATGGTAGAAACTGCTGCTTCATTCATTTGCATCAGCGAAGTGCTTACTGGCTCATTTACTTCAAACCGTAGTCTTCCTGCAGTGAGAAAAGGGTAAAAAATGAAATAAAAGGTAGTATTTCCTAGCTCAGCCACATCAGTAGGTGTAAGGGTCTGGTCATGGCTGGTCCACAGAGAGCCAGGCTAGAGAGCCAGGCTAGAGAGCCAGGCTAGAGAGCCAGGCTAGAGAGCCAGGCTAGAGAGCCAGGCTAGAGAGCCAGGCTAGAGAGCCAGGCTAGAGAGCCAGGCTAGAGAGCCAGGCTAGAGAGCCAGGCTAGAGAGCCAGGCTGGTCTGAGGCACTGAGCCATCACTCATTTACACCAGGCTCTGGGGAACTCTCTGGGAACACTATCCAGACTGGCCTAACACTAGACCACGGAGGACAACTACTAATGGCAGCCTTATTAATGAAGAATAACCATTGAACATTGTAGAGAATAATGTACCAAAATGTTGGGAAGATCCTTGTCCAAAATATGAGGATTTTGTTTAAACTGGAATGGGCTTGAGGAACTCTGTGTGTTTATAGGATTTGAGCATGAAGGGATTGAGTGTGTTGTCCTTATCAGGAGCATGGTGTGTGGAAGACCTTATGTTAGAGGTCACTGACTCTCGTGTGTGTGTGTGTGTGTGTGTGTGTGTGTGTGTGTGTGTGTGTGTGTGTGTGTGTGTGTGTGTGTGTGTGTGTGTGTGTGTGTGTGTGTGTGTGTGTGTGTGTGTGTGTGTGTGTGTGTGTGTGTGTGTGTGTGTGTGTGTGGTGTGTGTGTGTGTGTGTGTGGATATATCAAGGTGAAGGCAGCTTCTGGTCCCTCTGCCGCCCCTGCTGGGAAGCCCTCCTCTGGGAGTGCTCAGTCCCAGCCTCAGGGCACCCCTGGCTCCAAAGAACAGGTGTGTGTCCTGCAGCTGGTATGCTTCTGGGTGTTGTAGATTTTAGAATATGCTGTGCAATGGTAAATTACAGTATTTAAAAAAAAAGGTATAATGTAGGCTAGGTTGACTTAGCCTACATTATCATTCAAAATAGACATTAGATGGATCACAGTACAGTAAATGACCTGGGTTTGGCCAAAGGAAATGACATATACAAAGGGGCCCCAACATGCATAACAAACCTTTAGTACAATGGCATCAATAGACTCTGGAGTGGCTGGGTGAGGACTCACTGGTGTTGGTGGTGTGACCTCCTGTAGGTTCCAGAGCTGGTCCCTACAGACGAGAACCACAGGCGTCTGAGAAATATCCTCACCGGAGCTGGGTCTACTGTAACTTCACCTTTCTCTTTCAGCCTGTGTGTCTGCCTGCTCTGCTGTGCTATTACCCAGTCTTACCCTGTGATGGGTCTGTGCCACCCTGCTGTACTATTACCAAATCTTACCCTGCCATGGGTCTGTGCCACCCTTCTATACTATTACCAAATCTTACCCTGCCATGGGCCTGTGCCACCCTGCTGTGCTATTACCAAATCTTACCCTGCCATGGGTCTGTGCCACCCTTCTGTACTATTACCAAATCTTACCCTGCCATGGGTCTGTGCCACCCTGCTGTGCTATTACCAAATCTTACCCTGCCATGGGCCTGGCCACCCTGCTGTACTATTACCAAATCTTACCCTGCCATGGGTCTGTGCCACCCTGCTGTACTATTACCAAATCTTACCCTGCCATGGGCCTGGCCACCCTGCTGTGCTATTACCAAATCTTACCCTGCCATGGGCCTGGCCACCCTGCTGTACTATTACCAAATCTTACCCTGCCATGGGTCTGTGCCACCCTGCTGTACTATTACCAAATCTTACCCTGCCATGGACCTGTGCCACCCTGCTGTACTATTACCAAATCTTACCCTGCCATGGGCCTGGCCACCCTGCTGTACTATTACCAAATCTTACCCTGCCATGGGTCTGTGCCACCCTGCTGTACTATTACCAAATCTTACCCTGCCATGGGTCTGTGCCACCCTTCTGTACTATTACCAAATCTTACCCTGCCATGGGTCCATGCCACCCTCCTGTACCATTACCAAATCTTACCCTGCCATGGGTCTGTGCCACCCTCCTGTGCTCCCGCATGGGGACAGGTGCACTGTCGCATGTGGCCCCAATCTGGTGTTGACGACAGCAGGGTCTGAATTATGCGGTGCCCTGTGGCGCTGTAATGTGAACCCTGACTAGCAGCATCCATTTTATGTCTCATCAGCTTAGAGATCAGAGTCTGTCAGTCAGTCTTAGCCATGATGATAGGAGACCATATGACTAAGTCATATGGATAAGGGTTCATATGATGGAGGTCCCGTGTTGGTTGTGTGGGTTCATGGTGGGCACTGTGTAGTACTATCTCTCTGTCTGGGAGGAGGCTTTGGTGTGACTTCACAGCTGGGTTTTCTAACTTAATATAATGTAGTGCTATAACTAACTAATTACAACATGTTTGTACAGTCACAATATAGATTTTAGTCAAGTGAGAAAATGTTAATTCTTTTGATATGACATGGCACACACGGCTTTCCAGTGGCTGACTTTTGAACCCTGCTTCACATATGTACAGAGACTATTCCTCTCTCTCCCTTTCTTTGTCCCTCCGGTTTTCTCAACAGGCAATATCATTACTCAGTCATGTCCTCATTTGCCGGATTCACACATCTATGTCCTTACAGTTGTATTCTGTCCTTTTGACATTCACTTTCTGACAAAGGGGTGTTCATTTCCCTTGAAGTCAAGTCTGTTTTTATGCACTTGGTGAGGATATTGTGTTCTTTGATGTTGGATTGAGACTGAACAGTTGATCCCAGATCACAGCTGTCACATCCACTCTAAAAACCCCTCTGTGATCTGTTTTTAATATCGCCCTTTCCTCTTATCTCCTGACTCCTCCTTCCCATCTTCTGCTGTCTCATCGCTTCTCCCCTCCCCTCTGTGTGTTGCTCCGCTGTTTGCTGCTGTCCTCGTGGCCGTGGCTATCCGGTGGTCTGTCCCCTGTCACACCGCTCCCCAGGCTGGCCACTCACCCACCGCCCTCACACAAGGCCTGACTGGACTTTGTGCTTGTGTCTCGTGTTGGGGTGTAAGCCTGCCCTCCTTAACTGACCCCGCCATCCCCTACCCCTGTCTCACCCACCTGGGGTTCTGCCTGCACCCCTTACTCATTCCCCCACCATGTTGTTACGGACTGAATTCTTTCCCTATGACCGTGCAGCAGTGCTGGAAGTCCCAGTAATATGACCTAAGCACTCCCACACAGACGGCTCTGCTGGACTTAGTAACTTAGACTGGTAAAGCTAGAAGGATTAGAATTTTTTTCCACCCATTCTTTTTCTCACAGCAAACGTGTGGGTGTCAGTTGTTTTCTTCATCTGCATGTGTTATGCTACCCCCTAGCCAAATTCACGGAAGATACTTGTTAAATGGGTGTTGGCATGTTTGAGCATGCAGTATGAACTTCGAAGTGGAACTCTGACCTTGATTAAACCCAACTCTTCCTGCCCTCTTCCAGACACAGTTGCATCAGGACCCCGTGGCCCTCCTGCAGGCGGCCCACGCGGCCGCCTCTCAACCCAAGGTCTGGCCACTGCTATGCCTGATTGCAATACCCCATGCATCTCCCTCAGTCCCTTCCCTGGAGTGTGCTGTTGTGTGTAAATCACAGAACCAACATCCTTATCTGGGATTTTGTATCTGTGATGATAAACCAGTAGAATAGTGAGAAACTCATGAAATGCATGACTTATTACACCTTTTTTAACTGCCGGTGAAGTGAGTTCCTCAGTATTCTACCCTTTGTAGTAGGTTTGCACTGAGTGTCTATGCTTTACCAGTGATGTGTCTTGCTTTTGACTATGATTTTCAGGTCGTGTTTGAGGAAAACCGAGTTACTCAAATTGCATGATGTGTCCACATATAAATTGTCATAGGATATGTCTTTAGTTTGCTCATATTATACTGCAGATCTACCACAGTCTTCATAAACTTTGTGGTGAAGTATGTGGTATTGATGTGCAGCCAGTCAAGTCATGTGTTGTTGTGTTGGGTTATGTACCATCTGTCCTGTTATCGTCAGTGAGAGTGGGTTCTCAGTAGTTTGGTTACAGAGAGGGATCTGATGGTAAACACACAGAGTGGGGACCAGGGGCCTGCCTAGTGGGCCATGAGTGGATGCTAGGTGTGGAGTTGGGGGTTTGGGGAGGGTGGACTACTGGGCGCTTGGTCAAATGTTGTGTGGGGGAGACCTGAAACCAAAAACTCCTCCCTTAAGGAGATGAAGAAACCAGACCTCAATCCACACCTGTTCCTATCCTCCTGTGACAATACCCCCTCCGCTGGTGTTATTCATTCATCTAGCTAATTATTCTCTCTGGGTATTCACCTCTGCTTCTGCCTTTTGAGCTTCATAGCAGTGTACTAGCCCTGTCTGTCTCTCCTCTCTCCTAGGTGAAGACCGAGGAGCAAATAGCTGCTGAGAAGGCCTGGTACGGCACAGAGAAAGTATGGCTGGTTCACAAGGATGGATTCTCCTTGGGTTAGTAGGCCTGACTCACTAGGCCATTCACCACAATAGGGGCCAAATTAAAACATTAAATGTGCATCACAGATTCCATTTGTTGATTTATCTGACAGAAATAGTCAACCAAATTTGTATTGATTGTGCACTATTTCACACTTGTCTTGAATATAACACATGCAATCTAGACAAACAACATGTTTAGATGACTAAATATGTGGCTAATGAGTGGCTGTAGATCCTATTGACCCTGTTCTGTCACCACAGCGACCCTGTTGAAGACGGAGCCAAGCAGTCTGCCAGAGGGGAAAGTCAAGATAAGACTGGAGAGCGACGGCTCGTTGCTGGATGTGGATGAAGATGATGTGGAGAAGGTTAGCCTAAACTCACCAAAATGTACATGCTGTTTAGCCCCAGCAGGGCACCAAACATTTTCACCTTTTTGAATTTTTGTCTCATTATCTGAAGTCTGGGATGTATGATCTCTTTGACCTCTGACCCCTGTGTGTAGGCCAACCCTCCATTGTTTGACCGCGTGGAGGACCTGTCCTCGCTGCAGTACCTCAATGAGTCCAGTGTGATGCACTCTCTGCGCCAGCGCTACGGGGGTAACCTCATCCACACCCACGCTGGGCCCAACATGGTGGTCATCAACCCCATCAGCGCCCCCTCCATGTACTCTGAGAAGGTACAGTCCTGGGTGGAGCCTGGGGTTAGCAAGATAAGGGAGGGGATATCTTCTATTAGAGTAGCAAGTAAACCAGGAAGGGCAAGTAGGACTGGATTTGTTTAATTTGTGGGGCTTTATATGGTGAGAATGACATCCCCCCCCCCCCCCCCAGGTGATGCACATGTTTAAGGGGTGCAGGAGGGAGGACACGGCACCTCACATCTATGGTGTTGCCCAGTCAGCCTATAGGAACCTGTTGACCACGCGTCAGGACCAGTCTATTGTGCTGCTGGGCAAGAGCGGCAGCGGCAAGACTATCAACTGTCAACACCTGGTCCAGTACCTGGTCACCATCGCTGGCAGCACTGGCAAGACCTTCTCTGGTAGGTTTCGAGGGGAAAGAACATGCAGTAAGTTAGAACACAGTTTAGGGAACAACTTGTTTTTGTTCTTCATTTCACAGTCCACTGTATGTCTGATATTTACTTACATGTATATATGTATGTACTATTTGGTTTGTTTCTGTGTGTCTCCCAGCGGAGAAGTGGCAGGCGGTCTATACCATCCTGGAGGCTTTTGGGAACAGCTCCACATCCATGAACGGGAACGCCAGTCGCTTTTCCCACATCGTGTCCCTGGACTTTGACCAGGCTGGCCAGGTGGCCTCGGCCTCCATTCAGACCATGCTGCTGGAGAAGCTAAGGGTGACCAGGCGGCCAGAGGGAGAGTCCACCTTCAATGTCTTCTACTACATGATGGCTGGAGCTGACAGTTCTCTAAAGTAAGCTGTCATCTTCCTCAGTCCTCTGTGTAGAGTGAACCTTTACCTATTCTCTCTCTCTGTCTCTCTCCTCTCTATCTTTCTCCTCTCTCTCTGTCCTTTATTTACTTGTGAGTGTCTGTTGGTCAGAAACTCTGAGTAGCTCTGTCAGGTATAGTCTGGTGACTGACTGACAGCTTGTTTGATTGCCATTCCAGGACTGAGCTGCACTTTAACCACTTTGCTGAAAACAGCGCCTTCGGAATCATGCCTCAACCCAAGGTAACTCTTGCCAGGGCCCCAAAGACCTTGTCAGGAACGTTTTATTTGGTTTTGAGTGAATAGATTCACACTATGGTTTTTATAATAAAGCCAGTCCATATAGATTCCTGTTGTTTCTCCCCCCCCCTTGCTTTCCCAGTCTGAAGACAAGCAGCGGGCCTCCCAGCAGTTCACCAAGCTGCAGGCAGCTATGAAGGTCCTGGGGATCAGTGGGGAGGAGCAGAGGGCCTTCTGGCTGGTCCTGGGGGCCATCTACCATCTAGGAGCTGCAGGGGCCACCAAGGGTAAGAATTACAGTACAGTACACACCAGGAGCCCATTCAGTCTCTATGTCAGTTGTTAATTCAGAGGCTTACAGTGTTAATGCAGCTGCATTCTGTATTTAAATTACACATCATTTACTACTAACAATGACAGATTCAACTAAATATTATGAATTGACATAGTGTAGTTGCAAAAGTAAAGTCAAGCAAAGAGATATTGGGTCTATTCCAAAATAACAGAATTCATGATGCTGCAGCTGCCATCTATCCAGGGCCTTTATTTGTTTGTTTCAAGGAGCTTCTCGGGCAGAGAACATTTGTGACGAAGACAGTTGTGAAGTCTAGAGGCCCTGTCAATAATGCCAAGTTTTACTGTCTGCAGGGGAGATGTTAATTGCATTCCTTTACCGTTCAGCCATGCGCAACACAGAACCAAACTGGTTGATGTCAGTTTGAGACAGTCGGGCAACAACTGCAGAGTTTTAAGTATTCCAGCTTACGAGGCGACAAAGTCCCAGCCCAACATCAGCCTTAAGCTGTCTAAATGCCTTGCCTTGTTCCCAGTGTCTGCTTGCTGCTGTACCTCAGCAGGGAACAACCCAGTATGTTTGTTTGCTATTTGCCTGACAGCCCAGAACAAGACAGATTGTTTACACTGTAGTAATGAAAACGGGTGTGAGTGCAGTTGGAATGTTTATTCACATTGTCTAACGTTGCCTTCTCTGCAGTGTCAGTCATCGAGGAAATTGGTAATGAACCCGAACAAACACCCTTCTACTGTGTTGATCTCCTTTTCCTCTCTTCCTCTGAAGGGTTAATTGATCAACTACAATCTAAATATACACATTTTGTTGGGTTACAATCTGTCAGATGATTGACACAAAAATGTGTTTGCCACTTGGTGGAAATCAGTTGCCACTTGTTGCCCTCTTGTAATATTACAACATCTTAGTAGCATTATAGAGAGTTTAGAAATGGGTGAGTTCATTGCAGGTTTGAAGAAACACGTCCCAATGATAAGCAGTGCAGTTTGACTAGGTAACACCAGAGGGCACTATAGACCTTTATTCATCATGAGTTGCAGTGTCGATGCACTAAAGAATTGCATGACTTTATCCACCTCCTTCCAGTAGATCTGACAATGAATGGGAGGTTGATTGGGTGTGCTGATAAGTGTGGGCTGTTTCATTCCTCAACTCTCAGAAGAGGTTTTTCAATAAAGCTCCTGAATGCAGTGTGTTAGTCAGAACCTGCATGCTCGTTCTCCCCCTGCATCTCGATGAGGTCTTGCTGCTGTTTGAGGGTTAGCGCTGTGCGTGTATGTTGTGTTTGTGTGAGAGACGGCTTATCAGATCAAAGTTTGTCTGCTCATCCACTGTATACAGGACTTCTGTACTAACTGTTTTAACTACCTGTTCTTACTTGCATGTTGCATGCCGTTCCCCTTGCATCGCAGACGAAGAGAAAGGTAAAAACATCCTCTCCATATTGTTATGTTCTGCCTCTGTGCTTTTATCACTGTGAGCAGACATGGTGTCATTAGCATTTTAATGAAGTTCTCAGTGTTTCACTTTGATCGTCTTCACAACTCTCTTGTTTGTCACAACACAGCGGCATGTGACGCTCTCATAGGCCGATGAAACAGGGAGATTACAGCCTGCCTCAGTCAGAAGCCCAACTGTTCTATGTTCCCTAGTCAGTCACCCTCTTAAGTGTCTGAGGAGGGTTCATCTCCAATAACGCACTGAAATGAAAACCCACTCCTATCCACTCACTCACTCACTCACTCACTCACTCACTCACTCACTCACTCACTCACTCACTCACTCACTCACTCACTCACTCACTCACTCACTCACTCACTCACTCACTCACTCACTCACTCACTCACTCACTCACTCACTCCACATCACATCACATCACATCACATCACCCATCCACCAGATTAAAGTCAAACTTGGTTTGCAGACCGAGGCTGGTGTTTATGCCAAGTCATTGTACTTTGGAATGATAGTCCCTGTAATCATTTACTGTGGATGAAGGACTTGTAGCTGTGAGAAAAATAACATTTGAAAAAGTAGCAGCAAAAAGGCTTTTAGCTAATGGGCCTGTGGACAAATGAGAAAATGTTGGGTTTGTACCATTTGGATGCCCAGTTCCGTGCATGTCCTTTGTAGGCTACATTTCGCTGTCCTGATGAGGGGATTATTATTAGCTTTTATACCATCGCAGCAGTGTTAGCCTGGGGCACGGTCGATCAAACCCATAAATACACCTCCTACTCCAGTAACTGTAGTCTCCTGTCGGGGATAGACGCTGTATGACCCATGGTTGTTGGCAGAGGAGATAATGGTGGTATTTCTGTGCGTCTCAGCCGGTAGGAAACAATTTGCACGTCATGAGTGGGCGCAGAAGGCTGCCTACCTGCTGGGCTGCACCCTGGAAGAGCTCTCCTCCTCCATCTTCAAGCACCAGGCCAAGGGCACCCTGCCCAGAGCCAGCACTATACGCCAGGGGACAGACGATGCAGCAGGAGAAGCCTCAGGTACACCTGGGACTATGCACGCACACCAGCTCATCACCTAGGGGAGATGACACACGTCTCTGAACGTTAAAGCTTATCTTAGTAATGACTACCACAGAAACAGAGTGGTTATTGATAGGTAGGTATGACGAAAATATATCAGGACAATTTCAGAAGTCCTCCATGCATTGCCCTTGAAATTATAATTGCCTTCCATTGATTTTTTTCCCACATGTACAGTACCTCTGAGAGTTTTATCAGAGGTTGACGCGCCCAGTTCGAAGGACATATAGGCAGAACCGTATCACAGTAAAAATGGACAGTTAGCCTTTATTTTATCTTGCCCTCCTTCCCACCTTGCCCTCCCTCCCACGTTGTCACACATAAGACATGGTTGTGATTCACCTGTCTTCCTCTCACACCATCTCTATTCAAGGGCAATAGCACTAGGCTTCGCTGGTTCCCTGCAGTTCTCCCATTTCAAATCAAACACTCACTGGAGTGAGCAGAGTATTCCGTGCCTCTGCTGTGATGTATGCTGTCTGATCTGATGACAGGCATATTGTTGTAAATTTGTTTGTCTCTTCTCGCCTGTTCTCCCACCAGGTTCCAAGGCCACAGCCATGGAGTGTTTAGAAGCCATGGCATCTGGGCTGTACTCAGAGCTCTTCACCCTCCTCGTCTCCCTCATCAACAGGTTAGTCACTACTTTACCAGAGATGGAGGGAGATGACGCATGGACACCACTACAGCTGGCCTCTCTGTTTAGGGTCTGCTGCCTTGTACTTGTTGTCTTGCTGAGTTTTTGTTGTTGTTGGTTGTCTTCCTGTGTGTGTGTGTGTCAGGGCTCTGAAGTCCAGCCAGCACTCTCTGTGCTCCCTGCTCATCGTGGACACCCCGGGCTTTCAGAACCCTCGCCTGGCCAAGCGGGAGCGCGGCGCCACCTTTGAAGAGCTCTGCCATAACTACACCCAGGAGCGCCTGCAGACACTGTTCTATCAGCGCACCTTTGTACAGGAGCTAGAGAGATACAAAGAGGTATATTAATATGCACAGTGCACATACACTAACACACACACACAATCACACATCCACTAACACGTGCACACACACACACACACACACACACTAACACACACACACACACACACACACACACTCACACACACACACACACACACACACACACACACACACACACACACACATACACACACATACACACACTAACACACACATACACACACTAACACACACACACACACACTACACACACACACTAACACACACACACACACACACACACACACACACACACACACACACACACACACACACACACACACACACACACACACACACTAAAACACATACACTAACACACACTAACATATATACACACACACACACTAAAACACATACACACACACTAACATACACGCGCACTAAAACACATACACTAACACACACATACTAAAACACATACACACACACTAAAACACATACACTAACACACACATACTAAAACACATACACACACACTAAAACACATACACTAACACACACATACTAAAACACATACACATACACACTAAAACACATACACTAACACACACATACTAAAACACATACACACACACTAAAACACATACACTAACACACACATACTAAAACACATACACACACACTAAAACACATACACTAACACACACATACTAAAACACATACACACACACTAAAACACATACACTAACACACACATACTAAAACACATACACTAACACACACATACTAAAACACATACACTAGCACACACATACTAAAACACATACACTAGCACACACATACTAAAACACATACACTAGCACACACATACTAAAACACATACACTAACACACACATACTAAAACACATACACATACACACTAAAACACATACACTAACACACACATACTAAAACACATACACTAACACACACACGCTTTAAAGCGTCAATCAGCAGTTAAAACAATATCAAAGCGTTTTCCCCGCCCCTGTTTCGGTAAAAAGCTGAGGGATGGGACTGGAGAAATGTAACCACTCTCAAATTCATAGACAGAGCTATGGATGCAAGGACAGACCATTCATGATGTTTTAACCATGTTTTGAGGCTATATAGTGTTTGTTTACATTTACTTTGTTTACAAACCTTGGAGTATAACAAGCTTATATTTTGGGTTCTGATGGGGTACAACAGTTGAACTAAGCTCATGAGGCATTTATAAGTTATGTGCTACATAAATCATTGGGTGCATATCATAAATACATAAGAAAATTGAACTCGGTCCTGGAGACCTTAAGGGGTGCACGTTTTGGTTATTAGCCTGCCACAACTGATTCAAATATTGAAAGCTTGACGATTAGTTTGATTTATAGGAATCAGCTGTGTAGTGCTAGGTGAAAAAACAAAACGCGTTCCCCTTGGGGTCCCCAGGACCGAGTTTGGGAAACACTGATGTAGCAACCGTTGATTCAAACTTTAAGGCAGGGATCATCAACTAGATTAAGATGCGGGGCAATTTGTTCTTGAGTGGATGGTCAGGGGGCGGAGCAAAATGACTAAACATGTGTATACTGCAAATTGACTACAAGTAGCCCAAACAGATATAGTGTTTGATTAAAAATAAAATCACGCGGGCCGCCAGTTGTGGAACCCTGCTTTAAGGATCCAAATATACATACTCCCATACAATCCATACATCAGGACTGCACTATTCCTGCCTGTAAGCCATGGCAAGTTAGAGCTACATAGAGCTCATGGTTTCCTCCCTCTCATCAATAGTGTCACACAGTGAGCCTATATAATGTCCATATGATTGCCATTTCTCCTCCCCTGCCGAGCCCAAAGCCAGGTCACTCATCACTGGCTGTGTGAACTGGGCTGAGCTGCACAGCAGTGGAGCTGCTCGCTCGACGAGGATGAATAACTCTCCGCTCTCTAACTCCCTCTCTTCTCATCGCAGAATACTAGACTATACACCCATCATAATAGGGCTGAATTATCCCTGCCAACACTCTGTCCTAACCGATGTATGTCTAATCACTCCCATTGTAAAAAACACAATGCTTTCACTTTCATAGCCTGTAGCTGTTTTTAATAGCAGTTTATGAGGAGTTTACAACATTGTATTACTATTTATTATATTATTATGTATATACTGTAGGTGATAATGAACTAATTCCTATAGTAGAAAAACTAAAACTTGGCGCCCTGTCTTCGGACCTATGTTGTCATTGGTTACTAATCCCCCCCCTGTCACCCCTCTAGGAGAACATAGAGCTTCCATTAGATGACATGGAACCTAACACCTCTCTGTCTGTAGCTGCAGTAGACCAAGCGTCAAGTCAAGCACTGGTAAGGACACTCCTTTTAATACCTGTATTCACACGAGTTTACCTGGTTACAGAGTTTATGGCCATGGCAGCGTCACGCTGTACAGCAGTACTCTGTCTCTCCACCTTTCTGTGCGATTTCTCTTTAGTAATGGCACTCTCCAGAGGATCATTATCTAAACTCCCTTCTGAAGCTCTTGCCACTTTGTTCTGTAGTCCTGACACCCTGCCTCTCTCACTGGCCACACCGTTTTTACCGTGCACTGTTATGCACATATAATTACATTCATGAGTCCTTTGTAACTCACAATGAGTCAGTTGTATGCATTTTTGCAGATTTGAGAATTTTCAGTTTATTGTAAACGTTTTCAGTGAGCTTCTGTAGAGGAATCAACAGGGAGAGGGTTGAAGGAAAAGGCAGACATTTCATCCAGTAAACAAAGACTAGAAAACCCACTCAGGTGGAAGAAAAAAAAATCTTTGTTTTCCTTCTCCTCCAGTGTGTGTGCCATGGAAAAAAAAAATGACAAGGTGTTGAGAGTGTCATGGTCGGCGGTGTAATAAGTTGGTTTGAGTGCTCTGCCTTTTAAGGGGTCCTGGCCCTGCTGGAGCTGTCATCAAAAGCACTGAACCAGGGTATAGCAGATGGCTGCAGAAGGCCAAAGCCTTTGAAGGCTGACAAAAACAAAAGAATGGGACAGCACAGCCCACGCTCTTAGAGATCACTCTCTGTTGATGTCGAGACACTAGGATGAAAGCTGACAGTTGGATTTACACTGACACTTCAAATGTTGTCCCCTGACATAAAAAACTCAGTACCCATGGGTTCACTGGGGTCTGTTGGCTTGCCATGAAGGCTTTTAGCGAGGCCCAGAAACAGGCTTTACTGTGTACTTGTGTGTCTAACAGAGAGCCTTTATATGGCTTTGCTGAGCTTTTTCTAGGTCTAAAAGGTCATTGCACTCAACACTACTACAGTAGTTATCATTCTCTATTGATAATAACAATGTGCTAACACTGATAAAAAGCATTTTCTTCAGATTCTACCAGTAGGTGGGTATACACTGTATATTCTTGAATTCAGAAAGAGCCATTTGAAGAGAAAAAGGGGTTAGAGTTCAATTATACCAAAAAGCTCAATTGCGGCCAGCATTCCAGTGGTAATTTCTGAAGAGGGCTGTTTAGAGCAGGCTTCCTGAATGCTCCAGTGCTCTCCGAGCTATTACTCTGATATTAGGCCTAATGAGAGTCATGGCTAATGGCCTGTCCCTCTCTGCCGTCTGGACCTTAAAAAAAAAACAGACTGCAATTGCTTTATAAAAGCATGAATCTGAAAGCAGTGTTTCACTGTGTTGTCAGCGGGATATTTTGGTGCTAAATATGATCAGCTGACTCCTTCACAATATTTTGTGTCAGTGTTTGTTGTGGAAATAGTCAGGAGAGTTGGGAGGTGTTGTGGTATTCCAGGTGAAAGCCTTACAACAAATGACATTTCCTCAGGCTTACGGAATGATTCCCACAAAGTAGATAGTTAGATGATCAGAGCTGGCTTCGCTTCAGGCCTTGGAGTTTGAGTATGAGTGGGCTGGCTGGCTGAGTGTGTTTGCTAAAGTGAGTCAGTATGTGTAGGCTGAAAAGCAAACTGATGCCCAGTTAGTCTGTTTGTGTGTATTTTGGTGAGACTGTTGATTCTACAACCATCCGAAGGACTGAAAATGTGTCAGGGTACAGTAGATGTTATCTATCCAGTGAGGTGAGGGGTTGGAAGCGAGTCTGACCTGTGTGTGTGCCAGGTGCGGACGCTGAGGACTGATGAGGCGCGGGGCCTGTTGTGGCTGATGGAGGAGGAGGCTCTGCAGCCTGGGGGTTCTGAGGACACTCTACTGGGACGTCTCTTCAGCTACTATGGCCCTGCCGAGGGCGAGAGCAAAGGTACAGAGACACACACGCCTCACAAAAAAATCCATCACTATTGTTATACTTCAAATATTATTTATTTTGATTAAAATAGACACTAACCTACACTTATCACACCTACTATACTTACCAATCTCGTTTTATATTATCCAATCTTATCTTAATACTACTTCTCCAAAATAAATCAATAGTAATTCAACAGAGGGGCAGCGATTCACAGGAAGCCCATCTCTGCAGCCAACTCTAGCACCCCTGGAATGGCTTCCAGTTTCTCTCTTCATCAGAAAATAGCAACTTGTTGCCTGAGGTCACACGCTGATCATAGAACTCCCTCCTCACTTTTCTGTAAAACCCAACCTTGCACCTCACCGCCATGTGCTTCTGGAACAGCCTGCGTTTCTCCTGTTCAGGCCGGTGCTGGTTGTGGAAGCGGAAGCTGGTCATGTTTAGGGACTGGGACTTCCAGTAGCACTCACAATGCCAGATATCTGAGAAATTCACACACGAAACCAGTTCTATATGTACCTAAATGCATTCTAAACATACATTGAACAAAAATGTAAATGCAGCATGTAAAGTGTTAGTCCCATGTTTCATGAGCTGAAATAAAAGATCCCAGAAATGTTCCATATTCACAAAGAGCTCTCTACATTTGTTTCACAAAGAGCTCTCTACATTTGTTTGCACAAATGTGTTTACATCCCTGTTAGTGAGCATTTCTCCTTTGCCAAGATAATCCATCCACCTGATAGGTGTGGCATATCAAGGAGCTGATTAAACAGCATGATCATTACACAGGTGCACCTTGTGTTGGGGACAATAAAAGGCCACTCTAAAATGTGCAGTTTTGTCACACAACACAATGCCACAGATCTCAAGTTTTGATGGACCGCGCAATTGGCATGCTGACTGCAGGAATGTCCACCAGAGCAGTTGCCAGTTAATTAAATGTTCATTTCTCTACCATAAGCCGCCTCCAACGTCGTTTTAGAGAATTTGGCAGTACGTTAAACTGGCCTCACAATCGCAGACCACGTGTAACCCCGCCAGCCCAGGATCTCCACATCTGTCTTCTTCACCTGCAGGATCTTCTGAGACCAGTATTTCTGTCTGTAATAAAGCCCTTTTGTGGCAAAAAACTCATTTTGGTTGGCTGGGCCTGGCTCCCCAGTGGGTGAGCATATGTCCTCCCAGGCCCACCCATGGCTGCGCCTCTGCTTAGTCATGTGAAATCCATAGATTAGGGCCTAATTTATTAATTTCAATTGACTGATTTCCTTATATGAACTGTAACTCAGTAAAGAAGATATTGATGCTCCTGTGCCATCCATGGTACAGACTGGTTACATTTCTGGGTGTAGAAGCTCATTTTGTAAAATGATATGCCATTTAGCAAATGCTTTTATCCAAAGCGACATACAGTCATGCGTGCATACATTTCTAACATTTCTAACATTCTTAATTCTGCAAACATTTTGATATCATAATTTTCAAATGTAATTGCATTCTAATGAATAGAATCACCATGGCAAAGAAATAAAATGGCTTTCAAATCAACACTGTCGCTCTTATCGACCAGACATTCTACGTTCAAACATTCTACCAACTTTCCTTTGGATGATTTTTAGGATTCAGAATTGTCATGACAATGCAAAGGAGTGAATGGATGTGCATCATCAGGTGAAGTCAGTTTCACATTGAACCCAGCAATACTCTAGCCTGGTCCCAGATCAGTTTGTGCATTTGCCTACTCTGTCCTGATTGTCAAGCCAAACAATTGCATGGCAATTCCATAAGGAGTTGGGAAGAGATAAACAGAGTGGCAGTCAGGCTACCAATACAGTGGCAGAGTTGAAAGATGACTTTAACAGGACTGCATCAATCACCCAGATATGTTGTGGTATGCAATTTGCCACTCTGTTTCTATTATTCTTCACTGTAAAATGATGGGGGACAAACTATAGCAGCAAATAGTGTCTATTTTCAAAGAACTCTCTGTTTTCTAAACTACCATATTCTAAAATAATTTTACTCCTAAAACACAAAAAATACAGGTTTATAGAAAATATATTGTCTGCTCAAAGGTGACAATGATTTGTTGTTTTTCTTCTTTTTCACTTTATGTTCATTGCCACACATACTGTAGACATCCATACACGCAAACATTGACATACATAATTGTTATCAACTCCTTTTGCCTCTCTACTGGTCAGGTCACACCTTGCTGTTGAAGAGTGAGAGACTACATCACTTCCTGCTGGGCCACAGCCATGGTACAGACTGGGTGGAGTATGACGCCCGTGGTTGGCTGAGCCATGCTAAACAGAACCCTGTCTCGACCAACGCAGGGAGTCTCCTACAGGACTCCCAAAAGTAACACTCGTCCCACATAATGTTTTAGCTTGATTGGCAACACTTGCAACAGACATTCTGACCATGTCGGATTTGTCGCTCTCCTCTCTAGGAAGAACATCAGTGGTCTGTTTATGAGTCGAGGGGGTGGGGCCACCATCCTGTCAGGCTCCATTGCTGGCCTGGAGGGCGTTTCCCAGCTGACCTTGCGGCGTGCCACCAGCATGAGGAAGACCTTCACCACCGGGGTGGCAGCTGTCAAGAAGAAGTCCCTCTGCATCCAGATCAAACTACAAGTGGTGAGAGTCTAGGGGCCATCTGCAGGGGCCAGGTCTGGTCGAGGGACTGTGAGAGAGATCGAGATGGCCCCCAATAGCTTATTATACTTCCACTTATGTTCATGTTTCATTATGGGTATATCCACGTTGTGTTGGGCCACAAGCCCCTCATTTAAATCCTATACACAAGCTGATTCAGTAAATGGAGTCTTTTAATTAGCATTGCCCAATGTATGCCCTCCCTCTGAGAGAGCTGTTCACACAGCGTTTGGGGTGGCAGGTAGCCTTGCGGTTAATAACATTGGGCCAGTAACCTAAAGGTTGCTGGTTCGAATCCCCAAAGTGAATAGGTGAAACATCTGCCTATGTACCCTTGAGTAAGGCACTTAGTCCTAATTGCTCCTGTAAGTTACTCTAGATAAGAGCGTCTGCTAAATCTATAATCTATCTTCCTATGTTTTTGCTGTGTTATAACAGCTTTAAGGGGTAGGAGCTAGGAGCCGTCCCAGTGCAGGGTCTAGGCATTACATTTCCTGGTCCAGAGTACATTCCTTAACTATACTATTTATTACAACTCAAGTTGATTATTTTATAAGATTGCTTAATGTTTGAAATGTGTGAGAGCCATTGTGTGGCGCTTTTGCATATGATTAGAGGTTTGGTCTGTGATTAAATTGGGCTACTCTCTCAGTGCACGGTGAGGCCTTGCCCTCTCCTCTAGCCCTCTATCACTGTTATCATTTGAGTCCCAGCTAACCCTTCTCTCCTTCAGGACGCTCTGCTGGACACGGTAAGGAGGTCCAGGGTTCACTTTGTCCACTGCTTGCTGCCCAATGCTGATGCCCTGCGGGCGGGCAGAGGGGAATTGGAGGCCCAGGGGGAAAGTGGAGACTCTGGCCTGATGCAGCTGGATGTGGCCCTGCTCCGGTCCCAGCTCCGCGGCTCCAAGCTGCTGGACGCCCTCAGAATCTACAGACAAGGTGAGAAGGCTGACAGAACTAGAGGCTGTGGTTGTTAGACGAGGAAGGTCCTGAAGGGTCTGACCTGCCTAGACTGGAGTCTGGTTTCCTTCACAAACGAACCAAATGACCAACACTGCTCTACTGTTTGTCACGTAGACTATGTGTTTAGAATAAATATTTCTGTAAAAAATTATAGCTCCATAACCTTGCCCCCATATCGTTGTCTTTACAGGATACCCTGATCACATGGTCTTCTCAGAATTCCGCCGCCGCTTCGATGTGCTGGCACCACACCTGACCAAGAAACTTGGCCGCAACTACATAGTGAAGGATGAGAAGAGGGTGAGTCTATTTTTCTCTGTGTGTGCGTGTGTGGAGCATAGCTGAGGTCTGTAGTGTTACATTAATAAACTGAACAGGCCATCTCCTTCCTGGCTGTCAGTAACCCACTGACAGAGGAATAAACCTCCATTAATCAGAGCCATTGTGATGACCTAATCAACATTGCAGAAGCAGAGACAGGAAGGAAAGGCCTTCTAATTGCACTGGGGTTTAGGGCTGAACTTATCAACTTTGTGAAATATATTGTCTACCCTGGAGGCCGTCTGCCTGGTAGTTTTACCCTAATGATTTTCTTAGGATAGGAACTCTCCACTGCAATGGTTTATGTGCAATGTAAATGGTGAGAGGGCCTAAAAGTATTTTAGTGTGACCCAACCTGTGAAGGGAGGATTGCTAATGAGGGTTCCACTCTGAGGTTAACTATCAATGAGGGTCAATTGTGTATTGGTCCCCTGAAAGAGGAGCCAGGCTGAAATGAAATGGTGGGGAAAAGAACACAAAAGCTACTCTTTACAGAAGAGTGTGAGAGACTGAGCGAAGGTGGTACAGAGAGAGAAAAGCAGTTTTCCCCTGCGTCAGCGTCTCGTAGCGAGGTTTCTGTGGAAACGGCATCAGACAAAAGGCCCTCAGTCCTCGGGGCTGCCGCTCCTCTCACAGTGTAATCTAGATGGGGCCTTTCAGGCTGGGGGCTCAAGTGGACCTGTCCACACCACCCAGGGAAAGGGAAGGCAGAGAGACGCACAGAGACAGACAGTAACACAGAGAGGGAGAGCTGCAGGCGGTGCCCCTCTGCAGAGGCTGTATGTGTTCAAGGCTGCTATGGGGCCGAGACCACCACGGGGCCAGGAGGAACAAGCTTGGAGAAGGTGGATTCTGGAGGACGAGCTGTCTGGTCAGTTTTTGCCTCTCTCCCTGCACATGCTCTGTGTCCTTGAGAATAGGAGAGGAGAGGGTGGGGATCGGGCCGGATGTGTGAGGTAGAATGTTTACAGGACTACATATCAGGATTCTGTCAATCTGTCTGATTAGAGGAGTGGTTGTTGGGATGCTGGGATTGTGTCAGTTGGCAGCTCGACGGGACTGCTGTAGAGGGATAATCCGGGGGTAGAGGGGCAGGGAATGATCTGTGTGTCTGTGTGTGTTTCCAGGCGGTAGAGGAGTTGCTGGAGTCCCTGGACCCGGAGAAGAGCAGCTATCACATGGGACTGAGTAGGGTGAGTACCACTACTACCACAACATAAAAACACTTCACGCTTTGAATTAGTCACTGGTTAAACTACCTCTGTTCATATTATATTGAATGAAAAGGGGTTATAGAAACCCAGAGAACAGATGTTGTCCCATGCATACAGTAGGTTTCTTCAACTTGTAGCTAAAGAATCCTCATTCCACGTGTTTTTCCTTGAGGAATCCCAGTATCAATTCTAAGGAGAGAGAACGTTTTCATAATGTTACCCGTAATTTTCCCGTAATGTTTGGGGGTCTAGTTTTCTGTTAGTTAGGGGAACATTCTATCTCTGTTAGCAAAAAAAGTTCTGAGAACCTCTTTAGCATGTGTTTGTGTTAGGAGAACATTCCCTTAATGTCAAACAGAACTTATCTAAGGAAGAACATGGTTACAATGTTAATGTTCTAGATGTGTTTTATGGGACGTTGCAAGAACATTCGTGTCCAGTTTTCTGAGGGTTAGGAGAATATTCCATCAACGTTCTACCAAACATTCACAGTTTTTATTACACGTTACACCTTGTAACTGTTGCCAAGCCCATCAAGGCCTGATTGGTGAACCACTGAGTTAGGGATACACACACAGTGCTTCAACTTCCATATTTGACACCACATAAATTATTACATTGTGCATGTTAATTTATACAGTAATTATTATATGTCTTCACCTGGGATTTGAACTCACAACCTTCTGGTTCACGACATTCATATATTTCTGCTACGTCACCATGTCTGTGTACATTCAGTTATTTTTGACTATTCCAGGGGTGAAAGCAAGCCGGAATGGTCCGGTATGAACTACTGGCAAAATAAATAGTGGTGGTACGCCGTACTGGTAAAACATGAGCCTATCACAATAATGAAAACAGATTCCATGAAAATTGTATGCTATCACAGTATTTATCATTACCTCATGTCAGTCGCATGAACAATTTGTGAATAGTCTTGAAAACTTGTGGAATACGCTCAAAATGCGGTGTGTTTCAACAATAACACATTTTTGCCAAGGCAAAGATAAGTAGCCGAGACCAAGACGCACATGGACAGCAGTGTATGCATCAATTGGAGTTACAAGACTTGTGTAGGAGGCTTAATGAATGACAATCACTGAATATCATTAATTTAGAAGTCATGCCAGAATTATTTTAGTCCAGTAGCCTAATAGTTGGAATAGAAGTCTGGACACTGACTATAGGCCTCACATTGAGCCTATTACAATAACTTCTGCAGAATTAAGTGTTCCTGGCCTACGTGCAATTTCTTTCAGCAACATAAAAGCTGACAGTATTTTATTTTCAACCGCATAAAATATGCGTCCCAAGACTAACTAAAATATCAGAGACATGCGGGATTGTTTTCACAGTTTTTAATTTCCTTAAAACCGGTCAAAATGATGTCATTTGGAAATATCCCTGGATCCTTAACGTCCTCGCTCCGTGACAGAAGCAGAAATGAAAGAGAACTTTACCGATGTCAACTAGATTGTTGATGATGCGTTGATCATTCTATCGAGTTATGACATTCTGGTGAGCGTGGCTTTATTTAATATTCTAGACGAGCATCAAATAATGACAGAAGAGAAGCTGCATGTATCTAATTATAGACAAGTTGACTAACAAATAGCCTACCAAAATTGTTGGAAATTATAAGGCGAAAAATATATTTTAATGAAGCTTAAAACATGTATTTTTTACTCACCTCCTGTCATTATGCCATCCATGAGTAACGTGCTCAGGTAGCCGACATTAAGTAATAGTTTGACAATCAGTTAACATCATGACTAGTTCTGTTTATGCCACATTAGGCTAATACATTTTAAGTTAAAAGAAATCTTCACTATTAGGTCAATAGAGATCCTATTAAATCAATATGGATATTGTATGTAATTACTGTGTATGATCAAATAGAAAAGTGCATGCACACATGGGAGGTCTCATATACAGAAAGCCTTTCATTTGCTGAAATAAGAATTTTTCATGTAAAAAAAAAGATGAAAAAAAAAAAAGATTAATTATCATAATTTCACATCACGTCTTGTTACTTTTGCCACTTTTGTTAACCACTGATCATTTCATATCTCTTTGTTTGGCAAGGTAAGGGATACTCACGCACATAGTGCTTTTAACATAGTGTTTTCAACTTACGTATTTGACACACAATTACATTTTTGCATGTTCATTTATACAGCAATTATTATTCAACATGTCATCTCCTGGGATTTGAACTCAAAACCTCTTGGTTCGTGGTGCATTGAGTGGGACGTTGTACTCCAAACATGTCAGTGTCAGGTATCAGTTAATCTGACTAGTCTCTCATCATTGATTTGATTTACTTATTTCAGCAAATGAAGGACTTTCTGTATATGAGACCTCCCATGTGTGCATGCACTTTTCTATTTGATCATACACAGTAATTACATACAGTATCAATATTGATTTAATAGGATCTCTATGGACCTAAAAGAAATCTTCACTATTAACTTAAAATGTATTAGCCTACCCTTTTAATGTGGCAAAAAATAAATGTTCTTGCAACATGTTTAGAATATTGATATCTTATGTTCTGAGAACATGGCAACCATGTTCTGTGTTTGTTTGGTAGAATGTTGATGCAATATTCTCCTAACCCTCAGAAAACTGGACACAGGAATGTTCTTGCAACATTCTCATGAAACGTGTCTAGAATATTAATGTCTTATGTTCTGAGAACATGGCAACCATGTTCTGTGTATGTTTGGTAGAAGGTTTATGGAATTTTTTCCTAACTCTCAGAAAACTGGACACATAAATGTTCTTGCAACATTCCCATGAAACGTGTCTAGAACATTATCTTAAGTTCTGGGTAAGTTCTATTTGACATTAAGGGAATGGTCGCTTGGAAACATTCCTTGAACATCACATGAACATTCCTATGTAAACGTTAGTTAACCTCTCTTGGGCAGCGTCCCACCCACGGTTCACACTATTCAACAGCCAGTGAAAAATCAGAGCGCCAAATTCAAAACCACAAAATGTCATAATTCAAAGTTCTCAAACATATGACTATTTTAAACCATTTTAAAGATACACGTCTCCTTAATGTAACCACATTGTCCGATTTCAAAAAGGCTTTACGGTGAAAGCATAAAGTTAGATTATGTTAGGACAGTTCCAACACAAGAAAAACCACACAGCCATTTTCCTAGCAAGGACAGGCGTCACAAATACTAGAAATTCAGCTAACATTATGCACTAACCTTTGACGATCTTCATCAGATGACACTCCTAGGACATCATGTTACACAATACATGCATTTTTTGTTCGATCAAGTTGATATTTATATCCAAAAACAGCATTTTACATTGGTGCGTGATGTTCAGAAAATATTTTGCCTCCAATACTGCCGGTGAATCAGCACAACAATTTACAAAAATACTCATCATAAACGTTGATCAAATATTAAACTGTTATTCAAAGAATTATAGATGAACATCTCCTTTATGCAACCGCTGTGACAGATTTCAAAAAAGATTCACGGGGAAAGCACACTTTGCAATAATACTGCGCTCAGAAAAATACACTAGGCAATACAGATACCCGCCATTTTGGAGTCATCTAAAATCATAAATAGCATTACAAATATTCACTTACCTTTGATGATCTTCATCAGAAGGCACTTCCAGGCATCCCAGGTCCACAATAAATGTTGTTTTGTTCGATAAAGTCCAGAATTTATGTCCAAATAACTCCTTGTTGTTTCCGCGTTCAGTAAGCTACTCCAAGTGTAGGAAGCGCGGCCAAAATGTCACGACGACAAGTCAAAAAAAGTTATATTTACGTTCTTTCAAACATGTCAAACGTTGTATAGCATCAATCTTTAGGGCCTTTTTAACTTAGAACTTCAATAATATTCCAACCGGACGATTCCAGTGTCTTGAAAAACGTTTTGGAACACAGCTAACTCTCATGTGAAAGCGCGCCAATGAACTCATTTGCTTTCCTGAGTCAACAACTTCCAACTTCCTCTGTTCGTTCTCTGTTCAAACAACTTTCTAAAGACTGTTGACATCTAGTGGAAGCCTTAGGAATTGCAAAATGAACCCTAAGTCACTGTGTGTTCGATAGGCAATGACTTGAAAGGACTACAAGCACCAGACTTCCCACTTCCTGGTTAGATTTTTCTCAGGTTTTTGCCTACCATTCAAGCAGTTTTAGAAACTTCAGAGTGTTTTCTATCCAAATCTACTAATAATATGCATGTTCTAGTTCCTGGGCCCGAGTAGTAGGCCGTTTACTTTGGGCACGCTTTTCATCCGGCTGTCAAAATGCTGCCCCCTACCCAAGAGAGGTTAATGACCTAATGAGACCCGTAAGGGAATATTCTCCAAATTGTAGGAACGTTTGTTGTTAGCTGGGATGTGTTTGTGACTCTGGGTGAACTGTCTGGCAAGTGTTGCCTGCCCTGAAAATCTCTTGGCTGGGGAGGATGGGTCTGAGAGGCATGCCTGCCTTCCAGCCTCACCGTGAGACGCACAATCATGTCTCCTTTGTATTCATGTCGTTATAGAGTAATTTCTGGCAGGTGATGGTCTTCGGTGTTGTCTTTCGCCCTGGCACTTGTAGACTAATCACAGTAAACACTGCTTGGCACACTTCTGTTTAATCCCATCAGCTGAGAAGTGGCCCATAGCCAACAAGAAACTATTGTAATTAAAAATGGTAATTTCTTGGGAGACAGATGTTGTTGCCTTCGGGGTTTGGAGATTGAAATGGCCTTTGGAGTAGATTAGCACCAAGATGGTGGTTCACAAAGCAGTCCAACGGTGTCCTAGCAACAGCAGTGGCCTCAGTAGAATGCCAATTAACAGCAGCACCAAATCTTCTCATGACACTGGGTCCACCACACAACTCTCACTGTGGTAAACACTGCCACAACAGGAAGTCACGCCTCATGTCCGCTTTGATTTACCCATTCTGATCATAATATGATGCTGACACCCAGAGATCTCCTTACTTGTGGTTTTCTGATGTAGTTACATTATGGACAAAATGCATATGACAAACATGACTTTACTGTTTTATTTTGAAGCCAAATTCATGACATTCTCCCTCTAACATTGAAGTACAGTGTGTTTTCGGAACCCCTCTTTGTATTGGTAATACAGTATATCCTGCTTAAGTGTTTGTCTCTTCCACCTACTGGTTCTTTCATGTATGCCAGGGAGGTTTGATCTTTTATAAAGCACTGGAGCCTGTCAACTCTCCCATCACCATCCATCCTTCGCCTTAAGCTGACTGACTGCCACCAGTCTTCACACTGTGCCTGACCCTGGCCTGATGATGTCTCTGAGTGTATGTGAATGATAGGAGAATGTCATGTGACGGCACTTCTACTGGCCCTTTAACTCTGTTTCATCTTTGACCCGGCCAATAAGGACACAATGCTGACACTCTCTGGCAGAGATAGTGGGCGAGTTAAAGCGGATCACTTTTGTCAAGTCGGTGACCATCGTTTTTCACCGCCTTTCAAAGTCTGTTGCATTATGGGGAAGAATGACTGAAGCAGGAGCTTTTGCGCGATTCATGTATACAGTGGAGTGATACAAATGAATGTGATATTTGAGGCTCTCTCACTGATTGATTGTACAATGTAGCCTACACACACTTGATTTCAGTTTGTGAGTGTGTGTGGTATGGGGGTTGGAGACATGTATATTTCAACATTATCAATACAAACTTTCATAAACAACTTTAGTTTCCGACTTTCGGCTGTCACAGATATACCTCCCCAACTTCCCTCCTCGACTTTCGTCTACAGTCGGTTGCTTTCACCTTACCACTCAAACACGCTCAATTACTTTACTACCCAATCTTCTCGGATTAAAGGGCCGTTGTCTTTAGACTACAGTGGATGGATCTACCGTTTTCTTGTTAATGTAATTTATTTGTGTAATAGGTGCTAAAAAGCTATACTTTCTTGAAGTCAATTTCAAGTCAATTATGTGACCATTTTGTTTGATTTAAATCAGCTCCAGACTTGAACAAACGTGACTATATCTATTTTGTTTGATGCTGAACTAAAAGGTGTGTACTTTCGTCCCCAGTTGTTCTTCAGAGCAGGGACCTTGGCTAAACTGGAGGAGCAGCGGGATGAGCAGACCAGACACAACATCACCCTGTTCCAAGCAGCCTGCAGTGGATACCTGGCCAGACAGGCCTTCAAGAAGAGGAAGGTAGGCATGACTCCACCACGGCTTCACGTCATCCAGCTAGCTGTCAGAGAAGAAAGGCAGGATTTAAAGATAGCAGCAGGGAAGGAGACAAAGATGTACTGTGTATGTCAAGGCTATGACTGGGACTGTCCAATATGATCAGAATCTGTTTTATAGTTTGAAATCCAGGATTTATTTTCCAGGATTTACATTGATCATTTTTTTGTAGAGAACAGTTCAGTCTTCCTACTGTATATTCCCCCTGTTCCTGAAGTCTTTTTTTAGACTACGGCAAGCTCTACAGTAAACTCTACAGAACAATATTTTACTATTGATTTAGAGACAGAGAATAAAACTTTCATGTGATCTATAATAGAGAGATGTGGTTGCCTCGGAGTCTGGAGTGAAGGAGGCTGTTCCAGGTCACATTTTAAAGGTTGATTGCTCTGCCATAGGACTACAGCTAGCTCTGCTGTAAATCTCAAACTAATCACAACAGGACTTAGTAAATCTATTGGCCTAACCCCTCCCCATCCCACCTGATTCACCCTGTCACTATCTGCACCAGGGACAGGGGGGTGGCATGTCCCCCTTAAACACACTCTTATTGATCAGCTCTTTTTAAAAGCAGCCCTATTATACGTGCCAGCATCTCCTTCTCCTCAGTTCTATCTCTCCTTGTCCCTCCATTAATCTCTCTCCACATGATATGGGGCCGTCTCTCTGGCGCTGATAGCATTTTTGCAGTTGATGTATGGAAACCAGCACTCCTCTCCTTCACTGTGTGATTACGCTCTGAGTGAGCAGGCTGCCTTCAACTGAGTTCACTGGCTGGTTCACCACCCACAGGACATCACTACACCCACTGGCTGGTTCACCACCACCCACAGGACATCACTACACTCACTGGCTGGTTCACCACCACCCACAGGACATCACTACACTCACTGGCTGGTTCACCACCACCCACAGGACATCACTACACTCACTGGCTGGTTCACCACCACCCACAGGACATCACTACACTCACTGGCTGGTACACCACCACCCACAGGACATCACTACACTCACTGGCTGGTTTACCACCACCCACAGGACATCACTACACTCACTGCCTGGTACACCACCACCCACAGGACATCACTACACTCACTGGCTGGTTCACCACCACCCACAGGACATCACTACACTCACTGGCTGGTTCACCACCACCCACAGGACATCACTACACTCACTGGCTGGTTCACCACCACCCACAGGACATCACTACACTCACTGGCTGGTACACCACCACCCACAGGACATCACTACACTCACTGGCTGGTACACCACCCACAGGACATCACTACACTCACTGGCTGGTTCACCACCACCCACAGGACATCACTACACTCACTGGCTGGTACACCACCACCCACAGGACATCACTACACTCACTGGCTGGTTCACCACCACCCACAGGACATCACTACACTCACTGGCTGGTACACAACCACCCACAGGACATCACTACACTCACTGGTTGGTTCACCACCACCCACAGGACATCACTACACTCACTTGCTGGTTCACCACCACCCACAGGACATCACTACACTCACTGCCTGGTTCACCACCACCCACAGGACATCACTACACTCATTGCCTGGTACACCACCACCCACAGGACATCACTACACTCACTGGCTGGTACACCACCACCCACAGGACATCACTACACTCACTGGCTGGTTCACCACCACCCACAGGACATCACTACACTCACTGGCTGGTTCACCACCACCCACAGGACATCACTACACTCACTGGCTGGTTCACCACCACCCACAGGACATCACTACACTCACTGGCTGGTTCACCACCACCCACAGGACATCACTACACTCACTGGCTGGTTCACCACCACCCACAGGACATCACTACACTCACTGGCTGGTACACCACGCACAGGACATCACTACACTCACTGGCTGGTTCACCACCACCCACAGGACATCACTAAACTCACTGGCTGGTTCACCACCACCCACAGGACATCACTACACTCACTGGCTGGTTCACCACCACCCACAGGACATCACTACACTCACTGGCTGGTACACCACCACCCACAGGACATCACTAAACTCACTGGCTGGTTCACCACCACCCACAGGACATCACTAAACTCACTGGCTGGTTCACCACCACCCACAGGACATCACTACACTCACTGGCTGGTTCACCACCACCCACAGGACATCACTACACTCACTGGCTGGTACACCACCACCCACAGGACATCACTAAACTCACTGGCTGGTTCACCACCACCCACAGGACATCACTACACTCACTGGCTGGTACACCACCACCCACAGGACATCACTACACTCACTGGCTGGTTCACCACCACCCACAGGACATCACTACACTCACTGGCTGGTTCACCACCACCCACAGGACATCACTACACTCACTGGCTGGTTCACCACCACCCACAGGACATCACTACACTCACTGGCTGGTACACAACCACCCACAGGACATCACTACACTCACTGGCTGGTACACAACCACCCACAGGACATCACTACACTCACTGGCTGGTTCACCACCACCCACAGGACATCACTACACTCACTGGCTGGTTCACCACCACCCACAGGACATCACTACACTCACTTGCTGGTTCACCACCACCCACAGGACATCACTACACTCATTGCCTGGTACACCACCACCCACAGGACATCACTGCACTCACTGGTTGGTACACCACCACCCACAGGACATCACTACACTCACTGGCTGGTTCACCACCACCCACAGGACATCACTACACTCACTGGCTGGTTCACCACCACCCACAGGACATCACTACACTCACTGGCTGGTACACCACCACCCACAGGACATCACTACACTCACTGGCTGGTTCACCACCACCCACAGGACATCACTACACTCACTGGCTGGTTCACCACCACCCACAGGACATCACTACACTCACTGGCTGGTTCACCACCACCCACAGGACATCACTACACTCACTGGCTGGTTCACCACCACCCACAGGACATCACTACACTCACTGGCTGGTTCACCACCACCCACAGGACATCACTACACTCACTGGCTGGTTCACCACCACCCACAGGACATCACTACACTCACTGGCTGGTTCACCACCACCCACAGGACATCACTACACTCACTGGCTGGAATTTTCCTTCACCTCCACACATGCTGTACACTATCTCCATTTCAGCCATGTCTTTGCACTCTCTTTGTTTCCAGGAAGCATCCATGTGGCTTTAAGCTTTCTGAGAAACGGACATACGCTGCAGTATCTTCCCAAGGTGGCCTATGGGATTCGTTTTTTAGCTAGTTGAGCAAAATCTGAAGTTTTTAGCTTTTAGACATTTTTTTTTATCTCTGCTTCTATTAAAGATTTGTGCTTCTCTTTTTGCCATCATGACAAAATAAGCAGCTTTTGAGTAATGGGCATGTGGTGGAAATAGGAACCCGGGAAAGGCCAAGGTTTTCTCTTATTAAGTTCAAAGGGCATCGTTCAGAGACTGAGGGTGAGGAGCGCTTTATAATCCACTGGAAAGGGCAGGAAATCACCACTGAGGAACTGTGGGAAGGCTAACTGTACCATTACTAAATCCATTATTCGGGCCGCCTATTTTTTTTCGGAATGCTTTCTCCTCTGTTTCTTCCCGTACATTTATCTTTAATAGAAAGATAAGATTCAATTGATTTTTTTATTGTAAAATCTTTGCCTCTGAACTAAAGTTCAGTTTTTTGTGAGGTAAGATGTAGTACTCAATTATGGGTGACGGCTATGGTTCTGTGGTTTTTATCTGGTTAGGAGTGGTTGTATCATATCAGTGTATGGAAACGGTTGTTTCTGTTCCAGTAGAAAAATAGAAGTCTAAGTCTGTTTGTGTAATTCTTGGTTTGGTGGTTCATTGTTCGCTGGAAATAATATCAGGTCTTTGACTTGATTTAACATTATATTAACTTTTTAGATAATATGTTTGTCTGTAACATCGTATAAAGTCATACACATATGAAGTCATGACTTGATGACTGATGTTAATATAATGTTCAATCAGGTCAAAAACCGGATATTATTTCCAGCGAACAATGAACCACCAAACCAAGATTTACTCAAATAACTCTTTAGACTTCTATTTTTCTACTGGAACAGAAATAACCGTTTCCATACACTGATATGAAACAACCACTCCTAACCAGATAAAAACCACAGAACCTTAGCCGCCGTAGATTAACTATAAAACAATGAGTTTTTCATTGCAAACCTCTTGAGTCTGTCTGGTTTAGTCAGTATAATAATGATGATAGACCAGGCCATGTGCGTTTCTCTGTCTGCCCTGAAAATATCTAAAATTTCACAAATATATGCAGGAGGTAAAAAAGTAGTTATTCCAAATGCACCAGCCCAAGAAATAGAAAATTGTAATTGGAGGAGTGCGGTGAAGTGGTATATTACTGTGCGAATCGAGTTCCCTCCTCCCTCTTTCCTCCCTCCCTCTCTAGCAGGAAGATTAACGGAGTGTGTCTCTATCCAGAGGCCTGTCTTATAATAATGATTGTATAATGAAACCCACTAGGGCTCTCACTCGGTCTTCCCCGTTCATGAAATTTGATTAGGCTTCTATAATGTCACTGTATGATGTATCCGTTTTCAACAGATGTGCCATGGCTAGATGGAAATACACCCTGAGAGTGTTAGGAATAAGTTCTATGGCAGCGGCAAACATACTAAAAGCCCATGGTGCTTGATAAGCGGCTGGCTGTGTCATAGAATGTCCTGTAACTTTTGATTGATTCATCATGGTTTCCAGAGCTTTTTGAAGTCGTCCCAGCATGACTTCATCAGGAATATATATCTCCCTTTCGAGAAGCAACAATTTCCCTTTTGAAAGTGTGCCTGTGTCTCTCTCCTCTCTCTCTCTCTCTCGTACAGTAGTGGAGGGGGCATATGGAAGACAGGATGTTTTCTTTTGAAACACAGCCCAGTGTTCCGCTGTGTTTTCTTTCCTCATGTATACCTCTGGGAGCCGGGGGGAATTGAACAGAGCAGCCGATGGGCTTCCTAATTAAGCGCTTGTTTTAAGTCGGGGAGTGCGGTGCTGAGTGGAAGCAGGTGGTGTGGGCGGGTGCTTCTCCTACATCGTCAAGTAGAGCTCAGTCTTCACAAACACAGCACACGCACACATGCATGCAGACAACACACATTCACGCACAGGTAGGGGAGAGAGACACCGAACCAAAGCTATTACCCAGGAAATGACATCTAGCCCTACACTCTTACAAAAAAGGGTTCCAAAAGGGTTCTTTGGCTGTCCCCTGGATAACACAGTTTTTTCTAAGAGTGTAGATTGTCAGAATCTTGGCCCACGATTCACATCCTCTCAACAGACTGACATACAGTCAGACACCCTCTCAATATGAATAGCCCTTTGTTTATTTATCTTCTGTTTGCCTCATTCATTAAGGTCTAAACATCACAAATGAGTCCTGTTGAATATGTCTGTCTGAGATTTGCTGAATGTGCCACTGTGTTACGGCTTTCATGGCGTAACAAATCCTAATTGGCCATAGAGGCTGACTTCGGGGCGGAATCTACTTGACGCTGGCAATATTGTGTTGTCTAATTGGGTTTTGCCATAATCTGCCGCCACTACAGATGCTCATGCACAAGCTGCATGGAAATCGTGTAACACTTGGAATAGGCTTCCAAGATGTATTGATGTTTGATTTAATTCATCAAAAGGGCTTTCAGCCTTGGAAAACGGTCTGCAGCAACCCTCCAGAGAAGGCTGACTGATGAGGCCTGGCTGGTTAGTCGATGCTGCAACACATGATTATTGGATGTGTACATGTCCAGCCATCCTGTATGTCAATAACATGGAGACTAGGGCTAGGGTTTCTCAAGATCAAAAACGGCACGTTATTCAATAGTAAAGAGTAAATCACAGTGAAGTTTAGGCTGATAATACTAATCTGATGAGATATTCATTCTCTGTAGTTAGTGCGTTGAGTGGCTCTCCATACTCTATTTCTGTAGCAAAGCTAGCTCTGCTGCACTGTACCTCCTCTGCACTGTACTGCACTATGCTTCCACCCTCTCCTCTGCATTCACACACTCTCAGCCCCATACAGTACAGTCCAGTACCGTCGCACCCACTCTCTTTCTCTGTGGGCTGTGTTTCTCTGTGTGCTGAGCAGACCCACGACCTGGCCATCCGCTGCATCCAGAAGAACATCAAGAAGAACAAGGGAGTGAAGGGCTGGCCCTGGTGGAAGCTGTTCACCACCGTACGGCCGCTTATCGAGGTGCAGCTCACAGAGGAACAGATTCGAGGAAAAGATGTGAGTATCTCTGTCTCTCTTTCTGACTGTTAGCCTGTTTAGCCATCCAACCTCACCCACTGCAAATCTGCTCCACATGACTAAAGTAAGGGTTTGCATACTTGGAAATGTGTGATTGCACACCCACGACCATGAGTCAAATCTCCAGAGTTGCTATGTGATGTCAGGTGGGAGTGGTGAATATCTCCATAGTGTTGCACAGGATTCCAACATGGCTACCTCTGCTGTAGCTATTTTCTACTGTCTCTTTCCCGTTCTTATAATTGTCCTTGTACTGTATGTTCTCTTCCAGGAGGAGATCCAGCATCTGAAGGGCAAGCTGGAGAAGACTGAGAAAGAGAGGAACGAACTGAGACTGAACAGTGATCGACTGGAGAGCAGGGTGAGTCTCCTGGGGCCTTTCTTCTATGCACTGCATTCTGGGAGACAGCGTTTGCTGCAGAAGTACTATAAAGTAACTCAGTCATACTGTCTTCATTCACCAGAAGCTGTGTCAGGTTATCAACTCAAACAGTCCGCCTTTGTTCAATGTTTGACTCCGTCTGTGATAAGAAAAGTAGGCTGAGGATATGACTCTCGGACTTCATAGATAGCCTTTTGATGGTGTGTTTGTAGTGCACTGTGACCGAAGATAGGCCATGCCATGGGGCATGCACATTAAATACTGTGTGTGTGTTCCTCCAGATCACAGAGTTGTCAGCGGAGCTTGCGGATGAGAGGAACACTGGAGAGTCGGCCTCCCAGCTGCTGGAGACCGAGACGTCTGAGAGACTGAGACTGGAGAAAGACATGAAGGACCTACAGGTACAGACAGACTCACTCACTCCTGAGTGTCTGTACTTACACTACTGTTGTGAGCCTAAGTAATAGGACAGGGAAGATGGAGCACGAACGTAACATTTAGTAGGGGGAATATTGAATTTTCTGTCTACCTCTGTCTACCTCAGGCTAAGTTTGACTTGATGAAGAAGCAGATGGAGTGTATGGAGATGGAGGTGATGGAGGCTCGTCTCATCAGAACGGCAGAGCTCAACGGGGACATGGACGATGACGATGATGATGCAGGTGAGTTCTTCTGCTGCCTAAAGTCTCTTATCCACACAAACCCACTGAATGCCTGGTCACTATTCTGTTGTCATAATGGCTGAGTGAAGGAAAGGCATTATAAATATAAAAAATCGAATGAAATTGTATTTGTCACGTGAAGAATACAACGGGTGTAGACTTTAAAACCTCTACAGGATTGGTGGGTCCCCCGCGAGACGGTTGAGCTAACGTAGGCTAATGTGATTAGCATGAGGTTGTAAGTAACAAGAACATTTCCCAGGACATAGACATATGTGATATTGGCAGAAAACTTACATTATTGTTAATCTAACTGCACTGTCCAATTTACAGTAGCTATTACAGTGAAAGAATGTCATGTTATTGTTTGAGGAGAGTGAACAGTTATGAACTTGAAAATGTATTAATAAACCAATTAGGCACATTTGGGCAGTCTCGATTAAATTTTTTTTACAGAAATTCAATGGTTCATTGGATCAGTCTAACACTTTGCACATACACTGTTGCCATCCAGTGACCAAAATCTAAATTGCACCTGGGCTGGAATAATACATTATGGCCTTTCTCTTGCATTTCAAAGATGATGGTACAAAAACAAATACAAAAAAATGCATGTTTTTTTTCTTTGTGTTATCTTATACCAGATCTAATGTGTTATATTATCCTACATTAATTTCACATTTCCACAAACTTTAAAGTGTTTCCTTTCAAATGGTATCAAGAATATGCACATGAATGCTTCAGGAACTGAGCTACAGGCAGTTAGATTTGGGTATGTCATTTTAGGTGAAAATTGGGAAAAAAGGGGCTTGATACTCATGAAATGCTTGCATAACACGAGGAATAAAATACACGAGAATGGAGCTACTGTATATACAGGGAATACCAGTGCCAGATCAATGTGCAGCGGTATGAGGTACTTAAGGTATATATGTACATGAAGGCAGGGTAAAGTGACTAGGCATCAGGATAGATAATGATAAGAGGTGTAACCATTTAATTAACTATTTAGCAGTCTTATGGCTATTTAACAGTCTTATGGCTTGGGGGTAGAAGCTGTCTCCGAGCCTGTTGGTCTTCGTGCCGATGCTCCGGTACCGTTAGCAGGACGATAACAGAGTGAACTCAGACACCGCCTGATATAGAGGTCCTGGATGGCAGGGAGTTCGGCCCCAGTGATGTACTGGGCTGTCTGCACCGCTCTCTGTAGCACTTTGCGGTCGAGGGCAGTGCATTATCATACCAAGCGATGATGCAGCCAGTCAAGATCCTCTCGATGGTGCAGCTGTAGAACTTTTTGAGGACCCATGCCAAATCTTTTCAGCCTCCTGAGGGGGAAGAGGCGCTGTCTTGCCCTCTTCACTACTGTGTGGGTGTGTGTGGACCATGTTAAGTCCTTAGTGACGTGGACGCCAAAGAACTTGAAGCTCTCAACCCGCTCCATAGCACTGTCTACTGGTATAAGACTACTGGTATAAGAGGATACTCACAAATGACATCGGAAAGAGTGGGTTGCATTATGATCACCTTTGTTTTTCAGAGGCTAACAGACACAGCTTAGAAAGGGGCCAATGGTATGTAAAGCTGCAATATGTAACTTTTTGGGCGACCCGACCAAATTCACTAGAAATGCGCGTTATAGATCTATCATTCTCATTGAAAGCAAGTCTAAGAAGCGGTAGATCTGTTCTATGTGCATAATTTCTATGCTTTTCCTTAAGTTTCGTACAATATTTGTGGTTATGGAAACTATATTTCACAGCGGTTTAGATGGTACAATGAATCTCTACGCTATACTTGCTTGTTTTGTCAAATAAACTGAAATTAGGCAAACTATTAGTATTTTTGCAACCTGGGGCGATTTCTGCATAGTGCATCTTTAATAGTTCCAAACTGGTAATATGAGGGTATTGTGTGACTCATCCTTAGTACAATATTTGAGACTCCATACAGTAGGAAATTGGGTCAAAAGTTGCATTATAATATAACTGGCCCATGAATTAACCTATCTTCTATGGATTTACAGGTATGGAATTAAGATGCCCATTGTCAGGCCTTAGTCCTCTCTCTCCTCTGATCTTCTGCATTGAGTGAGGTGTCATGCTGTGAGTGTATTGTCCTTGAGTCTCTCTGTGCCCGTGAGTCAAGGAGCTCGAATACCCGGCCTCCATAAAGCCAGAGTGGGGAGGTTTCAGATAAATGAGAAAATAATCTTGTGGATCAGAGCCGGTGGCCCCTGGAAGCTGTCATTATACTATATATATGCAAATGTCTGTTCGTAATGAAAATCCCCAGTGTTCCTGTGTGAAGGGGGAATGGACAGCCTCTCAAACGATAAGTCTGAGAAATGAACCTGGACCCGCCTCTAGTCTCTGCTGCTTTGGTGTAGATAGTCTCTGACAGCCACAGCTCTGGGCCAAGTTAAAGCTCTAGATTAGATCGATTTAGATTAGTTTATTAGTCACATGCACAGGGTCGCAGATGTAATCGCAGGGTACAGTAAAATTCGTATTCTTCGAGCTCCCAACAGTACAGGAGTGAATGAAGTGAATGATATTAATAATAATAATAATACTAATTTATGGACATTTACAACTGTAGCTATGCTGTTAGGTTCTGCCCTTCCACCATAAACCCTTTTTTCAATGGTGTCAAGTCCATTTTTAAACAAATCTCCTTGTAGTTGATGAACTTTCAATGTCATCTTCCCTCAGTAGAGACGATATCTTGAGGGATGCTTTGTTCCCTTGAGTTTCTTGAAGGTTTTTCTTTGTATTATCAAGTTATGATGAAAAGTTTGGTAGAAGTTTCCATGTCTGTTGTTGGCAACGCTTGAATGTGAGACACAGAAAATCTTCTCTAACCTAATGATCCTCAGCAGCATCCACTGGCTCAGTCACATTGAGCCTCCATCTTCGTTCAGTCAGCCAATCTAGCATTAAAAGATTGGTCACTCCAAATGTCCCATAGTCTGTCTCCGTCACTCCCTGGCCATATGTACTGTCCTTGGTCTGTCTCACAGGAGGAGAGTGGCGGCTGAAGTACGACCGAGCCATCCGGGAGACGGAGTTCACCAAGAAGAGACTTCAGCAGGAGTTTGAAGACAAGCTGGAGACTGAGCAGCAGAGTAAAAGACACCTGGAGAGAAGGGTACAGCCCTGGTCTTACACTAATGCTTAATTCCATATTGTCCCCTGGTGTACTGTAGTGATATCTCATACTGTATGATAGTAGAGTACTCATACTGTGTGGGTGTGTGTGTAGCTGACTGACTTGCAGGCGGACAGTGATGAGGTGCAGCGCTCTGTGCAGCAGCTGAAGAAGAAGTGTAGCAGATTGACGGCTGAGCTGCAGGACACCAAGCTGCACCTGGAGGGCCAGCAGAGCCGCAACCACGACCTGGAGAAGAAACAGAGGAAGTATGTACACGCAGGCACACTCGCAGGCACACGCACTAATACACAGTGGTAAAGCCTTCATTCACCAGCTCTGGTTATTTAACACTGACTATAGATATAAGTAACCTTCGTTTGGTCACATATTGCACAAGATGGCTTACCATCCAAAGAGGTAAGCCATCTTGTGTCCTCACTCTCACTAGCTGACCTACCTAGGATACTACTACACATTTCTTCATTTGAACAGAGAATAGAGACTGGCTGTAATCTGTGGAATTGCATTAGCCAAGGGAATGAGTCAGACTTTTAGAACTTGAGAGGTTTGTGCTGTGACAGAATGTGATCTCTCCCCTGGGGCTAATTGAAGATGCTCTGTGGGAGTAATCATTTTCAGCTGTGCAAAGCCGAGGACGGCTCCTCTTAGAGAAGAAAAAGAGAATTAAGAGACCTGACAGTTCAGAACACTTCACAATTCAGTTGAACACTCCTAGGTATAGCTGGCCCAGACAATTGAATAGAACATTATCCTCATGATGAGAATGTTATTGTAAATTAACAGCCCACTATTAACATTTAAAGGTGAGTGCTGATAATGAGGTTAAAATGGAGGCTATACTACTAGCAATAGTCCTCAGTGGAATGAGAGGAAGTGAAATAGTTTTTTATTGCAATGAATTCAGTTGTAAATGATTTAACTCAACAAATGGCCCTGGTTAAATATTTGATCTTAGGAGAGGTCTTGAGGATGTATGACGTCCTGTCAGTAGTGTAACATGAGTGTTGTGTGTTGCAGGTTTGACTTGGAGCAGAGCCAGGCCCAGGACGAGGTGCTGAGGGAGAAGAACCTGAGAGAGAAGCTGGGCCGGGAGAGAGACATGATGACTGGGGAGCTGTTCAGTCTGCGCCAGCAGCTGCAGGTACCAGCTGGACATGGATGATAGATCATAATGTTATCGTTGCCCCTGGGAAGACCATGTTCTCCATGTCCTCTGTATGTCTTCTGGCCTGGTCCAGGAGTCCTCTGAGTATCCCAGTCTCTTTACTGCCCCCTGCCTGCCTGCTTGCCTGCAGGACAAAGACATGGAGCTGTGTGCCGTCCAGCTGAAGGTGGAGCAGCTGGATGCAGAGCTACAGGACCTGTCCTCCCAGGAGTCCAAGGACGAGGCGTCACTGTCCAAGACCAAGAAGACCCTCCGTGACCTGGAGGCCAAGGTCAAAGACCAGGAAGAGGAGTTGGACGAGCAGGCCGGGACCATCCAGATGCTGGAGCAGGTAGAGGAGGAGGGGAGGAGGTGAAGAGGGGAACAATACAGAGCCCTTATAGGAGTTGCTGGTCTATAACAGTCTATTTGTGTGTGTCCTTCAGGCCAAGCTGCGTCTGGAGATGGAGATGGTGAGTCTGCGGCAGACCCACTCCAAAGACATCGAGAGCAAGGATGAGGAGGTGGAGGAGATCAGGCAGTCCTGCAGTAAGAAGGTATGGAGGCCTGCTCACACTCAACACACGACTGTATTTTCCACAGCAGTCCTATTTGTGATTTTTATCAGCTATGCATAACCTCCCTACTTTAGAAAACAACATGCCGACCCATGTCAAGTATACAACAGCTTTGACAGGCACTTTAACTAACACACACAATAATGTGTAGGCAATCGTGGCAAATTACGCTGCACTCTGAATTCCTATCTTGACTGCCTTAATTTCCCCAATAGCAACAAGTCATGGCAACCATATCTGGAAATGACTGTTGATGTGATTTGTTGTCATTTGGAATGTTTTGATTACGTACTTGTATAATTTTAATACATTTTTACCCACAGTAATTTCACATTGACAGTCAGGCATATAGTGCCGCATAGAGTATGACATTGATCTGGCCCTCAACCTTTAGCCCTATGGGGACGACATGTGGCGTGATAGATGATACTGACACTGCAGTGATGGTCATCTGTCAGCCTGTCCCAATGACTGTGTAGTTAATGTTATCAATCAATCAATAAATCAATCAATCAATCAAATGTATTTGTAAAGCCCTTTTTACATCAGCCGATGTCACAAAGTGCTATACAGAAACCCAGCCTAAAACCCCAAATAGCAAGCAATGCCGGTGTAGAAGCTCGGTGGCTAGGAAAAACTCCCTAGAAAGGCCAGAACCTAGGAAGAAACCTAGAGAGAAACCAGGCTATGAGTGTGCCGGGTGGAGATTATAACAGAACATGGCCAAGATGTTCATAGATGACCAGCAGGGTCAAATAATAATAATCACAGTGGTTGTAGAGGGTGCAACAGGTCAGCACCTCAGGAGTAAATGTCAGTTGGCTTTTCATAGCCGATCATTCAGAGTATCTCTACCGCTCCTGCTGTCTCTAGAGAGTTGAAAACAGCAGGTCTGGGACAGGTCCGGTGAACTGGTCAGGGTTCCATAGCCACAGGCAGAACAGTTAAAACTGGAGCAGCAGCACGACCAGGTGGACTGGGGAGAGCAAGGAGTCATCAGGCCAGGTAGTCCTGAGGCATGGTCCTAGGGCTCAGGTCTTCTGAGAGGGAGAGAGAATTAGAGAGAGCATACTTAAAATTCACACAGGACACCGGATAGACTGGAGACATACTCCAGATAAAACAGACTGACCCTAGCCCCCCAACACAAACTATTTCATCTTAAATAATGGTGGCTGAGACAGGAGGGGTCGGGAGACACTGTGGCCCTGTCCGACTATACCCCCGGACAGGGCCAAACAGGCAGGATATAACCCCACCCACTTTGCCAAAGCACAGCCCCCACACCACTAGAGGGATATCTTCAACCACCAACTTACCATCCTGAGACAAGGCCAAGTATAGCCCACGAAGATCTCCCCCACGGCACAACCCAAGGAGGGGCGCCAACCCAAACAGGAAGACCACGTCAGTGACTCAACCCACTCAAGTGACGCACCCCTCCTAGGGATGGCATGGAAGAGCACCAGTAAGCCAGTGACTCAGCCCCTGTAATAGGGTTAGAGGCAGAGAATCCCAGTGGAGAGAGGGGAACCGGGCCAGGCAGAGACAACAAGAGCGGTTCGTTGCTTCAGTGCCTTTCCGTTCACCTTCACACTCCTGGGCCAGACTACACTCAATCATAGGACCTACTGAAGAGATGAGTCTTCAATAAAGACTTGAAGGTTGAGACCAAGTCTGCGTCTCTCACATGGATAAGCAGACCATTCCATAAAAATGGAGCTCTATAGGAGAAAGTCCTGCCTCCAGCTGTTTGCTTAGAAATTATAGGGACAATAAGGAGGAATGCGTCTTGTGACTGTAACGTACGTGTAGGTATGTACAGCAGGACCAAATCGGAAAGATGGGTAGGAGCAAGCCCATGTAATGCTTTGTAGGTTGGTGGTAAAACCTTGAAATCGGCCCTTGCCTTAACAGGAAGCCAGTGTAGAGAGGCTAGCACTGGAGTAATATGATACATTTTTGGGGTTCTAGTCAAAATTCTAGCAGCTGTGTTTAGCACTAACTGAGGTTTATTTAGTGCTTTATCCGGGTAGCCGGAAAGTAGAGCATTGCAGTACTCTAACCTAGAAGTGACAAAAGCATGGATTAATTGTTCTGCATAATTTTTGGACAGAAAGTTTCTGATTTTTGCAATGTTACATAGATGGGGAAAAAAGCTGTCCTTGAAACAGTCTTGATATGTTCGTCAAAAGAGAGATCAGGGTCCAGAGTAACGCCGAGGTCCTTCACAGTTTTATTTGAGAAGACTGTACAACCATCAAGATTAATTGTCAGATTCAATAGAAGATCTCTTTGTTTCTTGGGACCTAGAACTAGCATCTCTGTTTTGTCTGAGTTTAAAAGTAGAACATTTGCCACCATCCACTTCCTTATGTCTGAAACACAGGCTTCCAGGGAGGGCAATTTTGGGGCTTCACCATGTTTCATCGAAATGTACAGTTGTGTGTCGTCCGCATAGCAGTAAAAGTTAACATTATGTTTCCGAATGACATCACCAAGAGGTAAAATATGTAGTGAAAACAACAGTGGTCCTAAAATGGAGCCTTGAGGAACACTGAAATTTACAGTTGATTTGTCAGAGGACAAACCATCCACAGAGACAAAGTCTACTTAGTCTACTGATCTTCATCCTGTCTGTCGCTGTCTGTCTGTCCATTCTACAGCTGAAGCAGATGGAGGTACAGCTGGAGGAGGAGTATGATGACAAGCAGAAAGTCCTGCGTGAGAGGAGAGAGCTGGAGACCAAACTGCTGTCTGCCCAGGATCAGGTACTCCATCACACTGTTACTGATGTGTGTGTGTGCATGCGTGTGAACACAACTGGGTGCTCATCACCCCGTCATTGTAAATAAGAATTTGTTCTTAACTGACTTTCCTAGTTAAATAAAAAAGAAATAAATCACTCTGACAGGCTGACTACAGAGCGTTGCAAAATACATTTAGAAATGTATATTATTCAATTATTGCACCCACACTGCTCGCGCGTGCCAACGAGCGTCTGCGTTGCCAAGGGCTAACACGGAACCCAAACCGGATGCGCGCATGCGTCATCGTGCATAAATGTATTTTGTCCCCCCACACCAAACGCGATCACGACACGCAGGTTAAAATATCAAAACAAACTCTGAACCAATTATATTAATTTGGGGACAGGTCAAAAAGCATTAAACATTTATGGCAATTTAGCTAGCTAGCTTGCACTTGCTAGCTAATTTGTCCTATTTAGCTAGCTTGCTGTTGCTAGCTAATTTGTCCTGGGATATAAACATTGAGTTGTTACTTTACCTGAAATGCACAAGGTCCTCTACTCCGCAAATTAATCCACACATAAAACGGTCAACTGAATCGTTTCTAGTCATCTCTCCTCCTTCCAGGCTTTTTCTTCTCTTAACTTTATATTGCAATTGGCCACTTTTATAAATTAGGTGCATTACCGCCACTGACCTCGTTCGTCTTTCAGTCACCCACGTGGGTGTAACCAATGAGGAGATGGCACGTGGGTATCTGCTTCTATAAACCAATGAAGAGATGGGAGAGGCAGGACTTGCAGCGCGATCTGTGTCACAAATAGTGGAGTCGTTCTAAGAAGAGGGACATTTTCTTCCCTTTGATATTTTAAGCCTGTTATATTAAAGTGCCCTTTAATATAGACCACATGGATAATTCAATAAAACAGATTTTTAATGTGTCAAAATTCAGCATTTTGACATGACCCTCTGTCAACCCTGTGTCACTTCTAGGAAGATATCAACCCACTTAATCTAAACATTTCTCCAAGCTTCACCGTCATTGTAAAGCCCTAGTGATTTTGTTGCTATGACATTCATTTCTGAAGATTATAATTTATTTCATGTGATTAGTGATTCATTTACGTCTGTCCCTAATTTTAAGGTCAACCCTGTTATGTGAATTGAACTCTCATTTTAATATGGTGAAATTATTCCTTTTAACAAAAATAAAATCAAAAGAAACATTTGAACATCTAATAGTCAAATCAAAGTGTAAATACAGATGAGCTGGTTCTACTGTTTTTGGTCATTTTCTGGTATTTTGTGGTGCAAAACAGAGCGGGTCGAACATAAAAGGTCAACCCTGTCACCCATAGATAGACAAGTAAACATGTTTTAGCTATTTCATTTTGTTTGTGACGCTTGCATTCAATTGCCTCTCCCTGTTGCACAAAACAAGCTTCCATTCCCCCTGTCACGAGGGGATTTATGGCTCATTTAAGATGAAATCGTCAACTCTGTTACAGTCAACCCTGTCAGTCAAATATGTCACTTTATTTGGCACTTCTATAGTAATTTGTTTATTGAGATTTTTTTATGAAGTTGAACATGTACTTTTTATGACAGAATGTTTAAAAAATATGTGACCCTGTTACACTTCTCAAAAGGCACCGAATTGGTGGAATGACCCAGAGACTGTTTGACTGTTCACTTCTAGGTGGGCTGCAGGGACGTGGAGACAGAGAAGAGGCTGAGGAAGGACCTGAAACGCACCAAAGTGCTGCTGGCTGACGCCCAGATCATGCTGGATCACATGAAGAACAACGCCCCCAGCAAGAGAGAGACCGCCCAGCTCAAAAACCAGGTACACGACACTACATGGTCCATCTTATTAACATCAGGTCAATCAGGTGCTTCAGTGACATTCTGACAGCTCTTTTACTACACATAGTCCTGTCAAAATGTATTGCACTTGCTCTTCCAATCAAGGACAGGGTGTTACATTTTGTGATTTCTGAAGATTTCTTAGTTTCCCTGACCTTGACCTTCTAATCCTCTCTCCCCCTCTCTTCTTCCACCTCCTCTTCCTCCTCCTGTTATATATCCATTCACAGCTGGAGGAGTCAGAGTTCACATGTGCGGCGGCGGTGAAGTCTCGTAAGGGCATGGAGATAGAGATCGAGGACCTGCACATCCAGATGGAGGACGTGGTCAAAGTCAAGATGTCGGTGAGTGAGAGCTCCCTCAGCTGTCCTGTCTCAATATGAGAGGATTCCCTACCATTATAGCTGCCTAGTGTGAACTGCACACAGAGTACGGAGTACGTCCACATCAGTGTGCTGTATTTCAATTTCCTTTTAAAAGGGCTTACAGCCTAGTTAAATCAGTCAAGCTAGTGTATATTTTACCTAGATAAAATGGCTGAGTATACCAAACATTAGGAACACCTTCCTAATATTGAGTTGCACCCCCCATTTTGCCCTCAGAACAGCCTCAATTAGTCGGGGCATGGACTCTACAAGGTGTCAAAAGTGTTCCACAGGGATGCTGGCCAATGTTGACTCCAATTCTTCCCACAGTTGTGTCAAGTTGTCTGGATGTCCTTTGGGTGGTGGACCATACTTGATACACACGGAAAACTGTTGAGCATGAAAAACCCAGCAGCGTTGCAGTTTGACACAAACCGGTGCGCCTGGCACCTACTACTATAACCCGTTCAAAGGCACTTAAACCATTTATCTTGCCCATTCACCCTCTGAATGGCACACATATTCACACTCCACGTATTTGTATTTATTATGGATCCCCATTAGTTCCTGCCAAGGCAGCAGCTACTCTTCCTGGGGTCCAAACACACCAATGCACCCACATTGCATATAAAACAACAGATAAAACAGTGAACTATGTTTGTACTGAATGAGCTAAAGATAACAGTACATCATATAACATCCCTACACCACCACATATCCACAACACAAAATGTTCAATATCACAATGTGTGCGTATGCATCTGTCTGTACTTTTGTGTGTGTCTCAGTTGTCTCGAAGCTTAAACATCCTTCTTTAACCTGTCTCCTCCCCTTCATCTATACCAGTGGTTCCCAAACTTTTTATAGTCCCGTACCACTTCAAACATTCAACCTCCAGCTGCGTACCCCCTCTAGCACCTGGGTCAGCGCACTCTCAAATGTTGTTTTTTGCCATCATTGTAAGCCTGCCACACACACTATACAATACATTTATTAAACATAAGAATGAGTGTGAGTTTTTGTCACAACCCGGCCGGGAAGTGACAAAGAGCTGTTACAGGACCAGGACAAAAATTATTATAATAATCGATAATTTGGTCTTTATTTGGCCATCTTACATATAATACCTTATTTGTTCATAAAAAAATGGTGAATAACTCACCACAGGTTAATGAGAAGGGTGTGCTTGAAAGGATGCACATAACTCTGCAATGTTGGGTTGTAATGGAGAGAGTCTTAAATCATTTCCCACACAGTCTGTGCCTGTATTTAGTTTTCATGCTAGTGAGGGCCGAGAATCCACTCTCACATAGCTACGTGGTTGCAAAGGGCATCAGTGTCTTAACAGTGCGATTTGCCAAGGCAAGAAACTCTGAGCGCAGCCCAATCCAGAAATCTGTCAGTGGCTTCTGATTAATTTCAATTTTCACAGAACCGCTTGTTGCAATTTCGATGAGGCTCTCTTGTTCAGATATCGATAAATGGACTGGAGGCAGGGCATGAAGGGATAACGAATCCAGTTGTTTGTGTCGTCTGTTTTTCGGGAAAGTTTCTGTGTAATTGCGCACCCAGCTCACTCAGGTGCTTCGCTATATTGTCCTTAAGTCTGAGTTCATTTGCACAAAAAAAAAATCATACAATGATGGAAAGACCTGTGTGTTGTCCTTGTTAATGCAGACAGAGAAGAGCTCCAACTTCTTAACCATGGCCTCAATTTTGTCCCACACATTGAATATAGTTATGGAGAGTCCCTATAATACGAGATTAACATTATTCAGGTGAGAAAAAACGTCACCCAGATAGGCCAGTCGTGTGAGAAATTCATCATCATGCAAGCGGTCAGACAAGTGAAAATTATGGTCAGTAAAGAAAACTTTAAGCTTGTCGCTCAATTAAGAAAAACGTGTCTATACTTTGCCCCTTGATAACCAGCGCACCTCTGTATGTTGTAAAAGCGTTACATAGTCGCTGCCCATATCATTACTTTGTGCAGGAAATACACAAGAGTTCAGGGGCCTTGCTTTAGCAAAGTTAATAATTTTCACTGTGGTGTCCAAAACGTCTTTCAAGCTGTCAGGCATTCCCTTGGCAGCAAGAGCCTCTCGGAGGATGCTGCAGTGTACCCATGTGGCGTCAGGAGCAACTGCTTGCATGCACTTTACCATTCCACTATGTCTCCCTGTCATGGCTTTTGTGCCATCAGTACAGATACCAACACATCTTGACCACCAAAGTCCATTTGATGTCACAAAGCTGTCCAGTACTTTAAAAATATCCTCTCATGTTGTCCTGGTTTCCAGTGGTTTGCATAAACATCATGGACATATAGCAGGAGCTGTACCAGGCCCTCCATGTCTGTTGACACATCCAGCTGTAACGCCAATAATTCACTGGCTTGTATGCGAAGCAGTAATTGTTTCAAAACATCTCCTGCCATGTCTCTGATGTGTCGTGAAACAGTGTTGTTTGATGAAGGCATTGTCTGTAAAGTTTTTTTGGCATTTTCCCCCAGCATTGTCCCAGCCATGTCCGCGGCAGCAGGAATAATTAAGTCCTCCACAATAGTATGGGGCTTGCCTGTCCTAGCCACTCGGTAGCTCACCATATAAGATGCTTCTATCCCCTTCTTATTAATAGTATCTGTTGCTTTTATACGTGTCTTAATACTTGAAGTCATCTTTATTCTCGCTCAAAAAACTCAAGTGGCTTATTTCTCTAAATGTCATGTTTCGTTTCAAAATTTCTGCGCAAGAGTGAAGATTTCCCACAAGAGAGTGACGTTTAATATGATTGGATGTTAATTATTTGACTAGGCTACCTGTATTTGACATTGTGTTTTTATTTCGCTGAACACTAGTTGGTTCAATTTTATTTTTGGCAGTGAAATTGGGCTACTCAGGCGAGGAAAAAAACCTCACCCAAATGTATAGCTGGAAATATAAATGTACTGTTTAAAAATTAAATGTGGGCCACATTTTTATTTGGCGTACCCCCGACAGCATTGCGCGTACCCCAGTTTGGGAACTTATCTACACTGATTGAAGTGGATTTAACAAGTGACGTCAATAAGGGATCATAGCTTTCACCTGGATTCTCCTGGTCAGTGTATGTCATGGAAGAGCAGGTGTTCTTAATGTTTTTTTATACTCCGTGTAGATGTGACATAAACAATTTCTGTCCGTGCAATTTTCATTTAATTGAACAGAAATGCAGATTGGTCTATTGTAATGAGACTGCTTGCTTGATGACCTTGTTTATTGTAGTGATACACAATCGACATCTTTTTGTTAAGGAAACAATTCCGTATTTGTGTAATTACAGCTTTATTTACCACATTTTTTACTACACAACAAACCAAACAGTGTCATTAAAAACAGTAGGAGAGCCTGTCGTTTCTTTTACTCTCCCTTTCACACAGGGTCGACTCTTTTAGTGTGTGTTAAAACACTGCCACGAATATACACAAATCCCCCATCATGCATCTCCCGACATTTTTTTCTTTCTGGAAATGGCCCATTTCTCGATTATGTGCTAATGGATTAATTAGCATTGTTGATATTTTTTTTGTCCTCATTAATGCGTTCCATAATCGCTTCCCATGAGAGTGCTTTCTGTGTTTTAGAGGAAATTGCGGGAAGAGAGTGACACTTGTGGTCCTCTGGGGACAGAGAGAGGACAGAGAGTGACCCTGTAGAGCTGCTAATTGGTGTGTTTATGGCTATGAAAGGTATTTTAAATGTCTCCAGTTTGGGATGGCATACTAAGAGGCTGGGTGTCTTTCCCTCCAGAGTAGATATGATGATCTGCCTTAGGACACTAGTTCCAAGCTAATACATGGTGCATTGGCCACAAAGGTCTGTCTGCAGGCCTAAATGACCCAATCAGGTGTGATTATAGTAAATCGCACTAATCCACCATCAGGGTCAGGCCACGGGTAGATATCCATTAGATGACTGGCCAGCTGTTCACCATTGATTACTTTCACTGGCTCTGGTTGAAAAACAGCTTAGCCGTTAACGTTTGTCTTTCTCTTTCTTCCCCTCTTCCTCTCTCTCAGCTTGAGGAGCAGGTGTCCCGTCTGCAAAGGGAGAAGAACGACCTGCAGTCTCGTATGGAGGAGGACCAGGAGGATATGAACGAGCTGATGAAGAAACACAAGGCTGCCGTCTCCCAGGTAAACCCTGCCCCTGAACAGCTTCTGGTCTATAGACCTGCACTATAACTATGACACATACTGTACATCCCTCTCAGCTACACAGCTTCTGGTCTATAGACCTGCACTATAACTATGACACATACTGTACATCCCTCTCAGCTACACAGCTTCTGGTCTGTAGACCTGCACTATAACTATGACACATACTGTACATCCCTCTCAGCTACACAGCTTCTGGTCTGTAGACCTGCACTATAACTATGACACATACTGTACATCCCTCTCAGCTACACAGCTTCTGGTCTGTAGACCTGCACTATAACTATGACACATACTGTACATCCCTCTCAGCTACACAGCTTCTGGTCTATAGACCTGCACTATAACTATGACACATACTGTACATCCCTCTCAGCTACACAGCTTCTGGTCTATAGACCTGCACTATAACTATGACACATACTGTACATCCCTCTCAGCTACACAGCTTCTGGTCTATAGACCTGCACTATAACTATGACACATACTGTACATCCCTCTCAGCTACACAGCTTCTGGTCTATAGACCTGCACTATAACTATGACACATACTGTACATCCCTCTCAGCTACACAGCTTCTGGTCTATAGACCTGCACTATAACTATGACACATACTGTACATCCCTCTCAGCTACACAGCTTCTGGTCTGTAGACCTGCACTATAACTATGACACATACTGTACATCCCTCTCAGCTACACAGCTTCTAGTCTGTAGACCTGCACTATAACTATGACACATACTGTACATCCCTCTCAGCTACACAGCTTCTGGTCTATAGACCTGCACTATAACTATGACACATACTCTACATCCCTCTCAGCTACACAGCTTCTGGTCTGTAGACCTGCACTATAACTATGACACATACTGTACATCCCTCTCAGCTACACAGCTTCTGGTCTGTAGACCTGCACTATAACTATGACACATACTGTACATCCCTCTCAGCTACACAGTTTCTGGTCTGTAGACCTGCACTATAACTATGACACATACTGTACATCCCTCTCAGCTACACAGTTTCTGGTCTGTAGACCTGCACTATAACTATGACACATACTGTACATCCCTCTCAGCTACACCGTTTCTGGTCTGTAGACCTGCACTGGGCACCAGTATCCGTATGCTTTAAAAAGCCCTTAATGTATTTTCCTATGTGTAGGCGGAACATTTGAGAAGCTAGAGATAAACAAACCAAATGTTGCATTCAGAGATGTGCAATCTGTTACACAGGAGGTTACATGAATTATAATATATTGTCCTGAATACTTGACTGTTGGATATTAATCTACCTCCTAAGTTAAAATACCTATGTTAAATGGAAGCATCCCACATAAGAATATCCAGAGTTTCATTCCAAAACGCTATACACTATATCCATTTTCAGAAATGTTGGTAATAGCTTTTATTGTTTAATGAAATTCTGAACGAGATTGGCGTGTTTTTTCACTATCTAATCATGGCATTGGGTTGTTCAATGACAGACATGTATATGTTTAAAATCTATCAATTGATGGTTATCTTTTCAGAGAGACAAATAATCATGTTTTTTTTCTAAATGCTACATATCCGCCTCACTGTCAGAGAAACAAGTGGTGCTGCTAGGTTTTACATAGTCAAATGTAACAAATAACACTTTTTTAAAGAAATGTACAAATTATACGTGACATCAATATTTCATTAAAAAAAAAATAACTCAATACAGTAATATGAAATCTGTATGTAAAACATTTACATTTGACATTTTTGCTCTTATTCAGAATGACTTACAGTAAGGGTATTCATCTTAAGATGGCTAGGTGAAACAACCACATATCACAGTAAAATATACAGGATATGAGCAGCAAGTAGGCTAGCGATTAAGAGCGTTGGGCAAATCCCCGAGCCAAGTAGGTGAAAAATCTGTTTGTGCCCTTGAGCAATTAAGCTCCTGTAAGTCGCTCTGAATAAGAGTGTCTGCTAAATGACAAATAAAATGGTAAAAAATATGAACATTCCATTTGAGCTAAACGATGTGTGTGTATATAGCATTTTGCAAAAAATAAACAAAACATTTCAGACACATCTGAAATGTAGGAATTAAAAATGTGACAACAGTAATATTTTACACACACCTGAAGGTACCCATAACCAATCATTTCTGATGAAAAAACACAAATGTAAAAAATTGGTGGATATAGTGTTTTGGAAGTAAACTCTTCAAATACTGTAACTATCTCTGTGTGTTTGTGATGTGACAGTCTGCCAGAGACCTGGCCCAGATCAGTGACCTGCAGGCCCAGCTGGAGGAAGCCATGAAGGAGAAGCAGGAGATCCAGGACAAGGTAACTAGACACTGCCATGGGAGCCCAATCCCCTTGCCTGCCCCCACCATCCCCATCTACTCACACATTCACCAGCCACTCAGAGGATGTCATGCCCTCAGCGCAATCATAGAGGTTGTCCTACACCGTTACCTTCACCTGGAGAGGATCAGAGCTCTGTCTGTCTGCTTAGAGCCCGATCTTACCGCTCACTCTGCTTGCTGTAAGGTAGTTTTAAGAGCTGCCACCAAAGGCAGCGTTAGATGGCTATCTATCTATCTATTGTATCTATCTAAATCCTGTAGCCCTGCAGTGATTAACAGATCCACAATGAGAGGAACACTGTGTTCTTCAATGACATGAAAGGCCAGCTCTAAATCCTCCTTCTCTCAGATGCAAAGCTCCTCATTAGGAGCCCTGGTGCATTTTGGGTACTTTTAGTTAGTGTATGTTTTTCATCCTCTTATCAGATATGAGAAAAGTCTTAAGACGAAACAAGTTTGCAAAGCATTGATCTTCTTCCCCTCCACAAAGCTGTGCAGTGGGATCTGTGATCGTTATTTAGGTCTGTAGAGGCTACTGGGGTTATCCTATCCTCGGCTTATTGGCTATTCACATCAGATAATACTAGCATTAGAGGCAACAAAAATGCTGGCTAGATTCCCAACATTTCAGCCAGGGTGGATGCTATTCACAATGCAGATGAAGGGAAGAGGTGAATGTATTTATTTTGGGCATAAACACATATCTGTTGAATGCAGGCCTAGTACTGCTTATAGAAGAAGTAGAGGGAGGGTTGCATAGGGCAGAGTGGAGGTGTTCAGTGTGGTGTAATCAGTACTTAAGTATGTCACTGTGTGTGTGTTTCCCCCCTCCAGTTGCAGTCCCTGCAGAGCCAGCTGGAGTTCCAGGAGCAGTCCATGGTGGAGAAGTCCCTGGTCAGCAGGCAGGAGGCCAAGATCCGCGAGCTCGAGACCAAGCTGGAGTACGAGAGGACCCAGATCAAACGCCTGGAGGTGAGACGGGAGAGGGAGAGGGTGGGAGAGGGAGGGGGGGAGGGAGGGAGGGGAAGAAAGAGGGAGGGAGGGAGGTGGAGAGGGAGGGAGGGAGGTAGGGAGGGAGGGAGTGAAGGAGGGAGTGAGTGAGGGGGAGAAAGAGGGAGAGAGTGGGAGGGAGGGAGAGATGGAGGGGGAGAGGGAGGGAGGGAGGGAGGGGAAGAGGGAGGGTGGGTGGGGGAAGAAAGAGGGAGGGAAGGGTGGGAGGTGGAGAGGGAGGGAGGGAGTGAAGGAGGGAGTGAGTGGGAGGGGGAGAAAGTGGGACGGAGGGAGAGATGGAGGGGGAGAGGGAGGGATGGTGGGGGAGGGAATGAGTGTGTGAGAGCAAGAGAGAGGGGCTTGTATGTGGGAGGTAGAGGGCAAGCTGTGAGGCCACATTTTGGGTCATTGAACAAATGCTGTGAGGGAAATATATTTTACGACAGCCATACTATCTTTCTCTGGCCAGCTGTGATTTCTGCACACCTGAGCTCAATTGGAAATTCTTTGTGACCTCAATTTGACCCTTCTCCAACTACATTAACCACACCACAAACCTCAAAGTGAAATGTGCTCACTGCTCAGGCACCTATGCTGGATGTCTCAGCTGTGTTCTATGCGGTTCTGACTTAGTTCCATCTCCTCGTCTCCAGAGCCTGACAGGTCGTCTGAAGGAGAACCTGGAGAAGATGACGGAGGAGAGAGACCACCGCGCTAATGGAGAGAACAGGGAGAAGGAGCAGAACAAACGCATACAGAGACAGATGAGGGACATCAAAGAGGAGATGGCTGAGCTGTCCAAGAAGGAGGCCGAGGCCAGCCGCAAGAAGCACGAGCTGGTAAGGAAGAGGGCCCAGTCAGCAGAGTACTAAAGTATGGACTGGACTCTCCTTGTTAGGTCATACAGGGGTAATATCCAAATTTAGGGTGGGGATGTCTTGGTTTACAGGGGTTTGGGGTGACAGTCACTTACTCTGCATCATGATCCATCAGGAAATGGACATAGAGAGTCTGGAGGCAGCCAATCAGAGTCTGCAGGCAGACCTCAAGCTGGCCTTCAAGAGGATTGGAGACTTGCAGGCCGCCATAGAGGACGAGATGGTCGACAGTGACGGCGACGATGACCTCGTAAATAAGTAGGTGCCCCCCCTCTTCTTCAGCCGGAGGACAGATTCTCTTTGTAATAAAGTTGTCAGAAAACAACTGCCCATTATTTAATGTATGTCCTGCTTTAATCCCCTGTGCCTGATTCTTTGTTGGTTTGTCCTCTTGTTTAGCTGCCTGCTGAGGACTCTTTTATTGGCATGTTCAGGGTTACAATTACCTCTGAGGCCCACTGTAGTAAACACTGTTGCCATACAGGGCCTCTGAGAGTGAGTTTAGACTCCCTTTTAAACAGTGAGGTCAGAGAGAGGATGAGTGAGCTGGTATTCTGAATCACTGCCCAAAACCATGCAGTATGGAGAGGTGTTCATCAGATTTTCTGCAGCAATTATTTGGAGCCGCCTTGTCTTCTTTTCACACACAATGAAGCTCTATCTATCCTGAGGCACACTACATCCCCAGTTGGGGAGGTCTCAAACTGTTAACTGTGTTTCTCCTTTTCTGTTCCTCTCTTTTTCTCTTTCTCTTTTGTTTCCTCTCCCACTCGTCGCCCAGTTTACAAGACATGGTGACAAAGTATCAGAAACGAAAGAACAAAACGTAAGAACAGACAATGCATCCTTTCTTTTCCCATTATTGTTTGGTTTCAAGGTTTTAAAATCATCGTCCCTCGAGAGAATGATGCTGTATTAGGGAGACATTGCACTTTTGCTGTTTAGGATGACATTTTGAGCAGAAGGAACTTAGTTCAAACTACTTTAAGATTAGCATCTCTACAAACCTACTGTTTGAGGGATGCTCACCGCTGTGGAAAAATTCAATATCATTTTTTAAAATAAAACACGGTCGTGGAATACCTGTAGATACTGCATCACTCTCCCATTAAATATCATGAGCCATTGTCCCATTTTAGGCAACAACCATGGACCTTCACTCTCTGTTATGTGACATGCCATTCTACATTTATGCTTTTGAGGACCCACTAACTCATTTCATTGTGTTCAAGAGCATTGATAGAGTTCTATACAGTAGAACCTATTAATAACAAAAGGTTGTCTTTGTTTACTTGTTTCCATCTCTCTGTGATGGACGGTAGGTTTTCTCTCTGTAGAGTGTGGTTGAGCTGCTTGTTTCGCAGCGCCAAGCTTGCTCTACTCAAGTCACCGTGCTGTCTTAATCACTTTGGACTTAGACATAAAATAATTTATTCTAAAGCCCCATAATTAAAGTTAACATTCCAATTCCAGTGTAGCTCCTCATGTCTTGATGGAAGAATGCAAACGTGCGTCACAATTCTGAAAGAAAGGGGGTGCTTTGTATGTGATTTGTAGTTAGTGTCGGCAGTTCATTTTCACTGCATGTTTTATTTGTGTCAGTATTAACCCTCTAATTGCTTGTTCCAAGAGAGAACACTTCGCTGCCCTGTAATTCAATTTCTCTCATTGTTATTCATTCATTTGCCATCAGACAGGCAGCTCATGTGAATCAGCACAGTGCACGGTGTCTGTCTGTACATCAGCATCAAGCTTGTGGGTTCCTCACTTAGCTGTGCTCAAGAGAAAAGAAAGTGAATCACCATGGTTACTTAGGAGCAAATTTGTTCTCCCTTTGATCTGTACGTAATAGCAGCGAGATAAACATTAATGGAAGAGTTGATTTGACATCGAATTGTGACGGGAATGTTCAGCAGGATTAGTACTTATTTTTGATCTGGATTTGAGTAATTGCACCAATAAAAGGTGACAATGGTGTTTGTGTGCGTGTGAAGGGGATAAAGCATAATGAATAGGTATGAAACCTTTGGACATCTCTTTCCAGGTTTCTGAGATGTACTTTGAAACATTAAGAGGGAAGGAAGGGTGTGACCTTTTCCAGTGCACTCTTCATTTTCAGGCAGTTCTTTATCCAATGTACCCTTTCATGGTCATAAGAAGATCACACAAAACATATTCTGAACAGTACAGGTCTTTGAAGACTGTAGAGTATGTGAGTCTGACTGTGTGTACACAGTGTACTGCAGCACAGTGCTCAAATAACATGGATTTAGTGCACCTGTCTCTGCCATAATCAGTGAACAGTTTGACCATGATATGAACTGCTGGGACCAAGAGGATGCAAGTGTAGAATACTGTAGACAGGAACCATCCATATGGAGCTTCATGAGGATATACTGTAGGTATGTGGAACAGAGATATACAACCAGTGGAGGCCGATTGTCATAAGCGATTAATGTAGGGCTCTAAATTCTCTGTGCTTGTTTTCTCCCTGGAGCCTCAGCGCTGCTTAGCCAGCGGTGTGAGGCCAAGGACATAAATTGTGTGTGACACGATTTGCAAAGCACTCGATTACAAGGCGCCTCTGTCCCACAGCTGCTCCAGTGCAGGTGTTTGTGTGTTTCGGTCTGTGGGAAAAAGAGAATAGTTTTGCCTTGCATGTGGGAGTCAGTCCTTAAACTATCTTTCCCAGAAAGCTGTGTTTCATACATTGAAAATGAAAGAGACCCTAAATGACTGAGTCTAATAAGGTAGCAAATGTCGATGTCCACAGACGGCCACAATTTGTAGTGATTTATCAGGGTGTGCTGCAGCACCCTCAGCACCCCTACTTCCTGCCGCTGTGTACTGTATGCCTCCATCCATTCTGAGAGCACGTCTCTGTCTCTATGCAGGCAAATGGAACTCTGGTTCTGCACATGCAGAGAGAGGAGGCAACACAAACACTTTGTTCATGGAGACTTGATTGAATGGGTGATATACCGCCGTATTGCTCTCTGCAGTGGGAAGCTTTAATGGCAGGCATGTAAATGTGAGCAGGGCGGTACAGCCCAGCGGTCTATACCATTAAAGAAAGCCATCATCTGAGACCACTTTGAATAAGATGCACTATGTTGGCTCATGATAAGCACTTTGCATCCTGTCCCACAGCCTTGCCAGATAAGCTGGTCAAAGAAGAAAGGAAACCTGTCCTTTGCTTTTGGTGTTTATCACTCGTCTCAAAATAGTGTCATTTTGATTGATGTCACGTCACAACAGACACTGGAAATTGTTGTTTGGATTGATGCAGAGACTGAATGTTGTTGGTTATGATCCAATTTGTTGCTCTTTTCTGTCAATGTTCATGTATAGTTCATTCTGGTACTAGAAACGAATCAACACTGCTAGGCTTAATTTTTCCCAGACACGTTTGTCCATTACCTATGACTTTAGCCCCTGTGGGTGGCCCCCTTCCCCTCTCCCCTCACCTCTCCTACTCCCCTGTCCGTCCCCCCCCATCCATCAAACAACAGATGCATAATACCGTGTTAGAGAAGCTTCACCTCTGCAGGATTGAGGAACAGATGAATCAGGATGGAAATGCTCCCGCCGACCTTTCCCAAGCGTGATCTAATATCATTTCTCCTCGGGTTCCCTCCAGTATCTGTTTACTGCTTGTTATTGTCAAGGCCGGGGCTAGAGGGCCATCACATCGGCTCAGCCCCAATAACAATCTACATCAACAGGCCACGCTCAGCCACTCGCCGCAGACATCCTAAAAGCCTCGCTATGGCCACAGAGTTAATTACGCCTTCATGAGCTCCATTCATTTGCATTCCGCTCCGCTCGGAGGCACCATGACTCGTTTCGCTCGACCGCCCCCATCATAAGCGATTATACATTTAACAGGGGAAGAGAAAGCACTCAGGACTATACACATTCATATTTATGGATGCACCAATATCTGATATCAATTTTTCTCTCTTTCAAACGAGCCTTCTTGGTTTTTCATCGAACTTATTTTGGCCTAACTTTAGCTTTGTGGCTGATATTTTTTTGTATCAATATTCAGGAAGTAGCAGAGTCCAACACGAGATTTTGACTGGTAAACTAGTTTGGGACTGGGTGCAAAATTCTAGGTCTGTCATCGCTCTACGTTAACAGACGACTGTTGTCTCCCTAAAGCTTGTTGTGACTGCCTGCCATTGCATTGCTCAACCCCAGGTTACTGTCACAATGAATGGAATACAGCTGCTGTCTGACTAACTAAATCAGAAAGCTGTTATCTTATGACATTCAAAACATGATTTGTCTGTGTTGTACTTCCTGTCCAAAGCAACAGTTTTCCTCTATGGTGGATCCTCACCAACCCTCCCAGATGACTCTTTTTAAACAGCTCTGCCTCCTGCCAACAACGACAGCACCATAACAACACTGTTTGCTCTCCTTCTGTCTTCCTCACAGTGGTGACGAGTCGGACACAGACTCAGAGGTGGAGGACCGTGTGGACGGGGTCAAGTCCTGGCTGTCCAAGAATAAGGGCTCCACCAAGACTCTGTCAGACGAGGGCAGTCTGAAGAGCTCCAGGTCAGTCTCGACTTGTCTGTCTGTCTGTCTGTCTATCAGCCTCCTCAGTCGACAGCCTCTACGTTATGTTATCATCCCCCTTCCTTCTGGCTGGGCCCTGATAAAGCAGTGATGGCTTCCTCAATCCCATCCCATTCCTATATGAGTTTACCCTGCTGAGAGCTAAAGAGCCCAGGATTAGCTGAGGCAGGGTGGAATGGAAGGGTGAGTATTTCATGAGATTAGGTGTCATCTCTCTCTGCCTCCCTGTCATCCCTCTAATGACAGCAGGCGGCACAGCACAGGGAAGAGGGATACGGGCGCTGTGCTGTCTGTCAGATTTATTGAAGTGGCCCAAGGCCAGCTGGCATACCTGCTAAATGGCCCCTCTCTCTGCTCTGCCTGAGATGAATGCATTTCCTCCCCCCTGGCAGACAGCACAGGATAGCCCCAAATATATACCTGCTCTTTTTGACGAACTTTAGCAGATCGACTAACTTTCCTTATTACACTCACTTCAGAGGACAAAGTGTCATCAGGAACTTCAGTTAGCTGCTGCTGGAATATTTGGGGAATGTTGACAAGCATTCTACACTTCAGGGATTCAATCATATGTATTTCATCCTTCTGAACTTTTAATTTCATAATTTCATTAAGTCTGTAAATTCTCATATTTTCTCTCTCTATGTTTCTCTGTCTCTGTTGATTGTTTCCATGGTGTTCTTGTTCCTACACCCTCCTCTTCATGGCATCTCAGATATGCAGTGAATGTAGATGCCAAGGAAGGCAAAGAGGTTAAGGAGATTAAAGAAGGTAGCAAGGAAGGCAAAGAGAGCAAAGAAGTAGACAGCAGATCGGTGTCTGTGATGAGTTCCCTTAGCTACAGGAAGCGTTCCAACATGAAAGACTCTATCGGAGGCCAGGGGGACGAGAGCTCCCTCTTCAGTACGCTAAAGGAACAGTCCGACACCCCGGATCGCTCCTCCCTACGCAAGGCCAAGTCTAAGTCCACAGACCAGGATGACAGGAAGAAGTCACAAGATGATGATGATGACCGTGGTTCGGTTATCTCCCAGGCCTACTCTGAGGCCACCAGCAGGGCCAGGAAGGGTCTGGAGCGCCGCTGGGCCCCACACAGCCCTGACTTTGACAAAGACTCCATGGTGTCCTCCCTGGCCCCTAGCAGGTCCAGCCGTAGAGCCATGCCAAACATGGATGATGACAATATGTCCACCATTAGCAGCATCACCAGTGTTAGTCGTACCAGCCCTCGTGGCCTGCGACGTAGCACCTCCTGGAAGGATGATGGGCGTAGCGATTCATACGGGACCTCGGTCAGCCCCAACATGAGCAGGCGCACTGGGGGTCGCAGCCCAGGCAGCGTGAGCAAGGCTGACTCACGTATATCTGTGGCCCGCAGCAGCCGGCTCAGTGAGTTCGGCCTGCGCATGGACGACGATGATGATGCTCTGAGCATGGCCTTCAGTCAGGGAACCTCTGCCTACAGCCCCCACTCCCTAGGCCGCAGCTTCTCCACCCCGGCCCAGCCTCGCTCCTCTGACGACAAACCCCCAGACACCTCTGACATTAAGGCTGTCACCCACCGCAACTACCTTGACCCTGACCTGGAGAAGGCCATCAACGAGGTCCTCAGCTTCAAGCCCATCAAGTTCAAACGCAGCAAACTGGACGAGTCTGACGACGAGGAAGAGAATGAGGAAAAGAAAAATGAGGATGACCGGAACAGTGTGAAGGGGGATGACAAGGGTCTGGGCCGTAGTGCATCCAGCGTGCGTCGCTCAGCGTCTGGCTCGGCAGTGGACTACAGCACCAGGTCCTCCAGCAGCTTCAGCACCAGCAGCTCCAGCTCCCGCAGAGGCAAGGCCAAGAAGAAGATCTCCTCAGACAGCTCCTCAGACTCAGACGACCGCCACAGCAGGAAGAGCTCCAAGAAGAAGGGAAAGAAGTCCAGGAAGGGCTCCAGGAAGAAAGAGAGCGAGTCTGAATCTTCCTCTTCAGAGTCCTCCTCTTCCTCCAGCTCGGCCTCCACTGGCTCCTACCGCAGCTCCAACAGTGTGAAGAGAGGTCCAGCTCGCCCTGCCTCAGATGAGGAAGAGGTCACTGAACAGAGACCCCCAAGTAAGAAGGATGAGAAGAAAAAGAAGAAGAAGATGGACAGCATGGTGATGAAATATCTCTACAAGCCTGATAGTGACTAAAGCCCCTGGCCAGCAGTAGGTGATGCCTGGGAATGGAGTGAAAGCATGGTGTGACTAACCAAACATGTTGACTTTATAGCATTACTAGTATAGAACAAGAAGGCCCGCACACTGTTAAAGCTCCCAATTCACCACTTTATTGACAAGGCTTCGATCCAAAATGGATCTTCGTCAGGTCAAACACACTGAGTGTTCACATCCAAAAACATACACATTTCACCTCACATGACCATTGCGGACATGACACATGGTGGGTGCAAAAAACATTTGCATATCTCTAAATATTAAATAAGAATGAGATGGGTACATGTAATGGTTCCAGAACATAATAAATATTGTCACAACATGAGCTCTTTGAGATACATTGGCATCGAACATGTCAAGACTCCTAGGAGGAGCGGAGATACTGATAATCTAATATTGAGAAGAGAGTTGTATTGGATTCACCGTTTGTGTACCATGTCTCCTAGAGGTCTGAATCAAGAGTTTGATGTCAGACCATTTCTTACCTGAATGTCACTTAACTTTGATTTGTCTTGCCTTCCAGGTTACCCACTTCATTTTGTAAATATGTATTATGTTCTGGAACCATTACATGTACCCATCTCGTTCTTATTTAATGAAATGTGTATGTTTTGGGATGTGAACACAGTGTGCAAATAAAACAGGACACATAATTGTCTCTGCATGTTAACCCTTCACACTCGTGGGAGTTGGCCTATATAGATGAGGCTAAATGGAGATATTTCTTACAGAAGAAAATATGAAAAGCATAAAAATGGTAACATTTGAAAGGAACAGTTGAATGGGAAAATGATTAGCCCAAAGGCGAGGACACCACACTTCATCTGACACAAGACTGAATCCAAACATTACACTGTTGATTACATGTGCATTTTACATTTACTGTACTTTTTGCTGCATTTGTTGGTTAGGAAATCTGAAGATAGTCTAGACAAATTATTAACACGATAAGAATATTCCTGGAAAATGTGAGGTAGATGCGACATAAGACAGAAACAATGACAAGGGTTTGCGTGAGAGGACTAACTGGTGTCTCCAAGTGACTACACTCCTCTCCAAAGTGTGCACAGTTCCTAAGTCATTTCAATGCACTTTTATGACTCAAAGAAGAGTCTTCAACTATGAGGTGTTTTTTTTAGCTCTCCTAGCTGTGCCGTTGAGGAACTAGAGCAAGCACACTTGTAGTTGTTTTGTTTGGAACACAACCCTGCATCCCGCAATTACACAATTACTGTTGTTTACGCAAACCAAAAATCGCAATCTGGGTCAGGTGGGCATCATTTGAAAGCCTGTTCTATTGCCAACATGACTAGCTAAGTTATAAAATACGATATTACAGTGTTAGGCTTTCACAGTGCAATTCAGAGAAACGGATGATAGTGCGTGTGCTGCTGCATATTTTCTTCACAATAGACAAACGGGCTCATTCTGTTCAGAACAACCCAGGGTATGACACCATGTCATATGGTACCTGTACATTAAACATGGTGATCATAAACGTTGACACTGTATATGACATGAGTTTTAGGATTTGGAAATGTGAAGTGCACATTTGGATTCACAGGTGTTAGGCTTCCTTTTATGACATCAAAGCAGTATTTATTATAATCCACAACTTCTAATCTTTCAAAACACACAGTCATGTTAATTTATAGCATTTCCCGCACTCTGACAACAAAACATGTGCCCCCCAAAAAGTTGCCAAATTAGCAGCAGGGATGGGGGCAACGTCTTTTTGCGCGAGGTGCTCAACTTTCAAACGGCTGTCAGTCACAACCCATACAGCGCTGTGATGCGAAGAGCCAGAGCTTTAACGTCATGTACAGTATTGCATGTTACTGTACGGCCACTGCGTTCCAATTTAGGCGTTTATCTGTGCCTAAATCTTCAATTTTCAACCCGTATACGGGTACGAGTGCAAAGGGTCAATAGAGATTTCTTCCCTGGACATGGTGCTTGGTGAGGGTGAGGAAGCTAACTGCATGTTGGTGCACATATTAATAGACAACCATCGGTCAAGCACGGCCACTTTAAATGTGCTCCCTCCGGGCCTCAACAAGACATAACTGTAGACCTGATTGAACATGAACACTGATTACTGCATTAGCATATATCCACCATGTATTTAATATTCTGGATTGAGGGGAACCATTTACATACGGTAGGTCAGTTACTTCAACAGCATGACAATAATAATAGAAACAAGTGGGCAGAGTCACTTGGTCTGAAGAGGTGGTGTTACTCAGCTTCCCTGCAGAGTCTGCATGCTACACTACATGGCCAAAAGTAGATGGACACCCCTTCAAATTAGTGGATTTGGCTATTTCAGCAACACCCGTTGCTGACAGGTGTATAAAATCGAGCACACAGCCATCCAATCTATATTGACAAACATTGGCCCGTACAGAAGAGCTCAGTGACTTTCAACATGGCACCGTCATAGGATGCCACCTTTCCAACAAGTCAATTCCTGAAATGTCTGCCCTGCTAGAGCTGCCCTGGTCAACTGTAAGTGCTGTTATTGTGAAGTGAAATTGTCTAGGAGCAACAACAGCTCAGCCGCGAAGTGGTAGGGCACACAAGCACACAGAACAGGACTGCCGAGTACTGAAGCGTGTGGTGCGTAAAAATTGTCTGTCCTCGGTTGCAACACTCACTACCGAGTTCCAAACTGCCCCTGGAAGCAACGTCAGTACAATAACTGTTCGTCAGGAGCTTCATGAAATGGGTTTCCATGGCCGAGCAGCCGCACACAAGCCTAAGATTACCATACACAATGCCAAGCGTTGGCTGGAGTGGTGTAAAGCTCGCCACTATTGGACTTTGGAGCAGTGTAAACGCGTTCTCTGAAGTGATGAATCACACTTCACCCTCTGACTGTCCTAATCTGGGCTTGGCGGATGCCAGGAGAACGCTACCTGCCCGAATGCATAGTGCCAACTGTAAAGTTTGGTGGAGGAGGATTTTTGGATTGGGGCTGTTTTTCATGGTTCGGGTTAGGCCCCTTAGTTCGAGTGAAGGGAAATCTTAACGCTACAGCATACAATGACATTCTAGAAGATTCTGTGCTTCCAACTTTGTGCCGACAGTTTGGGCATGGCCCTTTCCTGTTTCAGCATCACGATGCCCCCGTGCGCAAAGCAAGGTCCACACAGAAATGGTTTGCCGAGATCATTGTGGAAGAACTTGACTGGCCTGCACAGAGCTCTGACCTGAACCCCATTGAACACCTAATGCTCTTGTGGCTGAATGCAAGCAAGTCCCTGCAGCAATGTTCCAACATCTAGTGGAAAGCCTTCCCAAAAGAGTGGAGGGGACCAACTCCATATTAATGGCCATGATTTTGGAATGAGATGTTTGATGAGCAGGTGTCCACATACTTTTGGTCATCTAGTGTATATTCACTGTATGACTGCTTTGTCCTTGTTTCATCAACTTTGAAGCTCTGCTTTAGCCCCCGAAGGGTAATGAAAGCGTAAACCAGAACGCTAAACTTTCCTACCTTCAACCTTTTCTATTTTCAGTCTGTCCTTCCATCTCACCATATGGCTATTATGAAAGCTTCAAGAGAAATGAATATAACACTGGAAAAAACTGAGTTAGAAAAAACACAGGTCCACATTCTGACTTTGAAAACCTTTACTGTTTTTTTGTGCATGAAACTAGTGGTGTGGATCTAGTAATGTTGGAAGTGTTTTGGTTTGTTTGGCTATTGGCAGCCATGCATGATCTTTGCTCCAGCATTGATTATTACTTTGAAAGAGGTAATGCGGTGCATTTCTATTCAAGCAGCTTATACTGCTGACCATGGCCCTGACCCGTGGAGGAAGATGGAGTCAGTAGGCTTGATATGTGACCTGTGACCTCTGCAAATATCAAGCACCCATAGTTTTCAGGCAGGGTTCAATTCAGCAGCGTTTCTCCTATATAAAAATCTCTCTTCTCCTCTCTCCTCCCACAGCCCTCCTCTGTACCGGAGACACCTCAGTGAAGAGGACAAAGAGGAGAGGGGTTCGAGCAGACACTCCTTGAAGGAAAGTGACAGTGATAGCAAGCTGGCAGAGTCCACAGCGTAACAGAGACTGTCACATCTCTCACTACCCCCACCATCCTACACGAACACACCAGAGACAGATATAATGCTTTATTTAATCAAAATACACCTCCCCCATACCATCCTCATTTGAACATCGGTGAGCAATGCTAGCTAGAACCACATGCAAGAACAGGGGAAGGTCAAAGTGCACATACTGTAGAACTCACCATGGTTCAATCTAAATGGAATGTGGCATAGGCATTTCCCGTTGCTACTAAGAGCTTTGAAGAATTCTTTACAGGGTGATTTGGAAAAGTGAAATTCCATCATAGAATCTTACAGCATAGTGTCCACCTCAGCTCTGCAGCTTTGAAGCAATATAAGTATAGAGCTTAGCACCAATGGCATATTTTAAGATATGTCTGTAGAGCTTATCACCACTGGCTTATTTAAGAGAACTGCTTTTCATAGGCTAACTTATGGTCCCGCTGTCATCTGTTGTTTGAGGACTGGAGAGCTTGTGGTTTATTCAAATGACTGTAGCAGGCTCGGTTTAAGTCTCCCTTACAATGTGACTTCTCACTGCAGGCCTATATGCCTGACAGTCCAGTATATCCTCCTTTGCACTTAGATATGCCATTGTCTCCTCTACATGTGTTTGGACTGTCTCTGGTCATGCGCTTCAAACAATATTTAGCCAATATCAGTAACTAGAAGAAAGACTTATCTTGTTTTGAGACTGTTTTGTTTTTCTATCAATGTGGGAAAGTATGGTTCTTATTGAACGGGAGGGGAGCTGCTTTGAGGGAAAACGATTGGATCTGCTACATTTGCGTACAGTAGTTCATGCTGGAATGTTTTTGGTCTGGATCGTTTAAAGCTCAGCCGTGCTTTTGTCTCCTCGTGTCATGTCTGTTGGTTTTCAAAGGGAATATATTTACTATCTGTTATGATGGGGGGGCTTTCTAGGGATCTTCATCTTTCAAGATACACGTGCTGGATATATATCATTATTTTTTTTAAATCTGTTTTTATTTGAGACAAATGGCCTAAGTGCTATAAGCCCCCCTCCCTTATGGGGAAAAACATGTATGCGACAAAAGTTCTAATGTATACTGAACGAAAATATAAACGCAACATGTGAAGTGTTAGTCTCATGATTTCATGAGCTGAAATAAAAGATCCCAGAATTTGACCAAATGCACAGAAAGCTTATTTCTCTCAAATCTTGAGATTTCTCCCAAAATTTGTTTACATCCCTGTTAGTGAGCATTTCTCCTCGGCCAAGATAATCCATCCACCTGACAGATGTGGCATATCAAGAAGCTGATTAAACAGCATGATCATTACACAGGTGCACCTTGTGCTGCGCATAATAAAAGGCTCTAAAATGTGCACAACACAAAGTTTTGAGGGAGCGTGCAATTGGCATGCTGACTGTAGGAATATCCACCAGAGCTGTTGCCAGATAATTGAATGTTGATTTCTCTACCATAAGCTGCCACCAATGTTGTTTTAGAGAATTTGGTAGTATGTCCAACAGACCACGTGTAGCCGCGCCAGCCCAGGACCTCCACATCTGGCCTCTTCACCTGCTGGATCGTCTGAGACCAGCCACCCGGACAGCTGAGGAGTATTTCTGTCTGTAATAAAACCCTTTTGTGTAGAAAAAATCATTCTAATTGGCTGTGCCTTGCTCCCCAGTGGGTGGACCAATCTCCCATAGGCCCACCCGTGGTTGTGCCCTTACCCAGTCATGTGAGGGACAACTTATTTCAATTGACTGATTTCCTTATATGAACTGTAACTCAGTGAAATTGTTGCATGTTGCGTTTTTATATTTTTGTTCGGTATAAAATCCTCTGAGATCCCTGGAAGAATTGTCTCATGTAGGATACACTGTATCTGTATTTGGCCTTACTGAGTGACAATGATATCCTTTAGATTAACGTGACCTTATTCATTTTCATTAATAAATATGCAAATGTTGTATCTCTATGTAGAATAGTGTGGGGAAAGGTGTGTCTGTGTGTGTGTTTGCGTATGTACACAAGTGTATATCCGTGTGTGTGTGTCCATGTTTCCATTGCTCCAGTCTGTGGGACAGACTATTTGCATATATTTTCTTGTTTTCACACTTCTAGTTTTTTTTATGCATTAGATACAACTATAATATGGAACACTGGACACTTTGTCAATGCTTCTGAGTTGGGATTTGTTAAATAAAAATATGAGTGTTAAATGTTTGTATGTTTTTGCATCTGAATAGGCATTGTTGGCTTTCCACAATATTAATATATAAAACATTTGAAATGATTGTATATTCATCATAGCTTTTCAAACAGGTTTGTTTATTTTCATTATATTGACCACTTGTGATAGGAATGCTTTTTTTTGGCATTAATTTTTATGTAAATAAATGCAGGGGTTTGTTTACAGTAACATTGTGTCTTATTGCGTGGTGGAATGGTAATATGGTTATAGTTTGGAGCTGAATTAATCATCATACGGAAATGTTTGGAAATGAGCAGGAGTTATTTATTGAAAACAGCAGGAACATTTTACTGATGTGCTTGACTGAAGTTTTTTTTCCTCATCTCCTCAAGTGCATCACTTGATCATACCATCATCCCCCATACCATCATCCCCCTGTAGAGGAGAGGGTAAACAAACACTATTGAAATGAATAATGACAACCAGACACAACAGCAGCAAATGTATGAACACTGCTCACACTCACTGTCGTGACACTGTTGTTAACTATGCAACTAGATAATCTTACATTTTGCTTACCGGTATAAGCTATAAGGGCTCTATTCAATCAGATCCGCATTAGCTGACATCTGCATAGCGGTTGTTTTGGCGCTATCGGAGGTGTCAGAGGTTGAACTGCATTAGAGCTGTCAAATCCACAAGCGGCTTTTGGCATTTTACCTAAAGCGGACATTTCCATTGGAAATCCCATGCAGCCTTGTTTACAAATTCAAACACTGGAATGTGAGATGTAAGCTAATCTAGCCCACACCTTGATTACGCTGATAGAAACCCTCATTATTTTGTTGAATGATTTTCAATTTGAGCGTCATTATTTCTATAAAGCCTACACATGTTCTGAACTTCTAATGTTAGTGGGACGGGTGTGGCTTTGTGACAATGATCAAGAGCTGCTGCTCACCAATTTGACAGCTCCAAAGCAGTTACATCTCCGACACCACCAAAACATCAGCTATGTGGGTGTCGGCTATCGCCAGTTAACGCTTGATCTGATTGAATCTAGGCCTAAACGTGATACAGTTCCATCAACAAAAGCAATCAATAAGAAACAAACTTGAAAATCAGGCATTGTGTTAGAGAAGTGAGGCTTACATAGATGCTAAGTAACTGATGAGTATAGCTCAGTACATTTGGTGACATTCAGACTAACTTTGATGTTCAGACGAATCCCCTGTTTAGTATCTAGAATCCCCCATCCACCCAATCTGTATTCCTCTAACCGTTCTGTGCTGCCCCCTATGAAGGGGAGTTTTCCCCATAATCTGACTAGTGTGAGTCTGAGTGGATGCGTGTCTGTCTTTACTTAAATCCTTTCCACTGAGTGGCAGATGAAATTCTCCTGGTTTCAGTTCCTCGGCATTAAAGTTGATACACAACCCAGTGGGGGTTTGTCACATGCGCCAAATACAACAGGTATACAATACAACCTTACAGTGAAATGCTTACTTACAAGCCCTTAACCAACAATGCTTTAAGAAGTTAAGAAAAAAAGTGTTAAGTAAAAAATAGAAAATAAAAGTAAATAATTAAACGGCAGCATTAAAATAACAACAGCGAGGCAAAATACAGGGGGTACAGGGTCAATGTGCAATATGTACATGTAGGTAGAATTAAATTGACTATGCATAGATAATAAACAGAGTAGCAGCAGCATAAAATAAGGGTCTGGGTAGCCCTTTGATTAGCTGTTCAGGAGTCTTATGGCTTGGGGGTAGAAGCTGTTAAGAAGCCTTTTGGACCTAGACTTGGCGCTCTGGTACCGCTTGCCGTGCTGTAGCAGAGAGAGCAGTCCATGGGTAGGGTGGCTGGAGTCTTTGACAATTTTTGGGCCTTCCTCTGACACCGCCTGGTATAGAGGTCCTGGATGGCAGGAAGCTTGGCCCCAGTGATGTACTGGGCCGTACGCACTACCCTCTGTAGTGCCTTACGGTCGGAGGCCGAGCAGTTGCCATACCAGGCAGTGATGCAACCAGTCAGGATGCTTCTCGATGGTGCAGCTGTAGAACCTTTTGAGTATCTGAGGACCCATGTCAAATCTTTTCAGTCTCCTGAGGGGAAATAAGCTTTGTTATGCCCTCTTCGACTGTCTTAGTGTATTAGGACCATGATAGAGTGTTGGTGATGTGGACAACAAGGAACTTGAAGCTCTCAACCTGCTCCCCTACAGCCCCATCGATGAGAATGGGGGCGTGCTCGGTTCTCCTTTTGCTGTAGTCCATAATCATCTCCTTTGTCTTGATCATGTTGAGGGAGAGGTTGTTGTCCTAGCACCACACGGCCAGGTCTCTGACCTCCTCCCTATAGGCTGTCTCATCGTTGTTGGGGATCAGGCCTACCACTGTTGTGTCATCTGTAAACTTGATGATGGTGTTGGAGTCGTGCCTGGCCATGCAGTCATGAGTGAAGAGGGAGTACAGGAGGGGACTGAGCACGCACTCCTTAGGGGCCTCCATGTTGAGGATCAGTGTGGCGGATGTGTTGTTGAAATGTCAGTGATGACACTTGCCAGATGGTCAGCGCATGCTCGGAGTAAACATCCTGGTAATCCGTCTGGCCCTGCGGCCTTGTGAATGTCGACTTCTTTAAAGGTCTTACTCACATCGGCTATGGAGAGCGGAATCACACAGTCGTCCGGAACAGCTGATGCTTTCATGCATGCTTCAGTGTTACTTGCCTTGAAGCGAGCATAGAAGTAATTTAGCTCGTCTGGTCGGCTCGTGTCACTGGGCAGCTCGCAGCTGTGCTTCCCTATGTAGTCTGTAATAGTTTGCAAGCCCTGCCACATCCAATGAGCGTCGGAGCCGGTGTAGTACAATTCAATCTTAGTCCTGTATTGATGCTTTGCCTGTTTGATGGGTCGTCGGAGGGCAAAGTGTGATTTCTTATAAGCTTCCAGGTGTGAGTCCCGCTCCTTGAAAGCAGAAGCTCTACCCTTTAGCTCAGTGAGATAGTTGCCTGTAATCCATGGCTTCTGGTTGGGGTATGTACGTACAGTCACTGTGGGGACGACGTCGTCGAGGCACTTATTGATGAAGCCAGTGATGTGGTGTACTGCTCAATGCCATTGGAAGAATCCCAGAACATATTCCAGTCTGTGCTAGCAAAACAATCCTGTAGCTTAGCTTCTGCTTCATCTGACCACTTTCTTATTGACCGAGTCACTGGTGCTTCCTGCTTTAGTTTTTGCTTGTAAGCAGGAATCAGGAGGATAGAGTTATGGTCAGATTTGCCAAATGGAGGGAGAGGGAGAGCTTTGTACATGTGTGTGGAGTAAAGGTGGTCTATAGTTTTTTTTCCCTCTGGTTGCACATTTAACATGCTGGTAAAAATGAAGTAAAATGGATTTAAATTTCCCTGCATTAAAGTCCCCAGACTCTAGGAGAGCCGCTTCTGGATGAGCGTTTTCCTGTTCGCTTATGGCCTTATACAGCTCATTGACTGCGGTCTTAGTGCCAGTATCAGTTTGTGGTGGTAAATAGACAGCTACGAAAAATACAGATGAAAACTCTCTTGGTAAATAGTGTGGTCTACAGCTTATCTTGAGATACTCTACCTCAGGCGAGCAAAACCTCGAGATTTCCTTAGATTTCGTGCACCAGCTGTTGTTTACAAAATATATAGAATGCCACTCCTTGTCTTACCAGAGGCCGCTGTTCTATCCTGCCGAAAAAGCTTTAAACATGCCAGCTGTATGTTATTCATGTCGTCGTTCAGCCACAACTCGGTGAAACATAAGTTAATACACTTTTCAATGTCCCGTTGGTAAGATATACCTGATCGTAGTTCATCTATTTTATTACTGATTGATTGTACGTTGGCTAATAGGACCGATGGTAAAGGTAGATTACCCTCTCGGCGACGCATCCTAACAAGACACCCGGACCTTCGTCCTCCATACCTCCATCTCTTTCTATTGCCAATGACAGGGATGAGGGCCTTGTCGGTCGTCTGAAGTAATTCCTTCCCATCCAACTCGTTCAAGAAAAATTATTCCTCCAGTATGGTTTGAGTAATCGCTGTCCTGATATCTAGAAGTTATTTTCGGTCATAAGAAACAGTGGCATAAACATTATGTACAAAATAAGTTACAAATAACGCGAAAAAACGTACACAATAGCACAATTGGTTACTGGATCGTAAAACGGCAGCCATCTCCATTGGCGACATTCTCAAGGCTACCTGAGAAGGGGGCAGTATGCCCCCCCCGCCCCCCCCCCCCCAGAGATCCTTAGTTCTACAACAACTGTTATTCGAGTTTCACTCGCTGTCGTGGCCCCCCGTAGCTCTCTATTGCAATGAGTCGATATGCTGCCACACCATGTTACATGGGCCACACTTGAAGTATTCAGTGACCTTGCATTTGACACTGCTGTTGACTCTGCTGTCTAGACTCTTCTGTCCAAGTTCACCCAGGAGATTGGGTTCACTCATTCTAAAGTGTGATGCCACTGAATGATAGGGGATTAGTTTCTCACCTAGCAGGTGTTGACGTGTTGCATTCCATTTGATCAGGGGACATTTCCACATTTTTCCCTTGGATGGAGCACCCTCTCTCAGGCAATACGGCCTGTCAGGGTCCAGGCAGGCGGAGGAGGGGATGTGTCTGAACTCAGGCCTCATCCTCTGTGATTAGTGCACACAGTTTTCCACAGGCAGCCTTCTGTCAATAACAGGATGATTGGAGGCGCTGGGATACCGCCTGCAGGGACCAGGTGAGGAAGCTGCATTCATTTGCAACTCTGAGAGGAAAAGAGTCAGCGGAGGGTGCTGCTTTGGGCGCTTTTCTTTGTTTGCACATATCATTTCCACTCTAATGAACACTGCACAGTAGTGGGCCTTTGTCAGGGGGCTCAGAGGTAAGCTCAAACAATATTTACATTTTACATAGGTCTTTACAGGGCCTGAGGAACAACACAACCGTTTTCCCTCTGTGTGTGGAACTTAGCATGAAAGTGATTCAATGATATCGTGGAGGAGAAATATTTGATTTCATGTTTTCTTACCACACAGCCATATTCAAGCTGACTGGGAGCCAGAAACAGAATTACTGAAACATTTTGGAGTGGAAAAAAAGCTAAAGCTTTTATGTCTCCAACCAAATTCAGCACTGGAGTTCTCTCTCCATCTTCAACTACTAGCATGCAGGTGGCCAAAACACTCCTGCCAAGCTCTGTGTCCCTGCCAAAGTGGAAGTGCTGTGCCTCTGTGATGAGGGCCCAGGATGTTTCCTAGAGCAGCTTGCTCTGTCTTAGGGATTGGAGAGAGTGAGAGAGAACCCTCCCTCATGGGCCTCTGACAGTGAGAAGCTGTAGAAAAATCGTTTGACACTTTCACAGCTTCCCAAAAGCACCAAGCTCATTACAATTCTAAATATTGCCGCTGGTTTCTATGCTCGCCTGCCCTGTCGGTCTCCCTATTCGCAACATTCATAAGGATGAATACTTTGCTTTTTAAACTTTGATTTGGTGTTAGATCCATATTTACAGTGCATTCGGAAAATATTCAGACCCCTTCACTTTGTCCACATTGTTACGTTACAGCCTTATTCTAAAATGGATAAATGTTTTTACCCTCAATCTACACACAATTCACCAAAATGACAAAGCAAAAACAGGTTTTTAGATATTTCTGCAAATATATTAAAAATAAAAAACTGATATCACATTTACATACATTAAGTATTCAGACCCTTTACTCAGTACTTTGTTGAATCACCTTTGGCAGCGATTACAGCCTCAAGTATTCTTGGGTATAACGCTACAAGCTTGGCACATCTGTATTTGGGGAGTTTCTCTCATTCTTCTCTGCAGATCCTCTCAAGCTCCGTCATGTTGGATGGGGAGCGTCGCTGCATAGCTATTTTCAGGTCTCTCCAGAGATGTTTGATCAGGTTCAAGTCCGGGCTTTGGCTGGGCCACACAAGGTAATTCAGAGATTTGTCCTGAAGCCACTTCTGAGTTGTCTTGGCTGTGTGCTTAGTGTTGTTGTCCTGTTGGAAGGTGAAACTTCATCCCAGTCTGAGGTCCTGAGTGCTCTGGAGCAGGTTTTCATCAAGGATCTCTCTGTACATTGCTCCGTTCATCTTTGCCTCGATCCTGACTAGTCTCCCAGTCGCTGCCGCTGAAAAACATCCCCACAGCAAGATGCTGCCACCACCATGCTTCACCGTAGGGATGGTTGGGATTGCTCCTTTTGGCTGGGTGCCAGCTCTAGGAAGAGTCTAGGTGGTTCCAAACTTCTTCCATTTAAGAATGATGGCAACCACTGTGTTCTTGGGAACCTTAAATGCTGCAGAAATGTTTTGGTACCCTTCCCGAAATCTGTGCCTCGACACAATCCTTTCTTGGAGCTCTACGGACAATTCCTTCGACCTCATGGCTTGGTTGTTGCTCTGACATGCTCTGCCAACTGTGGGACCTTATACAGACAGGTGTGTGTCTTTCCAAATCATATCAAATCAATTGAATTTACCACAGGTGAAGTTGTAGAAACCTCTCAAGGATGATCAATGGAAACCGGATGCACCTGAGCTCAATTTTGAGTCTTGTACAAAGGGTCTAAATACTTATTTGAGTAAGGTATCAGTTTTTTTAAATAAATGTGCTTACATTTCTAAAAACCTGTTTTCTCTTTGTCTTTATGGGGTATTTTGTCTAGATTGAAGATGTTTTATTTAATCCATTTTAGAATAAGGCTGTAACGAAACAAAATGCTTTCCGAATGCGCTGTTTCTGACTAAGTACATTCAAGAGCATTGATGCATCATAGACTTTCCTTTTAAAAGCTATGATGCACAAACTTTCAGATGCGGTAACACATTCAGTGAAACAGTATTTTCACAAAATATTGTTTGTCTTTAGACTTTTTAATTTAGCTCAGGCATTTTGTCCCCCACTTGCCAGGTCTGTGATCTTGAACTCCATCTAAAAAAAATTGAATCAGAAGCTAAAGAAGTGAATGTCAATACAGTATAATTATGGCACCAATATGAGCCCCCACCCCCTTCAAAATGATATACACACTGTTCTTTCTCTCTCAATACTTCCCCTCCATTAGCGTAAGTGCACCAGTCCTCTCTACCTTAAAATGAAGTGTTATCATAGTTACCTGTTGACACAGTGCATTTACTATGCCTGTGTTTTAATTTCAAACGTCTCTGCTGTATAAATCAAAAGTAATCTAGGCCACCACGAAATACGGCATTGAAAAGCTGGAAAGAAACTATTAAATGTTGCATTTCTGTTTCCCTAAAAGCAGCCATGAATCTCACTTTGTCAAATTCTGTGTGAATGGAGGACAAGAGTGCAGTTAGATGATAAACAATGGTGGAATTAGAAAAATGAGCAAAAACAATTAGCTGAATAATTTATGCTAGGAGCATTAGAAGTCCCATCTGATGAGTTTCTAAATGCTTTTCATTTCATGCTGAACACAGAAAAGCAGAACCGTAGACCACAGTTTGAAATGTGTTGCAGGTGCTATTCTGAATGTGGTGCCTGTTTCAATTGACACACAAAAATGACCCTATATACTCAACCTAAACTTCAACACGCTATTTGAATATAAGGCTAGCTCATTGCAGAGATCCAACTGTTCCAAAATAAAAAATCTAACTGTAAAAATGTAACACAGCAGGATATATGAGGTGTACAAATGTAACACAGCAGGATATATGAGGTGTAAAAATGTAACACAGCAGGATATATGAGGTGTAAAAATGTAACACAGCAGGATATATGAGGTGTAAAAATATAACACAGCAGGATATATGAGGTGTAAAAATGTAACACAGCAGGATATATGAGGTGTAAAAATGTAACACAGCAGGATATATGAGGTGTAAAAATGGCCCAACTGATGAAGTCACCCCTGACAAATGAATTTGTCTGGAGAATGTCTCATGTAAATGGTGTAATGTAATTCTAGCCTCCTCCTCTCCTCTGATGTGCTGTATTCCCTTGGTTACTCAGCATGAAGCACCACTCCGCCTCTGGCCCAGCCCCAGCTCATGCAGCCTCTGCTGCTGTTTAGGGAGAGGCATGGATTTAGCCCTGTGCTGCTGATGTAATGGCCTTTTAATGTGGCCATTGTCTAGCTCAATCAATACAAATTCATTTCCAGCTCTGTGAATAAATATCCTGGTGATCACTGTATAATTTCCCCATTGAAGCTGATGAACTGTGGTCATTGTGTGACTTGCTGATTAGTTATGAAAATGTTTACAGAGAGAACAGGTACTGTGGAACATTACTGGGTTAGCTGTTAGCTTCCACGGCAGAAAGACTAATGTCTCCACAGCTGATGGCGTTTTAACAATGTGTTTGCTTTATGAGGGGGATTGTCATTACAGGGAGAAACACTGGGGTGAAAATCAAAGTGAGTGCCAAGGCAGGGATTGAAAACCTATAGATAAACAACACAGGTTTCAGTCTTCATCATCTACATGAATTATTATCTTCATTTATAATGCAGCTCTGATAAAGTCAATGAGTCGCTGCCTTGTTTGTAAATCATACAAAAGTCTATGGTATGTGCATCATTCACAAAGAGGTGGTATTGGCATCATACGCACTTGGATACTTCACATTCATAACAATGCTCACATTGTCAATCAGTCTGTACTGAGATGAACCATAGTGGATCAATACTTGCTTCTGATTCCAGTTGTTTACTTTGTGACTAGGTCTATAAAGAGGAGTTGGACTGGAACCGCTGGATTTTGAATGGGGAGAGGTCATAGGAGGGCATCTGTCCAAGGCTCAGCTCACACAGCACCTTCCCAACGACTGGACCAAACTTGAAACCATGACCTGGGAAAAGAAAGAGCTCAGTGACCTTATGTCAGTCTAAAATATGTGCATATAATACAATGTCTAAAGATAAATCTGGGTAAAATGTAGAGTATGTAATTTACGAACAAAAGGGTCTACAGAATGAGAACATTATGTGGTAGACCTTGAATTGTTCAATTACTATAATCAGGTAATAGTCTTTTTTCGCACTTCATCAATTTCTCACTTTTTCCATCTCACACTTTTCTCTAAGAATAGCTGTTCAAGCAGATGAGAGGAAGGAGGCTTTTCGAAGGTGAGGGATGAGCGGATCACTCAAAGGGTGATTGTGCTGCCTGCCCAAAATACATTAATCTTATTGAGGTGAGAGGAGGTCAATGGTAGACCTGGGGGAGCAGGTCCCGGCCGTGACAGGCATACAGTGTCACAAAGAGATGGGGAGGAAGGGATGGAGGGGAAGGAGAGAGAATGTGTGAGGAGACACAATAGGGCCAGCAGAATCTCTTTTGTCTGATCCTGTCTGCTTGATTACTATTCTGCCCTGCTATCAGTAATGGTAGACAAAAGGTAGCACAACCCAATAATTAAGAGTCGAGGTACAGAAAATTCCTTCCTGAAATTTGGCGCTACTATATCTTTATGATTTACCATTGCATTCCAGTATAATATATTTCATATTTTCAAATGACAGAGTGGTAGAAAGTTTCAAATCAGATTAATTAGACCTGAACCTAGCATGTAAGCCATTTAGATGAGCGCAATATAAGTGGTTTAAGTGCAATATGAGAGTATTACACTGTGAACACGGTAAACAATATGTGGGTAGTATAAGAGCATCAAACAAATTAATAGTGAGAAATGGCGACCCCGTCCGTTGCTCTTAATGCCTTATTAAAGCAATAGAACGCTTGTAATAAACCACAGGAATATGAGGAGGCTGAAAGAACAATAGAGCACGCTAAGCGTAGCAGGCTGCCGGTTGTGTTTCCAGTTGTGTCGTTACATGCAAGACAATGCACCGCAAGATGAATAGCTTTGGCACCATGCCAGGGCTGTGGCAGGGCTTGGTGGAGTTCCTAACCCCCCAAGTTGTATGGGTCGTAGCTATAAACTGTTTAAGAGCAGAAATAAATTACACGTTTAATCGCAGAATTCTTTAGCAGAAGCCGCTGAACAGACAGAAATCATTCTGGGAAGTCTCTCCTGGTCTGAGTGAATGGTCTTCCATTCTGGATTAGTATACTCTGCCAATATCAAAAGGGACGCAGCCAGGCTAGAAACCTGGCTTTCAACTGATGGGCCGGCAGAAACTTACACAAGTTGCCATTTGGCTGTAGGTTTTACAGGTATAGTTCCTCAATGCTGGAATGTGCAGATAGATATTGTAGAGAGATTTGAGAACACAGTTCCGTGAGAGGTGAATACACAGGGACTCCTGTAAAATACCTGAGAATCCTGCTCCAATGATGATGTTGTTGTGGTGAGTGTGACAATCTAGAACAAAGTGATGGTCTGGTGTGACCTGCAGGCAACAAGAGAGCATGCATACTCCTTGTAAAGTGTACACCTGTGTACAGTAAACTTATCCACATTTTATCTACAAGTGTAAATCAAGAATATTAAGAGTCATTGTTGAAGCACATGGAGGGTTGTTTTGAGTACTGAAAATGTGTCTCAGTGTTCTCTCTTCAATAATGTTGTTGAGAGTCTCTCTGAGAGTTTGCCACATGCTTTCATTCTAATTACATGAATCCAAACTGGATTGCTGAACTTAACCTTGTGTTCCATCCGCACGCTCAATTGAGTCACTCAACAGAACGTTGTAATCATAATGTCATGAGTGCTGTTAGAATTAACACATTCTACAGTTATTGTTGATAGCCTCTATCGACGCTCTGAAAATAGCCAATACTAATGATATTGATGGTTTAGTCAGACGGCTAAGTCTCTAGTTATATTTGTGAGGATTAATCCATCTAGTGAAATGTTCAGCTCTGGGTTACTGTAGTACAGAGACGGCAGCAGTGGCTACCCGTCATTCAGAGCCCCACCTGTTTTGCAAAAAATAAATAATTCAAGCCCCTTGGGTGCTGCCATAGAGTTGACTACAGATGAAATGACATCAAATCAAGTTATATCTACTGTAGCTTTGATTGGACTGATCATGTCAACATCATACTTTCCAATCTTAGCTAGCAAGCTAGACAAGCAGTCATCATCATGAATCACGTCGACAATCTACTGGCAAATCCTTGTCAATCCTTGTCATATGAAGAGAAATTATAGATAAAACATATCGGTGCTCATCAGCCATTGGACATAAACATTACACAACCAGTTGGTAATTGCAAATTCAACAATGAGTGGTTTGGAAGGAATGAGTGGCTAACTGCAAGCGTTGCAAAGCAATCACTAGCCTGCTATTCAGTGGAGTGGGTGTGTGGTGAAATTCTGGGTTTAAGGGTCTCTTTTCCTAGCTTAAAAGGATAAACATTCAACACAATGGGCCAGAAAAGGTTGAATACATTGGCCATGCTGTCAATCCAGCATGACTTCTGCCATGTTCAAAACAGCTGGAAACTTGGAACTGGGAAATCTTTGACTTCAGTGAGTTCAAGACAACTGGGAACTCTGAAGAAAATTAGCTCCGACCGGGAAAATACATTTGAATAGCCATCCAACTCGGAATTCCAAGTCGGAACTCAGGCCTCTTTCTAGAGCTCCGATGTGAAGATCACTGACGTCATGATTCAACCTTTTTCCCCGAGTTCCCAGTTGTCTTGAAAGCACCATAAATCCAGAGAAGGCCAGACTTTGATGACAAAGTTTGATGACAAAGTTTGATGACAAGATTTGCCCACAAGGACCACCACGCAACCTTCCTGTTCATGTGAGAACAGCACAACAACGGGGAGTCCAAAAACATCTTGCATGCTGCTGCATAAATTATGTAATATGCCAGGGATTTATGTATAATGTAGCTAAGAAAGCAATACTAAGTGTATGTTGTGTAGTAAGCTGGTAGTAGCCCATGTGCCTCACCCTAATAATATGGTCCCTTTCCCCCTCAGAACTTAGCCTACTGTTCTGATTTAGTGGTGCACATGTACAGTAGCCTATAGTCTGTTTTAGAGAAATGTAATCATCGAATATTGTAAGAGCTTTCAGTGTCTGCTTATATGCCCCCTTTTTTATCCTACGGTTCTGACTTGTGTACAGGGAGAATACTGTAAGAACAGCCCATGTTCTGAATTCCATCACTGTACATTTCAAAAGTGCTGAACAAACAGTTATATTGACTACGTCCATTTTAGCTCGCTCATTAATGTCTTAATTGAAATTACGGATTGCCTCTTATCCGCTCGTCGTCCCCTTATGCCATAGTTTGTACATCTCAATTGTCAGTAGAAACCACATTTGTTTAAGCAAGTCAGCCATATCAGATATGTTTTTTGAAAGGAATTAAGTGAGGCTGATTGAACTGTTTCGCTGCCAGACAAGGCTCCACTGATAGCCAGGTGTAGCAGTGGTAAGGATTCACTCCATGGTGCTGAAAAGAAAGCTCTGCTGTTGGGACAGCTTTATGTAGACCTTAACAGTTTGTGGGCACCGTTTGTCACTGTTATAGTGCAATTATTGTATTTTTTGTGTTGTTTAGTGCCTTTGCTGGCATGCATCAACAAAAAAAAATGGGGAGTTTGCCCCACCAAGATTTACATGCTAAAATCGCCACTGGACGGCAGTAGTCTGACTGACCATGTACAGGCAGCTCTCCACCACGGCTGGCTCTGGCTCCAGGCCCGGGATGTAGTGGGACACAAACTGGGACAGGAGATGGACGTCCGTCCTGTCTGTCTGTTGGTCCCTCTCGTTCGGCTCCGTCTCACTGCCCATGTGGTAGCAGATCTGATGAACACAAGGACAATACCACTACTGAAGCATAGAGACATTCTGAATCTCTCACCATGGAGGTGTATGACCTAATTACATGCGTTGGTTGGTTTGATATTCTAAAGTCTTATTAAGGGTAGAAAGTGGGGTTTGTCTGATAGCTAAATGCAATGCAATGTATCCTTAGGGATATACACTCAAACCCTACAAATAGCGTCCTCTGTGTATTCATTCCTCACAATAGGGATCTGATTACAGTGTGAAGGAATGCTGCTTTCAGCCTATCCCCTCTACAGGACAGCAGTCATTTTGTCCAAGGAAATGGCACTCTAATAGTTGCTGCATTATTCAGTGTTAGTAGGTGATACTTTCCGTATCCAGGCAGTGTTCCTCACCTTCATCAGGCCTGTGTACTCATTGGAGGGGAGGCCATAGAAGTGGTACTGCGATCCCTCCACTCCCAACTGGACAAAGCAAGGGAAGCGGCTGCTGATGTTATATGTGCCCGGAACCTTCTCCTTCCAGTAGCACACATTGATCTTCACCACCTGGCAACGGCAGCACAGCACGTAAGGGCAGACACATTTAACAGACTTTCCTCAAAGGGAACGCACACTCCCTCCCTGTACAGCTTCCCCTGGAGTTACCTGTGCTGTAGTTAGCTGGTGTTTCTATGTTTTGAGGGTGAAATTTCAACCAAAGGATTATGTCATCATGGTAACCAATTTTCAACATAGACAAACCTTGTATAAAATATGTTGAATTTCTACCTTCGAAACAACATCAGATCTTCTACGTTATATCCACTATCAGAAACTATAGGCTGGGCAGCACCTCCTACTGGAGAATTGATCTATTTACAGTTATCCATTTGGTCTCCCATGCAGGGTTTTAACCAAGCCCAGCTTTGATATTTGTCACTGACTGCTACCAATGTGCTATCGTGAGAATGATTATTGAGAAATTATCATTAACTAAAGAGATTCACTGTTGAGATTCACTGTATCGAAGTCCTTTGAAAGGGTAGGTTTAAGAAAGCAAATGAAATGTAACCATACTTTATAAGTCATATACAGTATCATCCATATTTAGGTATATGTACAGTACCACTTGCAAAGTCATCAACAGCTATTGTTTTATATTCAATACAGGGTTCAACAAAAAATAGACAATACATACTGTACTGTATATGCCCACGGTTTCAAACTTTGGTTGATTTCAAATTTAATCTTCAATTTAATAATTTATATGTAAGATTCACACCTCCATCTCAAACAAAAATCTAAGTTAATGAATATGACTAAATCACATCAAACTTGAATAAAAGTGCATTTAAAGTTTGATGTGATTTAGTCCTATTTGTTAACTTAGAATTTTGGTTGAGATAGAGACGTGAATCCAACATATCAAATATAAATTAGACAAACTGGAATTAAATCCAGACTAAGTCAGTGGCCCTAAAGATACATCTCCTTCAAATGTTGATATTTTGGTTGCATTGACAACCAAACAAAATTCAGGATTACTTTTGCAATACAGTAAAAAGCCTAAAGTTAAATCTATCTTTCAAACAAATGGAACTATTTATTCAACCTTAAAATGAGTAAACATCTATGGCCACATTGTGACTATAAATGTAATCTTATGTAATCATAGGAAGCACGCATGTTCAAGATAGCATGCAAAGGTCACAGGTCTGTGGAGATCTTCCCAGTATTGCTATAATAATTTGCGCAGAATCTCAAACAGCATTGACCACTTTTAATGTAATCTCAACTGCAATCCAGGTGATTTGGTTGTGCTATTAGATAAAGCACAGTGATAACACGTTATATTTAAATACAAAATATCTGACATTGTATTCCCATTTGAACTTTCTTGTGCTTTTAAATGGTTGAAAGCAAAGTGATAACCAAAACGTATTGGAAAACAATATCCAAAACAATTGGAATTGATCACCATCTCAACCAAATATTTCCCAAATGTCCATGTTGAAATTACCTTGTGTGCCCAGTGGGTTGTATTACATCGTTTCCTGTAGTTACATTCATGTAGTCAACCTCTCTGTATGTTCAAGCCCTTGTGTCTCGTATTGTCTTGTTTTCCCTAGATGAAGGGTCTGTTCTCCTGCAGTCAGACCTGAGAGATGTGATTATAAATCATCCCAGTTACAGAATTATAGAAAGTGTTTTCAATCATGACCCTGCTGAGAGTAAGGGAGGACAAGTAGAGTTATTTATTCTGGAGACGGACCGGCTGTGTCCCGCAGAGCCTGTTACCGCCCTGTGTCTGACCCTGCAGTGTCTGTCAGAGACACAGACCGCTATAATTCACCGATTATGGCCTCAGGAGGGTGATTTATTTATTTATGATAAAAAAACGGAAATATGCTCTCACGCACTTCCAGGAAAAGTAGAGGTTACAATTGAAACAGAATCGTGCTCTTCTTACCTGGCAGAAGTCCTTAGAGTTGTGTGGTCCACACACAGTGGAATGTTTAAATACAGGAACACGCTTACGTACTGTTCAATTGTCCCCATGTCAGCTTGGTGTGTCAGTGAATGGCAAAATGGGTGAATGAAATGTCAGCCGTTATATACAATACATGAACAGAAATATGTGGACACCTGCTCATCGAACATTCCAAAATTCATAACAAAATCATGGGCATTAATATGGAGTTGGTCCCCCTTTGCTGCTATAACTGGGAAGGTTTTCCACTAGATGTTGGAACATTGCTGTGGGGCGATTAGGCCTGGCTCGCAGTCGGCGATCCAATTCATCCCAAAGGTGTTTGATGGGGTTGAAGTCAGGGCTCTGTGCAGGCCAATCAAGTTCTTCCACACCAATCTTGACAAACCATTTCTGTATGGACATCACTTTGTACATGTGGGCATTGTCATGCTCAAACAGGAAAGGGCCTTCCCCAAACTGTTGCCACAAAGTTGGAAGCACAGACTCATCTAGAATGTCAATGTATGCTGTAGCATTAAGATTTCCTTTCACTGGAACTAAGGGGCCTAGCCCGAACCATGAAAAACAGCCCCAGACCATTATTCCTCCTCCACCAAACTTTACAGTTGGCACTATGCATTGGGGCAGGTAGCGTTCTCCTGGTATCTGCCAAACCCCTACCACTCTGCAACTAAGCCATTGTTGCTTCTAGATGTTGCCACTACACAATAACAGCACTTACAGTGGACCCGGGAAGCTCAAGCAGCGCAGAAATTTGACAAACTGACATGTTGGGAAGGTGGCATCCTATGATGGTGCCACGTTGAAAGTCACTGAGCTCTTTAGTCAGGCCATTCTACTGGCAATGTTTTTCAATGGAGATCGAATGGCTGTCTGCTAGACTTTATAAACTTGTCAACAATGGGTGTGGTTGAAATAGCCGATTCCACTATTTTGAATGGGTGTCCATACACTTTTGTATATATAGTGTATGTACTGTATATATAGTGTACATACTGTATGCACTGTATATATAGTGTATGCACTGTATGTACTGTATATATAGTGTATGTACTGTATATATAGTGTATGTACTGTATATATAGTGTACGTACTGTATGCACTGATTATATAGTGTATGTACTGTATAGCTAGTGTATGTACTGTATAGATAGTGTATGTACTGTATGTATAGTGTATGTACTTTATAAATAGTGTATGTATTGTATGTACTGTATATATATAGTGTATATGCTGTATGTACTATATATATACTGTATTTACTGTATATATAGTGTATATTACATTTACATTACATTTAAGTCATTTAGCAGCGACTTACAAATTGGTGCATTCACCTTATGATATCCAGTGGAACAACCACTTTACAATAGTGCATCTAAATCTTTTAAGGGGGGGGGGGGGGGGTTAGAAGGATTACTTTATCCTATCCTAGGTATTCCTTAAAGAGGTGGGGTTTCAGGTGTCTCCGGAAGGTGGTGATTGACTCCGCTGTCCTGGCGTCGTGAGGGAGCTTGTTCCACCATTGGGGTGCCAGAGCAGCGAACAGTTTTGACTGGGCTGAGCGGGAACTGTGCTTCCTCAGAGGTAGGGGGGCCAGCAGGCCAGAGGTGGATGAACGCAGTGCCCTTGTTTGGGTGTAGGGCCTGATCAGAGCCTGAAGGTATGGAGGTGCCGTTCCCTTCACAGCTCCGTAGGCAATCACCATGGTCTTGTAGAGGATGCGAGCTTCAACTGGAAGCCAGTGGAGAGAGCGGAGGAGCGGGGTGACGTGAGAGAACTTGGGAAGGTTGAACACCAGACGGGCTGCGGCGTTCTGGATGAGTTGTAGGGGTTTAATGGCACAGGCAGGGAGCCCAGCCAACAGCGAGTTGCAGTAATCCAGACGGGAGATGACAAGTGCCTGGATTAGGACCTGCGCCGCTTCCTGTGTGAGGCAGGGTCGTACTCTGCGAATGTTGTAGAGCATGAACCTACAGGATCGGGTCACCGCCTTGATGTTAGTGGAGAACGACAGGGTGTTGTCCAGGATCACGCCAAGGTTCTTAGCACTCTGGGAGGAGGACCCAAGGGAGTTGTCAACCGTGATGGCGAGATCATGGAACGGGCAGTCCTTCCCCGGGAGGAAGAGCAGCTCCGTCTTGCCGAGGTTCAGCTTGAGGTGGTGATCCGTCATCCACACTGATATGTCTGACATGCAGAGATGCGATTCGCCGCCTGGTTATCAGGAGGGGGAAAGGAGAAGATTAATTGTGTGTCGTCTGCATAGCAATGATAGGAGAGACCATGTGAGGATATGACAGAGCCAAGTGACTTGGTGTATAGCGAGAATAGGAGAGGGCCTGGAACAGAGCCCTGGGGGACACCAGTGATGAGAGCGCATGGTGCGGAGACAGATTCTCGCCACGCCATCTGGTAGGAGCGACCTGTCAGGTAGGACGCAATCCAAGCGTGGGCCGCGCCGGAGATGCCCAACCCGGAGAGGGTGGAGAGGAGGATCTGATGGTTCACAGTATCAAAGGCAGCAGATAGGTCTAGAAGGATGATAGCAGAGGAGAGAGAGTTAGCTTTAGCAGTGCGGAGAGCCTCCGTGACACAGAGAAGAGCAGTCTCAGTTGAATGCCCAGTCTTGAAACCTGACTGATTAGGATCAAGAAGGTCATTCTGAGAGAGATAGCAGGAGAGCTGGCCAAGGACGGCACGTTCAAGAGTTTTGGAGAGAAAAGAAAGAAGGGATACTGGTCTGTAGTTGTTGACATCGGAGGGATCGAGTGTAGGTTTTTTCAGAAGGGGTGCAACTCTCGCTCTCTTGAAGACGGAAGGGACGTAGCCAGCGGTCAAGGATGAGTTGATGAGCGAGGTGAGGTAGGGGAGAAGGTCTACGGAAATGGTCTGGAGAAGAGAGGAGGGGATAGGGTCAAGCGGGCAGGTTGTTGGGCGGCCGGCCATCACAAGACGCGAGATTTCATCTGGAGAGAGAGGGGAGAAAGAGGTCAAAGCACAGGGTAGGGCAGTGTGAGCAGGACCAGCGGTGTCGTTTGACTTAGCAAACGAGGATCGGATATCGTCAACCTTCTTTTCAAAATGGTTGACGAAGTCATCCGCAGAGAGGGAGGGGGGGGGGGGGGGGGGGAGGAGGATTCAGGAGGGAGGAGAAGGTAGCAAAGAGCTTCCTAGGGTTAGAGGCAGATGCTTGGAATTTAGAGTGGTAGAAAGTGGCTTTAGCAGCAGAGACAGAAGAGGAGAATGTAGAGAGGAGGGAGTGAAAGGATGCCAGGTCCGCAGGGAGGCGAGTTTTCCTCCATTTCCGCTCGGCTGCCCGGAGCCCTGTTCTGTGAGCTCGTAGTGAGTCGTCGAGCCACGGAGCAGGAGGGGAGGACCGAGCCGGCCTGGAGGATAGGGGACAGAGAAAATCAAAGGATGCAGAAAGGGAGGAGAGGAGGGTTGAGGAGGCAGAATCAGGAGATAGGTTGGAGAAGGTTTGAGCAGAGGGAAGAGATGATAGGATGGAAGAGGAGAGAGTAGCGGGAGAGAGAGAGCGAAGGTTGGGACGGCGCAATACCATCCGAGTAGGGGCAGAGTGAGAAGTGTTGGATGAGAGCAAGAGGGAAAAGGATACAAGGTAGTGGTCGGAGATTTGGAGGGGAGATGCAATGAGATTAGTGGAAGAACAGCATCTAGTAAAGATGAGGTCAAGCGTATTGCCTGCCTTGTGAGTAGGGGGGGAAGGTGAGAGGGTGAGGTCAAAAGAGGAGAGGAGTGGAAAGAAGGAGGCAGAGAGGAATGAGTCAAAGGTAGACGTGGGGAGGTTAAAGTCACCCAGAACTGTGAGAGGTGAGCCATCTTCAGGAAAGGAACTTATCAAGGCGTCAAGCTCATTGATGAACTCTCCAAGGGAACCTGGAGGGCGATAAATGATAAGGATGTTAAGCTTGAAAGGGCTGGTAACTGTGACAGCATGGAATTCAAATGAGGAGATAGACAGATGGGTCAGGGGAGAAAGAGAGAATGTCCACTTGGGAGAGATGAGGATTCCAGTGCCACCACCCCGCTGGCTCGATGCTCTAGGGGTATGCGAGAACACGTGGGCAGACGAAGAGAGAGCAGTAGGAGTAGCAGTGTTATCTGTGGTAATCCATGTTTCCGTCAGCGCCAGGAAGTCTAGGGACTGGAGGGTAGAGATGAACTCAGCCTTGTTGGCTGCAGACCGGCAGTTCCAGAGGCTGCCGGAGACCTGGAACTCCACGTGGGTCGTGCGCGCTGGGACCACCAGGTTAGAGTGGCAGCGGCCACGTGGTGTGAAGCGTTTGTATGGCCTGTGCAGAGGGGAGAGAACAGGAATAGACAGACACATAGTTGACAAGCTACAGAAGTGTTGTTACTTGTATTATTGTCTCTTGTGTCTTTAGAGAACTGTTTCACTTTGATATCCTTTTTCTTCTGTCCTGATTTTCTCTTTCTTTTCTTCTGTTAACTAGATATTCTTTGTTGTTCTTCGTTAGCTAGCTAGCTTCTTCCAAAAGAGTCCCTAGCAACTGCTTAGCAACTGGTAAACAATTCAGCTAGCTAAGATAACTACAATTTTATGAAAAATAGTTATTTTTCAAAAGCCTATCTTCTTTGTTTGTTGCTTGTTTTTTCTCCTCTTCAGTCTTGCAGTTTTCTTTTGCTTTTTCCGATGTACTTCAATATTTGTAGGAGCTCATTTTTCAGCTGCTGCTGCTCAAATTGGAGTTCCGTATATACTGTATGTACTGTATATATAGTATATGTACTGTATGTACTGTATACACAGTGTATGTACTGTATATGTACTCTATGTACTGTATGTGTAGCGTATGTATTGTGTATATATAGTGTATGTACTGTATATCTAGTGTTTGAACTGTATATATAGTGTATGAACTGTATGCATTGTATATATAGTGTATGTACTGCATGAACTGTACATATCGTGCATGCACTGTGTATATATAGTGTATGTCCTGTAAGTACTGCATGTGTAGTATGTACAGTGTATGTACTGTATATGTAGCGTATATATAGTGTATGTACTGTATATATAGTGTTTGAACTGTATATATAGTCTATGAACTGTATGTGCTGTATATATAGTGTATGTACTGTACATACTGTATATATAGCGTACATACTGTTCACTGTATAAATAGTTTATGCACTGTGTGTACTGAATATATAGTGTATGCACTGTGTATATATAGTGTATGTACTGCATGTGTAGTGTATGTACTGTATGTATAGTGTATGTACTGTATATAGAGTGTACATACTGTTTGTACAGTATGTACTCTATATATAGTGTATGTACTGTTTGTGCTGTATATATAGTGTATGTGCTGTATGTACTGTATATGTACTTCATGTGCTGTATATATAGTGTATATACTGTATATATGGTGTATGTGCTGTATATATAGTGTATGTACTGTATATTTAGTGTATGTGCTGTATGTACTGTGTATATAGTGTATGTACTGTATATGTACTTAATGTACTGTATATATAGTGTATATACTGTATATATGGTGTATGTACTGTATATGTAGTGTATGTACTGTATATCGTGTATATAGTGTATGTACTGTATATCATGTATATATAGTGTATGTACTGTATGTAATGTATATATAGTGTATGTACTGTATATTTAGTGTATGTACTGTGTGTTTAGTATATGTACAGTATAGATAGTGTATGTACTCTATGTACTGTATATGTACTGTATCTATAGGGTATGTACTGTATATACTGTATATATAGTGTATGTACTGTATTTACAGTGTATGTACTGTATATACAGTGCGTGTGCTGTATGTACTGTGAATAGTGTATGTACTGTATGTATAGCGTATGTACTGTATGTGCTGTATATATAGTGTACGTACTGTATGTACTGTATATGTAATGTACTGTATATATAATGCACATACTGTGTGTTTAGTGTATGTACTGTATAGGTAGTGTATTTACTGTATGTACTGTATGTATAGTATATGTACTGTATGTGTAGTGTATGTACTGTATGTACTGTGTGTATAGTGTATGTACTGTATATGTACCATATGTATTGTATAGATAGTGTATGTACTGTATGTATAGTGTATGTACTGTATGTGCTGTATATATGGTGTATGTACTGTATATATAGTGTATGTAATGTGTATATAGTGTAGGTACTTTTTGTCTTGTATAGGTTTTGTATGTACTGTATGTCCCTTATATATAGTGTATGTCGGAAGTTTATATACACCATAGCCAAATACCTTTAAACTCATTTTTTTTCTCACAATTCCTGACATTTAATCCTAGTAACAATTGTCTGTCTTAGCTCAGTTAGGATTACCACTTTATTTTAAGAATGTGAAATGTCAGAATAATAGTAGAGAGAATGATTTATTTCAGCTTTAATTTCTTTCATCACATTCCCAGTCGATCAGAAGTTTACATACACTCAATTAGTATTTGGTAGGATTGCTGTTAAATTGCTTAACTTGGGTCAAATGTTTTGGGTAGCCTTCCACAAGCTTCCCACAATAACTTAGGTGAATTTTGGCCCATTCCTCCTGACAGAGCTGGAGTCAGGTTTGTTGGCCTCCTTGCTCGCACACGCTTTTTCAGTTCTGCCCACAAACGTTCTATAGGATTGAGGTCAGGGCTTTGTGATGGCCACTCCAATACCTTGACTTTGTTGTCCTTAAGCCATTTTGCCACAACTTCGGAAGTATTCTTGGGGTCATTGTCCATTTGGAAGACCCATTTGCGACCAAGCTTTAACTTCCTGACTGATGTCTTGAGATGTTGCTTCAATATATCCACATACTTTTCCATCCTCATGATGGCATCCATTTTGTGAAGTGCACCAGTCCCTCCTGCAGCAAAGCACGCCCACAACATGATGCTGCCACCCCCGTGCTTCACGGTTGGGATGGTGTTCTTCGGCTTGCAAGCCTCCCCCTTTTTCCTCCAAACATAACAATGGTCAATATGGCCAAACAGTTCTATTTTTCTTTCATCAGTCCAGAGGACATTTCTCCATAAAGTACGATCTTTGTCCCCACCGTAGTCTGGCTTTTTTATGACGGTTTTGGAGCAGTGGCTTCTTCCTTGCTGAGCAGCCTTTCAGGTTATGTCGATTTAGGACCCGTTTTACTGTTGATATAGATAATTTTGTACCTGTTTCCTCCAGCATCTTCACAAGGTCCATTGCTGTTGTTCTGGGATTGATTTGCACTTTTCGCACCAAAGTACATTCATTTCTAGGAGACAGAATGCGTCTCCTTCCTGAGCGGTATGACAGCTGTACAGATGAACGTGGTACCTTCAGGCGTTTGGAAATTGCTCCCAAGGATGAACCAGACTTGTGGAGGTCTACATTTTTTTTCTTTTGAGGTCTTGGCTGATTTATTTTGATTTCCCCATGATGTTGAGCAAAGAGGCACTGAGTTTGAAGGTAGGCCTTGAAATACATCCACAGGTACACCTCCAATTGACTCAAATGATGTCTATTAGCCTATCAGAAGCTTCTAAAGCCATGACATCATTTTCTGGATTTTTCCAAACTGTTTAAAGGCACAGTCAACTTAGTGATTATAAACTTCTGACCCACTGGAATTGTGATACAGTGAATTATAAGTGAAATAATCTGTATGTAAACAATTGTTGGAAATATTACTTGTGTCATGCACAAAGTAGATGTCCTAACCGATTTGCCAAAACTATAGTTTGTTAACAAGAAATTTGTGGAGTGGTTGAAAAACAAGTTTTAATGACTCCAACCTAAGTGTATGTAAACTTCCAACTTCAACTGTATATAGTGTATGTACTGTATGTATAGTGTATGTACTGTATGTATAGTGTATGTACTGTATGTACAGTCGTGGCCAAAAGTTTTGAGAATGACAAATATTAATTTTCACAAAGTCTGCTGCCTCAGTTTGTATGATGGCAATTTGCATATACTCCAGAATGTTATGAAGAGTGATCAGATGAATTGCAATTAATTGCAAAGTCCCTCTTTGCCATGCAAATGAACTGAATCCCCCCCCAAAAATGTCCACCGCATTTCAGCCCTGCCACAAAAGTACCAGTTGACATCATGTCAGTGATTCTCTCGTTAACACAGGTGTGAGTGTTGACGAGGACAAGGCTGGAGATCACTCTGTCATGCTGATTGAGTTCGAATAACAGACTGGAAAATTCAAAAGGAGGGTGGTGCTTGGAGTCAATGCTCTTCCTCTGTCAATCATGGTTATCTGCAAGGAAACACATGCCGTCATCATTGCTTTGCACAAAAAGGGCTTCACATGCAAGGATTTTGCTGCCAGTAAGATTGCACCTATATCAACCATTTATCGGATAATCAAGAACTTCAATTAGAGCGGTTCAATTGTTGTGACGAAGGCTTCAGGGCACCCAAGAAAGTCCAGCAAGCGCCAGGACCGTCTCCTAAAGTTGATTCAGCTGCGGGATCGGGGCACCACCAGTACAGAGCTTGCTCAGGAATGGCAGCAGGCAGGTGTGAGTGCATCTGCACGCACAGTGAGGTGAAGACTTTTGGAGGATGGCCTGGTGTCAAGAAGGGCAGCAAAGAAGCCACTTCTCTCCAGGAAAAACATCAGGGACAGACTGATATTCTGCAAAAGGTACAGGGATTGGACTGCTGAGGACTGGGGTAAAGTCATTTTCTCTGATGAATCTCCTTTCCGATTGTTTGGGGCATCCGGAAAAAAGCTTGTCCGGAGAAGACAAGGTGAGCGCTACCATCAGTCCTGTGTCATGCCAACAGTAAAGCATCCTGAGACCATTCATGTGTGGGGTTGCTTCTCAGCCAAGGGAGTCACTCACTCACAATTTTGCCTAAGAACACAGCCATGAATAAAGAATGGTATCAACACATCCTCCGAGAGCAACTTCTCCCAACCATCCAGGAACAGTTTGGTGACGAACAATGCCTTTTCCAGCATGATGGAGCACCTTGCCATAAGACAAAAGTGATAACTAAGTGGTAACAAAACATCGATATTTTGGGTCCATGGCCAGGAAACTCCCCAGACCTTAATCCCATTGAGAACTTGTGGTCAATCCTCAAGAGGCGGGTGGACAAACAAAAACCCACAAATTCGGACAAACTCCAAGCATTGATTATGCAAGAATGGGCTGCCATCAGTCTGGATGTGGCCCAGAAGTTAATTGACAGCATGCCAGGGCGGATTGCAGAGGTCTTGAAAAAGAAGGGTCAACACTGAAAATATTGACTCTTTTCATCAATTTCATGTAATTGTCAATAAAAGCCTTATGAAATGCTTGTAATTATACTTCAGTATTCAATAGTAACATCTGACAAAAATATCTAAAGACACTGAAGCAGCAAACTTTGTGGAAATTAATATTTGTGTCATTCTCAAAACCTTTGGCCATGACTGTAGTGTATGTACTGTATTTATTGTGTATGTACTGTATGTAAGTGGAAGTTAAAGGCCAATCTGTATTCGGTATTGTTGGAGAGAGATGGGAGCAGATGTCATCACAGGGGGCTCAGCTGCATAGCTGAATGCGTGTTTGTAAGAGAGGTGAAGCTAGCAGGTACAGCTGCAGGAAGTCCTAGGTCTTTGTGTCGTATGTATTTATGTTTGTCGTCGTACTTGTTACATGTTTGTATAACATAAACTGTGTGTCTGCGTTTGTGCCTGCATGCGTGTGTGTGCCAGTGGTGATTTTAGCATGTACATCTTGGTGGGGCAAACTCCCCAATATTTTTTTTAGAAGCACGCCAGCAAAGCCACTACAAAACACAACACTAAACAATACATTAATTGCACTATAACGGTGACAAACGATGCTCACAAACTGTCAGGGCCTACATAAAGCTGTCCCAACAGCAGCGCTTTCCTTTCAGCACAATGGAGTGAAACCCTACCACTGCTACACTTGGCTATCACTGTATGTACTGTATATAAAGTGTATATACTATATTTACTCTATATATAGGGTATATACTGCATTACTGTATATATATAGTGTATTTACTGTTTATATGGTGTATGTGCTGTATATATAATATATATAATGTATATATAGTGTATGTACTGTATGTTCTGTATACATATTGTATGAACTGCATATATCGTGTATGTACTGTATATATAGTGTATGTACTGTATGTACTGTATGTACTGCATGTATAGTGTATGTACTGTATGTACTGTATATATAGCGTATATACTGTATACACAGTGTATGTACTGTATGCACTGTATGGATAGTGTATGTACTGTATGCACTGCATATATAGTGTATATACTGCATATATAAAGTGCATGTACTGTATGTACTGTATATGTAGTGTATGTACTGTATATCTAGTGTAGGAACTGTATGTACTGTATATATACTGTATGCACTCTATATACTGTATATATAGTGCATGTACTGCATTTACTGTATATATAGTGTATGTACAGTATTCATAGTGTATGAACTGTTTGTACTGTATATATAGTGTATGTACTGTATATACTGTATATATAGTGTATGCCCTGTGTATATATATTGTATGCACTGTATATATAGTGTATGAACTGTTTGTACTGTATGTACTGTATATATAGTGTATGTACTGTATGAACTGTATATATAGTGTATGTACTGTGCATATATAGTCTATATACTGTATGTGTAGTCTATGTACTGTATGTATAGTGTATGTACTGCATGTACTGTATGAGCTGTATATATAGTGTATGTACTGTGTATATATAGTGTATGTCCTTATGTACTGTATGTATAGAGTATGTACTGCATGTACTGTATATTTAGTGTACTGTACTGTGTATATAGCATTTGTACTTTATTTAAGGTGTATTTTTCATGTATATGTAGTGTATGTACTGTTTGTACTGTTTATATAGTGTATGTACTATATATATATATATATTGTGTATTTACTGTATTTATAGTGTATGTACTGTATAAATAGCGTATGTACTGTATGTACTGTATATATAGTATATATGCTGTATGTACTGTATATATAGTGTATATACAGTTTACTGCATATATAGTGTATATACTTCATGTACAGTATATATAGTGTGTGTACTATATGTATTGTATGTACTATATACATATTGTATGTACTGTATATATAGTGTATGTACTGTATGACTGTATATACACTGTATGCATAGTGTATATACTGTATATATAGTGTATGTACTGTATATCTAGTGTATGTACTGTATGTACTGTATATATAGTGTATGTATTGTGTATATAGTGTATGTACTGTATTTATAGTGAATGTACTGTATGTAATGTATATATAGTGTATGTACTGTATATATAGAGTATGTACTGTAAATATAGTGTATGTACTGTATATATAGTGCACATACTGTTTGTTTAGTGTACGTACTGTATATAGTGTATGTACTGTATTTACTGTATATATAGTTTATGTACTGTATGTACTGTATATGTACTTTATGTACTCTATATATACTGTATGTACTGTATGTGTACTGTATATATTGTGTATGTAGTGTATGTACTGTATATTTAGTGTATTTACTGTATATATCGTCTATATACTTCATGTACTGTATATATAGTGTATGTACTATATGTATTGTATGTACTATTTACATATTGTATGTACAGCATATATAGTGTATGCACTGTATGTTCTGTATATACTGTATATACAGTGTATATAGTGTGTATATAGTTTATGTACTGTATGTACTGTATACATAGTGTATGTACTGTGTGTATATGGTATGTACTGTATATATAGTGAATGTACTGTATGTACTGTGCTTATAGTGTTTGTACTGTATATACTGTATATATAGTGTATGTACTGTATATACTGTATATTGTGTATGTACTGTGTATATATAGTGTAAGTACTCTATATACTGTATATATAGTATGTGCTGTATTTACTGTATATGTCTATATGCTGTGTATATATAGTGTATGTACTGTATGTATAGTGAATGTACTGTATGTACTGTCTACATAGTGTATGTACTGTATATACAGTTTATGTACTGTAAATATGGTGTATGCACTGTATATATAGTGTATGTACTGTATATATAGTTTATGTACTGTATGTACTGTATTTATATTATTTGTACTTTATGTGCTGTATATATAGTGTATGTGCTGTATGTATAGAGTTTGTTCTGTATGTATAGTATATGTACTGTATGACTGACTGTATATATAGTGTATGTACTGTATTTATAGAGTATGTAGTGTATGTACTATATGTTAGTGGAAGTTAAAGGCCAATCTGTATTCGTTATTGTTGGAGAGAGATGGGAGCAGATGTCATCACAGGGGGCTCAGCTACATAGCTGAATGCGTGTTTGTAAGAGAGGTGAAGCTAGCAGGTACAGCTGCAGGAAGTCCTAGGTCTTTGTGTCGTATGTATTCATGTTTGTCATCGTAGTTGCTACATGTTTGTATAACATTAACTGTGTGTCTGCGTGTGTGCCTGCATCCGTGTGTGTGACAGTGGTGATTTTAGCATGTAAATCTTGGTGGAGCAAACTCCCCAATTTTTTGGGGGACTCATGCCAGCAAAGCCACTACACAACACAACACTAAACAATACATTAATTGCACTATAAGGGTGACAAACGGTGCCCAGAAACTGTCAGGGCCTACATAAAGCTGTCCCAACAGCAGAACGTTCCTTTCAGTACCATGGAGTGAATCCTTACCACTGCTACACTTGGCTATCAGCGGAGCCTTAATTGTCTGACATCGAAAGAGTTAATTCAGCCTCATTTACAGCCTTTTTAAAAACCATAGCTGATATGGCTGACTTGCTTAAACAAATGTGGTTTTTACTAACTCTTTGTATATTTGTGTAAGTCAATAAGAACCGCATTCTCCTTCAATAATAACAAACGCCAACATAAGTTTTGACTTTTGAACCATACACAAACATATTACACTCCTGTTCAGTAAGTTCATAAAATGTATTCTTATATCATTAACACTTAGCTCTAAGAATAAGCACGTGCAAGCAAATGAGCTGCGACGAGGTAGGCCCGTCAGACTCGGACACAGACAGAAATTCAGATACTGTAGATGTTAGTACAGATAAATTCAGCAAGATTTTGAGGCCTTAAATTCACCAAAGAGAGTGAGAGAGAGAGAGAGAGAGAGAGAGAGAGAGAGAGAGAGAGAGAGAGAGAGAGAGACACTCGGTTCGCCTACAGTACCATTTGAAGTATTTTGCTAGGCCTATGTACTCTAAAAAGAAAGGAAAAATACATTTGTGAGGATCCAGATTTAAATACAATATACCGACACACAGACAGCGCATTGCACAAACAAAACAACCCTCTCTATATCAACAGGAATTACATTGGTCTATTACTGAATTATTTTGTTGAAAACAAATATTTGAATGGGAAGAGACTGTTACTGGCGAACAGACTCAACAACATAATATTGTATCTCCTTCTCACATGAGCTAATTATAATACACAAAGGAAGGAAAACAATGAAATCATTCCAACATTGCCTACAATTATGAATAAGATACAGTATTAATGAGATATAAGCAATAGGCCTATAACAATGAGATATATAAACAATGGCATAAGGGAACAATGAGCCGATATGAGGCAATCCGTAATTTCGATTAAGACTAATGAGCGAGCTAAAATGGACGTAGTCAATAGAACTGTTTGTTCAGCACCTAAATGTACAGCAACAGAATTCATAACATTGGCCGTTCTTACAGTATTCTCCCTGTACACCAAGTCAGAATCATAGGATAAATAAAGGGGGCATATAAGCAGACAAAGAAAACTCTTACAATATTTGATGGTGACATTTCTCTAAAACAAGCTTTAGGCTACATGTGCACCACCAAGTCAGAAAAGAAGGCTAAGTGCTGAGGGGGGAATTATTTAGGGTGAGGCACATGGGCAATTTTGTCATCAAAGTCTGGTATTCTCCGGATTTATGGTGCTTTCAAGACAAATGGGAACTCTGGGGGGGACCCAGTTCCGAGTTTCAAATAGTTTTGAATGCGGCAGAAGTCATGCTGGATTACATTGTTTGTAAATGTATATATGACAAGAATTAAAGACAAAATAACATGCAAAACAGGCAAAAGATATATATTTATATATATTTTTTGATAAACAGTTTTTGCTCAGAATGATGGGTCTTCACTCGTGTGTATGCATACGTGTGTGTGCGCATGTGTGTTTGTGTGACTGCACCTGTAGTGGTATTTGGAGTCCAGTATAGGCCATCAGTGTGTTGGCCCAGGGCCCAGCTGTAACCAAGCTCTCTGCCCTGTAGACCTCAGTTGCTGTCGTCACGGTGACTGTAGAGCCAGGCTGGATGTCTGTAACCTGATCTCCATCCTTTATCACTCCTCACTCTGGAACACTCTCCGGGAATGCATGCGAGAGATGCAGAAATGAATGGAAAAGCCTTTCTTACTTCCCTTAACAGCCTAATGGGACTCTAGCAAAGGAGCCTGACTGAGATTCAAACCTGAGTTCCTGTGACTGTTAGTTAATCCATTATACCAAGAGGTCTGAACCTCTCCGCAAGGTCCCTAGGTGTTGTACGAAGGTTGTTTCAGGGGCCCTTATTGTACCTGTACTGCCCTGAGGGCCCGGTTTGCATACAGGACCCCAGCGGTGGTGTCTATGAGGGCCCCCTCCCCTGTCAGCAGGTTGACCCGGGGGAGCCTCTGGCTGAACTCCTCTGGTCCCAGGGTCTCTGTGGGAACCTGGCTCCTCTCCAGGATGCTCCTGAACTCCTAGAAGTCCACGTCATCCTCAGCATCCTTCACCAGGATAGCAGTACGCCTGGGAGTTGGAAGGGAAGAAACAAATTAAGTCCTACGGGTGTGTGGATGTTTGTGTATCATCAAGAGGAAATGTTACTGTTACCAGAGGCAGTTATTTAAGCATTCTGCTTAAAGTGCCTAGTAAAAATAATGACATGGCATAAATGGAAACTGCAGTCTCCATTTGAAAAACAATATGTACATGAATAAACCATCTATAATAAGACGCTTCCTTACAAACTCAGTCTGTGTGTAACATACAGTACAATGCGGAAAGTATTCAGACCTCTTCTCTTTTTTCCACATTTTGATCTGGGGAAGGGTACATTTACATTACATTTTAGTCATTTAGCAGACGCTCTTATCCAGAGCGACTTATAGTAGTGAATGCATACATTTCATACATTTTTTTCCCCCGTACTGGCCCCCCGTGGGAATCGAACCCACAACCCTGGCGTTGCAAACACCATGCTCTACCAACTGAGCCACACGGTACCACAAAAGGTCTGCAGCATTGAAGGTTCCCAAGAACCTAGTGGCCTCCATCATTCTTAAATGGAAGAAGTTTGGAACCACCAAGACTCTTCCTAGAGCTGGCTGCCTGGCCAAACTGAGAAATCGGGGAGAGGGGCCTTGGTCAGGGAGGGGACCAAGAACCTGATGGTCACTCTCACAGAGCTCCAGAATTCCTCTGTGGAGATGGGAGAACTTCCAGAAGGACAACCACCTCTGCAGCACTCCACCAATCAGGCCTTTATGGTACAGTGGCCAGACGGAAGCCACTCCTCAGTAAAAGGCACATGACCGCAGGCTTGGAGTTTGCCAAAAGGCATCTAAAGACTATCAGACCATGAGAAACATGATTCTCTGGTCTGATGAAACCAAGATTGAACTCTTTGGCCTGAATGCCAAGCGTCACGTCTGGAGGAAAACTGTGTCATTTCTTTGTCATCATTAAAGTGGAGACTGTTATTTTATTAAATCACTTCTCTGTCATTATTATTACGTGATTAAACTAATCATGTAAATGTAATTAACTAGGAAGTCGGGGCACCAAGGAAAATCTTCAGATTACAAAGTTATAATTTTCCTAATATAACTTTTCAGATATTTTAATATCTGATCAATTAGTCTTCTAATTAATGAATTATTCTTTACCTCACGTTAGTCTCATTCCAAACGTCGTAAATTGTTGGTTATCTGCACGAACTCAGTCTTTGCTATGAATCATCCATACATCAATTGTCTTAATCATTTATTTACTAACTAACTAAATAATCACAGAAATGCATAACAAACAAAACAAACAGTAGGTATGGTTACAAGGAAATGATAGGGGATGTGCCCTACTGGGCTAAACCGGTATCGTGGCTTGTTAGACAAAGGGACTGAGAAGGGCACAAAAGACAAAAGACACTACACAGTTGATAATTATAATAATTGAAATGCTATCCCTTTGCACATGAACGCTCACTCATTCGGGAATAATTGCAATCAATATATATATTTACGCTCAGTGTGTCATCGTGATCTCTGTTGGTATCGTCCTTTTCTGTTGGAAAGTTCATCCAAGATTCTCTCTGTGTCCCTGGAGTCTTTGGTTAGAATGGATACTTCAGAGTAACATTCAGAAATATTCTTATAGAATAGGTGTTTCGGCGGATGTCGGTCTTCGCATTCAATGGTGCATAATTCCTAGCTGCAGACTAGTAATTAGTATCGAAGATTTGCTCTTATTCTGTCGGTATCGATAGTCTCAGAGTTTAACCTCTCTCGGGTATGTGCCTAGTCAACAGCCAGTGGAATCGAGTGGCGCGATATTCAAAAACCTTAAAAATGCTATAACTTCAATTTCTCAAACATATGACTATTTTACACCATTTTAAAGGCAAGACTCTCGTTAATCTAACCACATTGTCCGATTTCAAAAAGGCTTTACAACGAAAGCAAAACATTAGATTATGTCAGAAGAGTACCCAGCCAGAAATAATCACACACCCATTTTTCAAGCTAGCATATAATGTCACAAAAACCAAAACCACAGCTAAATGCAGCACTAGCCTTTGATGATCTTCATCAGATGACACTCCTCAGACATTATGTTATACAATACATGCATGTTTTGTTCAATCAAGTTCATATATATATCAAAAACCAGCTTTTTACATTAGCATGTGACGTTCAGAACTAGATAACATACCGAAAACTTCCGGTGAATTTACTAAATTACTCACAATAAACGTTCACAAAAAACATAACAATTATCTTAATAATTATAGATACAGAACTCCATTATGCAATCGCGGTGTCAGATTTTAAAATAGCTTTTCGGCAAAAGCACATTTTGCAATATTCTGAGTAGATAGCTCGCCATCACGGGCTAGCTAATTTGACACCCACCAAGTTTGGCGTTCACTAAACTCAGATTTACTATAAGAAAAATTGGATTACCTTTGCTGTTCTTCGTCAGAATGCACTCCCAGGACTTCTACTTCAACCACAAATGTTGTTTTGGTTCAAATTAATCCATAGTTATGTTCAAATATCCTCTGTTTTGTCCGTGCGTTCAGGTCCCTATCCGAACGATGACTCGCGGACGCATGTCGTGACCAAAAAATTCTAAATATTCCATTACCGTACATCGAAGCATTTTAAACGCTGTTTAACCTCTCTAGGCTAGGCGGGACGAATTCGTCCCACCTACGTAACAGCCACTGCCAGCCTGTGGCGCGATTTTCAAAACCTTAAAAATCCTATTACTTCAATTTCTCAAACATATGACTATTTTACAGCCATTTAAAGACAAGACTCTCGTTAATCTAACCACACTGTCCGATTTCAAAAAGGCTTTACAACGAAAGCAAAACATTAGATTATGTCAGCAGAGTACCAAGCCAGAAATAATCAGACACCCATTTTTCAAGCCAGCATATAATGTCACCAAAACCCAGAAGACAGCTAAATGCAGCACTCACCTTTGATGATCTTCATCAGATGACAACCCTAGGACATTATGTTATACAATACATGCATGTTTTGTTCAATCAAGTTCATATTTATATCAAAAACCAGCTTTTTACATTAGCATGTGACGTTCAGAACTAGCATACCCCCCGCAAACTTCCGGGGAATTCGCTAACATTTTACTAAATTACTCACGATAAACGTTCACAAAAAGCATAACAATTATTTTAAGAATTATAGATACAGACCTCCTCTATGCACTCGATATGTCCGATTTTAAAATAGCTTTTTGGTGAAAGCACATTTTGCAATATTCTAAGTACATAGCCCAGGCATCACGGGCTCGCTATTTAGACACCCGGCAAGTTTAGCACTCACCATAATCATATTTACTATTATAAAAGTTTGATTACCTTTTGTTGTCTTCGTCAGAATGCACACCCAGGACTGCTACTTCAATAACAAATGTTGGTTTGGTCCAAAATAATCCATCGTTATATCCGAATAGCGGCGTTTTGTTCGTGCGTTCCAGACACTATCCGAAATAGTAAAGAAGTGTCGCGCGCATGGCGCAATTCGTGACAATAAAATTCTAAGTATTCCATTACCGTACTTCGAAGCATGTCAACCGCTGTTTAAAATCAATTTTTACGACATTTTTCTCGTAGAAAAGCGATAATATTCCGACAGGGAATCTCCTTTTCGGCAAACAGAGGAAAAAATCCCAAAGGCGGGGGCGGTCGGGGTCACGCGCATAAGCCAGTGTCCCTTGATCGGCCACTTGAGAAAGGCGATAATGTGTTTCAGCCTGGGGCTGGAATGACGACATTCTGTTTTTTCCCGGGCTCTGAGCGCCTATGGACGACGTGGGAAGTGTCACGTTAGAGCAGAGATCCTTAGTAAATGATAGAGATGGAAAAGAAGTTCAAGAAATGGTCAGACAGGCACTTCCTGTATAGAATCTTCTCAGGTTTTGGCCTGCCATATGAGTTCTGTTATACTCACAGACACCATTCAAACAGTTTTAGAAAATTTAGGGTGTTTTCTATCCAAATCAAACAATTATATGCATATTCTATTTTCTGGGCAGGAGTAATAACCAGATTAAATCGGGTACGTTTTTTTATCCGGACGTGAAAATACTGCCCCCTACCCAAGAGAGGTTAACCATGTGGTATGGTTAAGAATTCAGCAACCGAGGAATGCATGGTATCTACTCAAACCTTAGCCCTCTCGGTAATCGAGGTACGCTTGGTCTAAAGTGGGCTTCTCCAGGTGGGGGTTTTATTCGGAACTGTAGAAAGCTGTCCCATGATGCCAGATCGATGTCTGTGCTCATGGGGGCGGGCCAATGACTTTGTGAAACTTTAAACAGAAATACAATTCTCTCACATTAACAGTTTAAAATCACATTACACAATTTCACAAATAGTTTCATCTTTACTCATTCATTTTATACAATAATTATATGCAAGCCTCAGAATGGAGGCTCCTGAATAAACAGAGTTATGGTAATGTGGCTGTATTGTCTTTCCTGAGGTCACAATCATAAAACAAAATGGACCGGTCGTAGCTGGATTCTCCACCGACCGGTTACACATTCTCCAAAACATTGATATTGTTCAGTTCTCAAGTTCTGTGAGGTAGAAGTTCCTTTGTTCTACTGTGAACCCTATCTCTCTCTATACTGCATGAACGGGGAGAGTCTCCTCCAGGAATTTACGACCTGAGATAACAGAGCCTGGTTGTAGGGGGAAGAGAGAGATGGTGAGAGAGAGAGAGTTGGTGCTTGCTATATCCAAAGAGGGCCACGTCATGACACCTGGCACCATCCCTATGCTGAAGCATGGTGGCGGCAGCATCATGCTGTGGGGATGTTTTTCAGTGGCAGGGAATGGGAGACTAGTCAGGATCGAGGGAAAGATGAATGGCGCAAAGAACAAAGAGATCCTTGATGAAAACGTTCTCCAGAGCACTCAGGACCTTAGACTTGGATGAAGGTTCACTTTCCAACAGGACAATGACCCTAAGCACACAGCCAAGACAACGCAGGAGCGGCTTCGGGACAAGTCTCTGAATGTCCTTGAGTGGCTCAGCCAGAGCCCGGACTTCAACTCGATCGAACCTCTCTGGAGAGACCTGAAAATAGCGACACTCCCCATCCAACTTGAAAGAGCTTGAGAGGATCTGCAGAGAAGAATGGGAGAAACTCCCCAAATACAGGTGTGCCAAGTTTGTAGCGTCATACTCAAGAAGACTTGAGGCTGTAATCGCTGCCAACGGTGCTTCAACAAAGTACTGAGTAAAGGGTCTGAATACTAATGTAAATGTGATTTTTCAGTTGTTCATTTTTTATAAATAAGCAACAATTTTAAAAACCAGTTTTTACTTTGTCGTTACGGGGTATTGTGTGTAGATTGATGAGGGAATTAAATGATTTAATTCATTTTAGAATAAGGCTGTAATGTAACAAAATTTTGAAAAAAATCAAGGGGTCTTAATACTTTCCAAATTCACTGTATGTTACCATGAAAGTATAAAGTGAAAAATAATTTAAACATAGCCTCTAAAATAAATAATGAATAAATGATGCATTTATGAAAATAATGTGTTGATGTTTGTACTTGGCTAAGACTGTGTTAACACAGTAGGCCTTTAAAGCAGCAATCAGCAGCTGAAACAATAACAAAGCTAATTCTCCGCCCCTGTTTCGGTAAAAAGTTGAGGGATGTGGCTGGAGAAATGTAAACACTCTCAAATTCATAGACAGATGGCAGACTGTGAAGGAAAGATGGCAGACTGAATGCAAGCAATGTAGATCACCTCAAGATAAAAACGTAATATTCAATATTAGTAAGTTAGACTAAATATTAGCACTTCACAATCTTGTGGGTAATAACCTTCAATCAGGATAACAACGCAAAACAGATCATAAGACTAGAGAAATTTAGCGACAAATATTATGAAAACAAGCAACACCCAAACATGACGAAGACGGGAACCTATCTCAAAACGAAAACGTCACTGTTCTACAGACACAGACGATTCAATCTTTTCACCACCGGGAATGGTAAAGGTCGAAACCGATCTGTTAAAATCAATAAATGACAAACTGGGCATACTTAAACTAGTCAGTAAGGATAGAAAAGAGTTGAAGGCAAGCCTCAAGATGAGTGACGAAAAAGCTGCGACATTCAAGAAAGACACAAACAAGCTAAAAGGGACAGTCAATAAGATTGAAACCAAAGTTAAGAAGGAGAACATCGTTCTGAGAGAAGCCTTGCTTGACATACAGACAGGGGCGAAAATCTGATATCAACTTTGGAGGGGACAATTACATGACATTTTCTCAAGAGCAATTCCTGAGGGGGACACCAAAAGTAGTGCTGTAACACATAGCCTACATTGTAATATGGTAAATGTATATTGAGGAACCAAAGAAATAAGGTGTTTGCCGTACTCCTAACTACCGGTACCCAAAACTACACAACTAATCACAACAGCAATACCATTGCCTTTAACAAATCTTAGTTCAGTCACCAGTTTAAGTTGAGAGTGGGGGTATCCATGGCATTTTCCAATTATGTTCCTATTTTACAAGTCAAAAAAATTGAGAACCTTTCATAATGTTGCCAAACAAAGACTCAACAAACTTACCTGAGACTCCCTGTCTCTGCCAGTCTGTCCCTGCATATCTGTCCCCAACTCTGCTGTCTGTGTGCCATCTGTTGCCTGCTCTGCCTAATGACATCATTGTGAAACATTTCCATTAGAATTTCATTTCTTTCTTATAAACATTTTATCAACTAGTCTTTGAGATATTAGGCTACTAGGGTTCTTACTATGCGTTTTTGGTGTATTGAAAAATACTCTGATGTCCGTCTTTTATTTTTCTGCCATTTTTCTACCTGGCTGGCTGGCTGGCTACACACACAGTGTGTAGGTTATTTACAGTAGGAGATGGGCTTCTATCATCTTCAATCATTCTATTTGGGCTTCGATCTAAAAGGTAGCTAGCAAATGTGAAACGGATTAAAATGACAAGAGTTGACAGCTGTATGAGTTCACCATTTACACAACATATGCTGCAACCTTTTGTAATTTTAATAGTTTGTTTCATATTGGCTGGCTTCCAACAATAGCTGAATTTGCAAAGCTAGCGAGCACCAATTCAGTTTCAGTGGTGTTTGCTATAATCTCTGCTACCCGGGTTAAATAAAGGTGAAATAAAATAAATAAATAAATAAAAGTTCCCTTGCGCTAGCGCAACGGCCTGCGGTAGAAGAGAGTGTAGTTCTGTTCAGTTTGGATTTCAGTTTATCGCTAACCGTATCACAGGGACTTTGAAGCACTAATTTACAGTAGATACGACCTCTCTGTTACATAGCAAGCTAAGGAACTGGCAGTGGATCAAACCATTGTGAGGCAAAGGGTGGGGGGGGTCGCAATCTTTTGAAACTTAAAAACGCACTATTAAGTGTCTATAATCAGCACAATTGCTTTCATTGCTTATTATTAATATTATTTAAATTACATTGTTATGTTTCAGTGATATACTGGGGGGGACAAATCATATTTTTCCCAGGATGGGGGGGTCGTGTCCCCCCCGTCCCCCCCGGGATTTCTGCCCCTGCATACAGACTAGATCCATGAGAGAGAATCTGGTACTTACAGGTATCCAAGAGAAAGAATGAGAAGTTCCTGAATCTGTAGTTAGAAGGTACCTCCTTGCAGCGCTTCAGAACCCACGTGAAGCTATCGACAAAATCCAACTTTAACGGTACATCGCTTCAGACAGAGGGCAAAGGTATGAACGCCCAGTCGTTGCCAAATTTGCTTTCTTTAAAGATAAAATAATGGTTAAAAGCCTGGGTAAAAGACTTGCTGTCACGAAAATAGGCATGAATGACCAGTTCCCGAAGGAAATTGCAGAATGAAGCAAAGTTCTGTATCCAATTTTCAAGGAAAATAGATTGAAAGGGAAACGCGTAGCTCTCGTTGTCGATAAACTGTGTATTGATAACCAATTGTTCAGAGACACAAACACTACTCCATGGCTATTCTAAAAATTAAAAAGTACTCATAGAGGAGGCAAATAATGAAACACACAATACTAGCCATGGTATGGAATGTAATAATACAAAAAAAAAAATGCTTTTCTATCTTCAAATATAACTAATTGGAACACAAAAGCATTAATTCAACATTGTGGAGATAAAAACAGCAGACAGAAGGCACAGTATGTGGGCGTGTGTGGATGTATTGAGATGGATGGTGTGGTGTGTGTTTTTTGGTGTTTGGGAAAGTGTGGCGTTAAGTGTGTGAGAAAGGAAAAGGTTGCATATCCCAGAACCAATGTATGTTTGTGAGCAGGGGTTGTGAGAGAGCTTTCAATTTTGTGCAGATGAGGGATATACATTTTATAATGAATTATACATCTTATTTATTTATTTATTTATTGTCCTATCATGGTGGAATTGCATTTTAATATAAATTATACATCTAATTTATTTATTGTCCTATCATGGGAAACTACATTTGTAAAATAAATTATACATCTAATACATTTATTTATGGTCCTATATTGATGGAATGGTCCACAACCCTATACCCTAGACACCCACCTGAACGACCCAGATACTAAGGAGAAGTCCCTATCTGTTTTATGGGCCTGCAGTAAGCAGCCTGTATGCAGCCAAAATGCGGTCAGAGACCTTCTAGAGCAGCACCGCCCCCTCAAGATTCTGATCCTGCCTGGCAGGGTTGGTTCTGCGAAGCCGGAGCCCCCTGATGGGAGAGCATAATTTACAAGGAAATTCTCAAAGCTGCTAATGAGAACCTTGACGACCTTTTACCTAGCCGGTGGGGATTCCGGTGGGGTGCCCCCACCCAGGCAGTGGCAGTGCTGCCAACACTAGCTGCAGTAACCCATGGGGAGGGGGTCACACTCTGACATTCAGAGAGGGGGTATATTATTGTGCCCCTGGTGGCACAAAATCTGACTGCACGGACTTGCTTGGGAATATAGTCACAACGGGGGACCATGTGTGGGTGTATCAGGGGAAGGGGGTATATCTGACCTCTATCACCTAGGAAGTGGCAGTGGTTAATGAAATCTCACCATTTCTGCCCATTTTTTGCTCAGTTTTGCAGGCCTTCTCAGACAGATGCAACTGTTTAAACATTCGTAAATCAAGACCTTTCTTGAGTTGGACTCTGGGATGGTGCAACTGTTGAGAATCTGAGTCTATGGTTGTGTGGGGGAAAGGGGTTGTGTGTGTGTGTGTGTGTGTGTGTGTGTGTGTGTGTGTGTGTGTGTGTGTGTGTGTGTGTGTGTGTGTGTGTGTGTGTGTGTGTGTGTGTGTGTGTGTGTGTGTGTGTGTGTGTGTGTGTGTGGGTGTATCCCACAACTGTTGCGCGGGAGTAAAAGATGTTAGGGACAATATAGGATGAATCACAATAATTGTTTGCTAAAATAATATTTAATCCTAATAATCCTTTGCTTAAACTGCCTACATTACTACAAATATTAATGGCTAATTATGGAAAATAAGATAAACAGGATTTTTTAAATATATATATATTAATGGCTATATATAATACAAATAGAGGTGAGGGCGATTAAATGCATTTGGCGGTTGATCTGCTTCTGTTCTGTGGGCGGCACTGTGTGCTCTTTTCGAAGGATGGGTCCCGGTCTCTCCGGGGCCATGGGTTCCGGGGGGTCAGGGGTGGTTGGGGTTTTAGCAGGTGGAATAGTGTGGACCAATTGGAGGTTTACTTAGTAGCAATGCAAATATCATGGTACAGCTATATAGATACTAAATCATCATGTCACTTTTTAATGGTACGTTTACAAACATATATTATGATAAATAGAATTGAAACTTGTGTCTCATTATGATCATTGATGAAATAAGTATAGCCAGTTATTGTAATGGCTTAGCAGATAATAAGAAAAGACGATCAGTATTTAAGAGAAGGAATATAATATCTATTGTTTACCGGAAACTCTTTCAACAATTTTAGATGTTTTGTGGAAAATTACTGGGGAGCTAAATATATTTCTCCCATGGGCAAAGAAACTCAAAAGGGGTGATGATATTAATTAACAGTAATTTTGATCCAAACTCGCAAATTGTCCAAACAGATCCTCAAAGTGGATGGATGATTTTAAATATGTTATTGGACCATAAACAGATATGGCTTATTAACCTATACGGCCCAAATAATGATGAGCCAAGCTTCTTTGAAAATAGATATAAGAATTGATCAACTCTACAAGCAACACTAGACTCTATTATTATGGTGGGAGATTTTAATACGGTTTTAAATACCTCTATGCACCGAAACTATCACCCTCAGGCACTTAAGGAAATCATGAATGTCATGGATATATTGGAATTAGTGGATATATGGAGACTTAAATACCCTGACCTAGTGAGATATACATGGCGCAGGCTTAATCAAGCTAGTCGTCTTGATTACTTTCTTATGCCATTCTCTCTGGCACCAAACGTTTAAAAAGTGTTGATAGGGGACAGAATGCGGTCGGATCATCACATAATTGGCATATATATATTACTCTTACATCATTGGAAATGTAATCAAAGCCTACTGGATATAAACGTGTTTTTAACGAGGACAGAATAATTTATAACTTGCTTTTTCCAACATAACATAGGTACAGCAGATCCCCTTATTGTATGGGACACTTTTAAATGTGCCTTTAGAGGCCATGCAATTCAGTACTCATCTATAAAACAAAAGCAATATAGGTCAAAAGAGTACATATTAACCAAGAAAATTGAAGCACTAACAGTACAGACAGATACTGTAGCAATAAAAACAGTACCATAAAGGCTCAGAGTAAGTTAGAGGAAAAACAAAAAGAAATGAAGGAACTTAATTCAAGAAAGATCCAGTGTAATATATTATAAAAATAAAGTGAACTGGATGGATTATTAGGAAAAATGCACCAAATTATTTGAAACTTGTTACTAATGATGGAGTCACTCATGATTCACCGAACGATATTTTGAAAGAGGAAGTAAAGCACTTTAAGAATATGTTTTCATTTCAGTCTCCTCCATCGCCATTAACGGAAGCTAATTGTATGGATTTTTTTTGTTGCTATTAATAATGTAAAATTAACATCTGCACAGAAAAACTCATGTGAAGGCCAAATTACAGAGGAGGAACTTCTTGATGCAATTAAAGCCTTCAAGTCCGGGAAAACTCCAGGGCTGAATGGCATACCAGTGGAAGTATACCAAACTTTTTTTGATATACTCAGATGACCATTATTAGCATGTTTTAACCACTTCTATATAAACGGTAGATTATCAGACACGCAATAAGAAGGTCTGATTTCATTATTACTGAAACAGGATCAAAGTGGTAAATATAAAGATCCCGTCCATTTAAAAAATTGGAGGCCTCTCGCATAGAATTAAAAAGGTTTTGTCAGATATTATTAATCCTAATCAGACAGATTTCTTTACATGGACGATACATTTCAGATAATAAAAGACAAGTACTGGAAACAATAAAATACTATGAAATATCGGGAATCCAGGCCTGGTTTTCATAGCTGACTTTGAAAAGGCTTTTGATAAAGTATGAGTGGAGTTTATATATAAATGCCAGGAATATTTCAATTTTGGAGAATCTCTTATAAAATGGGTTAAAGTTATGTATACTAGCCATAGGTGTAAAATAGTAAATATTGGCTACATCTCAGAAAGTTTTAAACTATCAAGAGGAGTTAAACAAGGTCGTCCACTATCGGCAAATCTATTTATTATTGCCATCGAAATGCTAGCCGTTAAAATTAGATCCAACAATAATATTAAGGGATTAGAAATCCATGGCTGAAAAACAAAGGTGTCATTGTATGCAGATGATTCTTGTTTTCTTTAAAACCTCAATTGGAATCCCTCCACAGTCTCATAGAGGATCTAGATACTTTTTCTAACCTCTCTGGATTAAAACCAAATTATGATAAGTGTAGTATATTATGTATTGGATCACACAAAATGCTACTTTTACATTACTGTGTAGTTTACCAATAAAATGGTCTGACGGGGATGTGGACATACTCGGTATACATATCCCGAAATAAAGAAAGGATCTCACTCCAATAAATTTTAATAGAAAGATAGCAAAAATAGATAAGATCTTGCTACCATGGAAAGGAAAATACCTGTCTATTTTTGGAAAAATCACCCTGATTAACTCTTTAGTCATATCACAGTTTACCTATTTGCATATGGTTTTGCCTACACCTAGTGACCTGCTTTTTAAATTATATGAACAAAAAAAATATATATATTTTTTGGAATGGCAAGCCAGACAAAATTAAAAGGACATTTATCTATTGAATATGAATTTGGAGGACAGAAATGATTAAATATTAAAGCATTAGACCTCTCACTAAAGGCATCAGTCATACAAAAGTTATACTTACGTAAATCCGAAATGGTTCTCTAGTAAATTTGTCAGAATGTCTCACCCCATGTTCAAGAATGTCCCTTTTCCCTTTATTCAGATTAGAACTGAATAATTATCTCCAAAATATCATTATTTTTTAAACAAACCTTAGAAAGTTGATTGCAATTTCAGTTTAATCCATCTGAAAAGACAGAACAAATAATACAACAACTATTGTGGTTAAACTAAAATATACTAATTGATAAAAAAGTATAATCTTTGTAAATGATATCATAAATAGGACTGGTGGAGTTACAGTATGTTACACATGCAGCTATCACAGACATGGAAATGTCTGCTCTACCCAAAATTACAACTAATTGCAGCATTACCACAAAAATGGATGAGCCAAGTGGAAGGAGGAAAAAGTAAGGAACTTGTCTGTCGGCCCTGCATTAAAGACCAAAAATGGTTAAAGAAAATTGTGATAAATAAAAATATATACCAGTTTCATTTAAGGACCAAAAAAATTACAGCTGTGCCATATAAATTGCAAAATAGTTGTGAAGAGATTTTTGATGTACCGATTCTATGGCACATGGTTCATGAATTGACATACAAAACGACACCGGATTAAACTTTGAATTTTTCTATTTAAATTATTATACAAAATTCTTGCAACTTGAATGTTTTATATATATATATATAGAATTGCAACATTTACCTACGCTGCAGATAGTAATACTGGGTGATTTGTTTACTCCAAATGGGAGAGGGGTGGTAGGGTTTGCGAAGAATAATAAAGATATATTCTAAAAAAGTGTGTATATGTATGTATGTATGTATATATGTATGTGTAAATATGTATATATAGTATATGTGTATATATATATGAATGTTTAGTGAATATAACCTACAAATGCCTCATGATCATATACACTGCTCAAAAAAATAAAGAGAACACTAAAATAACACATCCTAGATCTGAATGAATGAAATAATCTTATTAAATACTTTTTTCTTTACATAGTTGAATGTGCTGACAACAAAATCACACAAAAATAATACATGGAAATCCAATTTATCAACCCATGGAGGTCTGGATTTGGAGTCACACTCAAAATTAAAGTGGAGAACCATACTACAGGCTGATCCAACTTTGATGTAATGTCCTTAAAACAAGTCAAAATGAGGCTCAGTAGTGTGTGTGGCCTCCACGTGCCTGTATGACCTCCCTTAAATCGCCTGGGCATGCTCCTGATGAGGTGGTGGATGGTCTCCTGAGGGATCTCCTCCCAGACCTGGACTAAAGCATCCGCCAATCCTGGACAGTCTGTGGTGCAACGTGGCGTTGGTGGATGGAGCGACACATGATGTCCCAGGTGTGCTCAATTGGATTCAGGTCTGGGGAACGGGTGGGCCAGTCCATAGCATCAATGCTTTCCTCTTGCAGGAACTGCTGACACACTCCAGCCGCATGAGGTCTAGCATTGTCTTGCATTAGGAGGAACCCAGGGCCAACCGCACCAGCATATGGTCTCACAAGGGGTCTGAGGATCTCATCTCGGTACCTAATGGCAGTCAGGCTACCTCTGGCGAGCACATGGAGGGCTGTGCGGCCCCCCAAAGAAATGCCACCCCACACCATGACTGACCCACCGCCAAACTGGTCATGCTGGAGGATGTTGCAGGGAGCAGAACGTTCTCCACGGCGTCTCCAGACTCGTCACGTCTTTCACGTGCTCAGTGTGAACCTGCTTTCATCTGTGAAGAGCACAGGGCGCCAGTGGTGAATTTGCCAATCTTGGTGTTCTCTGGCAAATGCCAAACGTCCTGCACGGTGTTGGGCTGTAAGCACAACCCCCACCTGTGGACGTCGGGCACTCATACCACCCTCATGGAGTCTGTTTCTGACCGTTTGAGCAGACACATGCACATTTGTGGCCTGCTGGAGGTCATTTTGCAGGGCTCTGGCAGTGCTCCTCCTGCTCCTCCTTGCACAAAGGCGGAGGTAGCGGTCCTGCTGCTGGGTTGTTGCCCTCCTACGGCCTCCTCCACGTCTCCTGATGTACTGGCCTGTCTCCTGGTAGCGCCTCCATGCTCTGGACACTACGCTGACAGACACAACAAACCTTCTTGCCACAGCTCGCATTGATGTGCCATCCTGGATGAGCTGCACTACCTGAGCCACTTGTGTGGGTTGTAGACTCCGTCTCATGCTACCACTAGAGTGAAAGCACCGCCAGCATTCAAAAGTGACCAAAACGTCAGCGAGGAAGCATAGGAACTGAGAAGTGGTCTGTGGTTACCACCTGCAGAACCACTCCTTTATTGGGGGTGTCTTGCTAATTGCCTATAATTTCCACCTGTTGTCTATTCCATTTGCACAACAGCATGTGTAATTTATTGTCAATCAGTGTTGCTTCCTAAGTGGACAGTTTGATTTCACAGAAGTGTGATTGACTTGGAGTTACATTGTGTTGTTTAAGTGTTCCCTTTATTTTTTTGAGCAGTATATATACAGTGGGGAAAGAAAGTATTTTGTCAGCCACCAATTCTGCAAGTTCTCCCACTTAAAAAGATGAGAGGCCTGTAATTTTCATCATAGGTACACTTCAACTATGACAGACAAAATGAGAAAAAAAATCCAGAAAATCACATTGTAGGATTTTTAATTTATTTATTTGCAAATTATGGTGGAAAATAAGTATTTGGTCAATAACAAAAGTTTATCTCAATACTTTGTTATATACCCTTTGTTGGCAATGGCACAGGTCAAACGTTTTCTGTAAGTCTTCACAAGGTTTTCACACACTGTTGCTGGTATTTTGGCCCATTCCTCAATGCAGATCTCCTCTAGAGCAGTGATGTTTTGGGGCTGTCGCTGGGCAACACGGACTTTCAACTCCCTCCAAAGATTTTCTATGGGGTTGAGATCTGGAGACTGGCTAGGCCACTCCAGGACCTTGAAATGCTTCTTACGAAGCCACTCCTTCGTTGCCCGGGCGGTGTGTTTGGGATCATTGTCATGCTGAAAGACCCAGCCACGTTTCGTCTTCAATGCCCTTGCTGATGGTAGGCTTTGTTACTTTGGTCCCAGCTCTCTGCAGGTCATTCACTAGGTCCCCCCTTGTGGTTCTGGGATTTTTGCTCACCGTTCTTGTGATCATTTTGACCCCACAGGGTGAGATCTTGCGTGGAGCCCCAGATCGAGGGAGATTATCAGTGGTCTTGTATGTCTTCCATTTCCTAATAATTGCTCCCACAGTTGATTTCTTCAAACCAAGCTGCTTACCTATTGCAGATTCAGTCTTCCCAGCCTGGTGCAAGTCTACAATTTTGTTTCTGGTGTCCTTTGACAGCTCTTTGGTCTTGGCCATAGTGGAGTTTGGAGTGTGACTGTTTGAGGTTGTGGACAGGTGTCTTTTATACTGATAGCAAGTTCAAACAGGTGCCATTAATACAGGTAATGAGTGGAGGACAGAGGAGCCTCTTAAAGAATAAGTTACAGGTCTGTGAGAGCCAGAAATCTTGCTTGTTTGTAGGTGACCAAATACTTATTTTCCACCATAATTTGCAAATAAATTCATGAAAAATCCTACAATGTGATTTTCTGGATTTTTTTTCTTCATTTTGTCTGTCATAGTTGACATGTACCTATGATGAAAATTACAGGCCTCTCTCATCTTTTTAAGTAGGAGAACTTGCACAATTGGTGGCTGACTAAATACTTTTTTGCCCCACTGTATATATATATATATATATATATGATCATGAGGCATTTGTAGGTTATATTCTTCAAGAATCAATGGGTACATACAGTATCATTAATTTACAAGTCCAAAAATGGATGTGGGTGAAGGTATGGGTGTGGTTGGTGTCCTGTCCTACTAACAGATGCTTTCTTGAATTATGCTGCATTCATAACTCGTGGGAAATTCGGAAAATACTACTTGTGAACAGGCGCAACAAGAGTTCTGTTTTTCCTGTGTCTTGTATCATATTGTACAACAGCTGATGAAACCGATCACTGTAAAAGTGTGAAAGAATTTGATCAGTGTTATTTCCTGATAGTTGAAGACAATGGGTGTGAAAATGTTTAACCTATTACATTTCAGACTCAAAGCCATAAAAACTAACCAAGATAGTTTTTGTAAAAATTGTAAGAGCCCTAATTGAACATTTTGAAAATGTGTCAGGTTGCTGTCATGCCAAATAGTGTCCACTGCCAGATAGTATCCACCCTCTGCGTCACAATGAGCTAAAAGAGGGTCACACAGGGTGTTTTTTGGTAGTCTTACATTTACACTCTAGTCATTTAGCAGACGCTCTTATCCAGAGCAACTTACGGTAATGAATGCATACATTTCATATATATATATATTTTTTTTGTACTGGCCCCCCATGGGAATCGAATCCACAACCCTGGCGTTGCACACACCATGCTCTACCAACTGAGCCACAGGGAAGACTACAAATCTTCATGGTATCAAAAGAATACACCTCACACACATGGCTATTGGCTCAAATTGAAGAAGACACTTGTACTATGTCAGATAATGAGTTTAAATGTATTTAAGTTTGAGTGTATACCCCAATATTACATTTTATATTCAAAACAGAAGATTAAACATAAAAAACGTCATTTATTTTAGGTGTTCGTAAAGAGGAGTATTCAAAAAATGGTCTGTTGGTTGATATTCCCCTTGGGGGACTCCCCATCATCTTGTCAAAATGTGCAAAACAATTAATTGAGAGTCTTAGTGTCACGTCCTGACCATAGAAAGCTAGAGTAGGTCACGGCGTGACAGTGGGTTTTTGTCTAGTTTAAATGTTCTATGTTGTGTGGTTCTAGTTTCTGTTTTTCGATGTTTTTTTGGGGGGATGATCTCCAATTAGAGGCAGCTAGTCATCGTTGTCTCTAATTGGGGATCATATTTAAGTTGTTGTTTTTCCCCCTAGGTTTTGTGGGAGATTATTTTGAGGTAGTGTATGTTTTACCTCTTCGTCACGGTTTGTTATTTTGTTTAGTAGTTTATTTGTATGTCTTGCATAGTTTCACAGTTATAATAAAATGTGGAACGATACACACGCTGCGCCTTGGTCTCCTTCATCATACGACAAATGTGACAGAATCTCCCACCACCAACGGACCAAGCAACGTGGTCAGGAGGACTGGACCTGGGAGGAAATCCTGGATGGGTCAGGACCCTGGACAAGGCCCAGGGAGTATCGCCGTCCAAAGGAGGAGATTGAAGCAGTGAGAGCAGAACGGCGATATTACGAGGCATTATACCATCAAGGCAAGCACGAGAGTCAGGGTTCAGACCTGAGCCAACTCCCCATGCTTACCGTGTGGAGCATGTGACCAGTCGGGCACCGTGTTATGCGGTGATGTGCACTGTATCTCCAGTGCGCATTCACAGCCCGGTGCGCTCGTTGCCAGCGCCCCGCATTTGCCGGGCTAGATTGAGCATTCAGCCAGGAAGGGTGGTGCCAGCTCAGCACTCCTGGTCTCCAGTACGCCTCCTCGGTCCAGGATATCCTGCGCCGGCTCCGCACACTGTGTCGCCAGTGCGCATTCACAGCCCAGTGCATCCTGTGCCAGCGCCCCGCATTTGCCGGGCGAAAGTAAGCATACAGCCAGGACGGGTTGTGCCAGCTCTATGCTTGAGACCTCCGGTGCGCCTCCATGGCCCAGTATATCCTGTGCCTGCCCCACGTACCCGGCCTCCAGTGAGTCTATCCAGCTTGGTACACCCTGTGCCTGCTCCTCGCACTTGCCCTGAGGTGCGTGTTACCAGTCTGGCGCCACCTGTGCCAGCCCCACGCATCAGGCCTCCAGTGTGCCTTCCCAGTCCGGAGCTTCCGGCGACAGTTCCCAGGCCGGAGCTTCCGGCGACAGTTCCCAGTCCGGAACCTCCGGCGACGTTTTACAGTCCGGAACCTCCTGAGACGGCCTACAGTCCGGAACCTCCTGAGACGGCCTACAGTCCGGAGCCTCCTGAGACGGCCTACAGTCCTCCTGAGACGGCCCAGAGTCGGGAACCTCCTGAGACGGCCCAGAGTCGGTAACCTCCTGAGAAGGCCCACAGTCCGGAGCCTCCTGAGACGGCCCACAGTCCGGAGCCTCCGGCGACGGCTCCCCAGTCCGGAGCCTCCGGCGACGGCCCCCCAGTCCGGAGCCTCCGGCGACGGCCCCCAGTCCGGAGTCTCCGGCGGCGGTCCGCAGTCCCGAGCCTCCGGCGACGATCTGCAGTCCAGAGCCTCTGGTGATGATCCACGGTCCGGTGACACAAAAGTGGAGGGATCAACTGGCGGAGCGGGGGCTACACCCCCGCAGGATGAGAGGGTTCTTCGTCCCGCACCAGAACCGCCTCCGATGCAGGAGGATCCGCGGGATGAGAAGTTTCTTCATCCTGCACCAGAGCCGCCACCGACATTAGACACCCACCCTAACCCTCCCTGTTTTTTTTTGTTGTTTCAGGTTTTGCGTTCGGAGTCCGTACCTTTGGGGGGGGGGGTTCTAGTTTCTGTTTTTCTATGTTGTTTTTTGGGGGGATGATCTCCAATTAGAGGCAGCTGGTCATCATATTTTGAGGTAGTGTATGTTTCACCTCTTCGTCACGGTTTGTTATTTTGTTTAGTAGTTTATTTGTATGTCTTGCATAGTTTCACAGTTATAATAAAATGTGGAACGATACACACGCTGCGCCTTGGTCTCCTTCATCATACGACAAACGTGACACTTAGCTTTCACAATAGCTGATCATGCCAACCGTTCAAAAGTTAGAGACACATTTGTAGGAAAAAGACAACTGCTAATTAGCGGATATTGGAGGTTACCCATGTTCTATGAACGAAGCAGTGCATTCCGAGGATTGAAAAACATTGGGCAGGGGATGACGTAATAGCTCCCTGGAATATTGGGGGGGACATGTCCCACTCACTCTAAGCAAGGGAACACGACCTTCGTTTGCTGTTTGCTAAGATGGATTTCCGGCCTCTTTTCTCCCATATGCCACTGTTTTGGTGGAAAAATAGACATGGGAAAAAATGTAATAATAGACACCTTCCATTGGTCCTTTATATTTTCTGTTGGATTAATAACTTTACGGTAGGGATTCTGTTGAGGTTACTTTTTTTGTATTCCCCCCCCCCCCCCCCCGCATTGGATTATAAGTATTTATTTGATTTGATTTAGACTTGGACTCAAACAGTCAAACTGTGGTTTTGGTTGGAAGGTTTTCAGTTACATTGTGAATTTTCTCATTGCACTTTTGGCTCCTACAGCACTATTCATTTGTTGTTGATGTTTGAATCCTTATTTTGTTGTTTATGCTGAGCCCCTATGATTTTCCTATTAATACCATTACTATTGCAGTGGCCAAGTTCCTCAATCTCAAAATTTGTGGATTATGGAGAGGGCCGTGTTGTACACTAGGGCCACCCAGGGCTGGCCTGGGCTGTAGGTATCTGAGTGGCTGCCTCTAATTGAGTGGTCTGGGTGAGGGATGGTCTCCGGGGCGATGTATGACTGCTGTTTTCTCTGGTGCAGGCGGCCTGCTGTGATACATGTGCAGCACCACAGCCAGGAGACTGCTCCGTTCATCAGCACTCCTCCCCCAACCCCCTAAGCCTGCTCCGCTGGGTGGGTGTAAATATGATCTGCACCCCAGTGCGGCCCGCCCGTACTTGAGTGATGGGCACAGTGTCCAGGGGCTGCCCACAGGCATAGCTCTCATCTATCCTCCTCACTGAAGGATCCATTTGGCCGGTGAAATACATTCCAGGAACCTGGTATCGCTCACCAAAATTTACACAGCTTCCCCTCCTCTATCTTTCATTGTCTCAATGGTTTTTAAAGGTATAGGCCAAGGACATCCCTGCAGTAAGCCCCACACCTCAGCCCTTATGTCATCCTGTATATGACTTATACTGCACTGAGGGGATTCATGCTGGGGTTCAAATGCAGTTTGGAAGTCATTATTTTTCTTGCTGGTTTTGTAGCGTGTCATTTCACTCCCACACTAACATAGCTTCACCAGATCCCTGATAGGTCAGTGAGCTTGAAAGGTGTCCTATCAGCTTTGGTTTGTCTAAGCCAATGAGAACCGGCTCACAGTGGCATAATTGAATGCTTTCCTGTCATATCTATTAATCTAAATAAACATAGTGAGTGAAACTAGTCCAGGCTCAGTTCAGGGCACACTAGGCATAACAGTATAATGATTAAGATAAAGTAGCAGCGTACCTGAGCAGTGTGACATTAGCCTCAGCCTCCAGTTTAGCCCAGAGCAGGTAGCATTCCTCCATCATGTGGGTGTAAAAGTCATGTTCATAAGCCTTCCTGATGATCCTGGTCTTGCCATGGGAACTCCCCCGGGAGTGGGAAAGGAGGAACTGAAGAATGACACAGCATAATGTCCTTATGGCTCTATATTGCAGTGTATGATTCTTATTGTAGTCTGTGGTGCTCAATGGCCAGTGATGAGGAAAAGGTATCACTGATGAACTGATATTGTTTTGTAGCTTTGTGCTTATCCTGCAATGACAAGTATTTTATTCTTACTGTATGTTACTGTATGTTACTGTCAGTTGAGCTATGTTAGATGTGTACACACTACATTGAGTTTAAATATTAGGCCACAGACATGAATACAACTCAATAAACTATTTTGATTTAAATTAATTAAACTAGTGCAAAAAAAGGTATTCAGTGTGTTATTGTCTTGCAAATGATCATTCATTTTATTTAACACATGTGCACACCTTCTGCAGTGAAGGTTGACTGTTATTGCAGGTGAATGTGGCCTCCATTGAACATAACCTTCCTCTTTCATTTTTTGGCTATCCACAACTTGTGTTGTACGTGGGTTCATTCTCTGCGGATGTCTCCCTTTTAGCTCCATCAAACTTCTTGTCTTGTTTGGCTTGACTTCAAAGATGCACTCCGATTGAAGGCTCAATACACTAATTCACTTGCAGAAACAACTACAAAACTGTAGTCACTGGGTGGATATGGATAATGAATTAGTTACACACCTGCTCCAGTAGAAGAGTTCTCTTGTTGTTTTTAGCCAGGTGATAGGCGGTGAAGGAGCCTTGTATCCTTGCTCCTACAACGATACAGTCGTAATCCTGCTGGTTGGACATTGTCTCTGAGACCTGGTAGTGTAGTACAACACACAGCACTGCTCTGTAAAGTGCACACCTCTCTATTCACCTAATGTACCTCTCCAACTCCATGGACCTTTGGCCAAAGTTCTTTGATTATTTACAAATCAGCCTGTCAGACTGGCTACTGCTGAACCTTTGCACCACAGCACACTTTGGGTAATAGAGGGTCATTTACACAACTGAGCCTTTTTGACAAACAACCATATATCTCAATTGTTTATTATTTTGAACTGCTGATTTAGTTGCATTTTGTATAAACAATCAAAATAATTTGGACACAACCTCTACTGCAGGGTTCTCCAACTGGTGGCCTTTGGGCTGAATGTGGCCCTAGGGTGATTTTATTTGGCCCCCCAAGTTTTCTGAGCAATTCATTTTTAATTTAGGAAATCTGTTCCTAAGTATTCCCACTTATAATAGAGAGACACATGATTAAAAAAAATGTAAGCAAGATTTGAAATTATTATGATCAAATATTATATCTGTTTGGGCTTCTTGCCGTAAATTTACAGTCTACAAATTATTTTTAATTATGTTCCGGCACCCCGACCGTCCGCTCAAGATAAAAATCATCCCACAGCTCAATCTAGTTGATGATACCTGCTCTACTGTCTACTTCGATGTCTGTACACAACTCTTGACGTTACAGTCAGCAGATAATGACATTTGAAAACATGACTAATCTGAAAATGTAAAAGGCACATATGGTTCTTGGTCTGTAGGGCTCAACTGTTAGGGATGATATGATGGTGATACTGAATATAGAAGATCATAGAACATATGGATTTGACTGGATTCATCTGAAGAAGAAGAATCTGTCAGAACATAAAGAATAGTTTTAGAATATGTTATGACACCATGAACATTGATGTTGTCTTTGTGAATAACTAATTTGAGCTATTATGTAGTGATGGCTCCTTTTAGAGGCCGTCTCTGTCTGACACAACTGATTTATCAAGAGACAAAATGACGACGACTGTGATTCTCTTCAATCTTCAAAACAGTGAGATGTTATTTCCCACCCAGTGCTAGAATGTCACAATGATTTTAAGTCAAAAGGGCAGATTATTTTCCATATAAATAGGCCTACATACACAGCTCTATTTGCTTCACGCACTTGCAATCACCACTCTCACAGCATTAAAGACACAACAGACCAGGTCAGCATGTTAATGATCATCAACACGTTGAGATTTGCGCCCAACACATTTGCAGTCATCACACAAATGAAGAAATACATAGTGCATCGCGCACCAGAACAAAATAGATGCATTCCAAATGCCCCAGTCTAATTACAACACAAACAGGTGATACAGAAGTGTCGGCATGCAGATGCATTTTGTTTTATTCATGGGACATTACTAGACGCTTTGGTTGTAGTGTTGTTGTTGTTCCCCTGTGCAAACTGCAGGGTTTGCACACATTGGCTCAATCATCAATCACACACATACGTACTAGCACACACACTCCAAGCTTAAAGGCCCAGTGCTTTCAAAAACGTGATTGGCCTGTGTTTTATATATATTTCCACACTATGAGGTTGGAATAATACTGTGAAATTGTGAAAATGATGATAATGCCCTTTTACTGTAAGAGCTGTTTTGAAAAGACCTCCTGAAGTGTCAGCCTGTTTTGGTGGGATGGAGTTTTGGCCTACCTGGTGACATCACCAGGTAGTAAATTAGTTAATAGACCAATTAGAAAGAGAGTTCCAAACTGCCAATAACAGCTAGTTTTCAGAGTTCTCCTCCCCACTCAGACCACTCCTAGAGAGTCCTAGCAAATTTCTCCCTTGAGAAATTGCTCTTTGCTAAGAAGCTATATTTGTTTCTTTTTGACAATTTTAATCTGAAAAAAAATCACACCAAGGTATTCAATTGTTACCCAGAAATGATTTGATATTGAGACACAAACAGTTGCATTGGACCTTTAAAGAGCTGAGGCACCCTGCTGCTCCTCCAAAATCACCATCTGCTGGCTGAAATTTGACTCCTTGAGAGCATTTTATCCAGGCTGGTAGTACGCCTGCTCACCCTCCCACTCTGTGGGTATTACCTCACCTTCTGAAACAATGCAGTTTAAAGGGTAGCTCTATGAAATATACTGAGTCAGGGTTTTGTCCCAGATAACCGCTCAACACTGTATGCATTTCAGGGGCTATAAACATTGTCTTCAATCTATTTTCCTGTGTGCTGCATGTCAACCTCAATGCGTTCTACATGCTCAGCTAAACCTATTTCTACGATATATAATATATAAACCAATAACCATGTTTCCATTCCCAGATTATTTATTCAGTGGTATAGCTCCAGATTAGTTTTGTCCCTGCACATAACCTATGTCCCTGGGAAGTCCTATACTAGCCTGTAATCAAATAGAAATCATTATTCAGTCATTTGATTTGTTGTTGGGGCTCATACAGTTGATTCTGAGTAATAATTGACACAGCTCACTTTAGACTGAAGAAAAACAAATCACGGTTCTAAAATGTATATAGTAGTCACGTGGAATAAACATACATATATTATATATAACAGCTCCTATAGATACTGTAGTGGAAATCCAAACCAGGGCGTATGCATACGAGGGAAATGTAATTGTTAATCCATGTCCCCATGTGTTATTAAACATGATGATGAGAGCTCCAGCTCAACCAACCAAAAGTGACTTAATTACCTTATATTTACAAGTCACACTATTTATTTCTTGTCATGTCTAAATATAAGCCCTGCCTGTTGAATATTCATGTCCCCCCTTGCTTGCACACAGGTTAATATTTGTCTGTGTCTGATGAATAACTGAAGGCTGATGAATAATGGATGTGCCTGGGCCTGCCTGTTTTTTTTATTACCAGCATTGGGTCTGCCTGGCTGAATCTGGCTGTGCCTGATGTGTCAGGTGTCCATTCTGTCAGCTAGTGGAAGTGACTCCAGGGATCAGGTGTCTCTCTATGTCTGACACTGTTGCTGTACAGAGATCACGATTCGCTATCTACTCAGTTTTTTTGGTCTTTTACGCAGTCAGCATTGCATAGCATGAGGACATGGTTTGGTTACTGGAGTTGAGCTTATTGAGACAGGGACATACTGTACTGGAGGAATTCTTAAAATGCCTCTTCTAAATATTGTTTTAACCTCTACAGGATTGGTGTCCCCCCCACAGGACGGTTAAGCTAACATAGGCTAATGTGATTAGCATGAGGTTGTAAGTAACATGAACATTTCCCAGGACATAGACATATATATATATAGCTTCCCTGTGGCTAAGTTGGTAGATCATGGTGTTTGCAACGCCAGGGTTGTGGGTTCGATTCCCACAGGGAAAAAAAAACAAATGAAATGCATGAAATGAAATGTATGCATTCACTACCGTAAGTCGCTCTAGATAAGAGCGTCTGCTAAATGACAAAAAATAAATACAAAAATATTTAAAAAAAATATATATCTGATGTGGGCAGAAAGCTTAAATTCTTGTTAGTCTAAATGCACTGTCCAATTTACAGTAGCTATTACAGTGAAATAATACCATCCTATTGTTTGAGGAGAGTGCACAATTACAAACTTAAAATGCATTAATAAACCAATTAGGCACATTTGGGCAGTCTTGATACATTATTTTTATCAGATATGCAATGGTTCATTGGATCAGTCTAAAACGTTGCACATACACTGCTGCCATCTAGTGGTCAATATCTAAATTGCACCTGGGCTGGAATAATTCATTATGGAATTTCTCTTGCATTTCAAGGATGATGGTACAAAAAATATACAAAATAATGGTTGTTTTTTTCTTTGTATTATCTTTTACCAGATCTAATGTCTTATATTCTCTTATATTCATTTCACATTTACACAAACTTCAATGTGTTTCCTTTCAAATGGTATCAAGAATATGCATATCCTTGCTTCAGGTCCTGAGCTACAGCAGTTGGATGTGGGTATGTCATTTTAGGCGAAAATTGAAAAAAAGGGGCGGATCCCTAAATGAAACAAAAATCAGTCTATTATTACTGTATTTAATACAAGGCACCATGAATCTACCTGATGTGTTTTAAAGTTTAGTCTCCTCTTTCCTTCCATGAGCAGCATGTGTGTGTTTGGCTCCTGTGTCTGCTCCATCTGTGTTGTAGTCCTTTGACAGAGTGATTATGGATGTTTGTGTCCAGGCATGAAGAAGTGTTTGGCATGGCATGTGTTGCTCTAGAATCATTTTGTGGAAATGATGAGACCGCAATTGGCAAACAAATATCACTTGTGATTTGATGACTATAATTGGAGTCAGGGGCGGAAATCCCGGGGGGGACGGGGGGGACACGACCCCCCCATCCTGGGAAAAATATGATTTGTCCCCCCCAATATCACTGAAACATAACTATGTAATTTAAATAATATTAATAATACGCAATGAAAGCAATTGTGCTGATTATAGACACTTAATAGTGCGTTTTTAAGTTTCAAAAGATTGCAACCCCCCCACCCTTTGCCTCACAATGGTTTGATCCACTGCCAGTTCCTTAGCTTGCTCGGTAACAGAGAGGTCGTATCTTCTGTCTGAAAGGCACTCAATGCACGTAACTGACGTGAGGTTAATCCAGTCAATCGCGCACACACACTAGCTGAATATGCAGAGCTAGCGCGCAAATATTAACTATTAAGCTAGCTAGTACCTATTCCATTTATGTGGCGTCGTCAAAGATGGAGTCAGCATGCAGATGATGTAAGTTAGTGCTTCAAAGTCCCTGTGTTAAGGTTAGCGATAAACTGAAATCCAAACTGAACAGAACTACACTCTCTTCTACCATTGTCTTAAATATATTTAATGGTCTCGTTGCAAAAGCTAAATTGTCGCAAGTGAACTTTTATTTATTTATTTTATTTCACCTTTATTTAACCCGGGTAGCAAAGATTATAGCAAACACCACTGAAACTGAATTGGTGCTCGCTAGCTTTGCAAATTCAGCTATTGTTGGAAGCCAGCCAATATGAAACAAACTATTAAAATTACAAAAGGTTGCAGCATATGTTGTGTAAATGGTGAACTCATACAGCTGTCAACTCTTGTCATTTTAATCCGTTTCACATTTGCTAGCTACCTTTTAGATCGAAGCCCAAATAGAATGATTGAAGATGATAGAAGCCCATCTCCTACTGTAAATAACCTACACACTGTGTGTGTAGCCAGCCAGCCAGCCAGGTAGAAAAATGGCAGAAAAATAAAAGACGGACATCAGAGTATTTTTCAATACACCAAAACGCATAGTAAGAACCCTTGTAGCCTAATATCTCAAAGACTAGTTGATAAAATGTTCATAAGAAAGAAATGAAATTCTAATGGAAATGTTTCACAATGATGTCATTAGGCAGAGCAGGCAACAGATGGCACACAGACAGCAGAGTTGGGGACAGATATGCAGGGACAGACTGGCAGAGACGGGGAGTCTCAGGTAAGTTTGTTGAGTCTTTGTTTGGCAACATTATGAAAGGTTCTCAATTTTTTTGACTTGTAAAATAGGAACATAATTGGAAAATGCCATGGATACCCCCACTCTCAACTTAAACTGGTGACTGAACTAAGATGTGTTAAAGGCAATGGTATTGCTGTTGTGATTAGTTGTGTAGTTTTGGGTACCGGTAGTTAGGAGTACGGCAAACACCTTATTTCTTTGGTTCCTCAATATACATTTACCATATTACAATGTAGGCTATGTGTTACAGCACTACTTTTGGTGTCCCCCCCAGGAATTGCTCTTGAGAAAATTTCATGTAATTGTCCCCTCCAAAGTTTATATCAGAGTTTCGCCCCTGATTGGAGTTATGGAATAGATCACACTAGTATTAAAACTAACTGCATATTAAGACCCATTCAGTACAGTATGTTGGCAAATGTACTAATGCAAATCACATACATTCCAAAGCACACAAAAATGCATTTTCTTCACACAATCTAAATCCAAACAACTGAAATCCAATACATTGACATGTACAGCATCCAACAATATCAATTAACTCCAATTAATTGAAGTGTACACTGATATACATCTCTGCATCTTGCCTACCTATGTGAAGGCATGTGCTCCCAGCAGGGTAGGGCTGACTGGCCCAGCCTGTACTCACTCTAATTGGTAAAGGAGATAATGAGGAAGCTGCACCTCTGGAGGAGTTAGTTTGTCAGGAAAGAGAGCAGGATGAAGGGCTAGAGGTTTATCTTGCTTATCAGCAGTGGCGATTTTAGCATGTAAATCTTGGTGGGGCAAACGCCCCGCCCAAATTGTTTTTATTCATGCCAGCAAAGGCACTACACAACACTAAACAATACATTCATTGCATTATAACGGTGACAAGTGGTGCCTACAAACTGTTAGGGCCTACATAAAGCTGTCCCAATAGCAGAGTCCCAACAGCAGATCTTTCTTTATGTGAATCCTTATCACCGCAACACCTGGCTAACATCGGAGCCTTGTCTGACAGCGAAACAGTTCATTCAGCCTCATTTACTGCCTTTTAACCTCTATGGGCTAGGTGGGACGCCACCTACTCAACAGCCAGTGTAATCCCGTGGCGCGTTATTCAAATTCCTCAAAAATGCAAAAACTTCAATTTTTCAAACCGCTGTTTAAAATCAATTTTTATGCCATTTTTCTCAAAAAAGCGATAATATTCCAACCGGGAATCTGCGTTTTAGGTAAACAGACGAAAGAAAATAAAGCATTCGGTCGACTCGGGCACGCGCCTAAGCCCATAGTACTCTGATCGGCCACTTGCCAAAAGCGATAATGTGTTTCAGCCAGAGGCTGCCTCGATATCGTTCAGCTTTTTCCCGGGCTCTGAGAGCCTATGGGAGCCGTAGGAAGTGTCACGTTAGAGCAAAGATCCTCAGTCTTCAATAAAAAGAGCCAAGATGAAACACAACTTCTCAGACAGGCCACTTCCTGCATGGAATCTTCTCAGGTTTTGGCCTGCCATTTGAGTTCTGTTATACTCACAGACACCATTCAAACAGTTTTAGAAACGTTAGGGTGTTTTCTATCCAAAGCCAATAATTATATGCATATTCTAGTTACTGGGCAGGAGTAGTAACCAGATTAAATCGGGTACGTTTTTTATCCGGCCGTGTCAATACTGCCCCCTAGCCCTAACAGGTTAAAAAACAACATGGCTGATATAGCTGACTTGCTTAAACAAATGTGTTTTCTACTGACAATTGAGAGGTACAAACTATGGCATAAGGGGATGATGAGCAGATAAAAGGCAATCCATAATTTCGATTAAGACATTAATGAGCGAGCTAGAACGAACATGGCCAATACAACTATTTGTTTAGCACTTTTGAAATGTACAGTGACACATGGGACATTCTTACAGTATTCTTCCTGTACTGTACACCAAGTCAGAACCGTAGGATAAATAAAGGGGGCATATAAGCAGACAAAGAAAGCTCTTACAATATTCGATGATGACATTTCTCTAAAACAGGCTACATGTGCACCACCAAGTCAGAACAGTAGTCTAAGTTATGAGGGGGAAAGGGACCAAATTATTAGGGTGAGGTATATGGGCTACTAACAGCTTACTACACGACATACACTTAGTATTACTTATTTACAGAATACATATCTTCCTGGCATTTTACATCATTTATGCAGCAGCATTTTTCCAATTTTTGGACTCACCTTGACAACAAGGTAGAATCATGAAGGACCGCCACTTCACCATGATTCTACCTTGTTGTCTTGAAAGCACCATAAATCCAGAGAATGGCAGACTGTGATGACGAAATTTGCCCACAAGAAGGACCGCCACTTCACCTTCCTGTTCAAGTCCCTTGATCTTCAGGTCAGAGCTCTAGAAAGAGGCCCGAGTTCCTGACTTGGAATTCCGAGTTGGAGCTTGTTTTTTCCCCCAAGTTGTCTTGAATTCAATGAATTGGGAGAATTCCCAGTTCCGAGTTTCCAGTTGATTAGAACGCGACAGAACTCATGCTGGATTGACAGCATGGCCAATGTATTGAACCTTTTCTGGCCCATGGTGTGTTGTGAGTGAATGTATATCCTTTTAAGCTTGGAAAAGAGACCCCTAAACCCAGACTTTGACCACACACCCTCTCCACTGGCTAGTGATTGCTTTGCAAAGCTTGCAGTTAGCCACTGATTCCTTCCAAACCACTCATTGTTGAATTATCTTTTTCCAACTGGTTGTGTAATGTTTATGTCCAATGGCTGATGAGCAGGTTTTTATCTATCATTTCTCTTCACATGACAAGGATTGAAAAGGATTTGCCAGTAGATTGTAGACTTGATTCATGATGATGACTGCTCGTCTAACTTGCTAGCTAAGATTTTCAAAGTATGATGTTGATATGATCAGTCCAATCAAAGCTATGGTAGATATAATGTGATTTGACATAATTTTATCTGTGGCCAATGACCTTGAGCCTTCTTGGTAGGTCACTTTTAATTTAAATCTATGGCAGCACCCAAGGGGCTTGAATTTTTGAGCTCTCCCTGTAGATTGTGCGGTGACGTAGTGTCCAAATGAGTGACAGAACACTGAGCCAATCACGGCGCTACTAGAGAACATTACCAACCCTTACGCTCTGTATTTTCCGCTGGCTGCCCCACCACCACAGAAAGCACTGAGCTAGGCTGAAACACCTCCATTTTGGAGCTATCTTACTCAAGAAAGCAAAAAGGAGACCATGTTTGTATGTGGCTTTATTAACTGAATGATTTTTTTTTACATTGTTTGCAAACTGATATGTGACACATTAAAGCCAAAATATCATGCAAAACAGGCAAAAAAATACACTTGTATATACACTGCTCATAAAAATAAAGGGAACACTTAAACAACACAATGTAACTCCAAGTCAATCACACTTCTGTGAAATCAAACTGTCCACTTAGGAAGCAACACTGATTGACAATAAATTTCACATGCTGTTGTGCAAATGGAATAGACAACAGGTGGAAATTATAGGCAATTAGCAAGACACCCCCAATAAAGGAGTGGTTCTGCAGGTGGTGACCACAGACCACTTCTCAGTTCCTATGCTTCCTGGCTGACGTTTTGGTCACTTTTGAATGCTGGCGGTGCTTTCACTCTAGTGGTAGCATGAGACGGAGTCTACAACCCACACAAGTGGCTCAGGTAGTGCAGCTCATCCAGGATGGCACATCAATCCGAGCTGTGGCAAGAAGGTTTGCTGTGTCTGTCAGCGTAGTGTCCAGAGCATGGAGGCGCTACCAGGAGACAGGCCAGTACATCAGGAGACGTGGAGGAGGCTGTAGGAGGGCAACAACCCAGCAGCAGGACCTCTACCTCCGCCTTTGTGCAAGGAGGAGCAGGAGAAGCACTGCCAGAGCCCTGCAAAATGACCTCCAGCCGCCACAAATGTGCATGTGTCTGCTCAAACGGTCAGAAACAGACTTCATGAGGGTGGTATGAGGGCCCGACGTCCACAGGTGGGGGTTGTGCTTACAGCCCAACACCGTGCAGGACGTTTGGCATTTGCCAGAGAACACCAAGATTGGCAAATTCGCCACTGGTGCCCTGTGCTCTTCACAGATGAAAGCAGGTTCACACTGAGCACATGTGACAGACGTGACAGAGTCTGGAGACGCCGTGGAGAACGTTCTGCTGCTTGCAACATCCTCCAGCATGACCGGTTTGGCGGTGGGTCGGTCATGGTGTGGGGTGGCATTTCTTTGGGGGGCCGCACAGCCCTCCATGTGCTCGCCAGAGGTAGCCTGACTGCCATTAGGTACCGAGATGAGATCCTCAGACCCCTTGTGAGACCATATGCTGGTGCGGTTGGCCCTGGGTTCCTCCTAATGCAAGACAATGCTAGACCTCATGTGGCTGGAGTGTGTCAGCAGTTCCTGCAAGAGGAAGGCATTGATGCTATTGACTGGCCCGCCCATTCCCCACACCTGAATCCAATTGAGCACATCAGGGACATCATGTCTCGCTCCATCCACCAACGCCACATTGCACCACAGACTGTCCAGGAGTTGGCGGATGCTTTAGTCCAGGTCTGGGAGGAGATCCCTCAGGAGACCATCCGCCACCTCATCAGGAGCCTGCCCAGGCGTTGTAGGGAGGTCATACAGGCACGTGGAGGCCACACACACTACTGAGCCTCATTTTGACTTGTTTTAAGGACATTACATCAAAGTTGGATCCGCCTGTAGTGTGGTTTTCCACTTTAATTTTGAGTGTGACTCCAAATCCAGACCTCCATGGGTTGATAAATTGGATTTCCATTGATTATTTTTGTGTGATTTTGTTGTCAGCACATTTAACTATGTAAAAAAAAGTATTTAATAAGATTATTTCATTCATTCAGATCTAGGATGTGTTATTTTAGTGTTCCCTTTATTTTTTTGAGCAGTGTATATACAGTTTAAGTCAGAGGTTTACATTCACTAAGGTTGGAGTCATTAAAACTCGTTTGTCAACCACTCCACAAATTTCTTGTTAACAAACTCTAGTTTTGGCAAGTCGGTTATGACATCTACTTTGTGCATGACACAAGTAATTTTTTCAACAATTGTTTACAGACAGATTATTTCACTTATAATTCACTGGATCACAATTCTAGTGGGTCAGAAGTTTAATGATTCCAAACTAAGTGTATGTAAACTTCCGACTTCAACTGTGTGTATATGTATGTGTGTATATGTATATGTATATATGTATGTATGTATACACATATATATATATATACACATATATATATATATATATATATATATATATATATATATATATATATATATATATATATATATATATATATATATACACACACATATATATATATATATATATATATATATATATATATATATATATATATATATATATATATATATGTGTGTATATGTGTATATATGTATATATAATATAGCTATGACAGGTTGCTTATCAGTTAGTTCAGGTTAGTAGTCTTTGTTTTACTGAAGAAATTCTGAGAGCCCTTGGTTGTAGAAGTATGAACACTGAATATCTAGTGTTAGGGGAAGTACCCTTTCCAACCATGTTTACTTTCTTAAGTTGTTGATATTACACTGAGTGTACAAAACATTAGGAACACCTCCTAATATTGAGTTGCACCCCTTTTTGTCCTCAGAACAGCCTCAATTCGTCAGGGCATTGACTGTACAAGGTGTCCAGCGTTCCACAGGGATGCTGGCCCATGTTGACTCTGAAGCTTCCCGAAGTTGTGTCAAGTTGGCTGGATGTCATTTTGGTGGTGTACCATTCTTGATACACACGGGAAACTGTTGAGTGTGAAAAACACTATCACCGTTGCAGTTCTTCACACACTCAAACCGGTGAGTCTGCACCTACTACCATACCCCGTTCAAAGGCACTTAAACCTTTTGTCTTGCCCATTCACCCTCTGAATGGCACACACACATACACAATCCATGTCTCACTTGTCTCAAGGCTTAAAAATCCTTCTTTAACCTGTCTCCTCCCCTTCATCTACACTGGTTGAAGTGGATTTAACAAGTGACATCAATAATGGATCAAAGCTTTCATGGAAAGAAAAAGTGTTGCTAATGTTTTGTACAGTCAGTATATATTTCTCAGCGTAATCATTTTGTACGCTATTGACCCGGCCCATGCCAGTGAATTTGACACATAATCCATGTTTGAATTGTTGCATTGATTATGTAGACATGACTGTGCAGTCAGTGATTAACCACACTGAATGAACATAAGCAACACATGAGCCAGAATCAAGAACAGCTTTATTGTGACCTTTAAAATAACAACACAACACATTGAAGGGTAAAACGTGTTTCATGAAAACATCTCCAATGATTGATTTATTACAGTTCCCTGAATGGTAGTCCTCAAGCTTTCTTCTGTGATTTTGTGGTCCCCGGAATGGAAAAGGTTGGGAACCGCTGGTATTTAGAATTCCCTGTGAAAGCAATGCAGGCTGGAGTTGTAATAACATATTCATAGGCAGATACAGATAAGCCTCCCTCTCAGAGCTGGTCACATGCATCTGCTATCATCACCTCCCTCTCCGTGCACTCACTTCCTGGTCACCTATTTTCACTACAATAACAGTGGATGGATGCAGCGTTCTTAGCCAGTTTGTGCATGGTGTAGTAGTGCTGCTGGTAGTGCTGCTGCTGTACCCTGTGTTAGGACCAGTGAGGGCCAAGTGGGGTGATTGGAAATGTCATTGCCTCTGTGTATGCAAAACAGCGAGGCACTGTGAATGTTCACAGAATGGTGTGTTAGAGCATTCCTGTAAAGGGACGTAGGGACTCATACATGAGTGAGATGTTATGGAGGTTTTTATGTGGCTGAGGTTGGATGGATGGATACTCTGAAGGACGTGTAGAGCCCTGAGCAGCAGGCACTCCAGCAGCGATGGCGCTGACTTTAACTGCAGTGTGGAATCAATATGTGGAACCTCCATGCAGAGTGTTGGGGCTACACATATTACACTGTAATGACAGTCAAGCTAATAGTCAATAACAAAGTGGTTGGGAAGTTTTGAGGGTCTCTCACTCTATTTGGCAAATAACAGAAACTGTCAGGAATACATGTCATGGTCAGTGTGTGGGCATAGGTACACTACCGTTCAAAAGTTTGGGGTCACTTAGAAATGTCCTTGTTTTTTAAAGAAAAGCAAATTTTCTGTCCATTAAAATAAGATCAAATTGATCAGAAATACAGTGTAGACATTGTTAATGGTGTAAATGACTATTGTAGCTGGAAACGGCTTATTTTTAACGGAATATCTACATAGGCGTACAGAGGCCCATTATCAGCAACCATCACTCCTGTGTTCCAATGGCACATTGTGTTAGCTAATCCAAGTTTATAATTTTAAAAGGCTAATTGATCATTAGAAAACCCTTTTGCAATTATGTTAGCACAGCTGAAAACTGTTGTGCTGATTAAAGTAGCAATAAAACTGGCCTCATTAGACGAGTTGAGTAGTGTTACCAAAAAAGGTCTGTCTGAGAGTAGACCAGTGATTCAGTCTAGAGCTCTGCTGCTCAAAAGCCAGTCAGCCCCTCTGTGACTGTGAGTGGAAAACAGCCGTTGAATTGAGCAAAGTGAGGAGAGCAATGGGCAGAGGTGAGAGGTGAGCAGGGGAAACAAAAAGTGACGTGAGCTGCATTTGACTGAGTGAGTCAGAGCCTTCTCTTCATGGTCAGAGTGAGAGTGTGAGCTCTGATAGCCCATTCATAGTGGTGGTCCTGATGATCTTCAGACGTACTGTGGTCAGTTTGTGTCAGCCTCTCTCTACTCCAGGCTGCTGCAACTCAGCATCTAATTAGGACCTGTGGATATCAGGGGCGTCATGCACCCCAAAAAATTGGAGGGGGCACAAAGTACGTGAGGATGGCTGGGCGGTGGTCTTGAGGTGAACTAGGCCCCCCGTCTGGAAGTTTGAAAAATTCAAAATTCTCCAACACCTGAAACAGCCTTTCCCTGCAATCTAGAGCCTTAATCATTATGTTAATTTTTCTGCATATCTAAGCATACCTTCTTTTTTTTTCAAGAAACAAAATATGCTTCTCTGCTAAAATCTGGGTAAAATACTGAAAGGGATGAGAGTGTAATTCAGTACATTTAGTTATTGCTTGCTTTTCTAAAGTCTACCAACCTTGCCAGCAGCCATGCCAGCTAAGATAGTTAGACAAGCTAGCTGCTCTAACTTGATTGATACCCTGAAATGGCTTCTTGGTAGCTAATTATGAAGTTGGGAGACTGGGGAATCTATCTGGGCTAGTTAAAGCCAACTTCATAAAATAGATAGGTGGCTAGTAGTATTACAGAGAAACAACCACTAAACATTTAACCAAAAATATCTATATTTAAAAAAAAAAATGGGCATGCCCCTCTGGTGGATATGTTTTGGTTGATCCTCTGATACAGAATGACATGAGGAAACACATTGGGACCCAACAGATACGCTGTAAATTTGACTATGATAAGATGATGGTGGGGGGGGATGCGGTCTAGCTGTAAGGCTGTCGTCACCTGTCAGGTACAGTGGCCGCTGGCCTTGCCCGGCTGATGTCTGAGAGTGATCAAATTGATAAAACGCTGCAGCCTTGGAGCCGTGTTCTGTCTCAATGTTCTTAAAGCCATGAGACACAGTCTGACTAATACAAAGAGAAGGAGGAAGAGGAGGAGGAAGTTGAAGAGGATGAGGAAGAGGAGGAGGAGGAGGAGGGGAGCACCATGTGAGTAAAAGGGACATTTTCAATATGAGTATAAAGTAGAAATAACGGTAAAGGACAATATGTCAGGGTATCCCAATGGCTGTGTGTTTGTGTGTGTGTGTGTGTACGCGTGTACAAGTGGGCACATGTATGCGTGCGTGTGCACATGAGGGCGTGTGTACAGATGTAGGATCTTAATTTGATCACCATATTGCAGAACTTTCCTGCAATGCATGAGGTTTAAAAAGGCTCCATTACGGAAAATGTATCAACCCCTACAGAAATGTCTATGAATTATAATCCACATAATAATTCACATTTCCTGTTGCTGCAGATGATTTAAATTAAGATCCTACACCTGTATGTGCTTGCTATGTAATCAGCCTGTCAAAGGCACAAAGGCTGTGTGAAGGGCATGTCTGTGTGGGTGGGTATTTTATCATCGAGGCCCTTAATATACCATGGCTTGTTATTGCCATGGACAGCTGACTGCCCCGCTTCAAAGACGTCTTTGTAAATACAAACAAGTTCTGTCAGTATTTCATACAATATGTGGCATGGAGTTCTAAACAAGAATGTCATTTTATACTGCACATTTCTGTAAATGCAATGTGTCATGTTTTACTTGCTACATTATAATAATTACTTCTGGCAAGAGAGGTTGCATTAAAAAAAGAAACGTGAATTAGGGCTGTGGCTGTCATGAAATGTTGTCTGCTGGTTATTGTCACGCAAAAGACCGCTGGTCCCACGGTAATTGACCGTTAATTAACATCAAAACGTTTAGCATCTCCAGGCCTCCAGGCATACTGTACAAGCCGCATACAAGCCGCTGATGCGCGCCCTTGGAACATCTACTTTAAAAATGTTTATAATAAATTGATTTGATATACACCATCACAATAAATACATTATTTATTTTAGTCAGCTCTAAAGAAACATTATGATGTGAAGAAAATGTACTTCAGAAGAACAGACTATGAGTTGGCCTACTGTATGCTATCTGGCTATGTGCCATGCAATAGGATGTAGGCTTGTTCATTTAGCAGACAAGATATGCTTATAAGTCCCGTGATATTCTTTTATATTATATGATTTTATAGTAAGAAGAAGATAATTGAACCTAGCTGAATAAAATGCAAGGCATATTTTTCCCAACATACTGTATATGCTCGATGTAGAGTTATTTGGCAACTTTAGTTTTGAGTGATACAAACCTTAGTTTGTCTTAGAAATCAACACATACAGTGTATTCGGAAAGTATTCAGACCCCTTGACTTTTTCCACATTTTGTTACATTACAGCCTTATTCAAAAATGTATTAAATTGTTATTTTTTGCTCTCATCAATCTACACACAATACCCCGTAATGACAAAGCAAAAACAGTTTTTTATGAAAAACTTAAATATTACAGTTACATAAGTATTAAGACCCTTTACTCAATACTTTGTTGAAGCACCTTTGGCAGCGATTACAGCCTCGAGTCTTCTTGGGTATGACTCTACAAGCTTGGCACACCTGTATTTGTGGAGTTTTTCCAATTCTTCTCTGCAGATCCTCTCAAGCTCTGTCAGGTTGGATGGGGAGTGTCACTGCACAGATATTTTCAGGTCTCTCCAGAGATGTTCGATTGGGTTCAAGTCCGGGCTCTGGCTGGGCCACTCAAGGACATTCAGAGACTTGTCCCAAAGCCACTCCTGCGTTGTCTTGACTGTGTGCCTAGCGTCATTGTCCTGTTGGAAGGTGAACCTTCGCCCCAGTCTGAGGTCCTGAGTGCTCTGGAGTCAGGTTTTCATCAAGGATCTCTATCTCTATTTGCTCCGTTCATCTTTCCCTCGTTCCTGACTAATCTCCTACTCCTTGCCACTGAAAAACATCCCGAAAGCATAATAATGCCACAGCCATGCTTCACCGTGGGATGGTGCCAGGTTTCATCAGACCAGAGAATCTTGTTTCTCATGGTCTGAGTCATTTAGGTGCCGTTTGGAAAACTCCAAGCGGACTGTCATGTGCCTTGTACTGAGGAGTGGCTTCTGTCTGGCCACTGTACCATAAAGGCCTGATTGGTGGAGTGCTGCAGAGATGGTTGTCCTTCTGGAATGTTCTCCCATCTCCACAGAGGACCTCTGGATCTCGGTCAGAGTAACCATCAGGTTTTTGGTCACCTCCCTGACCAAAGCCCTTCTCCCCCGATTGCTCAGTTTGGCCGGTCTGCCAGCTCTAGGAAGAGTATTGGTGGTTCCAAACTTCTTCCATTTAAGAATGATGGAGGCCTCTGTGTTCTTGGGGACCTTCAATGCTACAGACATTTTTTGGTACCCTTCCTCAGATCTGTGCCTCGACACAATCCTGTCTCAGGGCACTACGGACAATTCCTTTGACCTCGAGGCTTGGTTTTTGCTCTGACATGCTCTGCCAACTGTGGGACCTTACATAGACAGGTGTGTGTCTTTCCATATCATGTCCAATCAATTGAATTTACCGCAGGTGGACTCCAATCAAGTTGTCGAAACATCTCAAGGATGATCAATGGAAACAGGACAATTTCTCATAGCAAAGGGTCTCAATACTTATGTAAATAAGGTATTTCTGTTTTTAATTTTTGATAAATGTGCAAACATTTCTAAAAACCTGTTTTTGCTTTGTCATTATGGTGTATTGTGTGTAGTGTGGTGTACCGCAGGTTAGCAGCCAAGGGGAGACTCCTTGAGTTCTGGTGCCAGGTTAGGTCAGGTCTCGACGGGCGAGGACTAATTGGGGCTGATTGTGGTTAGTGATTAATCAGGGCACTGATTGCTCACCAGCTGGACGAGTCCCACAAAGCTGCCAGAAGGTCAGTTCACAGAGGTAGGGACTGAGGAAGAGAGGTTACAGGCCAACATCGTGACACCACAAGGGAGCTGCCAGATGAGGGTGGGTGCCGTACCTGAATTTCCAGTACCCCTCCTCGTGGGACGAGATTGTCCGCTGTTCACGGCACTGTGGAGGCACGAGCTGAGGAAAAAGGTACGAGCTAGCAGAGGACGAGATCGAGGATGACCCGTTGCCTGAGCTGCCCAGAAGCAAGGGGTTGACAAACCCGTATCTACTGTCCTCGAGTCCAAGTCCGAGTGGGCGCCGGAACCCGATCCCCCCTGGTGAACAACTGGAAGAGGAGCCCATCCTCCCCTCATAGATTTCGAGGGACCAGCCGAAACACCCGCCATGGGCCTACTGAGGGGACAGCCTAAGTGATAGCGATGGATGGCCAGTTACTTCCGGGGGTGAGTGACTGGCGAAAACCCCCATTTTCAAATCAAGAATAACCTTCTGTATCAGGTGTCGTGCCAACAGGGAGAACTTCGAAGGGTACTGTTGCTGCCCCGATGGTATGTGGGAATCGTTCTTCAGCTGGCCCACACCCATCTGTTAGGGGCGCACCTGGGAATGGAGAACACCCGGGAATGGATCGCCACTCGGTTCCACTGGCCCGGAAAGAGGACGGCCGTGGAAGACTATTGTCACAGCTGCCTAGAGTGTCAAATCACTGCCCCAAAAGCACACTTCCAAAACTCGCTGATCCCCCGTACCGATCATCGGGGTGCCCTTTGAATGCATCACCATGGACATAGTGGGGCCCCTGGTAAAAACGGCACAAGGTACTTCCTGGTAATAGTTGATTATGCCACCTGGTATCCCAATGCCATTCCCCTTTGGGCGGTGGTCTCCAAGGGAATAGCCCGGGAGCTGTTCCACCTCTTTAGCCGGGTGGGCATCCCGAATGAGATCCTGACCGACCACAGGATATTGGCGGTGCTGGACGAGCTCAGGCAGGCTGGATTGATAGCGAACCCCAAGAAATGCAAACTAACGTTCGAGGAGGTTGAGTACCTGGGCTATTTGATCGGACAGGGGAAGGTCAAGCCACAGGAGAGGAAGGTCCACGCGGTACGTAACTGGCCCGTTCCACACACCAAGACACAGGTCAAATCCTTCCTGGGACTGGCAGGATACTACAGCCGGTTTAACCCCAACTTTGCAGCTATAGCCTCCCCACTTACCGATCTAAACAGGGCCCGCCTCCCGAAAACAGTGAAATGGACGGGCAAGACCGAAGTGGCGTTCAGGCATCTGTAGGAAGCACTTTGGTCCCATCCGATTCTCGTAACGCCTGATTTCCAGGTACCGATGTTGGTCCAGATGGATGCATGCAACACGGGACTAGGGGCCATCCTGTCTCAGGTACACGATGGGGAGGAGCACCCCATCATGTACATAAGCCAAAACCTGATACCCAGAGATAAAAAGTCCTTGATTGTCGAGAAAAAGTGTCTAGCAGTGAAGTGGGCGCTAGACAAGTATTACCTGTTGGGCACCCACTTCACCCTTTTACATTTACATTTTACATTTACGTCATTTAGCAGACGCTCTTATCCAGAGTGACTTACAAATTGGTGCATTCACCTTATGATATCCAGTGGAACAACCACTTTACAATAGTACATCTATATCTTTTTTGGGGGGGAGGGTAGGGGGGGAGGGTTAGAAGGATTACTTAATCCTATCCCAGGTATTCCTTAAAGAGGTGGGGTTTCAGGTGTCTCCGGAAGGTGGTGATTGACTCTGCTGTCCTGGCGTCGTGAGGGAGCTTGTTCCACCATTGGGGTGCCAGAGCAGCGAACAGTTTTGACTGGGCTGAGCGGGAACTGTGCTTCCGCAGAGGTAGGGAGGCGAGCAGGCCAGAGGTGGATGAACACAGTGCCCTTCTTTGGGTGTAGGGACAGATCAGAGCCTGAAGGTACGGAGGTGCCGTTCCCCTCACAGCTCCGTAGGCAAGCACCATGGTCTTGTAGCAGATGCGAGCTTCAACTGGAAGCCAGTGGAGTGTGCGGAGGAGCGGGGTGACGTCAGAGAACTTGGGAAGGTTGAACACCAGACGGGCTGCGGCGTTCTGGATGAGTTGTAGGGGTTTAATGGCACAGGCAGGGAGCCCGGCAACAGCGAGTTGCAGTAATCCAGACGGGAGATGACAAGTGCCTGGATTAGGACCTGCGCCGCTTCCTGTGTGAGGCAGGGTCGTACTCTGCGAATGTTGTGGAGCATGAACCAACAGGATCGGGTCACCGCCTTGATGTTAGCGGAGAATGACAGGGTGTTGTCCAGGGTCACGCCAAGGCTCTTAGCACTCTGGGAGGAGGACACAATGGAGTTGTCAACCGTGATGGCGAGATCATGGAACGGGCAGTCCTTCCCCGGGAGGAAGAGCAGCTCCGTCTTGCCGAGGTTCAGCTTGAGGTGGTGATCCGTCATCCACACTGATATGTCTGCCAGACATGCAGAGATGCGATTCGCCGCCTGGTTATCAGAAGGGGAAAGGAGAAGATTAATTGTGTGTCGTCTGCGTAGCAATGATAGGAGAGACCATGTGAGGATATGACAGAGCCAAGTGACTTGGTGTATAGCGAGAATAGGAGAGGGCCTAGAACTGAGCCCTGGGGGACACCAGTGGTGAGAGCACGTGGTGCGGAGACGGATTCTCACCACGCCACCTGGTAGGAGCGACCTGTCAGGTAGGACGCAATCCAAGAGTGAGCCGCGCCGGAGATGCCCAACTCGGAGAGGGTGGAGAGGAGGATCTGATGGTTCACAGTATCAAAGGCAGCAGATAGGTCTAGAAGGATGAGAGCAGAGGAGAGAGAGTTAGCTTTAGCAGTGCGGAGAGCCTCCGTGACACAGAGAAGAGCAGTCTCAGTTGAATGACCAGTCTTGAAACCTGACTGATTTGGATCAAGAAGGTCATTCTGAGAGAGATAGCAAAAGAGCTGGCCAAGGACGGCACGCTCAACAGTTTTGGAAAGAAAAGAAAGAAGGGATACTGGTCTGTAGTTGTTGACATCGGAGGGATCGAGTGTAGGTTTTTTCAGAAGGGGTGCAACTCTCGCTCTCTTGAAGACGGAAGGGACGTAGCCAGCGGTCAAGGATGAGTTGATGAGCGAGGTGAGGTAAGGGAGAAGGTCTCCGGAAATGGTCTGGAGAAGAGAGGAGGGGATAGGGTCAAGCGGGCAGGTTGTTGGGCGGCCGGCCGTCATAAGTCGCAAGATTCCATCTGGAGAGAGAGGGGAGAAAGAGGTCAAAGCATAGGGTTTATTATTTAAATAACCACCCTTGAAACCGAGCTAATACAATTCTGTCCGTGTCTGATCTGTGTAAACATCTTGACCAAACCCTCTGGTCTGCCACTGTAGATTGAGGAGGAAAAAAATGTAATTTAATAAATTTTAGAATAAGGCTGTAACGTAACAAAATGTGTAAAAAATCAATGTGTCTGAATACTTTCCGAATGCACTGTGTATGGGCTGTACAATGCAACTATAGGCTGTTGATCATTTGACAAAGTTGCAAAAAAAGCTTGCGCTCTGTTCTTTGCCTCAGGCTTGACACATTATTCTTTCATCAAGTGATCATATTTTCACCCATCAGACTATTCTCAATTTAACCTTGTCTTTACTAATATGTAAAATGCATTTTGATTTAGAATGGCCCATTATTAATTGTACAGGAACAGGAACAGGGGCAGGGGAAAAGACATGTCATCTGTATGCACTCCAATAGCGAATGGAGGCTGCTTTCCTGCTGGTTGGTTTTTCAATGATGCCTGGTAGACTACTCCAGTTATTTCACTCCATGCATTAACCACTGTTTGAGGAGCATGCAGACTCTTTCTGCACGACAGGTGAGATTCTACCCAAACTCTGCATGCCATGGACTCTTCAAACCTGTTCCTGCAGCTATCCAGTGCTTCATTTCTGAAAATAAGGGAAATCTGTTCAGGAACATCGAGAGTAACATGTTTTCACAACAAAGCATATTTCACTAAACTGTTGACAGCCCCTCTCTCTGCGAGCTCGAGAAAGAGATGAAGGAGTGAGAGGAGAAGATGGAAAAGCATGGTGCTGAGATATTCTGCAGCTAAAGGTAATGTGTCAGCCTCATAATGCCCTAGGCTACTAGGCTATTCAAAATCAAATACAAATTCACTGTAATTGTAGGCTAACTCTGTAAGCCGACCTGCACAATCAATTAACCAACAGCGTCATGGATAGAAAGTTTGGAGCATAGCATAAGGTAGGCCTAACCAATCCATCCAGTTTGCATAATACTACAGTCCACACTCAAAGGAAATTACTGGAATTTGTTTAATTTTGGAGTATAGGCTAGACCAATTATATACCAAAGACACCTTAAATCAGTAAAAAAAGATATAGATTTTTTTCTGCCATACATAATATGCTGTAGGCTATTTATTGTATAATAGCACAATCATTATTTAAATTCAGGTAATTTTTGGGGGGCTTGCATAAGCTCTAATATGCGTGTGAGTGTTTTGAATGAATCATCACCTTAGAAATCGCTGTAAATTTCATTGTGTCAGGCATTGAAACAACACCCACAATGAGCATGTTTCCCACTCATTTTCAACCTGTTGTTGAACTACTTTCTTCAAATTGATCAATCACAGTGAAAAGAGTTTTAAAAGAACGATACTGTGTTTGAGTGTTTGATGTGATTTTGGATTGCATTGACGTCAGAGTGGTTAGAAGGACAACAGGGCCCTGAGTACCAGGCCATCTGATCATTATTTAGTTGGCTACTACCATTGCATGTCCAGAGTGCATAAGAGGAGATTACCTTGATGGTCACTTGGAATTTTACTGCAGTCATGACTCATGACTGCCGGTGTGGTGGTGATATGGTCAATGCAATATCCCTAACGTCAATACATTATGGAATTCATATACAGTGGGGGAAAAAAGTATTTGATCCCCTGCTGATTTGGTGCGTTTGCCCACTTACAAAGAAATGACCAGTCTATAATTTTAATGGTAGGTTTATTAGAACAGTGAGAGACAGAATAACAACAAAAAAATCCAGAAAAACTCATATCAAAAATGTTATAAAATGATTTGCATTTTAATGAGTGGAATAAGAATTTGGCCCCTCTGCAAAACATGACTTAGTACTTAGTGGCAAAACCCTTGTTGGCAATCACAGAGGTCAGACGTTTCTTGTAGTTGGCCACCAGGTTTGCACACATCTCAGGAGGGATTTTGTCCCACTACTTTTACAGATCTTCTCCAAGTCATTAAGGGTAAGAGGCTGACGTTTGGCAACTCGAACCTTCAGCTCCCTCCACAGATTTTCTATGGGATTAAGGTCTGGAGACTGGCTAGGCCACTCCAGGACCTTAATATGCTTCTTCTTGAGCCACTCCTTTGTTGCCTTGGCCGTGTGTTTTGGGTCATTGTCATGTTGGAATACCCATCCACAACCCATTTTCAATGCCCTGGCTGAGGGAAGGAGGTTCTCACCCAAGATTTGACGGTACATGGCCCCGTCAAATGATGCGGTGAAGTTGTCCTGTCCCCTTAGCAGAAAAACACCCCCAAAGCATAATGTTTCCACCTCCATGTTTGACGGTGGAGATGGTGTTCTTGGGGTCATAGGCAGCATTCCTCCTCCTCCAAACACGGCGAGATGAGTTGATGCCAAAGAGCTCCATTTTGGTCTCATCTGACCACAACACTTTCACCAGTTGTCCTCTGAATCATTCAGAGGCAAACTTCAGACGGGCATGTATATGTATTCTTGAGCAGGGGGACCTTGCGGGCGCTGCAGGATTTCAGTCCTTCACGGCGTAGTGTGTTACCAGTTGTTTTCTTGGTGACTATGGTCCCAGCTGCCTTGAGATCATTGACAAGATCCTCCCGTGTAGTTCTGGGCTGATTCCTCAGCGTTCTCATGATCGTTGCAACTCCACGAGGTGAGATCTTGCATGGTGCCCCAGGCCGATGGATATTGACAGTTCTTTTGTGTTTCTTCCATTTACGAATAATCGCACCAAATGTTGTCACCTTCTCACCAAGCTGCTTGGCGATGGTCTTGTAGCCCATTCCGGCCTTGTGTAGGTCTACAATCTTGTCCCTGACATCCTTGGAGAGCTCTTTGATCTTGGCCATGGTGGAGAGTTTGGAATCTGATTGATTGATTGCTTCTGTGGACAGGTGTCGTGTCTTTTATACAGGTAACAAACTGAGATTAGGAGCACTCCCGTTAGCCTCTCTAGGGTATGTGGGACGAAATCGTCCCACCTACTCAACAGCCAGTGGAATCCCGTGGCGCGATATTCAAATACCTTAGAAATGCTATTACTTCAATTTCTCAAACATATGACTATTTTACACCATCTTAACCTCTTGGGGCTAGGTGGGACGCTAGCGTGCCACCTGTGGTGCACTCCATCAACAGCAGGTGCATTTCAAGAGCGGCAAATTTGAATCCAAATAAATGTCAAAATTCAAATTTTTCAAAAATACAACTATGTTACACCATTTGAAAGATAAACATCTCCTTAATCTAACCACGTTTTACGATTTCAAAAAGGTTTTACGGCGAAAGCATAAATTTAGAGTATGTTAGGACAGTACATTTACAAGAGTTGTGTGTAATGTTTTGTCAAGTCAAAGACAGGGTCACCAAAACCATAAAACCAGCTAAAATGATACACTAACCTTTTACAATCTCCATCAGATGACACTCCTAGGACATTATGTTAGACAATGCATGCATTTTTAGTTCTATCAAGTTCATATTTATATACAAAAACAGCGTTTTACTATGGCATTGATGTTGAGGAAATCGTTTCCCTCCAATAACCGGCAGTCAAGTCAGCGTCACAAATTAAATAATTAAAATTAGAAAACATTGGTAAAATATTATATTGTCATTTAAAGAATTATAGATTTACATCTTTTGAACGCAATCAACTTGCCAGATTTAAAAATAACCTTACTGGGAAATCACACTTTGCAATAATCTGAGCACTGTGCCCAGAAAAATACGCGTTGCGATACAGACTAGACGTCATGTTGGGGAGATCTAAAATCGAAAATACTATGTAAATAATCCATTACCTTTGATTCTCTTCATCAGATGTCACTTCCAGGTATCACAGGTCCATAACGAATGTAGTTTTGTTCAAAAAAGCTCATCATTTATGTCCAAAAATCTCCGTCTCGTTAGCACATGATGTAAGCCAGCCGGACTTCTCGTCATGAACGAGGGGAAAAAATATATTTCCGTTCGTTCAAACATGTCAAACGTTGTATAGCATAAATCATTAGGGCCTTTTTTAACCAGAACATGAATAATATTCAAGGTGGACGAATGCATAGCCTTTTATAACGTATTGGAACGAGGGTACCCAACATGAAGTAGCGCGCCAGGTGTCTAATGGGACATCACCGTTCCATGGCTCTTGTTCGGTCAGATCTCCCTCCAGAAGACTCAAAACACTTTGTAAAGGCTGGTGACATCTAGTGGAAGCAATAGGAAGTGCCAAAATATTCCTAAACCCCTGTGTTTTTCAATGGGATAGCTTTAAAGTCAATACAACACATCAGGTATCCACTTCCTGTCAGAAAATGTCTCAGGGTTTTGCCTGCCAAATGAGTTCTGTTATACTCACAGACACCATTCAAACAGTTTTGGAAACTTTAGAGTGTTTTCTATCCATATATAATAAGTATATGCATATTCTAGTTACTGGGTAGGATTAGTAACCAGATTAAATCGGGTACATTTTTTTTATCCAGACGTGCAAATGCTGCCCCCTAGACCCAACAGGTTAAAGACAAGACTCTCGTTAATCTAACCACACTGTCCGATTTCAAAAAGGCTTTACAACGAAAACAAATCATTAGATTATGTCAGCAGAGTACCCAGCCAGAAATAATCAGACACCCATTTTTCAAGCTAGCATATAATGTCACAAAAACCAAAACCACATCTAAATGCAGCACTAACCTTTGATGATCTTCATCAGATGACACTCCTAGGACATTATGTTATACAATACATGCATGTTTTGTTCAATCAAGTTCATATTTATATCAAAAACCAGCTTTTTACATTAGCATGTGACGTTCACTAGCATACTTCCGGTGAATTTACTAAATTACTCACGATAAACGTTCACAAAAAACATCACAATTATTTTAAGAATTATAGATACAGAACTCCTTTATGCAATCACCGTGTCCGATTTTAAAATAGCTTTTCGGCAAAAGCACATTTTGCAATATTCTGAGTAGATAGCTCGCCATCACGGGCTAGCTATTTTGACACCCACCAAGTTTGGCACTCACCAAACTCAGATTTACTATAAGAAAAATTGGATTACCTTTGCTGTTCTTCGTCAGAATGCACTCCCAGGACTTCTACTTCATACACAAATGTTGTTTTGGTTCAAAATAATCCATAGTTATGTACAAATATCCTCTGTGTTGTTCTTGCGTTCAAGACACTATCCGAACGGTGATGTGCGGACGCGTATCGTGACAAAAAAATTCTAAATATTCCATTACCGTACTTCGAAGCATGTCAAACGCTGTTTAAAATCAATTTTTATGCGATTTTTCTTGTAAAAAAGCGATAATATTCCGACCGGGAAACCCTGTTTTCGTTCAAAGACTCCAAATCTAAAATGGACTCTTCACGTGCACGCGCGCACCCGTCTCATTGTTCTCAGATCGACCACTTACCAAATGCGCTACTGTTTTTCAGCCAGAGACTGCAAAGTCATCATTCAACGTTCTGGCGCCTTCTGAGAGCCTATGGGAGCCTTAGGAAGTGTCACGTTACAGCAGAGATCCTTTGTTTTTAATAAAGAGAGTGTAGAAGGCCAAGAAATGGTCATAGAGGGCACTTCCTGTACAGAATCTTCTCAGGTTTTTGCCTGCCATATGAGTTCTGTTATACTCACATACACCATTCAAACAGTTTTAGAAACTTTAGGGTGTTTTCTATCCAAATCAAACAATTATATGCATATTCTAGCTTCTGGGCAGTAGTAATAACCAGATTAAATCGGGTACGTTTTTTATCCGGATGTGAAAATACTGCCCCCTACCCTAGAGAGGTTAAGAGTGTGCTCCTAATCTCAGCTCGTTACCTGTATAAAAGACACCTGGGAGCCAGAAATCTTACTGATTGAGAGGGGGTCAAATACTTATTTCCCTCATTAAAATGCAAATCAATTTATACAATTTTTGACATGCATTTTTCTGGATTTTTTGGTTGTTATTCTGTCTCTCACTGTTGAAATAAACCTACCATTAAAATTATAGGCTGATAATTTCTTTGTCAGTGGGCAAACGTACAAAATCAGCAGGGGATCAAATACTTTTCCCCCCCACTGTACATTCTATTTGGAATGTTATTAACAGGGCGTTTGATGTTCATTTTGGACTTGTCAAGCTGACACTACTGAGCTTGGGGATACAGTGGCTCTCATTAGCACAGTTTGCTGAATCTATTGGCAGAATCCCACATGACCGGGAAGATGCTACTCACCATATATATATGTCAGATAGAAGCAATGATCAGGGGGCTAACAGATGCAGCTCCCAGATGCAGAGTCAATGGGGTCACAACCACTATAGTTCAGTGTTGGGACTGACTGAGCAGGCTGGGCAGGATGACATACAGACATCTCACAGCCTGCTGCCATGGAAATACAGAAAGTTTTTGGAGCAGCAGCACTTCCTACAGATGTAGGATCTTAATTTGAGCCAGTTTTCTACAGCAGGAAAATAATCCTGTGGCAACAGGAAATGTGAATTATTATGTGGATTATTATGAATGGACATTTTTGGGGGGGTTGATACATTTTCCGTTAGGTCAAATAAAGTCTGAATTTTCAAAGTGGAAATTACAAACTTTAGAAGCCTTTTATAAACTAAAACACACTACAAGTTTCCATTTCCTGCTGTGTAGGAAAATTGTCAGCAACAAAAGAGTGATCAAATTAACAGTGCAGAATGCAACGTCTATATATATTTACTTCCCCTATCCCAGATGAGAGTGCTCAGTTTGATTAGGATGTGTTTCATCAGTGCATCAGCAGGACCAAGTTACGAGTCAGTCTTAGGCTAACAACGGCTGGGAGCCATTAACACATTGTGCAACCTGCTGGAGCCATACTGTGCATAGGCTTGGGTTAAAGGGCTTCCCACCTCTCAATTCACACAGCCCTCCTAGGCATGGCCACTATATACAGCTAAATGATGATTTATGCCATTAAACCCATGGTGTGAGCTCTATAAACACATTCTCTAAATACATCCCTGTTCAGCAGGGCTGTAAGGCAGGAAAAGGCCCAGGAACCGAATCAAAGCCCATATAGTGGGCACAAACACTAGCCAAGGCATGGGTGAATCAATCGGCGATGGTGTTCACCGAAAAGCATCGCAAATAGATTGCATTTTCTGGGGAAATATTATTCAATTCCCTTGTTCTGCCAGATGGTCCGTGCAGCTAGAACGACTTCATCAGGAAGCGACTGGTGATCTATCCTGCGTGGAGAATGGGAATGTATTCAGGGGGAAAAGGAGCTTTATTAGAGCTCTGTGAGGGCACTCCAGCTTATTGAGACAAATACGGCTGGCAGCTGAGGAAGGGAACAGAGCCTGCGAGCCCTAGACCCTGCAGACCTCATTTGGGGCAAATAGGAGGGGAGGGCAGAACCACTTCCTTCCTACTTCCTGCGTGTTCTCATCCCAGCTGAGTCAGGTGGGTAACCCTGTTGTTTTAAACTAGCCTTATTCAGGGTGACTCAGCTCCCATTTATACTGCTCAGCTGGAGAAGATCCATGCATTTAACGTAACTGTAACACGTGTCGTGTGTGGAGGACCAAGACACAACAGGGAAGTGTATACTCATCTTCTTTTTTTAATATTGAGGAAGGAGAAACAAATGAAACTGTCACGCTTGTTGTCGGTGAAGGAGGACCAATACGCAGCAGGTACGTGTATGCTCATCTTGATTTTTATTAACTACAAAAATGAACATACAAAATAACAAAACGAAACGAACGAACAACTACAAACAGTCTGGTAAAGCATACGGCTTACACACAGAACAATCACCCCCAAATAACACATACAAACACACCCTAATATATGGGACTCTCAATCAAAGGCAGATAGACAACACCTGCCTTCAACTGAGAGTCCCAACCCCAATCAACCAAACATAGAAACACACACACTAGACTAACCATAGAATAAACTAAACATAAACCAAAACCCGGAAATACTAAATCAAACACCCTTTACACAAACACACCACCCCGAACCACATAAAACAAATACCCCCTGCCACGCCCTGACCAAACTACAAAACAATTAACCTTATATACTGGCCAGGACGTGACAGAAACACGTATACCATTAACAGAAATGACACTAACAGTTCTGTCAGGTGATAAGCACAAAACAGAATACAACTACCCACAATACAAACAAACCCCTAATTATTGGACCTTCAATCAGAAGCAACGAGGAGCCGCTGCTTCCAATTGAAGGTCAAGAACAAAACTGCACATAGAAACAGAGTGACTAGAATAAACATAGAAAATGCCCTAACATAGAAGGTGTAAACCCCGGATCGACCTAACAAAAGGAAAATACAAAAATAAACCCCAAAACAAAAAAATCCCAGTTTATATGGGAGGGAAGGGAGGGCAGCCACCGTCACCGACGATGCCTCTGCAACGATCCCCCCCATCCCGCATACTCGTCCCTACGGAGGTGGCTCTGGAGCGGGACGTATCCCTCGCTCCGTCACTTGCTCACCCCTCTTCCTGGCAGACTCTGGGGCGAGGTCCATCTTTGTCGACCTCGGACTTGGGATCCTCGCTACGGGCGACTCTGGTTGCACTGGACTGTCGTGTGACTCTGGCCGTGGACTGTGGGCCACTTCTCTCTCGGGCATAGGTGCCGGACACTCGGGCTGAGGCACTGTCATCGGGCACTCTGACTGAGACGCTGTTGTCTGCCACACTGGGTTAGGCGCTGTCGCTGGGCACTCTGGGCGAGACGCTGTCGCTGTGCCATTTGGGCGAGGCACGTGCACTGAAGGCCTGGTACGTGGGGCTGGCGTAGGGGACGCCGGACTAGGCCCACGTACCTCAGGGCTAGTGCTAGGGGCAAGAGTAGGACGAGTTGGGCTGGGCTGCCGCACTGGGAGCCTGGTGCATGGTGCTGGCTTCGGGGGAGTCAGACTAGAGACACACACCTGTAGGCTTGTGGGGGAGCAGGGATAGGTCGAGCTGGACTAGGCTGCTGCTCGGGAAGCCTGGTGCGCGGTGCTGGCTTCGGGGAGGCCAGACTGGATACACGCACCTGTAGGCTTGTGCGGGGAGCCGGAATAGGTAGAGCTGGACTAGGCTGCCGCTTGGGAAGCCTGGTGCGCGGTGCTGGGTTCGGAGGAGCCAGACTGGATACACGCACCTGAGGGCTTCTACAAGGAGCAGGAGTAGGATACACCGGGCCTTGGGTGAGTACTGGAAGTCTCGAGCTCACCTTCTGCACAACCCATCCTGGCTGGATGGCAGTAGTAGCCCTGTACGTTTGGGGTGCTAGTACAGGGCGGACTGGGCTATGCAGGGGCCTGATGGTCGCCGTGCGTAGAGGAGGTGTCCTGTAGCCTGGACTTTGGAGGCGTACCGGTGGCCAGACGTATTGGGCTGGCATCCTCCTTCCAGGCTGGATGCCCACTCTAGCACGGCCTTTGCTTGGGGCTGAGATCACACGCACCGGACTGTGCGTGCGCATGGGCGAGATCTTGCGTACTTCTTCGTACTTCGGCGCTCTCCACTCCATGTGCTCCCCATAATAAGCACGAGGTGTTGGCTTCCTTTGCCCAGCCACCCACCCCGTGTGACCCCCCAAAACAATTCTTGTGGCTGCCTCTCAGGCTTCCTTGCTAGCCGTGTCCCAACGTACTTCTCCCGGTCCTCACCGTTCCTTCGCCACAGACCTTCTCCCGCCAGGATTTCCTCCCATGACCACGATTCCCTGTAATCCTCCTGCTTCCTTGGCTGCTCCCTCTTCTGTTGCTTGGTCCGGGTCTGGTGGGTAGTTCTGTAATGCGTGTCGTGTGTGGAGGACCAAGACGCAACAGGGAAGTGTATACTCATCTTCTTTTTTTAATATTGAGGAAGGAGAAACAAATGAAACACGTATACCATTAACAGAAACGACACTAACAGTTCTGTCAGGTGATAAACACAAAACAGAATACAACTACCCACAATCCAGAATACAAACAAACCCCTAATTATTGGACCTTCAATCAGAAGCAACGAGGAGCCGCTGCTTCCAATTGAAGGTCAAGAACAAAACTGCACAAAGAAACAGAGTGACTAGAATAAACATAGAAAATGCCCAAACATGGAACATATACCAAAACTCTAGACCACTCTAATCAAACACCCCTTGTCTATACACTTAGACTAACAATCCCCGAAACATATAAACAAAATACCCCCTGCCACGTCCTGACCATACTAAACACTAACAAATAACACCTTTACAGGTCAGAACGTGACAGTAACTCGATGATGCACAGCAGTTTTTAACACTGGACTGGGCGAGAATGACTTCTCCTCTACGCTGCTGATGTAAGGAACACAGAATAATACTGCAAATTAGTTAGAAGCTAATGATAACCAAAGTCAGGATAGAGAACATCTGTGTGCATGGTTGTTCATTCAGAGCTAATAGATTTTTATATAATGGCCTAATGGCTGACAATTGTTCAGTGAAAGTATAACTTAAAGGGGTTGCAGTAGTCAGCTCTATGGTATGATTGTGATGGGAGCTGATTACCCCAGCATGCTTTTAAGAAATCCCCTGGAGGGTTAATTCTAGTCTGTGTGGGTGGTAAGAGGCCCTCTGATACCATGTGACATCCTGTTGTCTGGTTTGGCTGAAACACAATAACAGTACAGCTAAACATCCAGAACATTGCCTCCAGTTTGCATCTGGTGTGTGTCAGTTGCACGTGAGATGAAACACAGTAAGCCCCAATTACAGAAAACCTGGATTGCTGATGCTATATATTGGCAAATGAGAAGCTTTGAAGTCACTGGCCACCATAGGAATGAATGGAATTCTACAGTATTTCAATAAAATGTTTCAAGGAATGTTTCAAAATTACATATATTTATTTGTTGTAGTGGGGACAGTATTTTTCTTTTTACATGTTCATGTTCAGTTCTTAATATAAAGCATGCATTAAGGTATATGTAATAGAATAAACTTGTCAAATATTAATGTCGACATTAATAAATGCATTTCTATAGCTTCCAAAATATAGTTTTTTTTACAATGATGGAGTAACAATATGGCTGCTTGGTGGCTTCAAAACAGCACCACCCTGTCAGTTATCTAGGGTTAATACATATCATTGGTAAGCCCTTACTACCAATGCAAGAAGTGAGCTCAAGATGCTTTTAAAACATCATGCCATCGAATATTACCTTAATGCTTGTAGCAGCAGGCCACTGATGTGCGGCTCATTACCTCTAGACATTGGCCATTTCATTTCACGGGCTCGGTTTTCATTAGCTGTCCGGGCCTCCTGCCCATTAACTAAATTAAGGTTTGGATGCAAACTTCTGGCTCCAAGCAAGACCTCTGGGCTGCTTAACTGGGCCAGTGAGATTCACTGACAGAGGGACACATTTATTCCAAACCAAGGCCTGACTCAGCCATGAGAAAGGGGGTGGGTGAGAGAGAGACAGGGAGAGAGAGAGAGACAGAAAAAGAAATGCAGAGAGTAAAAAAAGAGCTAGAGAAAGCAACGGAGGGGTGTCTCTGAGATGACCATAACATCCAATTTACATACATTACCGTCACACAGCCACAGGAAATGAAATAAACATAAGTCCCAGCAGAGAGTCCTAGCCAGTGAGTTCTTAGTGAGTGGAGACATCCATTCTAGAGGAGTGACGGTGTAGGCAGGCGCTGCCTTGTCATCATGACACACCACACCTTCACTTATCAAGAGGATGACTGGAATGTCTAAGACAAATGGCTGTGGAGCAGCTACCAGGAAGAGGAAAAACATGTAGCTGTCACGTCCTGACCGTATAGGGGTTATTTGTGATTGTAGTTTGGTCAGGACGTGGCAGAGGGTATTTGTTTTATGTGGTTCGGGGTGGTGGTTTGTTTAGAAGGGTGTTTGATGTATTATTTACGGGTTTTGGGTTATGTTCTATGTTTTTTGTATTTCTATGTTCTTTCTAGTTTAGTATTTTCTATGTTAGGTATTGAGTGTTGGACTCTCAATTGGAGGCAGGTGTTTGTAGTTGCCTTTGATTGAGAGTCCTATAATTAGGGATGGGTTTTGTTTGTTAATTGTGGGTAGTTGTTTTTGCATTGCGTTGGTGTAGCCTGCAAAACTGTTTCCTGTCGTCGTTTTTTGGTGTTCACATTCAATAAATATAATGATGAGCACGCAACCCGCTGCGCCTTGGTCCTCTCTTCACGAAGACAGGCGTTACAGTAGCTCCATGTACATTATGGCTTAATTTGGTTTAATATGTCTCCAGTTAGGCATGATGCTGAAATAACAATAACTAGCGTTCCTGGTACATTAAATATGATGGGTCCTGTTTGCACCCTGTTATCCTGTAGTTCCTGCTTCCCAGTCTTGTCTTCCTCTCCGTTTCTTTGTTCTTGTGAATGGTTTTTCTCCTGCATGATGGACCGACTACCTGTAACGGCATGCACACCATTTCCATCCCTGCACTACTTTATGTGCAGGCACATGGTTACTAATACTTTAGGTGGGAGCACTGAGGCTGAGTGAGTACATCATATGCATTGTAATGATGCAATCCATGTGGTGTCATAGCTCAATACCATCAAGGTGAGATTCACACTCGGATGTGTTAATCCATGATTCAGCTTGTGAACCAAAGTCAGGCTAGAGGTGCTTTAAACAGACACACATGGAAAATAAACCCATCTCCCCATAGGAGCATGAAAATAAGTACCTAGTGAACTATTGTACAAAGGCAATACGACTACTTCAATACCACAGTGTACATGAGGCTCAGGCAAGTTGATTTATAATGCAGAATTTCGTCACTATTTCATTATTGCTACTGTCCATCAAGACAAAAGGCTACAGGGGTTTAACCACCAACAATACTTTATAATTCATGATTGTTCTACAAAATTGATGAACTTTCCCTATACTGTTGGTTGCCCTTTTTAGTATCCAGTGAATGTATGATGACTGAAAATACGTTATGTGAGTTATATAAAGCACTTTCCCCTTATTGTTAACAGTAACTGATTTAAATGATAACAAACACTGAAATGTAGCTATTGCTCACTTTTTAGTTTTGATATATGCTTATCATCGAGTTCTCAAAATTATAGCAATAACATGCATGCATACATGCCAGAGTCATTGAACAAGTTTAAATATCTAACCACAAAAAAGGCATGTGATTTGTTGCGCATTTGAAATGCACAGTCCTATACGGAGTAGTAACTTTTCCTCGGGGCGGAAGTTGTACCGTTTGCTGACGCTAGGAGCTGTCCATGGTGCTGAAGCGTCAGCGGCGTATTAGCTGTCTTGACGGTTCTGACAGCACAGAGAGCCAGGAATCCGTTTACTGAGCGTTACAATTAAACGGGCTCTGCGTTTCAGTTGATTGTTGTCAGATCTGCTTATTGCTCGACTTGCTAAATAAGTGCAAAAGCAGCACGGCTTTCTCTGTGTTTCACAGACCTCACGGACATTTTATTCTCCGTTTGCTTATTTTGCTCTGGAAAGTATTTAATATAAGGACGTATTCTGTGAGCAGAGAGCGACTTCGACTTCAGTAGACATGTGTATAAGAAGAGACGACCAATTACACGTCATCTTTACGGTGTTGGTTCTCGCTGCTGCGGTGACAAGCATACATGGGCAAGGTAAGACATAGATTCAGTCCTACCTGGAGTTCTGGAGAAAATGACTATGTTTTAATGTCAGTCTGCTACGATAGTAGGCTATTTGCGATATCAGCCCCTACGGCTCCGCGTATGGTATCAACTGTTCCTGGCACCAGTTCTACAAGTGTGTTTGTGCTCTTAATATAGTTCTATATTTATATGCATAAGTCCATTAAGGACAAGGATCTGTATTCTGTCCCTGATATCCTCGCATGCGTCCCGGTCTGTCTACAATAAAGTAAAATCCCCCAAAAGCCCTTAGTACTTGGAAGCAGAAAGAAAACGTCACAGGGACTTAAGTGACTTACTTAATTCCTTTAAAACATGATGTAATATTTAAAAATGTTTCACTGGGTGTGTTTGCATCATTATATACATTTAATCAAGCTAGAGCTCTCCTTAGTCATAATAAACTCATGGAACAAAAGTTAAGCATGCCCTTAGTTAATACATAAATATATGCTGTAAATGTATGGAATACAAATGTAAATATTGCACCAAACACAACATACACTCTCAATTAACATAGTTACTGATCATATTGCTTGATTCATTAAAATGGGCAAGGGGTTTGTAAAAAACATTTTAGGAGTCTACTTTGTACTCTCTATCACAACACGTTTGTTTTGGTTTTTGACAACCGGATTCAAAGGACAACTGTAATGGAATATAATATTAATGGCATACAACACTGCCTTTCTGGTTAAGAAACATCAATGAAAAGTCCTATTCAATAATATAGCATACAATTAGGAGTAGCCTAGAACAACATTTTACGCAACACCGGGGTGAGCAGACCTTTACTATTTGTGTGAGATGGTCCATGTGGCAGACGGTGATTAAGAGACTAATGCTCAGGAAGATGAAGATTACTGACCGAGCTGTTTGACACAGTTGAGTGCTACAGCGGGAAGCGCCTCTACCCATTGCACAGTGCAACGGTCTTTAAAACAAATATATATATATATTTTTTAGGTGCAATGGTCTCACTTATTTATGCTCTGTCCACACAATTTTATAAAGCCATGTCACTCGAACTTTGTAGTCTGTAAACAATATCCCAATCTTTCTTCAATTATGTGACTTTTAAATGTCTTAAACCAGTTTAGGCTAGTCTACTATTTTCTCTCCACAAAAGTCATCCCTATGATTATGAGAAACCACATTATTTTGTTCCTTTTGCCTCTGAGCAAGTGAATATTTAACCTCTTATCTATGAGTTTAGTTTTTCAGTCATGTTTCTTTTTCATAGAAACTGGATCGATACTGTTGACTGACATGAACTTCATCTGAGCCAGTCTATGCATCATGAGACATGCAATTTATTCTGTATCCATAATGTCATGTAAATAACTCATGCCATGCACCTTTCAGGCTCTCTACACAGAGATCCCATCAAATACTTTATGAATAAGACCCTATGAATTGCAAATTCCCTCTGTGTGAAACCATTAGCTATTTGTCTAAGGAGCTTAGAGGATTGCGTATAGAGTACTAACTGTGAGAGTGTATAAACAGGCCGACAGGCTGCGTCAACAGCTTTCCCACTCTTCTCTCTATTGCAGTCATCCGGTACAGTAGGCCAATATGTTCAAGGGCTATTTCAATGTCGTACACTGATTTCTCATCGGCATAATGCGTTGTGTACGTTCCCTTTATTCACAGATGATGACAGACCAATAAATACTTATATAACTAGATTTAATAAAAAAAGTATTCACTCCTGGTGTCAATGTTAAGGGTGTGTACTGGAGGTGAAGTCAGGTGCAGGAGAACAGAGTGTAGTGAACAGGCGCACTTTTTATTCCGGTCCAACAAAAGCTCAAAAGTACATAAATGTACCCAAACACGGAACATAGACAAAAGTAGGCGCGACAATGCCCACATAACATAAATACAATTTCACACAAAGACATGGAGGGGAACAGAGGACTAAATACATGCAGTGTGATTAGGGAATGAAAACCAGGTGTGAATGGAACAAGACAAAACAAATGGAAATATGAAAAATGGAGCGGCAATGGCTTGAAAGCCGATGACGCCGAATGCCGCCCGAACAAGGAGAGGAGCCGACTTCGGCGGAAGTCGTCACAGTCAAATTATGACAACTGACTTTACACTGTCATGATACAAGCCATTGATTTGGTCAGCTGACCAATTACATAACCAAAATAACAGTTAAAGACATGATATGAAGTTACAGTAGCTGACAGCTGACACCAGGCATAACTGTTTATGTCATATGTTGAGTCATTATTATGACTGCATTATTTAGGCCTAACGACAGAGCATCAAGTAAACAACAGCTTCTGTGTGTCGTGACAGCCCATAATGGTTAGTATAAGATCAATTAATTGCAGACTGCTTAAAGAATTCCAACAGCCTCCCCGTAAACACACCAGCTGAACAGCATCCCTCGCTCACCGCTGAACACTCCTGGTGTCAAGTGTCAGTGTGTGGCGGGTCGGACGAAGTCAGGCGCAGGACACAGAACTGAGTAAAAACGTAACTTTACTCGAAAATAAAGCAACAATATATTCCACGCTGGGAAACACACCAGCTCACAGAAATACTGACCACTTAACAACGAACAAACACGCACAAAAACCATGGGAAAAACAGAGGGTTAAATAATGAACATGTAATTGGGGAATTGAAACCAGGTGTGTAAAACAAAGACTAAACAAAAGGAAAATGAAAAGTGGATCGGCGATGGCTAGAAGGCCGGTGACGTCGACCGCCGAACGCCGCCCGAGCAAGGCGAGGGACCGACTTTGGCGGAAGTCGTGACACCTGGAAGAAGGAACAAAATGCACACAGTATTTTTTTAGAGCAAAGTAACCTTTGATAGTTTGCATTAGTGCATTCAAGGCTGAAGATATTTAATGATAACAATCAGTGGTGTAAATGTGCCCTTGTGGTGTTTTTTTCTGAGTAAACTTGAGCAATGCTTTTAATGCATCAGACTTTCACGGAGCAGAAAACCAAGCCTTGCTTCACTTTTCTTTGTATGGCTGATGTCAGCCTGGATTCAAAGCTTTGGCTAGAGACAAATTGCTTAACACCTTGAAATACAATGGAATGGTATTCATCTTGACAGGGTAATTACTGCTCAGTGATCACCATCTATCTTAAGCTATTTTAAGGTCTGACCTTTCACCTTTCTCCTTTGTCTTTAAAGAGCGGCTATCATGCATGCTATTCATGCTCTCGACAATACTCAGGCGCGCGAACACACACACACGCACACACAAACTATTTCCCATTCTTTGTTTGGATATCTTGGTTTGTGTGTGGTAGTTTGTGTTTCCAACATTTTCACAGAATTTCGTGGCCCATTATCTCTGTACAGTGTCCCACATTATCTGAATGTGCTAACATGTGCAGGGTGGGATCTAGGAGATTGAGTTTGGGGATGTTTTATGTATCCTGCATCTCATTAAATCAATTACGAGCCCCTCCTGGTTGATGGAGCTCTCCTTGACACGCCACTGTCGGTTTGAATATTGTACTAAAGATGAAAGTCTATGATTAGAATAATGAGCCATTCAACAGAGCCTTGTGGAAGAATAGAGGATTATTACCCATGATTTGTGCTAGATGGGGGTTCAGGGGCTGGAATATGCCTGGAAACAGGTACTTATTACTCTAAGTATGGCAAATCAATTTAAATTGCACGACAGAGGTTTTCACTGAAAGTCCATATTTTATTTTTGCTCTTGGGGACACAGTTGCCCTCCCCAAGTTTTGTTAGGAGCTTGATATTTTTAGAGAGAGGGGGGGGGGGGGGGGGGGGTAGCTAGTTCCACTTTCAGATAGCTCTACTGTAGACAACATAGAAAATCAAATATCGACGATTTCTCAATAGAATTACAAGCTTATGTAAGTTGATGCACTCTTAATCTATAGCATGCAGTCATTCAGTCTATAGCCTAAAATTCTTTCATAAAGCCACCATCAACTTAGTCACGGATGGAGCGTTAAAGATAAATGAGTGACACCCCCATCTCATTTCAGAGCGAGGAGAGAAAGCCTGTCATTCATGGTGATCCGGAGTAATCGTTTCCTCACAGAGTTTTTAGGAAGGTGGTGGGAGTGGGTGGCACACAGGCAGGCAGCAGACGTCCCATTCAATTATACTGCACGTTCTTGAATTGTGATCATCCTGTAATTTCAGAGGAGGGGATAGAAAATGTTCAACACCTGTTTTCTGGATTACTGGTGATTAACTTCATCAAGGGCCATTCAGCATCTGCACGCTGTCATAATTAGTTTCGCTTTCCTTCAGCTTGTCAATTGTAAATGAGAGTCATTATGCCAGAATGACCCCTTTTCCGGGCTTGGCGCCTGACAGTGCCGTTCCCTGCTTCTCTGCCTCTCTGCCTCTCTCGGCCTCCCAGGTGGAGCATACAGCCTGGCTTTATGCTGTCATTTGTTAGCTCTCCATCTGATAAGGCTTTCTGCTCTTACAGTATGTCACGTGCATTGTAATGTCAGTCATCATCTTTTTAAATGTGGTTTAAAAGGTTTATATTTTTGTGGAAACTATTCTGTAAATATCTTGTTAAAATAATCTCTGAATTCATTTACATTTTATTTTACTCTGCAATGATTCTCTCTTTGACATTTTGTTGCTGTATGTACTCAATGTAGAATTAATTCCGTTGTTCTTGTATAAATAAGGGGTTGCTTTAGTCGTCAAAACCTTAGCCTAGAGAAAATCATGGAACCTTTCATGGCTGTTTACCATTGCTTCACTCTAAGTGGCCCTGGGTATGGCTCTTTGGTGATAGATAAGGATTTGATGAGCAGGTTCTTCAGGAGGACTTATCATCCGTTTTCAGATCGTGACGGTTCCTCTCGTCACTCTCCTGGTAATCTCCAGTGGGGTGAAGCACATTTAGAGGGTTCACACCGACTGCAGCCCATTTCACCCAGGCCATGCGTGCAGCGACGGAAATAAGAAATCTCTTCAGAGGCGGATCCCATCACTCACAGCCAATCCTTTTATGATATATCACTCTCAACAGAGAGGGTCGAGGCAAGAAGCGGTTAAGAGAGGGTCAGGGATTGAAAAAACGTGACTCGCCAACATCAGTGGCAATGTAGATTAAGTGGATTCTCCCTCCCTCTCTGCCTCTCGTGTCCACCTCCATTTGACCTCTGACCTTCGTCTGTCAGCTGAATAGAGTGCTGCCTGCTGCTACCTCGTCAAGGCAGAGCAGAGTGGGCTGAGCTTTTAGCTGCCGTCCCTTGGGCCTTTTGCCTTATCAATCCTACAATCACTGTCCCACAAAAAAAAAAAAATGTCAGTGTGGTGAGCCCCTCCCCCAGTCCCCCACTCCAGAGTTCACACTCTGCCAGGCTGCGTACACACCTCTCTAATCAGGAGTGGCGTGTGCTTGGGCTGCAGAGGAGCTGGCTCTCTGAAACAATTAGGCCCAGGGATAGCTCCAGCTCTCTTCCCCCTGTTCTGAATGCCAGATCCCATCTAGAAAGCACTTCATCTGGGCCGGCACAGAGGCCCTAGCTCGGCTGGGTAGCACCGTGTGGAAGGCAACAGGTAATAGCCTGTGTAATGTGTTTGGAGGAGTAGCTTTAGTATTCACAGCCAACGTTGACCTCAGCCAGGCAGGGCCACCCCCACAGTAATTTCCTCTGAAAAGATGTAATTGAATTCATCAGGAAGGGTAAACATATTGTAAGTAGCAGAGTGAGATAATGATGTTGTGGATAGATCAAGGAAGGGGATAGCAGCTTCACAAGTAATTGAAAATGGGCAAAGCCAAACACAATGGTATTGGTAGTGTGTCTGACTTACGCACTTTGCTTTTTCAGACAAGTTAGCTAAATAGTACCATCCTTTGTGGTGTCCTACATTGACTCAGATGGCAGTTTGTTTTGTTATACCACACCAGCCATGGGAGCTGACTACTAAATTCAGCCTGACTACTTAAAAAGCTCACTCCAATCACTCCCCCCCCACAAAACAAATTCCATTTTAGGAGAACCTTTCTGTGATTTGTTTAAAGGAGGCAGTTTAAAGGACACACACATAAGCAAACACACACAACCAAAGCTGCACACACTTGCACAGGTATGCATTCAGACAACGATGGCAATCGGATAAAGCAGAATATTAGATTTTGGTGATGTGTTTTCTGTAGATATTGCTGTGCAAGTACAAAACAATTCAAGATGTTATCTTAAACTGATTGACAATTGCAGAAGAGCTTTCTTCCCTGAATAGAAGGCAGTCCAGTGGATGCCTATCCATCCAATCCTAATCTTAGGAAAATAAAACGTTTTAGTTTATTTCCAACTTCATACTACTTCTTGCTACATATCTATATATTGATTGTGTTGTTGTCCCCTGTGTAGGTTTGCTGGGCTTTTCTGTTATAGAAGAGTGCCACTCGGTTCCTGCCATTTACCTCCTAGCACTCTCCCTACCAACAGGGCTATGATGTGGTTGTGGTTGTGGTTGTGAGCATCTCATCCCTGTGTTGAGAGGTATTTAACCATGATCCCAGAGGATCCTGCCGCATGTATAATTGAGAGGTTTTCACATCTGCTGCCATGTCAGAAATATTGAACATTGTCGCTCAGGGGAACCACGGGGCAGCCTGTTCTGTTCTGTTCTGTCAGTGCAGACTGTGCAGTGAGTGGCCTGTAATTAGAACACTCCTCTTTCGATTAGTTGGCAGAGGAGCCCTCACATTGATTGGTCTGTTGGGCTTTTTTCAGATTAAATCCGTCCTGTGGTAACCTAACGTAGCAGGCGTAAAAGAAATGCCTGAAACTACATGCTCCATATTCTGGTCATGACGAGAAAGGAAAAAACTGTCGGGGGAGGTTCTCTTCTGCAATGTCGGGTAAATGTGGAGGAGGAGTTAAGATGGAGTACCACAATTCCGGTTGGAAACAACTTCAGAGAGCCAGCTAGCAAACGTGCCATAGCTTCCTGCTATACAATATGTTTCACGGGGACTGTAAACAGCGAGGCGCGCGTCCAAAGCAGAAGCCGTGTCACAGTCTGTCTACCTTTTCCCCTGAAAAGTGGATGTTGCCTACTCAGCTGAAGGTGGTCATGTGGTGCCAGACGAGCCCAAGGCTTCCTGTCTTTATAGGGCTATAATGAGGCCAAAGCCCAGCTGAGGACTCCTGTGTCCCTCGTTGTTGTCGATCAAATAAAAACGTAAAGAGATGTATTGTCTGCATTCAGTCATTATATCATCGCTTTCATTCATTTATGAATGTTTTCATCCCTGAGTTGACCTATTGTTTTACCTTTCTTTTGGTTCACTGATTAAATATATTATGTAATATGGCCACATTGGCTAAAAGTCAATTTTGTTGTACTTGTAAATAACAAACCAATTATAAACAAACCAATCAATTTTCCTTGGACTACCCATCCTTCTCACATCATTCACACTGAAACAAAACCACACACTCCCAGGACAGCCACAGCCTATATTTCTGTAGAGCGGCCACTGCAGTTGAGAGGATTGTATGTGTGTGGTGAGATGAAAGCCTGGTGTATATAGCCATTCTGCTCAGCCAGCGCCAGCAGCTCTGACGAACAGCGAGACAGACAGACAGTGCTAAATGTCTGTGTGCTGAAGCTCCCTCTCCCTGCACAATGCCAATGCATTGGAAAACAGAGAAAAAGCTGCCTTGAAGGCTGGTGTGATTATAACGTATGTGAAATAGTACTCTTCTCTCCAGCCATGTTTAAAATGTATTATCTATCTGCTGTTCCTTGTGGAGCACTTGTATGTGAATGTGATCAGCCGACTTCACTTCAGGGACCAGGCTTTGAGTGGATGGCTCTCCAAGTAAATGTCTGTGTGTTTTTATTTTCTCAAGCTAGATGATTCACAGGTAGAAAACAGAGGGAAGGGAGAACGGCTTGGAGACATTGGTTTGTTTTATAATTTTTCACTCGCCACTGCTTTTGGTATTGAGTGATACACGTATGTGAGTGTGTTATTTTCCCAATCCCGCCCAACACCCAAATAACATAGAGAAGTTAGGCTATCTGGTTGGTGTGTGTAAATCAGACAACTACAGACAACCACACAGGCTACACCGCTACATGTATATTGTAATTGTAAATCTATGTACAGTTCATAGATCATTAGTTTTAATGTGCTTGTTGGAACCATAATTATTAGCTGTAGACCTTGTCAATAATTCACTCAATACAATTTAGTCTGCAATTTATTTTCTGACGTATTACTGCAGTGTGATTTCCTAAAGTCGAAACAAGAACATCACTCTATCGAACAAGCCTGACCTTGATAGTAAATCCTGTACTCTTGCATATTTATTTTTTCATCTGTCATGTTTTATTCACTGTTCAGAAAATATTGCAATATACAAAGCAACATATGGATGGATAAAGTGTGTGTAGGTCAGTATGTATCTATGCACAGGTGTGTATGTAGGCTAGTACGCATGCATGCGTGTATGAATGCTTGAGTTTTCAGCTAACGTGAATTCTTTATATATTTTTTCTTTTTTCTTTAACCTTTAACTAGGTAAGTCAGTTAAGAACAAATTCTTATTTACAATGACGGCCTACCCCAGCCAAGCCCGGACGACGCTGAGCCAATTATGCGCCGCCCTATGGGACTCCCAATCACAGCCTGATGTGATGCAGCCTGGAATTCAACGTAAAATCATAAAAAAATGTCACCATATCATTGAATTTAGGTTAAACGTTGGGTGAAAAAAAGACAAAATGTCCTTACGTTAATGACTTTTTACAAATCCAATCCGTTTTCCACGTTGGTTCAACATCATCACGTGTTTTTGGGGTTGAAATGACGTGGAAACAACATTCCTTCTGCCAGTTTTTCCCAGGGGGCAGTGTGCGTGTGTGCCCTCAGGGTCTTTCAGTCTGACTCTCCATGCATCTGGCCCTATGTCAGCACTGTGTTATCAGCCCTATGTCAGCAGCGTGTTATCAGCCCTATGTCAGCAGCGTGTTATCAGCCCTATGTCGGCAGCGTGTTATCAGCCCTATGTCGGCAGCGTGTTATCAGCCCTATGTCAGCAGCGTGTTATCAGCCCTATGTCAGCAGCGTGTTATCAGCCCTATGTCGGCAGCGTGTTATCAGCCCTATGTCGGCAGCGTGTTATCAGCCCTATGTCGGCAGCGTGTTATCAGCCCTATGTCAGCAGCGTGTTATCAGCCCTATGTCAGCAGCGTGTTATCAGCCCTATGTCGGCAGCGTGTTATCAGCCCTATGTCGGCAGCGTGTTATCAGCCCTATGTCAGCAGTGTGTTATCAGCCCTATGTCAGCAGCGTGTTATCAGCCCTATGTCGGCAGCGTGTTATCAGCCCTATGTCGGCAGTGTGTTATCAGCCCTATGTCAGCAGCGTGTTATCAGCCCTAGGTCAGCAGCGTGTTATCAGCCCTATGTCGGCAGCGTGTTATCAGCCCTATGTCGGCAGCGTGTTATCAGCCCTATGTCGGCAGCGTGTTATCAGCCCTATGTCGGCAGCGTGTTATCAGCCCTATGTCGGCAGCGTGTTATCAGCCCTATGTCAGCAGCGTGTTATCAGCCCTATGTCAGCAGCGTGTTATCAGCCCTATGTCGGCAGCGTGTTATCGGAGAAATCCAATGTTGTCACATCAAGCGAGGCCCCTGTCCCCTACCACAATGGAACAGACTGACGTCTCCTGGCCGACGAGATATTCTGCTGTTCTGAGCTGTCATTTGAATGGCAGATGACACCCCGTCAGTCAGTCACAGTAGAGATGCGGCGAGAATAGGGATGGCCAATCATCACACAGCTGACCTCACCCCATCGCCTCTGGAGACACACTATGCCTCAGCAAGGGCAGGCTCAGATTCACACCCACAGCAGACACAGATTCTATTATAGTTTCTAGTCTGGAGAGAAACGCACAATGTTTCGTTGATGGAGCATTTTGCATGTTATTTTTTTATTTGAACTTTTCCAAGATCAGAAACACACACCGATTTTTTACTTGGCGATTACATATTCAGCTCTTGTTTGTCTTGTTGTGGAAGAGACAAAACAAGTATCAGTGAGTTTGTTATTTTCAATCAACTCCTCCCTGAATTGTGTGCAGGTTAAAGGGTTCAGTGCCAATCAGAGAGAGGATGGTAATCAGAGGAGCTCAGTGAGATGTGGGGTCTGGATGGTTGAGCTCACTGGAACATTATCCAGATGTACCATGGTGTACTTATAGTCTCCATGGTACATTAGACTACAGGCCTGTTATTGTAACACACAGTAGTCAGAATGGCAGAGGCAAACAGACAACACCCCGAAGACTGCAATCTACTGGTCCAACCCAACACTGCAAAGTTTGTTAGATCAGTTTTAGTCTTGTGTTTGGGAGTCGGAGTTACTCAAAGTATATTGTCTCAGATGTACTCCACTCTATGAGGAAACACAACAATGGGCAATTTATTCAATTCACTTTTTGTGTCAGTTTATGTATCACAATAAAAGTTATATTATAGTAGTGTGAGGGAAACACATGTTGCAACACAGAGCTGTTCACTCTTCAATATCATTTTAAGAGGATATTGAGATGAGAAATGAGGATAGTGGGGACTGGGGTGTATTGAGAGTTACCGGGCGAGTGTGGGGGAGTCTCTGCACATGAGCCTTTGCTGTGTGTACATCCCAGGATTAAATCTGGATTATGGAGGCAAACAGAGAAAGGGAACTATGACAGTAGGGGATGAGAGTGGGCTGCCCACAGTTCACACACAACACACACTGTCTGTATGCAGGGCTGGGGTAAACATGCTTATTCTCTTGTCTGTCTGTTAGAGAAAATAACATTGTTTGTTTTTAAGCTTTGCTGTTACAATTGGGAGTCAGGTAAACACCAAAAACTGCCTACCATTGAGACATGCATCAATTCAAACCCTAATATTCTCACATTGTGAGTCATCTTCAGAGAACGGTGGGGAAAGTAGGGAGGAACATAAGAGAAATCATTTTAATGGACTACGCGAGGCCCCAAAAGGCATGTAATGTCATCCCAAAAAGACAGTATATACTATAATTGCTCTGGGTTGTTCTAACAAGCTCTTAGCCAAAGAAGAAGCTTGCAAAAAATATGCCTCTCTAGCAGATGGTACCATTGTTGCCCTCTTGTTGCTTTTCACCACTAACATCAGTAGCATCATAGACGTAACTCCTGTGCCTGGTAGCAGGCACTTCTTTGAAATGACTGCTATAATGGGGAGCCCAGATGTTTATCGCAGACTGGCTGAGGAGCGGGACGTGGGAACGAATAGTGTGCCAAAGATCATCTGAAGGCATCCTTTGAGAAGACGTCCTTGATGTCGCTATCAACTCATCTCACTTTTCCTGAATTTGCACAATTTGCTGTATTTCCCTGTAAAACGTCCCTCTCCTCCTCCCTGTCCTTTTAGCAGAACAAAAGGCTGCTATCACAGTTGTCTGTCAGTGTGTGGTGTGTGGAGAGGCCCAGAGATGGTCCAGGTACAGAGACTCAGATAAACAAGGCATGTCTCTTATCATTCCTCCCAAAAGACAGGGCCAGCAAAGGGCGGATTCTGTCCATCGATATTTGTTTTGTAATATTTTTCTGTTGGTATTTATTTACCACAGTAGCACCAGATGTATCATAGCTCACCATACACACACCACATAAAAGCAGCAGATTTCACACCAACGGAAGTATAATAACATCTGTAATAAGACTACAGTAGTGGAGGCATGTGTTGTATTTTCATGGCAGGAATCGCACGATGGTTCATCTGAGGTGGAAGTTTGTAAACAATTTGACAGAGAAAGATAGTGAAAGGGACAAAGAGAGAGAGAGAGGGAAGCAAGAGATAAAGAGGGAGAGAGAGGAGGAGAGAGTGACTAAGAGAAGAGAGAGAGAGAGAGCGAAAGAGAGACAACGTGGTACATGCCCTTTGGGTAGGATGCCGACTCATTCTCTCTTGGGGAGGTGGAGGTTGTGAACGTGCTGTCTGAGGTGGCACCCCCATAGGCACGCCTGTCATACAGTTGACTGCCCGTGCTCTGAGTCACTTCACAGCTAGGCATGCACAACCATATCTGCACTCAGCACAGAGTCTGGCGACCCCTTTGACCTCTCCAACGTGGGGATGACTTGTTTCCATTTTGTTTACTGCTATTAGCAAAACACAACTCCTTTTATAGTCGCCTTCATTTTGAGAGTAAGTAACAACCCTAGAGGGTTTTGAGACGCCCCAAAGATCTTACCAAGACGTGCCTGCCTGCCTGCCTACCTCACAGCTCCAATGCAATTACCTTCCGTTAATAAAGCTGCCCAGTCCTGAGGCTGGGTCGCCCTCCGCTGCTCCCCCCGGCCCTCCTCGGCCCCTAGACACTCACTGTGTAATCAAACTGACGAAGACCTCTGCTTGTGAGGTGCCAGGCTGTTTACCTTTGCTGCTGTGTGGATTGACGGCCGGGCCGTCTGAACTGAGGCATGGCTTGATGTGAAAGCTCCTCGGTTGCTGCGGGATGGAGGGAAAGGCAGGCAGAGGCAGCCCTCCTCTGAGGGGGTAGGCTAACTGAGTTTGACAGAGCTGTTTCTGCTGAGAGGCTGCAGGGATGCTGCTTCCTGGGCCAACTCCAGGACCCTCCGCTTTGTGTCTGAATGTGGAGTTGAGGAAGTGGTGAATGGTAATGCAGAGGGAGGAGGCCCAGTAACCCGTCTGTGGACTGTCAGCGTGCTGAGGACAGCAGCACACCACTCACTCCTCTCTGTGAATCTGTAGCCTTTCTGAATTTTCCCCTCTATTTATATTACATTAAAATGTTCTTGGTTCCCAAGAGCTTAAGTAAAGCTTTTATTTAGAAATCCAGGGCTTAAAAACAAAGGTGTCATTGTACGCTGATGATTCATGTTTTCTTTTAAATCGACAACTTGGATCCCTCCACAGCCTCATAGAGGATCTAGATACTTTTTCTAACCTCTCTGGAGTGTACTATATTACATGTTGGATCACAATTTTTTTGTACTTTTACACTATCGTGTAGTTTACCAATAAAATGGTCTGATGGTGATGTGGACATACTCGGTATACATATCCCGAAATAACTAGATCTTGCTGCCATGGAAAGGAAAATACCTGTCTATTTGTGGAAAAATCACCCTGATTAACTCTTTGGTCATATCCCAGTTTACCCTGATTAACTCTTTGGTCATATCCCAGTTTACCCTGATTAACTCTTTGGTCATATCCCAGTTTACCCTGATTAACTCTTTGGTCATATCCTAGTTTACATATTTTCTTATGGTCTTGTGGAGAAAACGTCCCCTGGCATGACATCACTGTAACACCACTCCTCCACTGGCCTTTCTCTCACTTCTTAATAAAGTTTAGTTTTTAGTGCACAGTTTACAGTTTAGCGCACAGTTTAGCGCACAGTATTTTAAATTATTTGAGAAAAAACGATTCCGTTTTATTTGGAACGGCAAGCCAGACAAAATTAAACAGGCTTATTGTAAGGTTCTGGGTGTAGCTGGTGCAGAGGAGTCAGGCGCAGGACAGCCGAGATGAGTAACACAATGAACTTTACTCAAAATTTCCAAATACATGAAGAAATACCAAGCCCACAAACAACGGACCGAAATTACAATAAAACATGGGGAAAACAGAGGGTTAAATAATGAACATGTAATTGGGGAATTGAAACCAGCTGTGTAAAACAAAGACAAAACAAATGGAAAATGAAAAGTGGATCGGCGATGGCTAGAAGGCCGGTGACGTCGACCGCCGAACGCCGCCCGAGCGAGAAGAGGGACTGACTTCGGCGGAAGTCGTGACACTTATTTATATAATGAATATGAATTTGGAGGAAAGAAATGATTAAATATTAAAGCATTAGACCTCTCAATAAAGGCTTCAGTCAAACAAAAGTTATACTTAAATCCAAACTGGTTCTCTAGCAAATTAGTAAGAATATGAATAAGAATACCCTATGTTCAAGAAAGGCCTTTTTCCCTTTATTCAGATTACAACCTCTCACTTTCAGTTATTTGAAAAGGAAATCATCTCCCAAATATTGCTATTTTTAAAACAAGCCATAGAAATTTGGTTGAAATTTCAATTTAATCCACCAGAAAGGACAGAACAAATTACACAACAAATATTGTGGTAAAACTCAAATATACTACAAAAAAAGGTATAATCTTCATCTTCAATTATATCATAGGACTGATGGAATTATATCATACATGCAGCTAACAAAAACATAGATAAATGTCTGCTTTACCCAAAATTACAACCAACTAATTGCAGCATTACCGCAAAAATGGAAGAGGAAGTGGAAGGAGGAAAAAGTAAAGAAATGGTCTGTCGGCCCAGCATTAAAGACCTTAATTGGTTAAAGAAAATATACCAGTTTCATTTAAGGACCAAAAAATGGACAGCCGTGCCATATAGATCGCAAAAGAGACTTTTGGCGTACCGATTCTATGGCACATGGTGTATGAACTGATACGCAAAACGATGCCGGATTAAACATTTTTCAATTTAAATTATTACACAGAATTCTTGCAACCAACATAATGTTATTTATATGGAGGATACAACCTTCCCAGCTCTGCAGATTTTGCTGCGTAGAGGCAGAATCATTAGATCATTTGTTTTGGTACTGTCCATACTGTATGTTGCTTGTTTTTGGTCACAGATCCAGTAATAGCTGAAGAATTGCAATATTTACCTGGAGCTAACCCTGCAGATAGCTGGGCGATCTGAAAAGTCATATTCAATTGATCAATAAAATAATAATATTTTGCAAAAAGTTTTATTTTCAATTTACTATATCTGAAGAAACAATGAGAATAGAAAGGTTCAGAACTTTTCTGAAACATCACAGGACAGTTGAAAAATATATGGCAAATAGAAATCCAATATGGATGGTGTTAAAAGATAGATGGGAGGGGTTGAATGGAGCTGAAGGTTGGGACTAATAACAACAAACAATAAGATAACTAATGTAAAACATACTGTGTCCGAAAAACGTTTATGGGTTAAGAACTTTTGTGAAAGAGCACAGTTTGAAAGATATTGCAAATAGAAATCAAACCAGATGGACATCAGAATGAGATGGGAGAGGTTGAGGATAGAGGAAGGACAGGAGTAGAATAAACAAAATATACAATTGAAGTCGGAAGTTTACATACACCTCAGCCAAATACATTTAAACTCAGGTTTTCACAATTCCTGACATTTAATCCTAGTAAAAATTCACTATCTTAGGTCAGTTAGGATCACCACTTTATTTTAACAATGTGAAATGTCAGAATAATAGCAGAGAGAATGATTTATTTCAGCTTTTATTTCTTTCATCACATTCCCAGTTGGTCAGAAGTTTACATACAAAATTCCATAAGTGACATGTTGTATATTTAACCATCTGTTCCCCCCATGTCCTTGTCCGGTATTGTTTTTTTGTAAGTGCTTGTGCACGTTATGTCTGGTGTGCGTCGGGTTTTGTACCCATTTATTGATTGTTCTGTTTTCCAGTGGGTTTTTATTATTAAACTGCGCCGTTGGAAACACAGTTTTTGCTCTCCTGCGTCTGACTTCTCTGCCGCCAGTACGCACCCCTTACAAATATAAAATAGATTTTGATTTGTTTGACACTTTTTTGCTTACTATATGATGTCATATGTGTTATTTCATAGTTTAGTCTACAATGGGGCGGCAGGGTAGCCTAGTGGTTAGAGTGTTGGGCTAGTAAGTTCAAATCCCCGAGCTGACAAGGTACAAATTTGTCGTTCTGCCCCTGAACAAGGCAGTTAACCCACTGTTCCTAGGCCGTCATTGAAAATAAGAATTTGTTCTTAACTGACTTGCCTAATTAAAAAAATGTAGAAAATAATGAAAAACCCTTGAATGAGTAGGTGTGTCCACACTTTTGACTGGTACTGTATGGGAATATGTATATGTGTGTGTGTATATATATATAATATTTGCAAAAAAATATATGGGGAATTGGAAGTGATTTTCAATAGGTCAACTTATCCATTCCATAACAAACAAGTCCATTAAACATACAGCCAGACACACATTCTAGTGATTACCCTGTTTTGCTTTCTGTAGTGATGATAGAGGTATATACAAATGCTAACGAAGCTTGCAGTATTAGTTGGCAAGAAGTCATCCCTCCCTGACTTAACCATCTGTCCCAGGGTATGGTCTTTCTCATCATTTCAGAGACCTCTAGCCATAAGATTAAGGCTACAAAGTAATGCTTTAGCCATCTCAATTTATTTTTCCAATGTCTGGGCTATAGGCATCACAATTCAGCTGTTCAATGTTTTGTTCTTTGCGTTTGTCTGTTCTCCGTCACAGAGTTGGATATGGATAATGCAGCCTGTGTTTTGGGACAGGGGATTGGGCAGGTGACGAGGCACACCAGACTTTTTAGGATCAACCAGCTTGTGACTTTTACAGACTCCCAACTCCCAAGGAGAGTGGATTAGCCGCCCGCTGTTATTTTGGGCTCAATTTATCCCCCTTTAGAGAACGGTCGAGTCGTCTTCCCGGCCTCTTGTTCTTGTCAGGCACTCTCCCTCTCTTTGTTCATAACCATTTGTGTTGTCCCGCTGTACTATACAAGAAAAACAAGGGTAGACACTGCCGAAATTACTGCAAAAAGGCAATATCTTTCTACTTGCCAAAATGTGGAAGTTACCAGCTACTTGAAGTGCTTAGTTTTCTGTTTCAATTTCAATGAGCTACACTACTGGTCAAAAGTTTTAGAACACCTACTCATTCAAGGTTTTTTCAAGGTTTTTTATTTATTTTTACTACTTTCTACATTGTAGAATAATATTGAAGACATCAAAACTATGAAATTACACATATGGAATCATGTAGTAAGCCAAAAAGTGTTTAACAAATGAAAATATATTTTATATTGGAGATTCTTCAAATTGCCACCCTTTGCCTTGATGACAGCTTTGCACACTCTTGGCATTCTCTCAACCAGCTTCACCTGGAAGGCTTTTCCAACAGTCTTGAAGGAGTTCCCACATATGCTGAGCACTTGTTGGCTGCTTTTCCTTCACTCTGCGGTCCGACTCTTCCCAAACCATCTCATGCAGCACTCCATCACTCGCCTTCTTGGTAAAATAGCCCTTACACAGCTTGGAGGTGTGTTGGGTCATTGTCCTGTTGAAAAACAAATGATAGTCCCACTAAGCCCAAACCAGATGGGATGGCGTATCGCTGCAGAATGCTGTCGTAGCCATGCTGGTTAAGTGTGCCTTAAATTCTAAATACATCACAGACAGTGTCACCAGCAAAGCACCCCCACACCATCACACCTCCTCCTCCATGCTTTACAATGGGAAATACACATGCGGAGATCATCTGTTCACCCACATCGCATCTCACAAAGACATGGCGGTTGGAAACAAAAATCTCCAATTTGGACTCCAGACCAAAGGACAAATTTCCACCGTCTAATGTCCATTGCTTGTGTTTCTTGGCCCAAGCAAGTCTCTTCTTCTTATTGGTGTCCTTTAGTAGTGGTTTCTTTGCAGCAATTCGACCCTGAAGGCTTGATTCACACAGTCTCCTCTGAACAGTCGATGTTGAGATGTGTCTGTTACTTGAACTCTGTGAAGCATTTATTTGGGCAGCAATTTCTGTGGCTGATTACTCAAATTAACTTATCCTCTGCAGCAGAGGTAACTCTGGGTCTTCCTTTCCTGTAGCGGTCCTCATGAGAGCCAGTTTCATGATAGTGCTCGATGGTTTTTGCGACTGCTCTTGAAGAAACCTTTAAAGTTCTTGAAATGTTCCGTATTGACTGACCTTCATGTCTTAAAGTAATGATGGACTGTCCTTTCTCTTTGCTTATTTGAGCTGTTCTTGCCATAATATGGACTTGGTCTTCAAAATAGGGCTATCTTCTGTATACGACCCCTACCTTGTCACAACACAACTGATTGGCTCAAACACATAAAGAAGGAAAGAAATTCCACAAATTTGTTACATCTGCTCCTGCCACGCCATCTACTGCTCATCCTGTGCCTCCACTTCCCCAGTGCTCTCTCCCTCTGTGTGTGATTGTGTGGGTGGAGACAGGTGTGCTGGAGTCAGAGCAGATCCCCACCAGCTGCAACCTGTTCCATAATCAAGACCTCACTCACAAATACTCACTCCTCCCACTTCCACACCGCCAGATCGTAATCTCTGCTCATTCTGCCCGCTCTGACTCTGGTCCTTGTCTCCAGTCCCCTCATCCTGCTACTCTGCCCTGGATTCCCCACTCTACTGCTCCCTTGGATTCCCCTCCGGACCTGCCTACCCTGTCCCAATCCCTCTTGCTCCAGCCTCAGCCTCAGCACCTGGTTTCCTGCAACCCACCCGAGCTTCCCTTGACCTGCACTCCATCTTCCCCCTGTGTTTCAATAAATACCTTGGTTACTTCATCCCAGTCTCCTCATCCGAGTCTGCTCTTGGGTTTCCCTGTTCCACTTCACGTAACAAAATGTACTTTTAAGAAGGCACACCTGTTAATTGAAATGCATTCCAGGTGACTACCTCATGAAGCTGGTTGAGAGAATGCCAAGAGTGTGCAAAACTGTCAACTTTGGCTACTTTGAAGAATCTCAAATATAAAATATATTTTGATTTGTTTAACACTTTTTGGGTTACTACATGATTCCATATGTGTTATTTCATAGTTTTGATGTCTTCACTATTATTCTTCAATGTATAAAATGGTCAAAATAAAGAAAAACCCTGGAATGATAGGTGTTCTAAAACTTTTGACCAGTAGTGTATATTTAAATTACAAAATGTGTATTATTTCAGCAAGATGTTCTGCTTCTGATCTCCATGACCTTAGCTTTACCTCTAGTGTGAAAACAATATCAGCTTAGGGAGTGAGTGAGACATGGACATAGTGAGTGAGACATGGACATAGTGAGTGAGACATTGACATAGTGAGTGAGACATGGACATAGTGAGTGAGACATGGATATAGTGAGTGAGAGATGGATATAGTGAGTGAGACATGGATATAGTGAGTGAGACATGGATATAGTGAGTGAGACATGGATATAGTGAGTGAGACATGGATCTAGTGAGTGAGACATGGATATAGTGAGTGAATGGTTATGTGAGACCCAGATTAAGTTGAAGAATAGATGAGCAAGCATCACCTCTTCCTGGAACCCCTGTATGTTTGTCTGTCTGTCTGTTTGTACCAGACAGACAGGAGGACTAATCCTCCAAACAACCTCCCATAGAGCAGCAGCTTGTGTAACATTCACAATGAGATGGTAATCCTCCCAAATAAGAAATGCAGAAGGTCTGGCACTGTAAATATACAGTATGGCATCCCAGACAGGTAGATTATGCCAATGATGTTCTCCATGTTATTGTTTCATGTCAATGCTAGATTCATGTTTAATGCCTGAAAAAGGGGTAAAATTATAAGGCCCTTTTTGAGGTCATGAGGTTATTTCTGATGTAGAATAATCAGATAGATTAGAATTAGCCCAATAATGTAGACCACAAATTTCATAACTGAACACTATTGTTCATTTCATTTCCAGAAACAGCAGCCCTGAGTGCCAAAAACAAATAAAATACCTGTCACGTCCATCTTTAAAGGTAGACCAAGGCACAGCATGAGTTGGGTTCATCATACTTTATTTTAAATGTGAACCAGCAAAAACAATAAACAATACAACGAACGAACGAACGAACGAACGAACGAACGAACGAACGAACGAACGAACGAACCGCTATGCGTGCAACACAAAGACAAGATCCCACAAAGCACAGGTGGGGAAAAAGCTGCCTAAGTATGATTCCTAATCAGAGACAACGATAGACAGCTGCCTCTGATTAGGAACCATACTCGGCCCAAAACAAAGAAATACAAAAACATAGAAAAAGGAACGCCCACCCTAGTCACACCCTGGCCTAACCAAAATAGAGAACAAAACCCTCTCTATGGCCAGGGCGTGACAACACCATACACAATGAGAGACTCACCCAGAACCACAGTCTTGCTCAAGGCGATATGTTTTATGTTTGGGAAATTTTACGATAACAGAATGGCGCGGAGACTCCGATTTTTCACTTTGAAAGTATACCAAACAAAAACCATTGATTGCAAAGTTAAACAAACCATACAACTCTATGCACAAGGACTACTTTTAAAAATGTTCACTGAATACTTTTCAAAAACACATTTACTCGAAGAACAGTGCAAATATAAACTTTGATAACAGAATGACGGTAAAATTTCCCACCGTTTTATATGTGACCATGTTTTCCAAAAACTCTGTTAAATATCTTCTCAGAATTAGGATTCAAAGATGTCTGCAGACACAATGGGGTCTCAGCTACACTACATGACCAAAAGTATGTAGACACCCCTTCAAATGAGTGGATTCGGCTATTTCAGCCACACACATTGCTGACAGGTGAATAAAATTGAGCTACAGTATGCAATCTCCATAGACAAACATTGGTAGTAGAATGGCATTACTGAAGAGCTTAGTGACTTTCACCGTGGCACCGTCATTGGATGCCACCTTTCCAACAAGTCAGTTCGTCAAATTTCTGCCCTGCTAGAGCTGCCCCTGTCAACTGTAAGTGCTGTTACAGTGAAGTTGGAAATGTCAAGGAGCAACAACAGCTCCGCCGCAAAGTGGTAGGCCACACAAGCTCACAGAACGGTACCGCTGAGTGCTGAATTGCGTAGCGAGTAAAAATCGTCTGTCCTCGGTTGCAACACTCACTATCGAGTTCCAATCTGCATCTGAAAGCAACAATCTTAACGCTACAGCATACAATGACATTTTAGACAATTCTGTGCTTCCAACTTTGTGGCAGCAGTTTGGGGAAGGCCCTTTCCTATTTCAGCATGATAATTTCCCCCTTTCACAAAGTGAGGTCCGTACAGAAATGTGTTGTCAAGATCGGTGTGTAAGAACTTGACTGGCCTGCCCAGAGCCCTGACTTTAACCCCAACGAACACCTTTGGGATGAATTGGAATGCTGACTGCGAGCCAGGCCTAATCGCCCAACATTATTGTGTTATGATGAATCTAGTAGAATCTAGCCTTCCCAGAAGAGTGGAGGCTGTTATAGCAGCAAAGCAAGGGCCAAATCCATATTAAAGCCCATGATTTTGGAATGAGAGGTTTGACGAGCAGGTGTCCACATGCTTTTTGTCATGTAGTGTATGATATGACACCTTGAGTTTGAAAAAATGTATTTTGGTTATTGAACTACAGTTAGTGAAGTGGATTAATACCCGGTAAAAGAATGATGGTAACAGAATGACATCATGGGTCCCTGACATGTAATATACAGAAATGCATCATTTTGAATGTAATTCTCTTCATGATGATGTATGCTGAATAGGTACACAAAGGTAGACAAATGTAATATCCTTCTTTGCAAAACAGACAGGGGTTGTCTTAGACTCTTGACAACATGTCAACTATATTTTGTCTCCAATGTTTATTGAAAACAAATACATTTGCACAATGTCTCTCATATACCTCGTTACCATTGTGGGTGTCACGACTTCAGCCGAAGTCGGTCCCTCTCCTTGTTCGGGCGGCGTTCGGCGGTCGACGTCACCGACCTTCTAGCCATCGCCGATCCACTTTTCATTTTCCATTGGTTTTGTCTTGTCTTCCATCACACCTGGTTCCAATTTCATCAATTACATGTTGTGTATTTAACCCTCTGCCCCCCCCCCCCCTCTCATGTCCTTGTTGTCAGTGCTTGTGCACGGTATGGTCTGGTGTGCGTCGGGTTATGTACCCATTTATTTCATTGTTCTGTATCCGGTGGGTTTTTATGATTAAACTGAGCCGTTGGAAACACAGTTTTGCCCCTCCTGCATCTGACTTCTCTGCCGCCAGTACGCACACCTGACAGTGGGTTAGCTAGCGAATTTTAACCATTTCAGTATAGACGTGATATCAGTCAAAATGCCTAAAAACAAGACATGGTATCAAAACAAGATAAATGTAGCTGAAACGAGCCAGCTACGATTACCCACATTGCAGCTTTTTGTCATTGTTGCTAGCTATCTGGCCATCCAGAATCACAACAACATGCGGCCTTCTGCCCCATTGAAGCATGCACATAGTTTTCATGACATTGTCAGCTACCTGTCTATGATTCTAATGAACTCCGGCCCCAAACAATATCAGATTTGTACCAATCATAGATGTCTATGTTTCACAAGTTTGGACATCACAGTACACTACAGTAGAGTACAGTACAGTAAAGTAGAGTAGATTTCAGTACAGTAGAGTTTAGTACAGTATAGTTAATAAATTATATTGTACTCTACTCTAGTGTGCATGTAACCAGATTACAAAAATAATGTAACTGTAATCCGTTACGTTACAAACAAAAATATTGTAATCAGATTACAGATACTTTTGAAAAACTAGATGATTACTTAAATTCTAAAAGGATGTTTGCGAAAAATACATTATGACAACTCTCTGTTTTCTGAATGACATTCAATTAGGCATTGAAAAAAGGTGCAAGTTTGTTCCACCTGAGCGAGTCTGACCACAAGTCAGAGACCGCTATGATGTCAAATGCATTTGGTGAATCCTTTTTGTCTTCTTCTCCCTCTAAAGGGGAAAGTATTCCAAAAGTAACTGAAAGTAACCAGATTACTTTACTGAGTTATGAGTAATCCAAGAGTTAAGTTACTGATTACAATTTTTGACAGGTACCTAGGAACTGTTACGGATTACATTTAGAAAGTAACCTACTCAACCTTAAAGGGTTTTTCGGCTGTCCCCATATGAGAACCATTTGAAGAACCCTTTTTGGTTTAAGATAGAACCTTTAGGTTCCAGGTAGAACCTTTTTGGGTTCCATGTAGGGTTCTACATGGAGGTAATCAGATTACTTTACTCTGAACCAGTTATAGAAAAAACGGTTCCTAAAGGGTTCTTTGGCTGTCCCCATAGGAGAACCCTATTTGGTTCCAGGTAGAACCCTTTTGGGTTCCCAATTTCATCTATTTTTCAACGTCCATGGACGTCCGGTGTTGGTCGTTGCTCAGTGGGTGAGAGAGCTGGTTATAGTAAATTGAAGGAGAGGGGCTCATGGGTAGGTGTCAGTAAGAGCCGGAAGAGTTGACATTAACTGGAGAGAGAGAGAGAGTTCAGACTGTTTTCACAGTCTTGCTTTGACCACCACGCAACAAAAGTAAAACATTGAGCTGAACATAACAGTATGCCAGTGGAAGGGAGGACAGTAGCACATCACCCAACTGTGGTTTGAGACTACTATAAATTCCCATTGTAGCCAATTCAGTTGCAGCCATTCTGTTACTGATTTTTCGGTCATTCTGTTACCGATTTGGTAACCTAATGTAGCAGGCGTAAAACAAACGCCTGAAATTAGATTCCCTACATACTGATCTTGACGAGAAGAAAAACAACTGTTGGGGGATGTTCTCTTCTACACTGTTGAACCAATCCAGTAAATAAAGAAGAAGTGTTGCCTTGTTAACCTCCAAAACGGAAAGTTGCATCACAGGCTCACTAAAAACACTATAACTAATTGGTAGGTCTACCTTTAATTCTTACTTCAGTGAACTTTCATTATCCTCCCTCCTCATGAGGGAGAGAAATTAGAAAATATCTGAAAGATATGTGGGTTTTTAGAAACAGAATGACATTACACTAGGCGATATTTCTTAAACTTACAGAAGGCAAAAATTTCTGCATAACTAATTATAAATGTTGATATTAGTTGGCAGGCATCTTTACTTCAACATTATTGTGTTTTGATGTATTTTTAATACCTTTTAAGACCTTTTCTGGTCGACGTTTTCTAAGACCCCTTTTCCATCTGTTTGACGAGAAATCAACAGTGAATTGACTGTTAATAGTATCATAAGTCCATTTGCTATGATCCGGTCATGGGAATTGTTCCAGGGATGCATCTGCTCCACGTCAGTGCCCGCCCCCGGTCAGCCTTAGTTGATTGCATTGGCATAGGCATAAAGGAACTGTGGAGAGGAGACAGACAATAGGTACAGCAGACGTGCCAGTTTGGCTGCAGGGACACAAAGGAAATGACTTGTATTACAAATTGCATTTGCTGGAGGTTTAGCAGCTTTTCCTATGTCATGAGGGGTAGGAAGGAAGGAAGGAGAGAAGAGAATACTGTCCATTTGGACTGGAAGGGAGAGAGCAGTTATATAAATTGTATTTAGAGACTAAAGAGTTGGCAAAGGTCTATTTATCTGTAGGAGGCCTCATCTACAATAGCCTGAATGGAAGGTTGCTCTGGAATTGGACAGAGAGTGTATTTGTACAGTATCTTTAAATTTAGTGAATTACACAGACAATGCTGATATATATACAGTGGGGGGGAAAAGTATTTGATCCCCTGCCGATTTTGTACGTTTGCCCACTGATAAAGAAAGAATCAGCATATAATTTTAATGGTAGGTTTATTTGAACAGTGAGAGACAGAATAACAAATATCCAGATAAACGCATGTCAAAAATTTTATAAATTGATTTGCATTTTAATGAAGGAAAAAATTATTTGACCCCCTCTAAATCAGAAAGATTTCTGGCTCCCAGGTGTCTTTTATACAGGTAACGAGCTGAGATTAGGAGCACACTCTTAAAGGGGGTGCTCCTAACCGCAGCTTGTTACCTGTAAAAAAGACACCTGTCCACAGAAGCAATCAATCAATCAGATTCCAAACTCTCCACCATGGCCAAGACCAAAGAGCTCTCCAAGAATGTCAGGGACAAGATTGTAGACCTACACAAGGCTGGAATGGGCTACAAGACCATCGCCAAGCAGCTTGGTGAGAAGGTGACAACATTTGGTACGATTATTCGCAAATGGAAGAAACACAAAAGAACTGTCAATATCCGTCGGCCTGGGGCTCCATGCAAGATCTCACCTCGTGGGGTTGCAATGATCATGAGAACGGTGAGGAATCAGCCCAGAACTACACGGGAGGATCTTGTCAATGATCTCAAGGCAGCTGGGACCATAGTCACCAAGAAAACAATTGGTAACACACTACGCCGTGAAGGACTGAAATCCTGCAGTGCCCGCAAGGTCCCCCTGCTCAAGAATACATATACATGCCTGTCTGAAGTTTGCCAATGAACATCTGAATGATTCAGAGGACAACTGGTGAAAGTGTTGTGGTCAGATGAGACCAAAATGGAGCTCTTTGGCCTCAACTCAACTCGCCGTGTTTGGAGGAGGAGGAATGCTGCCTATGACCCCAAGAACACCATCTCCACCGTCAAACATGGAGGTGGAAACATTATGCTTTGGGGGTGTTTTTCTGCTAAGGGGACAGGACAACTTCACCGCATCAAAGGGACGATGGACGGGGCCATGTACCATCTAATCTTGGGTGAGAACATCCTTCCCTCAGCCAGTGCATTGAAAATGGGTCGTGGATGGGTATTCCAGCATGACAATGACCCAAAAATGACCCTAGCCAGTCTCCAGACCTTAATCCCATAGAAAATCTGTGGAGGGAGCTGAAGGTTCGAGTTGCCAAACGTCAGCCTCAAAACTTTAATGACTTGGAGAAGATCTGCAAAGAGGAGTGGGACAAAATCCCTCCTGAGATGTGTGCAAACCTGGTGGCCAACTACAAGAAACGTCTGACCGCTGTGATTGCCAACAAGGGTTTTGCCACCAAGTACTAAGTCATGTTTTGCAGAGGGGTCAAATATTATTTCCCCCATTAAAACATTTTTGACATGCGTTTTTCTGTTTTTTTGTTTTTGTTTTTCTGTCTCTCACTGTTCAAATAAACCTACTATTAAAATTACAGACTGATCATTTCTTTGTAAGTGGGTAAACGTACAATATCAGCAGGGGATCAAATACGTTTTTCCCCCACTGTATATCTTTTTTTTTACAGATTTGCCATCAAGAAGTTGTCCGTGAGAAGTCTATAAAGTAGTCTCAAGTCTTTTCTTTCCACAGTGAATTATGCTTTTTTCTTTATTACCAAGGACAGCATTGAAGGACAAATATAGTAATAGTTGATCTGATTGATTCATTCTCCTCTGCTCTATACAGGAGGACAAAGGATGGCTCACTCACTCACTCACTCACTCATTCACTCACTCACCCTCATAAAGATAAAACTGCTTTGACTGTGTTGCCAGTTAATGTAGACTGTGCTACATCAGCAGACCTTTCTTCTGTGTAGGGACCACAGACTAGATACTCTGCTTCTCATCTATCAATTGTATTTCTTTCTCTGTGTCTCTTTTTGTCCTCTATATTGTCTACCTGTATATGTCCTCTATATTCCTCATTCAAGAGAATTCCAGTTTATCACAATACAGTCGCCTTCACCTATATTCTTCCTGATTCATTTGTATCATTTATATTAGACTGTAAATTGTTAGTTCTACTCATGAGAATACACAAGCCTCCTTCTCCCTCCCTAGTTGATATTCATTTGTTTAAACTAAGTTTGTTTCTTCCTTGTTTACCTAGTCAGAGAGACAGACAGACAGTGACACAGTGAAGATTCAAATTCACATATTCATTATTCATTGCATAAATTGAATGGATCCACTGGGACAAAACTTAAAGTTGTTTCCATGGTAACTCAAGGGAGAATTCTCAACAAAGCAGGACCCTGAGGGGAGGTATAAATAAACTGGCAGAGAAACTTGAGAAAGTTAACAAGACACATAGGGAATACAGACACTACCATTAGCAGCAGAGCAGTCTCATCATTTCATGATGTCTGATGTTGGATGACAGTACAAATGACTGTTGAACTTCAAGTCTCCAACTGATAAAACCAACGTAAACAAACCTCTCTCCATTCTTTGATTAACTGCACAACTCTGAACAATTATTTGTCATTGTTTTGAGAGAACCAGCGCAGCACGATACCTCATCTGTTTTGTGTTCAATTTGATTTCATTGAGCTGACTGTACTTTTGCACTGTTTCGCAATGGCTGTATTCATCAATCTAGCTGTCACGAATCCCACCGAAGGTGGCTCCCCTGCCTGCTCGGGCGGCGCTCGGCGGTCGTCGTCACCGACCTACTAGCCGCCGCTGATCCTTTTTTCCTTTTCGTTTGGTTTGTCTTATTGGTTGCACCTGTTCCTCATTTGTCTTTTGATTTTGGTTATTTAACCCTGGTTAGCCCGCCCAGTGTTGTGCGGGATTATTTAGCGTCAGGTTGTGTTTTTGTATTTGGATGTGCTGGCGATCTACTACTGTTCTATTTTCATGCATGCTGTGCACCTGTTGTTTGCGCACTTTGCATTTTTCACGCCGGTTGTGTTGGCGTCGATCGTGTTGTGTTTTTATTGAATAAACACACAGTTCCTCACCTCTTCTCTCTGCGCCTGACTCCTACCACCACTCCTAGCAACGACTGACACTAGCAATATGTGACCGACCGGCTCGGTTCGGTCTTATGTAGCAACATTAAACTTTTTTTTTTTTTTTACATCGTTTAAAAGTAGAGCTAGAAAATGGTGTATCATACATTACAGCTGAGAAACAATGGGAAAGGATTTCTGTTTTGAAAGTTGATAAACTTGTAATCTCACCATTGAGATGAATCTGCATGAATCTGCATGTTGCTAACCAACTAAATTCAATGTTAGCTAACTAGCTAAAATTAGGCTATAACAAGTAATGCAAATGGCTCTCAGATACGAATAATATTACTACACAGATCATAGACGTAACGTTATCTAGCGAGCCAGCCAGCCAGCCAGCTAACGTTAGCTAACTAGCTAAAAGTGCGCTTTAACTTGCATTGAAACCAAATTTCTGGCAAAATTAGAAATGTATAATATCTGAAAATGTAGCTAGCTAGACTGTCTGACCCATATACATGGATGAATGATTCTCCCTCTCTGTCATGGTTGCCCTTAGTTTGAAGATGTAATACGGAAACAGGTGTTTTATACAACAGCCTTCTGTGTGTTCTCTTTTCGACTCCCTCCGCATATTTGCAATCAAACGCCAGAATTGTCCAAATTTCCTTAGCTATCATGCTCTGCTTTCACCGGGCATTCCACTGATTTCAAAACTTGGTCCTTCAGAAAGTGGAGAGCACCACTGTTGCAGCTCTTTGTGATATCTTTCAAAAAAGCCACCTTAGAAAGGATTAGCTACACATACTGAGCAGCTCATGTTATAGACAGAAGCGTGCTACAGGGCAGACCAATCCGAACACATATCTCGGCTTGTCCAGCCCATCCATTATCTCAGCCAGTCATGGCTAGCAGAAACGTTCCTGTCTTTTTCCGTTGCAAAAATGACTAGGCTTGTAATTTAACCATTTTATTTGTATTTACAGATGGCATACACGTTTGTTATTAAGCCACATGAAAGTTCACATGTTCCAGAAGGCATTTCTGCTAAAAAACACATTTTCTGAAAAGTAGTGACATGCGACATAAACCTAGTGTCCTGTAACGAGTAACAAATTGTGAATAATGTAGTTGTTTCCCCAACCCATATGATCTAGTACAGTGGTTCCCAAAATGTTTATAGTCCTGTACCCCTTCAAACATTCAACCTCCAGCTGCGTACCCCCTCTAGCACCAGGGTCAGCGCACTCTGAAATGTTGTTTTTTGCCATCATTGTAAGCCTCCCACAAACAAACTATACAATACATTTATTAAACACAAGAATGAGTGTGAGTTTTTATCACAACCCGGCTCGTGGGAAGTGACAAATAGCTGTTATTGGACCAGGGCACAAATAATAATATAATAATAATCAATAATTGTGCTCTTTATTTAGCCATCTTACATATAAAACCTTATTTGTTCATCTTCAATAATTCACCACAGGTTAATGAGTAGGGTGTGCTTGAAAGGATGCACATAACTCTGCAATGTTGGGTTGTAATGGAGAGAGTCTCAGTCTTAAATCATTTTCCACACACAGTCTGTGCCTGTATTTAGTTTTCATGTTGGTGAGGGCCGAGAATCCAGACTCACGTAGGTACGTGGTTGCAAAGGGCATCAGTGTCTTAACAGTGTGATTTGCCAAGGCAAGAAACTCTGAGCGCAGCCCAATCCAGAAATCTGGCAGTGGCTTCTGATCAATTTCAATTTTCACAGAACCGCTTGTTGCAATTTCTATGAGGTTCTCTTGTTCAGATATCGATAAATGGACTGGAGGCAGGGCATGAAAGAGATAACAAATCCAGTTGTTTGTGTCGTCCGTTTCGGGAAGGTACCTGCATAATTGCACACCCAGCTCACTCAGGTGATTCGCTGTATCACATTTGACACTGTCCGTACGCTTGAGTTAATTTGCACACAAAAAATCATGCAACGATGGAAAGACCTGTGTGTTGTCCTTGTTAATGCAGACAGAAAAAAGCTCCAACTTCTTAATCATAGCCTCAATTTTGTCCCACACATTGAATATAGTTGCAGAGAGTCCCTGTAATCCTAGATTCAGATCATTCAGGTGAGAAAAAACATCACCCAGATAGGCCAGTCGTGTGAGAAACTCGTCATCATGCAAGTGGTCAGATAAGGGAAAATGATGGTCAGTAAAGAAAACTTTAAGCTCATTTCTCAATTCACAAAAACGTGTCTATACTTTGCCCCTTGATAACCAGCGCACTTCTGTATGTTGTAAAAGTGTTACATGGTCGTTGCCCATATCATTGCATAGTGCAGAAAATACACGAGAGTTCAGGGGCCTTGCTTTAACAAAGTTAACCATTTTCACTGTAGTGTCCAAAACGTCTTTCAAGCTGTCAGGCATTACCTTGGCAGCAAGAGCCTCTCAGTGGATGCTGCAGTGTACCCAAGTGGCGTCGGGAGCAACTGCTTGCACGCGCTTTACCATTCCACTATGTCTCTGTCACGTCCTGACCAGTTTAGGGATTATTTGCTATTGTAGTTTGGTCAGGACGTGGCAGAGGGTATTTTGTTTATGTGTTTCGGGGTGGTGGTGTATGTAGTAGGGTGTTTGATTTATTATTTCCGGGTTTTGGTCTATGTTCTATGTTTTGTATTTCTATGTTCTTTCTGGTTTGTTGTATTTCTATGTTTAGGTTGATGGGGGGTTGGACTCTCAATTGGAGGCAGGTGTTTTCTCGTTGCCTCTGATTGAGAGTCCTATATATGGGTAATTGTTTGGTTTGGTGTTGTGGGAGATTGTTTCTTGTTTTGCCTGTGTGAGCCTGACAAGACTGTTTTGTTGTTCGTGCGTTCTTCGTTTTGTTATTTTGGTGTTCTCTTTATTTAAAATAAATAATAAGATGAGCATCCACATTCCTGCTGCGTTTTGGTCCTCTATTCCCGACGACAGCCGTTACAGTCTCCCTGTCATGGCTTTTGCGCCATCAGTACAGATACCAACACATCTTGACCACCAAAGTCCATTTGATGTCACAAAGCTGTCCAGTACTTTAAAAATATCCTCTCATGTTGTCTTGGTTTCCAGTGGTTTGCAGAAGATGGAGAGGATGCAAAGGATGTCTTCCTTAATTGAACCCCCATAAACGTAACGGACATATAGCAGGAGCTGTACCAGGCCCTCCACATCTGTTGAGTCATCCATTAATTCACTGGCTTGTATGCAAAGCAGTAATTGTTTTTAAACATCTCCTGCCATGTCACTGATGCGTCGTGAAACGGTGTTGTTTGATGAAGTCATTGTCTGTATAGTTTTTTGGATCTTTTCCCCCAGCATTGTCCCAGCCATATTCGCGGCAGCAGGAGGAATTAAGTCCACCACAATAGTATGGGGCTTGCCTGTCCTAGCCACTCGGTAGCTCACCATATAAGACGCTTCTATCCCCTTCTTATTAATGGTATCTGTTGCTTTTATACATGTCTTACTACTCAAAAGCATACTTTATCGTCGCTCAAAAAACTCCCTTGGCTTATTTTTCAAATGGTAATGTTTAGTTTCTCAATGTTTGCGCAAGAGTAACGGTTAATGTGATTGGATGTTAATTATTTGACTAGGCTACCTGTATTTGACATTGTGTTGTTATTTCGCTGAACACTAGATGGTTTAATTTTATTTGTTGGCAGTGAAACGAGGCTACTCAGGTGAGAAAAAAAGCTCAATCAAATGTATAGGCCTTTTAGAAAATATAAATGTACTGTTTGAAAATGCGATTTTTTAAGAATGTTATATATATATATATATATATATATATATCTCATTTTTATTTGGCGTACCCCCGATGGCATTGTGCGTACCCCAGTTTGGGAATACCTGATCTAGTACATAATAAAAGTATAATAAACCACATACAAATATGATATCATGATGAATTCATGACTATATAAGCCTTTTCATACTTTATAATATGTCCATATATTGTTACAATGCTTCCTTCCACCCTATTGACAAGGGGAGATGTGCTGTGAAAAGGGCTCTTCACTTTTTTTTGTTCATTGTAAGGATATGCAATGTGTCTGCCTCATACCTAAAAATATGTTTGAGTTCCGCAGGAAAATACATTCTTTACTTTACAGCTATGGAAGTTATATATTTTGATCGGCCTGATCGAGAAGAATCTGATGAGTCCTCAGCCATGTCTGTGAGTGACTCGATCTGTATAACTGGTTTTCTAAGGACCCCTCTCCCTCTCTGAGACGCAATTGGAGCCAGAGTGATGGAGGGAAATATACTGTAGATAGAGGGTGAGAAAGAAGGAATGGGTGGTGGTGGTGTGTGTGTGTGTGTGTGTGTGTGTGTGTGTGTGTGTGTGTGTGTGTGTGTGTGTGTGTGTGTGTGTGTGTGTGTGTGTGTGTGTGTGTGTGTGTGTGTGTGTGTGTGTGTGTGTGTGCGTGCTTTCCCGGAGGAGAGCCAGTGAGTGGGGTGGCAGGTGGACAGGCTGAAGGGAGGCCCTCATGGACACACTGACCACTGAGACATGGGCTAGGAGAGGGCTCTCTGATGTTGGCAATTACTGGTTAGAATAAGACAGACATTTATTTTGATATTTTAGCACACAGTTCTACCAAAAGTAGTAAAAGTACTGCTTATACGTGTCCCATGGAAATGTCTTTATATTGTATCCTTGACATTATAGCAACTTTTTCATTATGAATAACATTACATATTATGCCTTCAGTAATATGTTGCAGGTCTTTGCAGGTGCTCATCCTTGCTATAATATTAATATGGGATTAATAAGTATCCCAGGCTGACTTCAGTGCTTTATACCAAACAGTTCCTATGAGAAAGGATATCGAAATTAATTATGTTTGCCTTATGAATAATTGAACTGTGGAGAATATAATTTTGTGTTCCACAGTGTATGAGTCAGGCCATTGTGGGTGTTTAAGCAATGTGCTGTGCTGCATGTCTGGCTGATTTCACATTAAGAGTGTGACATGAGCATTAGCAGACAAATGTGCCTCCTGTTCCAGCCCTCCCCATGACTAAATTATTACCACTGATTGTCTCCTTACATGTGTCATTATAACAAGTCCATGCTATTCCTGTAGCAGACCCACATTTCCCCCCCCCCCCCCCCCTGCATCATTCATTCTACTGGGTTTAAATTGCATTATAATAACATCTGAATATGGAAATAAAAGTAGTCATTGTAAGTTAAAGTAAAACATGATTTAAGACACTCTGGGGTCAACATGCCTACTTCATTTGCAATAGGTGAAGCACAAAGGGGTAATGAAGGATCACGAGAGAGATTTAATTAGCTAAAGAGAACCATGCTGTTTGCAGCAGTATTGACGACTTTGGTACTGTTGCTATGGAGATTGAAAAATCATTCAAATGGACCCAGCTGTCTTGGAGTAGACCATGATCAAAGTAAAATCTCTCAACTCCTGTATTCCTCTGCAGGGTATACAGACAGATATCCATGTCACTGGTTGGGGTGCAGTGTCCAGTCCAAAGAGTGCCATGTAGTTCTAACTTGGCTTAGATCAGTAAAGATCCACTAGTAGAAAGGGTTGTTGTATGATGCTCTGAATCTAATGGGATAAAAAAACTTGACTAGATATGAAAAACATCTCAGTATCACTCTGAGCCTCTTGATAAAGCTTATGATGCAAAAAATAACACAACCCATTTGCCATCACAAGAGACTGTCATCTAAGTTTAAACTGCTGTTGATGTTTCTGTTCTCAGAGATAAAAATAGACTCTTCATCCGTGCTTCAAACTTGTAGTGGATTCAGTATAGCAGGAACAGAAACAGAGCTGACAGTTTCAATCTTTGCTCCCCTCAAAAGTACATGAACATAATTCTGTGTATATGCACACACGCACGCATGCTAATTAATAGATGTTATGAATAAAAACACTTTGATTATAAAAAAAATGGTTGCCCTCCACCTCCTTGTGGGGTTGTCATTTGTATGAGGACACGTGTGGTGAATGACTAAAGCATCAGACCATCAGCACCGCCAGGAGCCTGCAGAGAGAGACGGCTCCAGATGCCCTCCCTTGATTAAATCTCCCCCAATGTTTTATTCAGATCCTGCTGCATGCCCCATGCCCCCGCTGCCTGCCCCCTCGCCTCGCCCTCTGATTAGCATGGGTTGTGCCAACATGCGGGGCAGGGGCAAGTGGAATTACGTGGGCGGGGGGGGCGGGCTGGTCAGGGGTCAGGCCCAGTGGATAGTAACACTGACACCCTCATTGACAGTGCTCGCACCCTGTACCCTTCACCAGGACCCTCCTGCCTTGTCATTTACTTTGACTGGCTCCTCTGGCACCCTTGTAGCACCATGTCTTCTCTTTTTCACATTGTCTCCCTTACCTCTACTGTAGTGTCCTGTGGTTAAGTTAAAGGTCTAAGAATGTATGTGGAAAGTGCTGATTCTTTCCCCATATCGTGCACAGTCAACATCGTCGTTGCCAACCTCGTCATCATCATGTCCCTCACATGAGACAGATTGCACAGCAGACACATGATTGTTGACGCTGTTGGGTTTCCTCATGCTTTATCGATCATGTGCCTACTGCCTGCCCGATAGCAGACCGTCATCACACAGTGTTGTATCTATTGTCCCTAAGCTGCCACTGATCGCACTGTGTCAACATCTGGTTCCCAGCCCAGCCGAGTCCTCCTCCCAGAGGGACCGGGCCCCCCTGAAGGAACCATCTGTATGTTGGACAAGACCATTCATCAAGCTCCCTGCAGCGCTCTATATGGGCCTTTTCTGCAGACAACCTGTGGCAGCAGGGAACAGCTACATGTGTGCTTGTGGCGTATTGAGAACACTTAAAGCCTCTGGCGTCTGAACTATGGGAAATCAATGAGACCCACCATCCCCTGGGTTGAGCCGAGCTGTACCCCTGCTAGTTCACCCATCCTCCTCCGCGCCAGCTCAGAGGAACGGTCTAATGGTCCAGACAGCAGCTCAGATGGAGAACAACAAAAAGCAATTAGCGTGTGACGGCGAGGGCAGTTGAGTCCTCCAGGTAACCCATGGTCTTGATGTCTGTCTGAGGGAAATAGTCAGTTTACTCCCCCTCCAGACTTCAATGTGCTTAGTACTGCACATCACTGTCTGACCTGACCATCTGTTTTCATTCCAAAGTGTTTATGTTACAGTTCTACGGAGTGTGATCCAACAGAGAAACACTTCATTATATTGTGTTGGAGAAGAAGATACATTCAGGAAACAAACAGCTTCAAGCAGGCAGGAATATACAACCAATGGCTAACTGTTTACACCTCCCTTGCTTTAACGCAGAAACAGGAGACCTCTCGCCTTGAAGATCCCTCACTGAGTTTACTGGGCTTACTGTCTTCATGCTTTACAATAAGTCCTGTGATATTTCATTTAGCTGAACGAGTGTGTTTATCCTGTCATTGGTGTGAGTTATCAGGCTGCAGCATCCTCATCCTGGTCAAATCCTGTCTCAGACAAGTGTCTGCACGGCCGGGGCTCAAACCCTGTCAATAATGCATTTATGTGTTTACGAGAGAGAGCACTGAGAATCCACTTGTGTGACGCTTAATTCAATCAGCTTTAGCTGAATGGAGCGTGTTGACCGTGCCCCCGGGGGGCAGCGGGGTTTGGAGATGGGAGAAAACACTGCAGGAGAGATAGCAGGTTGGCAGGTGAAAAATGTCATAGCCCACTGCTCTGCTGACTTGGCCACTCACACACTAGCTATAGCGTCACATCTAAGCTGGAGAAGTGAAGCCAGGCATTCACCCCCAAACGTATTCTTTTACCGTGTCCATATTTGTCGACATTAAATCACATTCTTTATGGGATTGTGCTCAACCCCTCTCACAACAGCCCAATATAATACCCAGGCAGGCAGCTGCGTTTCGGCCTCTCAAACCGCCACACAACAACAACACCTCTAAATTGTTCTCCTCCCTCCTGTTGATGATGTGATTTGTGGTGATGGCCTTGCACTGCAACTGCATAAGTGTTGCATCATGCACACACATGGTCTCTGAGAAGCATGGAGCTCCAAGGTTTATACGCTGGGATGGGGCAAGGAAATCCACGCATAGCCTCAGGACATCACATATAGAAAGGTATCATACCAAATTCAATTTTTATGATCAATGCGCAACAGTAGAATATTTCAGTCTGTATTGGAAATCACTCTCAATAGCACTTGGAGTCGCATCCCTGTTTATACATATTAGCATGGCATGGCTCTGGAAGGAGAGGCGGGTAAGACTCAGTATGAGGCTCCCAGACAGTCCCCTGTATTGACCTGAGAGGGTGGGCACCGAACACCTGCCAAATCACCTTTTTAAGAATGTCTCCTGACCGAGTTGATATTACATGTAATTAGTGTGAAGAGAGTTATCCACACTCTATGGCTGTAGATGGACTGACTCAGAGGAGACGCAGACTCAAGGTCAACATTGACTTTCTCAGTCAGTCTGTTACTTGCTCTGTGTGTCTAAGAGTGTTCTTGCCCGCCAGACTGATTTTATCTTTTATCTTTATCTATCTTGATCTTGTGTGATGTACAACATTAGATGTAGCCTAGCTAGTTAGACGATTTAGTGAGTTGAAGTGAGTGATACCTTGAAATACACTATATATACAAAAGTATGTAGACACCCCTTCAAATGAGTGGATTCGGCTAGTTCAGCCACACCCGTTGCTGACGTGTATAAAATCGAGCACACTGCCATGCAATCTTCATAGACAAACATTGGCAGTAGAATGGCCTTACTGAAGAGCTCAGTGACTTTCAACATTGCACCATCATAGGATGCCACCTTTCTAACAAGTCAGTTCGTCCAATTTTTGCCCTGCTAGAGCTTCCCCGGTCAACTGTAAGTGCTGTTATTTTGAAGTGGAAACGCCTAGGAGCAACAATGGCTCAGCCGCAAAGTGGTTGGCCACACAAACTCACAGAACGGGACCGGCGAGTGCTGAATTGCATGTAAAAATCTTCTGTCCTCGGTTGCAACACTCACTACCTAGATCCAAACTGCCTCTGGAAGCAACGTCAGCACAATAACTGTTAAACGGGAGCTTCATGAAATGGGTTTCAATGGCCAAGCAGCTGCACACAAGCCTAAGATCACCATGCGCAATGCCAAGCCTCAGCTGGAGTGGTGTAAAGCTTGCCGCCATTGGACTCTGGAGCAGTGGAAATGCATTCTCTAGAGTGATGAATAATGCTATCACCATCTGGTAGTACGACGGACAAATCTGGGTTTGGCGGATGCCAGGAAAACGCTACCTGCCCGAATGCATAGTGCCAACTGTAAAGTTTGGTGGAGGAGGAAAAATGGTCTGGGGCTGTTTTTCATGGTTTGGGTAAGGCCCCGTGGTTCCAGTGAAGGGGAATCTTAACTCTACAGCATACAAAAACATTCTAGACGATTCTATGCTTCCAACTTTGTGGATACAGTTTTGGGAAGGTTTTTTCCTGTTTCAGCATAACAATGCGCCCATGCACCAAGCGAGGTCCATACAAAAATGGCTTGTTGAGATCGATGTGGCAGAATTTGACTGGCCTGCACAGAGCCCTGACCTCAATTCTATCGAACACCTTTGGGATGAATTGGAACGCCGACTGCGAGCCAGGCCTAATCACCCAACATCAGTGCCCAACCTCACTAATGCTCTTGTGGCTGAATGGAAGCAAGTCCCCACAGCAATGTTCCAACATCTAGTGGAAAGCCTTCCCAGAAGAGTGGAGGCTATTGTAGCAGAAAAGAGGGGACCAACTTAATGTTAATGCCCATGATTTTGGAATGAGATGTTTGACCAGCAGTGTAGTGTAAGTTTATTTGGATTTGCAGCACCTCGCTCAGTTTACAAGATCTTTCAGTTGTTGTTTCATTCTATTCTCAGAAGACAGAATCTCTCTCTCTCTCTCTGCATGCTGGGAGTGTTTGGTGCATGCTGGGAATTGTGTGAGTGAGTGTGAGTGGTGTGTAGAGTTAGATATCTTTGTTTTTCTTTTATGTTTCCCTTTCTTGGTGCTATCTTTTTTCTTCCTATGCATGATTAAGGTTATCATTATTTAGTTGTTGTGGTAGAATTAAGTATATTGTTTTTTGTGTCGAAATTACCCTGGTTTTGGCGGGGAGGCCGACCCACATGGGGACGCCGTCCCTGTCACTTCGGCACGGCTTTAGGTGTGTTACTGAAGCTACTGTCACTGTGGAGGACTTTCTGGTCGCCGTAGGAGAGAAGGTAGGATATGAGAATGTTGCTTATGCGTCACGGATGAATAAAGCTGTGGTGGTTTTTCTTAAAGAAGAGCGCCTTGTTGATCGTATGAGTGTGGTGATGTTGGCCATAAGCGACATGCTTGCCCGAAAAGGGAGAAGGCAGAGGGAGGGGTGCAGGTGGTCCTCGTAATGTCTGGGCCCACTGATGTAGGGAGAGGTGGGCCGATAGCAGTAGAGCAGTC